>NC_133518.1:53825000-54438750 GCF_049354715.1 Callithrix jacchus
ATCCACAGAATATACATTCTTCTCAGCACCACATCACACCTACTCTAAAATTGACCACATAATTGGAAGTAAAGCACTCCTCAGCAAATGCAAAACAACTGAAATCATAACAAACAGTCTCTCAGACCATAATGCAATCAAGTTAGAACTCAGAATCCAGAAACTAACTCAGAACCGCACAGCTTCATGGAAACTGAACAACTGGCTCTTGAATGTTGATTGGATAAACAATGAAATGAAGGTAGAAATAAAGAAGTTCTTCGAAACCAATGAGAACGAAGACACAACATACCAGAATCTCTGGGACACATTGAAAGCAGTCTCTAGAGGAAAATATATAGCAATAAGTGCCCATATGAGAAGAGTGGAGAGATCCAAAATTGACACCCTATTGTAGAAATTGAAAGAGCTAGAGGAGCAAGATCAATAATACTCAAAACCTAGCAGAAGACAAGAAATAACTAAGATCAGAGCAGAACTGAAAGAGATAGAGACACGAAAAACTCTTCAAAAACTCAATAAATCCAACAGGTGGTTTTTTGAAAAGATCAACAAAATAGACCACTAGCCAGACTGATAAAAAAGAAAAGATAGAACAACCAAATAGATGCAATAAAAAATGACAAAGGGAAAATCACCACAGATTCCACAGAAATTCAGACCATCATCAGAGAATATTACAAACAACTCTATGCACATAAACTAGTAAACCTGGAAGAAATGGATAAATTCCTGGACACCTGTGTCCTCCCAAGCCTAAACCAGGAGGAAGCCGAAACTATGAATAGACCAATAACAAGGGCTGAAGTCGAGGCAGCAATTAAGAGCCTACCACACAAAGAAAGCCCAGGTCCAGATGGGTTCAAAGCCGAATTCTACCAGACACACAAGGAGGAGCTGGTACCATTCCTTCTGAAACTATTCCAAATAATCCAAAAAGAGGGAATCCTTCCCAAATCATTTTTATGAGACCAACATCATCCTGATACCAAAACCTGGCAGAGACTCAACAAGAAAAGAAAACTTCAGGTCAATATCCATGATGAACATAGATGCAAAAATCTTCAATAAAATACTGTCAAGCCAATTGCAACAGCACATTAAAAAACTCATCCATCATGATCAAGTAGGATTCATCCCGGGGATGCAAGGCTGGTTCGACATACACAAGTCTATAAACGTAATTCACCACATAAACAGAACCATAAACAAAAACCACATGATTATCTCAATCGATGCAGAGAAGGCATTTGACAAAATTCAACAGCCCTTTATGCTAAAAATCCTCAATAAACTCAGTATCGATGGAACATATCTCAAAGTAATAAAAGCTCTTTATGACAAATCAACAGCCAATATCATACTGAATGGGCAAAAACTGGAAGCATTCCCTTTGAAATCTGGCACTAGACAAGGATGCTCTCTCTCACCACTTCTATTCAATATAATACTGGAAGTTCTAGCCAGAGCAATCAGGCAAGAAAAAGAAATAAAGGGTATTCGAATAGGAAAAGTAGAAGCCAAATTGTCTCTATTTGCAGATGACATGATAGTGTACCTAGAAGACCCGATCACCTCAGCCCAAAAACTCCTGAAACTGATAAGCAACTTCAGCAAAGTCTCAGGATATAAAATCAATGTGCAAAAATCACAAGCATTCCTGTACACCAATAACAGACTTAAAGAGAGCCAAATCAAGAACGAACTGCCATTCACAATTGCTACAAAAAGAATAAAATACCTAGGAATACAACTTACAAGGAACGCAAGGGACCTCTTCAAGGAAAACTACAAACCACTGCTCAACGAAATAAGAGAGGACACAAACAGATGGAGAAACATTCCATGTTCATGGTTAGGAAGAATCAATATCGTGAAAATGGCTATACTGCCCAAAGTAATTTACCGAATCAATGCTATCCCCATCAAGCTACCATTGACTTTCTTCACAGAACTGGAAAAAACCACCATGAACTTCATATGGAACCAAAAGAGAGCCCGCATAGCCAAGTCAATTCTAAGCAAAAAGAACACAGCAGAAGGCATCACACTACCAGACTTCAAACTATACTAAAAGGCTACAGTAATCAAAACAGCATGGTACTGGTACCAAAACAGAGATATAGAACAATGGAACAGAACAGAGGCATCGGAGGCAACACAACATATCTACAACCATACAATCTTTGATAAACCTGACAAAAACAAGCAATGGGGAAAGGATTCCCTGTTTAATAAATGGTGTTGGGAAAACTGGCTAGCCATGTGCAGAAAGCAGAAACTGGACCCCTTCCTGACACCTTACACTAAAATTAACTCCAGATGGATTAAAGACTTAAACATAAGACCTGGTACCATTAAAACCCTAGAAGAAAATCTAGGCAAAACCATTCAGGACATAGGAGTAGGCAAGGACTTCATGACCAAAACACCAAAAGCATTGGCAACAAAAGCCAAAATAGACTAATGGGACCTAATCAAACTCCACAGCTTCTGCATGGCAAAAGAAACAGTCACTAGAGTGAATTAGCAACCAACAGAATGGGAAAAAAATTTTGCCGTTTACCCATCTGACAAAGGGCTGATATCCAGAATTTACAAAGAACTCAAACAGATTTACAGGAAAAAACAAACAAGCCCATTTAAAAATGGACAAAGGATATGAATAGACACTTTACAAAAGAAGATATACATGAGGCCAACAAACATATGAAAAAATGCTCATCATCACCGGTCATCAGAGAGATACAAATCAAAACCACATTGAGATACCATCTCACGCCAGTTAGAATGGCGATCATTAAAAAATCTGGAGACAACAGATGCTGGAGAGGATGTGGAGAAATAGGAACATTTTTACACTGTTGGGAGTGTAAATTAGTTCAACCATTGTGGAAGACAGTGTGGCGATTCCTCAAGGCCTTAGAAATAGAATTTCCATTTGATCCAGCAATCCCATTACTGGGTATATATCCAAAGGACTATAAATCATTCTACTATAAGGACATATGCACACGAATGTTCATTGCAGCACTGTTTACAATAGCAAAGACCTGGAACCAAACAAAATACCCATCAATGATAGACTGGATTGGGAAAATGTGGCACATATACACCATGGAATATTATGCAGCAATCAAAAATGATGAGTTCGTGTCCTTTGTAGGGACATGGATGCATCTGGAGAACATCATTTTCAGCAAACTGACACAAGAACAGAAAATGAAATACCGCATGCTCTCACTCATAGGTGGATGAGGAAAAATGAGAACACATGGACACAGGGAGTGGAGTACTACACACTGGGGTCTATTGGGGGGAGTAGGGGAGTGACAGCAGCAGGGGGGGAGCTGGAGAGGGATAGCCTGGGGAGAAATGCCAAATATGAGTGAAGGGGAGGAAGGCAGCAAAACACACTGCCATGTGTGTACCTATGCAACTATCTTGCATGTTCTGCACATGTACCCGAAAACCTAAAATACAATAAAAAAAAGAATGCTATGACTGCTTTGTGAAAATTAAATGGAAGCAGAGAAAGCACACTGGAGACTAGTGCAGTGGTCATCATAAGAGATGACAGTGACTTGAACTAGGGCGGTGGCTGTGAAAGCAGAAGAGAGTAGCCAGAGTATTACTGTAACTTGAAAATAAAATTACTTTAATTCGGTGATAGCTCTGATATGGGACAGAGGGGAAGAGAGGCCCTAGGTTTCCAGCTTGAGTGCCTGGGGCACTTTTAGCAAGGACAAAGGACAGACACTTTTAGTAAAATGGGTGGAAGGAGAAAAAGATTGTTTATTTATCCCAATCCTAGTGATTTCTAAAGAAAGTGGATGTTTATAATTTAAGGACGTTCCTGTTTTCTCAAACCAAACAAAGTCATTCTCAGTATAAAAGTTTTCACATACTTGGAAAATAATATTAATTGGCAGATGTGAACATGCAAGATCAAGTTAGCTGAGTCCAAGCTGAATGGCTCTACATATAAATGTGAAAAATGTGAGACTTGGAGAGAGTCGAGGACTGCACTGGGAGGATATTGAGACACGCTTGGCCTTTGTATAAGCAGTAGCCTCAAACCTTCCCATAACCCCTCTGGCTGGTGGATTGAGAGTTATTCTAGCTGCATCGTGCCAAGCTGGGGTGAAGAAGGGAGAGCAAAAAGCAGTCCTTGTACAGTATGAGGTAGTCCAGGACTGGGGTAAGGAGTCCTAATTCCTATCCTCTTGGTCAAATAGAAACAGATTTTTTAAAAGATTCTTAATTTAGAGAAGAAAATGAGAAAACTTTCCTTGGAAATATTGCTTTAAGGGTTCCATGATACCTTTAAAATCATCTAATTGCACCTCCGTCTCCATTTGATGCTTGAATACTTTTTTGAAATCATACCAATATTCAGCCGCCCCACTCTTAGGAAATTATTCAACTTAATATCTGAATTACTTGAATTAAATGTTGTCTCTATTCTCTTCTTAAGAAAGCTGGAAAACATCCAGGAGTCATCACCATCGAGGAGATGATTTTGAATGAATACTTAAGGACTAATGGAACGCAGACGTCAGATGTCCCCATACAGAATCTCTGTTTTTGCTCTCCGTTGTACTTGAACCACATAAAATTTAATACTAGTTGCATTCCCCAAAGGGAATTTACTCACACAAAAAAAGCATTAATGAGCAATATAGATTTTGTTGAAAATTTTGCAACAGAATAGACTTAACATCACATACCACAAAGCAAAATGCTCAAAAATTCTCATTTGACAAGATATCCTAAGTCCCCTCTTCTCTTACTTTCCCTCTGGGAGTTTGGCATCTCTCTTGCATGGTGCCCCTCTAAAACCTTAATTCTTCTCCATGCTATTGGGCTTTTCTCTCAGAAGTGTAAATCACAACCTACCAAAGTTGTCAACAAATAGAGCCCTCAAAAAGTGGAAGATTTTAGCCTATTATTTTCTCACAATTTGATTCACTGTTGAAGTTTGTAAGTTTGGCATGGCTTAGCTATAATTAAGTACATATGATATCATTTCAACTTGGCAACAACAGTTACTATTTTCTAGCTACTGATTCTCCTATAATCAGCACCAAGAAGACAGTCACGTTGCGTTAAATGTATGGATTTCACATACCTGTGCTTCTCAAAGAGGCAGTTCCCAAAGGAATAATTTGAGGCCAAGCCACAGAGGACCCCATCAGTCTCAAGGGACAACAGCCAAAGAGATTAGGGATGCTTGTGAGTTGATAACCAAAGCCGGGGACAGGCTGAATAGAAAGACTAGATGAACAATGAGAACACATGGACACAGGGAAGGGAGCACTACACACTGGGGTCTATTGGGGGGAATAGGGGAGGGATATCGGGTGGTGGGGAGCTGGGGAGGGATAGCATGGGGAGAAATGCCAAATGTGGGTGAAGGGAAGGAAGGCAGCAAAACACACTGCCATGTGTGTACCTATGCAACTATCTTGCATGTTCTGCATATGTACCCCAAAACCTAAAATGCAATTAAAAAAAAAAGACTAGAAGCAAAAATAAAAAAATAACTGAAAGGACTAAGTTGCATGCAGGGGACACATCAGGTGCCACCACACAAATGCACATGACACAGTTTCTAGTATGATCTAGTAAGAAAAAGAGTGAGGAGTATACAAATACCCCTGTCAATGAAATAACATTTAATGACACAGACCAAAGAGGCTATGGGACTTTGCAAGGGCAAATACACATTAAGAATAAAAGGGGAAAAATCTCCTTAGCACAAAAAGGAGAGACTTTCTGCATACCTTTTCTTAGAGTATTTACTTAGAAAATTTATAAATTCTTTCTCTGACTGTTTAAGATGGATGTGACTATTTTTGTAAAGATACATAAACTTCTTGGCAGTTTTACAACCAAGGAATCTTTTTCTCAGGGATGTGGAGCCTATCTCTTTGAAATGTACTCATCAAGGCAGATAGTACCCTGATCTCCCCATCTCCCAGTTCCCATAGAAGGACAGAACTCTCTCTTTGGCTGTGAGTTGCAAGACTACCAACTGTGGTAAAGATATGAGAAGTTAAAAGAAAGAGAGTGAGATACGAGAAATTTATTTTTCCATTGGATAGAGTCACTTAACAAACACAAATAACCACGTCAATTATCAGGTGAGTTTAGGATGAATTACGTGTGACAAAGGACACGTCAAAGTCTCCTTACTTGAGATCTAGTTATCACTTATCTTGAGAACATGCATGAAATGGATTGTATCTGTTTGGTTTTATAAAGAGCAAGCTTTCTGTCTTTGTGATCTCCTTAGGAGATTGCCTGTGATCCACATCAGAGTCTGGCTTAAACTTTATTCAATAATAAAACTACTTTTCTCCCCCCCCATATCTTGTGGAAAGGATTTTCTGAATTGGCAGGAGATTTTCTTTTTGATTTCATTTCCCCTAAAGTTCAGGATAGGAAAATAACCTTTCTCATGAGGTAAATATCAGATCAAAGAAGTTCTCCTTAAGGGAAGGCCTTGAAGAGGGGGTTGAATGTTGATTGGAGGAACTAAAAGGTAGGCATGTCAGGCAAAGCAAATGACCCAATGGAAGAGTTGCCTGTCCCTATTGTTGTAAACTTGAAGTCCACGTTTAAGAGTTGTCTCAGAGGAGTTTAAGTCCCATTACTGATTTTTGTAGTTTCTTTATAATGTCAGGAGACATTACCAAATATAAAAAATATATATCCAGGAGAGCTTGCCTGTATGGGGAGTCTGGGTCTCCATTAGTATATTTCTTGAGTGCCCCAACCAAACAACCCTAAAACAGAGTGGGATTTTCATGCTTCCCCTGAATTATTTCTCTAATCTTGTCATTATTGACTGGCTTAACAACACTTTTTCCTCTGCTTTTTCTCTACAGCACAACAAGTGAACGTATTCGTAAGTCATGACAAGTTAAATTAAAAATCATGGTCAACTTAACAAACTCCTCTATAAACTTTTCTGGATGCTCTGAAAGCTGGCCGAATTTTTACTTGTATGAAGCCAAATCAGATACAGAAACTGCACATGTACTCTAAGTTTTCCCCCATTTCCATCAGCTACCTCCCCTCCCACAATGGACTCAGGTTTGACTTTAGGGGATGATGGGGCCCCACTCTTGGTGGTACTGGTTAGGTAGGAGGGTGTATGTGCTGGGCAAGCTGGATAAGGGGAGGATTGCCTGATGACCTTGGGGTGGAATCTTTCATTAGAGAATTGGTGTGACCTGCCCCCCCTCAGAATTGGGGGACCTGCCTCTGCTCAGAATTGGGGGACTGAAGAGCCTCTGGAGAGGGTGTAGGCCTTTTAGTAAGAATTAGCTAGAAGGAAATCCCTTAAGTATGGCTTCCTGGTATCTGGGAGTAATATAAGCCAGTAAAGGGCCATACAAGCCTGTACATAAGAGACCTCCTCCCAGTTTCCTTCTTTTTACAGGATAAGTCCAATTGTAAAATAGCAGTATAGTGTATAGAAACATATTTAGGCCAAATACCTTGGTTTTCAATTTGTATTAAACTCAAATGGTGTTGCAATAGAAAATGAGTTTCTTTGTCTTTAAGCTGAATTTGGATTTACTCCAATAGCCTAAAAGATGCCATAGTGGCGAGTTCTCTGGGATGCTTGTCGTTGTCTCCCTGTCAGACAAGGATTTCTATTGGACACAGAAGTGTTTCTAAGTCTAGCAAGAGGGAAAGCAAGCAGGTCCTCACTATTTCAGATTTCCACTGCCTGCACAGATGTCAGTGTAGGTAGCAAGGCATTACAAAAGTAGATTATAAACATTTGCCAGTGAATTAAATATGACAAAATAAGCATTTTTATTAAGCAAAATTTAGATGGAAAAGTGTAAATTAAGTGACAAAGAAAAGAAAAATGATAACTTTAGGTCAGAAAACAAGAAAAGGGAAGACCAAGAATTCCCTAGGATGGACCAGCAACTCATAATCCTAGAGACTATGCCCATGCCAAATACTCCAGAGCACCCAGGAGGTAACCAACAGCCAATGCGGAAAACCCAGAGTATCCAAGTATCCGCCCACCAGGGGCCACACCAAATGAAGACAACCCCAGAGCATCTGAGAGGCAACCGACAGCGAACCCCAAAGGGCTGGTTAGGACCACAGAACAAAATGACTCTGGCATCCCAGAGTCACAAAACAGGGACCTCTCACAGCCAAGTGTCTTGCCTTAAACAACTGCCCAAATACAGTTAACAGAAAATCAAAGTTTAAAAAACTTCAAACATACAATTGAGAACTGAAAATAAAATGGCTGGCAGAGCAACAAAACGGAGTCAGAAGAAAAGGCCCAGGAGAGGGGTGAAAAGGACGTGCTTCAGGGTACCCAAATCATGGAGGACTTTAAACTGACCCTCTAGCCAGAGGGTTTATTCCCTGGCTCACATGATTCAAGGAGGGTGGGGGCTGGAAGGGCAGAAGGGATATTCATCCATCCACAGGAGGCAAAATGGCACTGACTGGTCTTCTATGTGGGACTCGGGTGAAAGTCTCTCCAGGTTCCCTCAGCCTGGGTGAGCTTGGCTGCCATGTTGCGGAGAGAGCATGGCATGGGGACCAGTGACTTGCCAGCCGGCCAGAGTGGCGGGTCCCACACAAGGCAACAGCAGTATGGCTACTTGTCTGTCCACTCAGCTCCACTGTCTGCAGGAAAGATGATCACCTTAAAAGAGCTTTTGACTTTGGGAGGCCGAGGCGGGCAGATCACAAGGTCAGGAGATCGAGGCCATCCTGGCCAACATGGTGAAACCCCGTCTCTACTAAAAATGCAAAAAGATTAGCCGGGCATGGTGGCACACACCTGTGGCCCCAGCTACTCGGGAGGCTGAGGCAGAAGAATCGCTTGAATCCAGGAAGCGGAGGTTGCAGTGAGCCGAGATTGCGCCACTGCACTCCAGCCTGGAGACAGAGCAAGACTCCGTCTCAAAAAAAAAAAAAAAAAAGAAAAGAAAATACAAAAATTAGCTGGGCGTGGTGGTGTGCACCTGTAGTCCCAGCTACTTGGGAAGCTGAGGCAGGAGAATTGCTTGAACCCGGAAGGCAGAGGTTGCAGTGAGGTGAGATGGCACCACTGCACTCCAGCCTGGCGCCTGGCAACAGAGCAAGACTCTGTCTCAAAAAAAAAAAAAGAGCCTTTGGCTAGTGTTACAGCTTTGTAATGCTAATTGCCATCTCACCATCTCTCACTAATCGCCATCTCTTGTCTCTCCAATCACCGTTCTTGCTGTCTCGCCATTCCACAGATTGCTGATCTCGGATTGCCACCTCTTGCCACCTCGCCAGTCTCTATCTTGCTGTCTCTCACTGTCTCCTGTCGTCTCAACTCTTTGCTGCTTGCCAATTGCTACTGTCTCTATTGTCTCACCAGCTCTCCTCTGATTGCCACTGACTCACCATCTTGCTACTGATCACCACTGTCTCACTACTGTTTCGGTCCCTGCCTCTCATTCATTATTTTCGTCCTTTCATGCTTGCCAGATGATATAGGACAGATAAGCCTCCAAACTGGGGATTAGCCCAGGAGGCTTCTTGGCATTTTCCAGGAAAGAATTCCAGGGTGAGCTCCTAGTGTTAGATAGCAATCTTTTACTGAATGATACAACTCTTTGCAGAGCAGGGCTAACTCATGGAAGTACACCCAGAATCAGCAACATATGGGCTCTTGGCAACTGTGTTTATACTCACATAAATTCATTTAATTATATGCAAATTAAGGGGTGGGCCAGTACTAATTAATGAGTGGGTCAATGCAAATTGAGGGTTGGGTTATTTAGAACTTTCTAGGAAAAGGATGATAATTTCCAAGGTGTTGCCATGGAAAGAGGTGGTAACTTTTGGGTCATTGCCACAGCATTTGTAAATTGTCCTGGTACTGATGGGAGTGTCTTATGACAATGAACAAGGACAGCTAGTGATTGCTTTTGTCACCATCTGCTGGTTCTTGCTGGTTTTTCCACTTTATCATGTCTGGCCCAGATTCTGTTTTGGTGATCAGGGTTCTGATCAAGAAACAAGTCCTGCTAACCTCCTACTTCAGAACCAGAACTCTTTCTCGACATTCTTCATTGCACTGGAATACCTAAATGAGACTTTTCTTTAAGAAAGGAAGAAGAATGATTACTTTCTGAGTTCTTGCCTATCTCAGGATGTCTCTTTTTTACTTTTGAACACCTATAACATTTGGCGAAGTATAGAATTGTTGGATCGATTTGGTTAATTAATCCAAAAACAATACAATTGGATGTTATCTTGATCTGAGAATTGGAGATTTCTAACTAAATTAGATTTTTATATGTTTTGTTTTGGTAAACGATATTGCATGGAACATTAAACCCCAAGTGAATGCTGCTGCTAGAATTCTTCCTGGTTCTGCAAGTGGTACGTTTCTTCAATGATGAAGAATCCTAGGACACAGTGAATCTCTCCTCATCATCTACCTTTGTACGTTTGGTGCTAGGAGTATTAATCTCTGAGTGAATATACAAAAAAACGACAACAAAGTGTGTTAATAGGCAGGCATAAGACCAGAGTCTGGTTGTTGGTGTGAGGTACAGTGTTTTTCTATCCATGAAGCCCTGTATCTCAAATTAGGTGAGGTCACTTAAAGCCTTTCTCAACTCTTGGGGGGGCTCTAAACTGTCTATTTCAGAGGGTGTCAAAGAGATGAATGATCTAAGATGACACTCCTTGATCTACTCTAAATGATATGCTCAGGAAAAATTTCACTCCAACTCACATCTCTTACTTTTATTTTCCAGTGTTCCTACCAGTTTTTATCTTTTTCTGTCTTTTTAAGGCTATTTTAATGAGAAGTTAGGAGGAGAATTATCAGGTCTAGCAGGCTGGGCTGTCACCATAGCAACCCAGAGCCCTCTCTAATTGTCTTTTGAACACATTGCTTATGTGGTGTGGTTATGTTGATAACTGTCTGTGTCATTGGTAAAAATAAAGCCGTCAGTGTGACAATTTTTCTGACTCAAGGAATCTTCTGCCCTGAGGCTGGATAAAAGCTCTGATTCTCTGGAGGAACTGATCCTGTGAGGTGGAAGCGTTTTCTATGAACTATTTGTCATTTGTGAAGAGCTCCTGTCGCCAGGATTTCTACTTTCTTCTCCCCTGATAGATCTATTGACTCCCTGGAAAGACAGGCAGACACATTTATTAGTTATTTTGAATGGGGGTCATGTTTCAGAGAGAACATTGAAAAATTAAACCCTAAAGACAGGGGCCTGAGCTTCCCTTTCAACACACAATTTTTCATTTAGTTAGCCCCTCACCAACACTGCTTCAGTTTATATCTTAGCCTTGAGGTCCTGTTTGCAGACTATTAAACAAACTTACTAACTCATTGTACTGTCTCCGCTCTTTTTCTTCCAATATTTATTGTAAAAATGATCAACCTTATAGTAGAGCTGAAAGAATTTTACAGTGTACTCTCCACCTGGATCCTACCAGTAACATTTTCCTCTACTTGTCATATCACATATTTATCCATCTGATTATTTACCCATCCATCCAGCCGTCTTATCTTTTGATGCATTTCAGAGTTGCATACATCAGTACACTTCACCCTAAAAACTTGAGCCAGCATACCATAAACTAAGGTCATTTCTTATTCTTATTTATTTCTTTGAATAATTATGAAGTTGATTTTTTTCTAGTGTTTTATTTGTGGTGTACTTTACCTTTTTGAAAAGTTTATTGCATCCTTCATCCATTTTTCTATTAACACATTGCTTATTTGAATATTAATTTCTTAGAGGATTTTTACTGAAATTTAATTTTCAATTGTTTCTTTCTGAATAATTTGATTTCTTTATTGTAAGACATTTATAAAATCTTAGAGAAGTGCAAAAAATAATATGAGACATACATCTTTTCCTAAGAACTTAATATTTGATTGGATTTCCCTTACAATCTTCTTTCTGCTGTTTTCTGAAATGTATGGTTTTTTTTATGTTATTAAATGTATCAATATTTTTCTGTTTAATTTTCTCTTTGGTATAATGCTTTTAAATATTCATCTATATCTAAATATATTTATGTTTTATATTTTTATTTTGTTAATATTATAAGAACATTTAAATACTAATTCATCTGGAATACTTTGGTACATGCATAATGTTTAGACTCTGACTTATATTTGTCTAAATATTTAACCAGTCCACTCAGCATTATTTATTAAAAAATTTAATCTTCCCCGTTGACATGAAACCACAAATTTAATTCCTATATAATCTTCGGTCTTTTCTTGAAAATGCTTTACAATGACTGAATAATTTATTATTTAATACATATTTCTGGTATATTTTAATGCCTGGCATTTCTGTGCCCAACTCGTGGTTCTTCCCTTCAATATTTGGTTTTCCTTCGTGAATTACTTATTCTTTCAGACAAAAGATAAAATTACTTTGCCAAAATCAAAATAAAAAACTCATTGATATTTTATTTGCTATTTTTTGAATTTCTGAATTAGTGTAGTGATATTTGGCATCTTTGCCACTTAGTTCCTCTCATAGAAGAATATAATATTTTTCTCTATTTAGTAGGAACTGCCAAAAAGTGTTCTTAGGTGATTACACCAACTTACACTCCCATAACAGGATGTGAATGTTTCAATCTTTACACAGCTTTGCCAACTCAGTACTGTTGACTTTTTTATTTTAACTGTTCTTGTGGCTATGTAATGACATTGCATATGACTTTATTTAGACTTCTTTGATGATTAAGAAAATTGTGTGCCTTTTCCTGTTCTTATTTGTCATTTGGATGTCCTGATTTTTATCAAGTATTTATTCAAATCTTTCCTCTTCTTGAAATTGCACTGGTTTGGAAGCTGCAGCTCAGGACAAATGAGATAAGGGGATGTGAGACTACCAGGCTGCTGAGGTTCTCATCTGTCAGTGTCTCTGGTTGTTTCAGCACCACTGCTGATAGTAGACACCTCAGCAACTGGGAGATGCTCTTGACCAAGAGTGGGTGGAGACAAACTTGGAGCAGGCATACATTTTCAGAGGTGAGGGGCTATGAGAACAGAGTTGCTTCCAGTTCAGGGAAGGTAGAGAGCAAATTCATAATTTTAATGTAGCTAACTTATTAGTTTTTTTTATTTATGGCTAGTGCCATAATTCAAATTTTTAAATAAAATTTAAAATTTTAATTTTTTATTTATGGCTTAAGAATTTTTTGCCTATCCCAAGGTCATAAGGATAGTTTTCATTTTCTTCTAAAATCTTATTGTTTTATTTTTAGAATTGTAACTCTGCTCTTAATATTTGTTTATGATGTGAAGTAATAGAACAAGGTAACTTTTCCCATGTGCATTTACAAATGACCCAGTAAATAAATAAAGGAGAAAAATGTAAGAAAAAAGGGAATGTTAAAGCTGCATGAAGAGCTCTGCAGACCTACTTTCTAGCAAAATAACCATAATGAACCAAAATTACATTAAACATAAATGTATTAATTCTCCAATTAAGAGGCAGAGATTAGTAACATGGAGTTTTTTTCTTGAGGAGGCATTTCACTTTTTTTGCCCAGGCTGCAGTGCAATCGTGTGATCTCTGCTCACCACAACCTATGCCTCCTTGGTTCAAATGATTCTCCTGCCTCAGCCTCCCAAGTAGCTGAGATTACAGGCATGCACCACCACGCCTGGCTAATTTTGTATTTTTAGTAGGGGTGGGGTTTTTCCATGTTGGTCAGGCTGATCTCAAACTCTTGATCTCAGGTGATTTGCCCACCTTGGCCTTCCAAAATGCTAGGATTACAGGTGTAAGCCACCACACCTGGCCAGTAACATAGACTTTTAAAAATTACTATTTAATTTTATGCTGTCTACAGGAGATTAATTTTAGAGTTCAAGATACAAATACATGGAAAGTAAAACAATGAAAGAGGATACATCACGCAAAAGCAACCATTAGAAAGTGAAATGGCAAAATTGTTACTAAAGAGAGACATTTTGTAATGATGAAACAGTCATTATTTCTGGAGGTAATAATTATAGTCATTTATGTACCTAATAACAGAGCCCCCAAATTCATGAAGCAAAAACTGACAGGCTCAAGAAATAGACAATTCAAAAATAATAGTTGGAGATTTCAATACTCCATTTTCCATAATGATTAGAGTAACCACACAGAGGTGAATCAGAAAATGGGAGATTTCTGATAAAATAGATTTTAAACCAACAAAGATCAAAAGAGGCAAAGAAGGGCATTACATAACGGAAAAAGGATCAATGCAACAAGAAGAGCTAATGATCCTAAATATATACGCACCCAATACAGGAGCACCCAGATACATAAAGCAAGTTCTTAATGACCTACAAAGAGACTTAGACTCCCACACAATAATAGTAAGAGACTTTAACACTCCACTGTCAATATTAGACAGATCAACGAAACTGAAAATTAACAAGGATATCCAGGACTTGAACTCAGATCTGGACCAAGCAAACCTAATAGACATCTGCAGAACTCTCCACCCCAAATCCACAGAATATACATTCTTCTCAGCACCACATGGCACCTACTCTAAAATTGACCACATAATCGGAAGTGAATCACGCCTCAGCAAATGCAAAAGAAAGGAAATCATAACAAACAGTCTCTCAGACCACAGTGCAACCAAACTAGAACTCAGGATTCAGAAGCTAACTCAGAACTGCACAGCTTCATGGAAACTGAACAACTGGCTCTTGAATGTTGACTGGATAAACAATGAAATGAAGGCAAAAATAAAGATGTTCTTCAAAACCAACAAGAACAAAGACACAATGTACCAGAATCTCTGGGACACATTTAAAGCAGTGTCTAGAGGGAAATTTATAGCAATAAATGCCCACATATGAGAAGCAAGGAAATATCTAAAGTCGACACCCTAGCATCAAAAGTAAAAGACCTAGAGGAGCAAGATCAAAAAAACTCAAAAGCTAACAGAAGACAAGAGCAGAAGCAAGATAAGATCAGAGCAGAACTGAAGTAGATAGAGACACAAAAAATCCTTCAAAAAATCAATAAATCCAGGAGCTGGTTTTTTGAAAAGATCAACAAAATAGACCACTAGCCAGATTAAAAAAAAGAAGAGAGAAGAATCAAAGAGATTCAAAAAAAAATGATAAAGGGGATATCACCACAGATTCCACAGAAATACAAACCACCATCAGAGATTACTACAAACAACTCTATGCACATAAACCAGTAAACCTGGAAGAAATGGATAAATTCCTGGACACTGGCATTCCTTCCCAGCCTAAACCAGGAAGAAGTCAAAACCCTAAAAAGACCAATAACAAGGGCTGAAGTTGAGGCAGCAATTAATAGCCACCAAACAAAAAAAGCCCAGGTCCCGATGGGTTCACAGCCAAATTCTACCAGACATTCAAAGAGGAGCTGGTACCACTCCTTCCGAATTCCAAAGAATCCAAAAAGAGGGAATCCTTCCCAAATCATTTTATGAGACCAATATCATCCTGATACCAAAACCCGGCAGAGAGTCAACAAGAAAAGAAAATTTCAGGCCAATATCCATGATGAACATAGATGCAAAAATCTTCAATAAAATACTGGCAAACTGATTGCAACAGCACATCAAAAAGCTTATCCATCATGATAAAGTAGCCTTCATCCCGGGAATGCAAGGCTGATTCAACATATGCAAGTCTATAAACATAATTCACCATATAAACAGAAACAAAGACAAAAACCACATGATTATCTCAATAGATGCAGGGAAGGCCTTTGACGAAATTCAACAGCCTTTATGCTAAAAACCTCGATATACTAGGTATTGATGGAACGTATCTCAAAATAATAAAAGCTATTTACGACAAACCCACAGCCAATATCATTCATCTGAACTTTCTCACTGCTTTTTAATATTAAATGAGGCTCAGGGATATTCTAAAAAACCATTTGTTCAAAATTGAGAGATTGACAGTTTGTAACCTCATTAACCACCTACTCATGGAGAATTCTCATGGAGAACCACCTACTCATGGTGGGGTCTGAAGAAGCAACTTCATTTATTCAAAAAATATTTATTGAGTAGCCACCACATTGCAAGCACTGTTCTAAGCCTTTGAAACACATCAGTAAACAAAAGAAAAAAACATCTCTGTCCTTGCAGAATTTGCCTTATTGGGAGCAGGAAGATGGGGAGAGACAATGAAAAATAATGTCATAAATTAGAAAGATTGATAAATATATTGGGGAGAAGTGCAAAAAGGAAGAATCAGGAGTGGTAGAGGACAAACAGACTGCAATTTACAAGAGGATGGTCTAAGTTTCACTGCATTTGGCAGCTGTTCTTCATTGATTGTGGTTTGAGATTTTCTTCTCATATGGTCTCTCTGCTCTTTTTGCTGTTTCGGAAAGGAGAATGAAGTTGGCTTATCTTTATTCTGCAACATTTAACTGGAAAGCCTCTATCATCTCCTTTTGCATAAATGTATTTATTTCATAAGTTATGGTGATTTGTAGTGTGACATTCCTTTCTGTTTTCCTTTTTTGCCATCATTCTGTACATAGGAAAGATGGAGAAATCTGAGAAATTCTTGAAATTCAACCATTCTTTCCCTTATCTGAATCCAATCACATTATGACACATACTCTTGCCAGTTCTCTTGAACTTTAGTTAATATGTGGCAATTGGTTTGAGCTTTGTGGTTTTCCTTTTAAAAGTACATTCTCACATAATTTGGAGCAAGGGCAGTGGGGGTGACACCCATGAGAAAATAACCTCTTCTGTTTTCCTCCTACCTAAATATATAGTTACAGTTGTAGGAATGCTTATATGTTTTTAAGATATGCTCATAATATTTCAAGATAAAAGCTACCCTCTTACAGGTGTAACTGGAGAGTGGAAGTCTTTCTAATGAGAAATCAGGACTGAGAGGGGATTACCAAGGTAGCCTGCAGGGGCGACTGTAATTTTGATTGTTCAAAGTGTCAGAGAAGACATTTCTCAGTGGTAGATTTTGGACAGCACCCACCTGAGAGTGAGAAAGTCCCCAGCCCTCCGACCCTTATTTTCTGGTGGCTTAGCTGGGTAGAAACGGCCAAGGAACTCTTGGGATGGTGGTTCAAGACCCGTAGAGACATCTGGACTGAAAAACTGAAACTGACCCACAGAGAGAAAAAGAATTAAACATAGAAACATAGAGCTTAGTCAGTATTTGAGTTTCTTGTTCCAGAAGCACAACTGTATACATTTTCTAAGAAGGATGCATGAGCCAACAAATTCTTATTGCCTTAACTGTTTTGAGTTTCACTTCTGTCACGTACTTCCAAAAGAAGCTTGACTAAAGCACAGGGGAGGAAGGGCCTTTCTACACTTGAGCTAGGGATTTAAAAGAGGAGCTTTGAATGCCCATATATCAGTTAGGGTACTGTTGGATTGCAGGTTCCAGAAAATTCGATAAACAATGGCCCAAACAAGTAATTTGTCTTATATGACAAGAAGTCTGGGACAGGCAGACCAAGGCAGGTAGACTGAAAGTCTATGCCCTTAAGACTCTGACTCTTTCTAACTTTCTGCCATCCTTAGTGAAGGTTCCTGGATTTCCAGGCTTGGGTTTAGACTGTTAGTTAAAAAGCAAACAAACAACAAAGTGGAAATACAGTGCCAGCAGTGTCCCACCTACTTTTCATTAGCCATAACTCAATCACAACCTCCTCTTAGCTACAAGGGAGTCTGGGAAATTCAGCTTTCAGCTTTCTAAACTTCATAGTGGAGTAGGGTGGGGATGGTTAAAACCCAAGAAGAGAAGGTGGTGGCAGTGAGTAAATGAGGCAGTAAGAAGGGAAGACAAAGGCCAAGAAACAGAGTTGGCTCTGTTTGTCAGCAATCCTATCAGCGGAAAGAGCCTCCTCCCACAGCCAATTTTGAAGATGCCTGGGACAGAATACGGATGGGGGAGCTCTTGCTGTTAAGGCAAGTGATAGTTACCAATGTAATTCATGTAATTTTATTACTTTAAATATATATATAGAAAGAGAGAAAGAGAGCACTATATGTATATGGAGTACTACAGTATATATTTTACATATCATACACATGTTAAACCATGTCTAAAACTAATGACAAACTGTAAAAAATATCAGTAACGCATATGACAGATAATTTTCTTTATTTGCAAAGAGATCCTAAAATGAGTAAGAAAAAGATAACCAATGCAATAGAAAATTCAACTTAAGCGATATGGTCCTCTTCTCTTCTCTCTCTGCACTCACTCACTTGGGAATCTTATCCAATATCAGAACTCTAAATAGTATATATAGTTTAATAACTTTAAAATACATATGTGTATCCCCAACCTGTTTACTAAATTCTAGACTCACATATCCAGCTGCTTACTTAACATCCCCAGTTGCTTGTGCAATTGCTGTCTCAAGCTCAACGTGTCCAAAGCTGAACTCTTGGTCTTCAACAACTCACCAAACCTGCTCCATTCACAACTGCCTGTATTTCAACTGAGGACATCTTCATCCTTTGAGCTGATTCTGCTAAAAGCCTTTCTGGCATCTTTGGCTCTTGTTTTTCATTCATATCTCACAATCAATCAATTAGTAAACCTTCTGAGCTCTAGGTTCAAAATATATCTAAAATATGACCATTTCTTCCCCATCATATCCAAGCTGCCATAATCCCTTGCATCTTAGTTCATCTCCCCACTGCCACCTTTGCAGGCCTACATTCTATTGACAACAGTGCCACAGAATAATACTGTAAAAATATAAATCAAATCATCTCATTCTATCAAAACCCTGCAATGGACTTTACTCAAAATATAATCTGAAGAACTTTTAAATGGTAGTTTTTAAACATATGTGCAAACTTTGGGATGCTCCTCACACTGCAAGGTGGAGCCAAATCACCCTCACCTTGCTTAGAGACCAGCTTCAGCGACGAGTGACTCATTTCTAATGACTAGAATGAGATGGAAGTGATGGGACATGACTTCAAAAGCTGGTTCTGTCTTTCTCTAGAGGCTCATGGAACTCAACTACCATGTCATGAGGAAGGCCAGACCACATGGAAAGTTTACATGTAGGTGATCTGGCCACAGCCCCAGCTGAAGTCTCAACCAACATCAACCACCAAACATGTGAGGAAGACTTGGGATGATACCAGCCGCAGCCTTCAAGCCACACTCGCTGATGCTGAGTAAAGTAGAGATGAACTTCCCCACTGAGCCCTGCCCAAATCTCAGATTTGTGAACAAAGTCAGTGTTTTCACTGAGTTAAGCCATAAAGTTTGTAATAATTTGTTACATAGCAATAGATAGCTTAAACATAATCCTGGCTGGGCGCGGTGGCTCACACCTGTAATCCCAGCACTTTGGGAGGCCAAGGCGGGTGGATCATGAGGTCAAGATATCGAGACCATCCTGGTCAACATGGTGAAACCCCGTCTCTACTAAAGATACAAAAAATTAGCTGGGCATGGTGGCGCGTGCCTGTAATCCCAGCTACTCAGGAGGCTGAGGCAGGAGAATTGCCTGAACCCAGGAGGCGGAGGTTGCGGTGAGCCGAGATCGCGCCATTGCACTCCAGCCTGGGTAACAAGAGCGAAACTCCGTCTTTAAAAAAAAAAAAAAAAAAAAAAAAAAAAAAAAAACATAATCCTTTGTAAGGTCATACGCAATATGATTCTCCTCAATTCCTCTTTAACTTCATTTCTCTGACCCACTTTTTCATACCGCTTCTTGCATACTGGCATCATCATTGCTGTTCCTCAAACAAACCAGATACATTTCCACCTTACAGCCTTTCTTTGTGTTAGCTGTTGCCTCTGCCTGGAATGACCTTGCCCCTGATACCTACATAGCCTTTCAAGGACAAGCATTTCCTTTGCCTCCTTCAAGTGTTTTCTCAAGTATCAGCTCCTCATTGGCAAGCCCTGGCCATCTTTATAATACTGTGACTTTCAAACCTCCCCACTGGCACTCCAGGTACCCTTACCTTGGTATACTTTCATTTTTATTTCATAGCATTTGGTTAATTTACTTATTTACTGTGGTACCTATTTCTAAGATCCCCAGCCATGCTCTTCATATGTAAATTCCACAAGGGTGGGGTGTTTTTTATTACTATTTTTCTTCACTGCCATATCCCAAGCTACTTGAAGAGTCCTTAGCACATAGTAGGTGCTTAGTAAATATGTACTGATGGAAGAGATATATGTCACCTCTTACATCTGCCCTTGTAAGTTTCTCTTTACGCCCCTGTGCAGTTCTGAGTCAAAACAAAATTATTTCCAAAGGACCACGGGATTAAAATGAGACCAGTATTCTGAGATCACTTTTTAGTTTTCTCTGAGGAAAGTGATTAAGAAGGCAAAGGCAAGAACAAGTCTGGGATTTTCTTTTCCTGACAGAAGGCATTCTGATAAAATTGCTACATTCTGATTAATGAAAAAAATATGCTTTTAAAATGTGTCCACTCATAGATGCATAATGAAGAGTCCCATGCCCCTTCCAAAAAAAAAGGTGATTCACTCGGGCTGACACATATCTTAAAAGAATATGTTTTATTTTCCTGAATCAGGGGTCATATAAAGATGACATCCACTTACTTGTCCTGGATTTGTGTTTCTGAGGAATTTCTGGATTACTATGATTCATGAAACATAAATGAACAGCATAAAATATAAATATATATGTTAATGAATACATACAAAATGAACACCTGCAAAACTACAACTTGGACAGAAGAACAGAACATAATTAGCATCACTGTTTCCCTTCCTTGTCCTAGCCAGCTCCCTCTGCAAGAGGATTACAGACTGGAGTTCCCAGGAAACAGTCTCTGAAACAGAGATTAACGCATAGGACATTTATATGGGAGTGTCTTTCTTTGTTAATTGTACTTAAGTTCTGGGGTACATGTGCAGATCTTGCAGGATTGTTGCATAGGTTCACACATGCCATGGTGGTTTGCTGTCTCCTTCCACCCCCCACCCCCTATCACCTACATCAGGCATTTCTTATATGGGAATGTCTTTAAAGTCAACACCTGTAGAATGAAGAAGAGAGCACAATTAGGCAGAGAGAGAAGGTGGGCTGTGGTGCAGTCCAATGTCCAATGGAAGGCCTTAGTCAACCCCATAAGCGGCTCTGGGATGGCTTCAGAGTTATCCCAAGTTGTTGGGCTGGGTTTTTATAACTCATTGATGATCAGTCACTGGAAACATCTGCACATGGAAGGTTCTCTTCCTCTGAGGAAATCTCCAGTGAGGACTGACCTCTGAGAGTCGCCTTCCAGCAGCTAAAGAACAGAATCTTCATTCCTGAAGGGGATATAGGCAACACATCAGGGCATCTACCGTGTTGCTGTCCTGACTTCAATGGTGACCACATATCTGGAATTTTTTTTCAAGTTCTACCACATAAAGGATAACAATAGCATTTAACTTTGCCTATTTTGGAGCTTAGATGCATGAAATCCTACTGTATGCATATTTCTGTGTCTTTCTCTCTCAAAAATACACTTTAAGATTTAGTCAATGTGGCTTAATCTTTATTCAATTTCATTCATTCATTTTCATTGTTGTATACCTTATTTTAATGTACTACAGCATATTCACACATTTCACTCTTTTTTTTTTTCTTTTTTAAGACAGGGTCTCACTCTGTCACTCAGGCAGGAATGTAGCACACAATCTCGGCTCACTGCAACCTCCACCTCCCAACTTCAAGTAATTCTCCTGCCCCAGCCTCCCAAGTAGCTGGGATTACAGGCACCCACCACTATGCCTGGCTAATTTTTGTATTTTTAGTAGAGATAAGTTTCACCATGTTGGCCAGAATGATCTCCAACTCATAACTGCAAGTGACCTGCCCACCTTGGCCTTCCAAAGTGCTAGGATTACAAGCATGAGTCACCACACCTGGCCTATACATTTCACTGTTAATGAACAGGTGGGTTGTTTACAACTTGGGTTTTTTAAAAAAAAAAAAATTCTGCTGTGAACATCATTCAGGAATGTGGTCATATCTTGGTGATCATGCAAATGAGCTTTCAGGGAATATACTTAGGAGTAAAATTGCCGGTTCATAGCATTTAACATTTTAATTTTACTAGAAAATGTCAAAGCATTTTCTAATATTTGCTTTCAAAAGCCATGTTTGAAAGTCCCCATTTCTCTATATCAGTATGTCTGGGACAGGCCTGGAAATGCTGCAGTAACGACCCCCTAACTTTGTTGGGCCACAAAAACAAAGGTTTCTTTCTCAATCGTATTTCATGTCCATCAGTCAGCAGTTGAATGATCACTGCAGGCTCCAGGCTGATGGAGAAGAGTCTTTCTGTAACGTTGCTGTTCTGTTAGCATGTTTTACTTTTCCAGATATATATTCATATTTTATATGAATAGAAACTATATTATGTCTTCCTTCCAATTATTTGGCTTCTAAATGCTTTCTTGAATCTAATTGCATGGGTGTTTTAAGTACTTTGAGGCTATATTATCACATGACTACAAATATACAATTTTTATTTACTTTCTATCATTAGGAATTGACCTTAGGCAAGCCAACTGACCAACAGACTGGTAGCTGACTAGATACATGAGCAACCATCAGCCATAGCATTTTTCAAGTAATAATTAGCCCAAATCTTAGCGTTTTAAAACAGCAGCCAGTCATTTAGCTCATTATTCTGTGGGTCATAAATTTGGGTTAGGTTCAGCTGGGTGGTTCTCCTGTCCTCAGCTGGGCTTGCATCTTTTAGCCTCCCAAGAAATGAGCTAACGAAGGAATGATTTTGTTTGCAGAATTTAGAAAGAATATAAAGGGTCAAGTAATGTTTCTCTCCTCTCCAGTCTCCTCAGACAGAAAAGACCAAAGCCCAGAAAAATATAGTATCTTCTTTGAAATCACCAGGAAAGCTGGGGAGGGAATCAGATGCTGAATTCACATGCCCCAGTCTTGGTATTTCCCATAACACCATAATCCCAACATTGACCCTCCAGCTGTATTACAAATGTACCTTTGAGATTATTCAAAAGTTAAAGGAAGAATCCACCATGAGATCACAAGAGGACAGAAATTAAACAAAGGAAGAACCATACCATAATCCCCACTCAGAAGCGCTCAGGGCAAATCCCCTGTGTGCATTTATACATTTTGATGCGTGGCAGGGAACCAAGTTCTGAGCCCAGCAATTGTAAACCCTCCACTTTTCTAGGATCAGTGAAATCTGCTACATGTTTAAAAGTGCAAAGCAGTTAATTCACATAGTGATTAAAACCCCTAAACTTTGCAGAGTGAACCAAGCAGATGCCAAATCAGTTTGAAACACATTTTAATTCTAATTTTAGGCTACCAATTGAATCACTGTGTAAGATTTGATGCCACTTAACCTTTCTGGGTCTCAGTTGTTTCCTCAGATAAATTAATATCCCCAAAGCAGTGCAAAGTTATAATTAATGAAATAACAGATCCAAGAAGGAATTTAAAAACACATGAACCTTTTTACAATTGACTGATGGAGGCAGATGCCCTGGTGTCTGAAACGAATGCAGAACAAAAATAAATGCAGAATTACAAAGAGTTGTTCTAGAGAAAGAGATATAGAAGGAAACCAACTGTTAGGATGGCTGTGGGACATTTCTAACAGTCTGAAAATTGGCAGGGAGTTTAAATATCAGAACTAAAGGGAGGCGTGTCAGGCCCCGTGCCCGGCAGGGGATTCCAAGATGAAGGGGCTCATGGCCGAATAAGGAGACTAATGGGCAACTGGTGTGAAATGGAGGGAAAAGGGCAAAAAGAGAAGGGTATACAAGGCAGCCTGTAGGAGCTACTGACGAATTCTTTCTTGAAAGGAGGCAATGGGAAATGTTTTCCTGAGAGGCAATGAGAGCTGAGCTGGGTTTTGACATAGATAATGGTTATGGTACATAATAAAGACCTATTAAATATTTTTAAATAAATTAAATAAAGGCATTTCCCACAGAAGTATCACCAAGGGCAACAGCATGGGTGGGTGGAATGTGGCATCTCCAGGAAATGGTACTGCTCAAAAGAAACCTTGGAGGGTCAGCTCACCACAGGTGAGGCTAGAGATGAATGCAAAAGCTGGATCTCTGAGAACTTGCACGGCACAAGATTTTCACTGTGTCCTGTTAGATTCTGGAAGCCAGGAAAATTTGAAAACAATGCAAAAGGACTTTCCGGGTAAAGGGACTATGATGAGTGTGGTTTGTGCTATGCAGATCTCGCTTCAAGGAAGAACTTGGTACCTCACCTGCTAGGAGTGCTGTGAGCAGAAAGCCTTCAGCTGGCCCCCTTTTGAGCCTGCCACAGTTTCGGAGCTGCCTCGTCCACAGGTATGCGTATGCCCTTCTGGGTGATGGATGCAGGGGATACAGGCCCAGCCACGTCAGCCCACACTGGGGGATCTCACACAAGCCCATTTAGGTCCAGAGACCCACGTGGTGTTGGCTGAGGCTGCCGTCAGAACTGACCTCCATTGCAGCTCAACTTCTCTTTCAGTCCTTCCTGCTTCCGCCCAGACCAGAACCATAGGGGTGGGGCGGGACAGCAGACGGAAGAGCCGGGAATCGGGGGCAGAAATCCAGCCCATCCTCCCTTCCCTGTGGCTCTGACTTTCAGAATTCTTGGTGACGGCTAATGGTTTGGAATAAATGCAATATGGCTAAAGGAACCCTAGTCTCAGGATAAAAAGGAGTTCAAGGCCAGTTTCTGATACGGGTCTGAGCCAAGGCACACACTTCTCTAAGATAAGATGGTTTCTTCATCACCAAAAGCGGGAGGACAACGCCAACGTCCTAGATTTAGTGGTGGGGCTGGGCAAATACATGACATAAGATGGGAAAATGCTTTTTAAACTGTGTATACAATAGTGGGTATAAATATTAAAACAACAGACAATTGTTTCTGCCCTTGGCTATATCGTTGCTACCTTACAATTTATGGAGTGTAAGGGTTTATGCTGAGCGGCAGAGGAGCTCCGTGAAAGGGTTATACCGCCACCTAGTAAACACAGGGAGAACTGCAGTTGGATCTCATGCATGTTCCAAGGACGTGTAAACTTTAAAATCCTAAGCCCCTATCAGCTGAATGGACGCCCTCTTGGCAAAGTGAACCCCAGAAATACCTTAAAACTGAATTCCCAGCCATGATGGGATGGAAAGTCAGACATGCTTGTTATGCCCCCTCCCTTTTAGAGTTTAGACACAACTGACCAGCATTAATGTTAAAACGAGGATCATGAGACTGACAGAGGAGACTTTTCATGGCAATAAGATACCAAATTATAAACGGGACCTATGACCACGCCAGCCAAGGGTTAAGTCACACACTCCTGCACTTAAAAGATCAATTGTGTTCTAACTACCGCAAGGTTTCTCTTTTTCTCTAGCGGCTAAACCAGCACCGCATCCAAATAAACAGCATTAAAACAATTACAACCAGCTCACAGAGGCTGTCTCACTGGACCCTGTTCCACTAACCATAAACAGCTTCGACTGGGCAAGAGGCTGATTTCAGTAACTTTCTCATGATGAGAATACCACCAGCCATGGACTGGTTCTTGCTGTTTTACAGAGACTGCACATCTGTGTGCCTTCATGTCCTGAAAAGACCTTTTGACTTATAGGGGCTAGATGTAATACATTTCATCTATTCATTTCAAAGTGAACGTAGGTCATAAGTTACATGTAGGTTTGTCCAATATACCTGTGTCAGGACCGCTTTCTTGAATATTCACAGTTCCTCCTGTAACTTATTGAGGAGCTAAACATGTATGCTTAGCCAACCTGTTCAGTATAAAACTCCTATCCCAACCTCTCCTCCTTCGAAACGCCTGTCTCTGGTCTTGGCTAGGGGCAGGCTTCCCAGCCTGTGGGACAGCCACCTTGCAGGCTATGACCTTTTATAAGAATTAAAGCCTCCTATCTTCTATCTTTATAAATTATGTTTTTTCTTAAGTTAACAAATGGGGACAATCAACATACTTGAATGTCTCTTCCCAATGATCCTCTTATTACTGAACCTTTGCCTTGGTGTTCCCAACTCCTGGATGTCGGAAGGGAAAAGTGGGAATAAGAAGTAGAAAATAAATCACAGTTCAAATCAAATACCATCCTCAGGATCAATCAGTTTGGCCGTTTTATGCTCAGGCAGCTGAGATAATGCCTAAAAGAGAGAACTGCATATACCCATTCAAATGATGAGCAGCTCTGTGGCAGGATGGAGCATGTACCATTTAATTCCCATCAAAAATCAGTTACATGTACTGCGTTAAGAAAGAATAGAAGATAGTATATTCATTCATTAGAAAAAGCCTGGATTATATCCGAATGGTTACCTTTTGATAGGTGATCTTTATTTTTTCCATGTGCATTTCTGTGTCTTACAGATTTGCTACCATGAACAGTCATCCTTTTGTGATCATATTAAAATGATTGTTGTAAAAATAGAACTTAAAATGTGCCTCTTTGAACATTTTGTATAAAGCTGGTTCCATTCCACCTGCTATGTCACCAGACTGTGTGGAAGAACACACAGATTATAGCAATCACAGTTATGGAACCAGATACTTGCCAGAGAGCAACTCCACCCTGTGTCCCTGGGGGACGACCAGCTGCTTGTGATCTGTTATGACTGAACGTTTGTGTTTCCCCAGAATTCATATAATCCCTTAATGTGACTATATTTGTACTTAGGTCCTTAGGAGGTAATTGAAGTTACATGAGGTCATAAGAATGTTACCTAGTCCAGTAAGAGTGGTGTGCTTAGAAGAGAGAGACACCAGAGCCAGGCAGTGGCTCAGACCTGTAGTCCTAGCTACTCAGGAGACTGAAGCAGAGGATCATTTAAGCCCAAGACCTTGAGGCTAGCCAAGGCAATATTGATATAGTGAGACCCTCTCTCAAATTAAAAAAAAAAAAAAAAAAAAGACAATGACACCAGAGAGCTTGGGTCTTCTCCCTCTCAGTCTCTTTATGAGCATGCACCAAGGAAAGGCCATGTGAGGACCCAGTGGGAAGGTCATCATCTGCAAGCCAGGAAGAATATAGTGCCCTCAGTGCTGTGATCTTGAAATTCTAGCCTCCAGAACCGTGAGAAACAAATTTCTGTGGTTTAAGCCCATGGTATTTTGCTATGACAGCCCCAGCTGACTAATGCATGATCTTACAGAGGCCCCAAGCCAGGCATCCTCAATGCCCCACAGCTCTCCTCCACAAAGTTCCCAATTCTGCCTGGAAGCTGGGCCTATGGTTAGAGGCCCAGAGAATCAAGCCATGAGGCTGAGGAAGATTCTCTCTCTCTCTCTCTCTCTCTCTCTCTCTCTCTCTCTCTCTCTCACACACACACACACACACACACACAAAACACAATTGTCCTTAATATCTTTGCTGAAAAATGTTTCCTCCATGGTGAATGTCAACCTTTCATTTCACTTTTCATTAATGTCAGGCTTACTTGTGCTGAAGGACAGAGATCACTATAATGGATGTCAAAGGATTGGCCTCTTGGAAAAATCACTGCTGTCTCTTCATCAACCACTATGTCACAAAGTATAGCACACATTGCAGTGAGCAAGAATCACACAGAGTCTCGTCCCTGATGATTGAATAAAGAATGCCTTTATTTATCTAAAATAAGTAGTAAGGATGAAGTTCATTCGCATTAGATGTCCTTTTTTACATGCCCTCTCTTTGACTAATATTTCCCTCTTCTCTGGTGGTAAAAAACAAACCAAGTTTCCATTCATTTCTGAATTAGGTTTTTCTCACTGCTTATACTGATTGTTCTTTTACTACATAGCACCTCAAAATTTTAAAATAATATTATAGGTCAAGTTCACGTTGCTTTTTCATTCAGTTCTAATTCATTTAAATATATTTCAGTTACTTTTTTACCTATTAGAATTCAGTCCTCAAGTCACAAATCATCTGGCCCAAGTCGATGCTGGCAGGGAAACATGCAGGGGTTGAGAAATCTGATGTCCAAGGTGCTGCAGTGGGGTCTGCGTCACTTGTGAGCGGTGCAGTCCTGCCTCGGCCAGGGCAATCCCTATTTCATCAGCATTAAAAGCCCTGCCTTTAACAGTCACAGGGCTCTGCCTGGACCATTACTGCGTCGGGACACACTGAGCCTCACATTCTTCTTTGGTTTCAAACCGGTTGGCATTGCCCCCACAGCTGCCATACCAGAACTGCTGGCAAACCCGCCTCTCCTTGCTGTAATACCACTTCAGGGTGTAATCCCGGCACTCACCTTGCGCTGGATCCATGGAACAAGGATCTGCACCAAAATGAACAGAGAGAAAGAGCTGAATTTCCTGCATGACAGTGACAGAAAAAGAGCAGGGTTTGGAGTCACAGACCTGGGAATGAATCTCAGCCTCACTGCCATCTACTCTGTGACCTTGAGCAAGTAAAGTAACCCCTGAGAGCCTCAATTTCCTCAATTATAAAAGCAATATTTTAAAAAACTCAGTAGGGTAAGAAATTGATCATGGAAATTGTCCCATGCCTTGAGTAGGCATGTTTGAATTTGCTCACTGCGTGACCCCTGCTCTGCAGGGTGTAAGATAACACGCAGCACAGGCCCGGGAGAAGTAAGAAATACTTCTTCAAAACCTGTTGTAGTCAACAGAAAAACACTCCAATGTTGAGCTCTTTGTTGCAGTCTCTAGAGCCAACAAATAGACTCAGGGCTTAGTTATGAGCTGGCTCCATCCTCTGCCGTTACAACTGATTCTGAACTGACAAACCAAAAACTCATTCAAACATATCAATCACTTTTCCTAGGGACACTGTGTCATCTGTAGAACCTCCACCCTTGCTTTGGGTCTGGGAGACAATCAAACAAGGACTGTTCTTCCTAAATCAGACTTCTAGAGCAGCACTGTCTATTATAATGGCAATGTTTGAAATCATGGAAGATCTGTGCTGTCCGATACAGTAGCCACCACTCCCATGTGGCTGTTGAGCATTTGAAATGTGGCTAATGCAATCAAGGAACTGGAATTTTAATGTTAATTTTGAATTGTTTACATTTAAATGTGAATAGCCAATGTGGGTAGCAGTTACTATATTGGTCAGTACAGGTATAGGTGAATGAGTCCTTCATGCTTTATGCTAATTCTCTCTAAGTTATCTTTGTAGCTTAACACCCAGAATACCACTAGTCTTAATTTTTCTTTCCAGTGCGTTATGGCATTGAAGGCCAACAAGTTTTCACCCAAGCAATTATTACTAGCTCCCAGTCTTTTACTTGGCTTTATTTTTTATTATAAATATTAACCTTTGCCTTCTTGGAAGAACTATGCTGTGGCAGTAACAGTTTTGCTCACAATAGTCCATGGAATCCAGGAATAAAGAATGGTAAAGGTGGAGAAAAAGAAAAGAGCTGGCAGGTATAAAGAGAAGCTACAGTGAAATTATAATTTTGCTTCAGCTTCTTCTGTTTCCTGGCATATATGTCTTATAATAAAGCCCTACTTGGAGGAGAAAACCAAAAGGATTTGTCTGTGTGCTTTGGATGTAACAGTAAAATTGAACATATACCAAGATCGGCCTGGCACTGTGAAGAGAAAGAACGCATTTAATTCTTTGCAGGTAGGTGCAATGAAGCGCAGCAGATGCTATGGCAGAATCTGGCTTAAGATTCAGGAGCACAAAGGAGGCTGCGAAAATTTAAAACTACCTGTGAGCATAGAACAAACTCTAAGGAGAGGTGAAACTTGAGCTGAGTAGTAAAAGATGAGTAGATACAGACCAAGTGGACACTTTGGAGGAAATGCAGTCAGGTGAGGTGAACAATGGAATGTCGATTTGGAATGAATCACAGGGCACAAGGGGCACAAAAGGCATATGCAGGGAGGTGTCAGGCAGTAAAGCCCCAGGGGACCAAAGCAGGCATCTAACTGTAAAGGCCCGTGTGCCTTCCACAGGCACCTGAACATTGTCTTATAAACAGTGGGGAACCACAGAAGAGAAGTGACACAACCTTAGTTGTGCTTTAGAAATGTCAGTCAGCTGTTTAGAATGGAATTGGAAGGAGGACGAACTGGAAGAAAAGAGACCAGTTAGAGAGCAGCAGGTGAGGGAAACGAGGACAACTAGAATATTAGGCAATTAGGCACTTTCTGAAAGAAGACATCTAAGCAGCCGACAAATGTGAAAAAACACTCAACATCATTAATCATCAGAGAAATGCAAATTAAAACCACAACAAGATAGCATTTAGAGTAGTCAGAATGACTATCATTAAAAAGTCAAAAAACAACAGATGTTGGTGAGAATGTGGAGAAATGGAACAGTACTGGAGGGGATGTAAATTAGTACAATTGCTACGGAAAACAGTTTGGAGAGTTCTCCGAGGACAAAGAGGACAAAAAACAGAACTACTCTTCAATCCAGCATCCCCACTACTGAGTATCTGAAGGAAAAGAAACTATTGTATCAAAAAGACACCTACATCCATATGGGCATAGGAGTACTATTCGCAAGGGAGAAGTCATGGAATCAACCTAAATGCTCACCAACGAATTATTGGCTTAAAAACGTGGTATATATATCATGGAATACTGCTCAATCATAAAAAAGAATGAAATCACGTCTTCTACAGCAACATGGATGAAACTGGAGGATATTATCCTAAGTGAAATGATACAGAAATAAAATGTCAACAACTGCATGTTCTCACTTATATGTAGGAGTTAAACGATGGTATATGTGGACATACGGAGTGGAATAACAGACATTGCAGACTCCAAACGGTGGGAGGGTGGGGGCAGGGTGTGTAGGGTGAGATACTATCTTTTGGGTACAACGTACACTATTTGGATAATGGGTACTCTAAAAGCCCATACTTCACCAATATGCAATATGTCCACATAACACAACTGTCCTTGCACTCCTAAATATAAGTAGTTTTTAAAAAAAAAATTGAGTTTTGGCTTTCCGTTCCTGGGCCAGTGGTGGTTCACACCAATAAGGACAGTTGATAAAGGAGGAGGAGATTTGAATGGGAGAGACAATGAGCCGGATTTGTCAAACTAAGTTGGTTTGATGTGACTGTAGGCAAGTCCCGTGGAGCCATCTGGAGGGAGTTGAATACACTGGGCTACAGCACAGGAGAGAGTTAAAGTGGAGGATTTGAAGAGTCACCAGCACAGAAGGGATAGTTGATGTTGTGGGGAAAAAAAAAGCATGCCTAAGTAGCGTGGTGTGCGAAGAGCGTCTGCAGGACTGAAGAAAGAATCGTGTGGCAGATTCACCATGACTTTAATGAAGCCTAGGCTTCAGAGCACATCATTTGCATAAGCCTCTTCTAAAGAAATACTCACTTTTCACTTAATTTTAATAACTTTGTAATCTTTTACTTAAAGGGGGCCCCCACATTGTATAAATAAATTTCATAAAACCTGAATCCCCCTGTGAAGGTGGATCTGGGAAGAGGGGCCCACAAAGACGACTGGTCAGAACAGAACAAGAGAATGTTGTCTCCGAAGCTGTGAGAGGAGAGGGTTTGAAGAGGAGGGTAGTAGCCAACGGCGGCCAAATCCCGAGGAGCGCAAGTCAACAAGGTCTGGAAGAGCCTTTGGTCTTTCCTGACAGTTCAGAATAAGAGTAGAGCTGATCCTTTTCTCCAACAGGAGGGCAAGTAGAGAGGTTTGCAGAAATTTAGGAAGTTGCAGGAGGTTGTGCTTGGTCACCTTTATTTCTTTTAAAAAGAATTAAAAAAGAGAGGGGCATATCTGCTGGAGGAAGAAGCATGGAGGAAGGACCTTGAGGAGGTTGTGAGGGTTCTGAATGGCCTTGGAATGAAAACAGAGTGGAAACTGGCCAGAGCCACGAAACAGAGCAGCTGAGAAGCATCCGGTACCTTCAAGCCTCCGTTTTTGTCTGTGAATGGGATTGGATTAGTTGACCAGGAAGCTGTCCCCTATCCTTTCCATCTTGATTTTATAAGAAAAAATGCCATAAAGCAGTAGTTCTCACTCTTGGTTGTTCAGTGGAATCACTGGGTAAGTCCCGCACCCAGAGATTCTGACCGATTTGGGCTGAGGCGAATCGCTAAAGATCCTCAGGTGACTCTAACGTACAATCAAGACTGAAAATCACTACCTTAGTAAAATTACCTGAGGATATTCTATACTGAAAGCATAAGAACCAACAAGGTAAGTTCTTCTATGTTTAATATTTCAGCCTAAGGAGGTGGCTATTCCTGTGTCTGTCTGATTTTATTTATTTTGGACATGTGTTTGCTCTGAAATCTAAAAGATACCATGTATCATCAGCATCTTAACAACTAACTTGTGTGGATGTATACTGTGTGGCAAACAGGAGAATTATCAAGTTTTTATCTCAAACCTATGAGGTAGGGACTCATATAATCCCCACGTTACAGAGCAGAAAACTGAGTCACAGAGAGAGTAAGTAACTCCCATGGGCACCTAGCTAGTAGCCCCAGATGGAGAATCATCTAGGCACATTCAAAACCTCATGTACATTATCTCTCCTTTAATGTAACCAGGACTAACCACACCACTCACTAGAAACTATTTCAGCCATCTTGAATCACTTTCCAAAACTTCACAGAGTTTTCCGGTCTCTCTTTCTCATGTGTTTAATGTTCTACTTAATTTGTTGATCACATATAAAAAGTAACTTGAAGGCCAGGTACAGTGGCTCATGCCTGTAATCCCAGCACTTTGGGAGGCAGACATGCGAGGATCACCTGAGGTGAGGAGATCGAGACCAGCCTGGCCAACATGGCAAAACCCCGTCTCTACTAAAAATACAAAAATGAGCTGGGCGTGATGGCGGATGCCTGTAATCCCAGCTACTCAGGAGGCTGAGGCAGGAGAATTGCTTGAACCCAGGAGGCAGAGGTTGCAGTGAGCCAAGATCACGCCACTGAACTCCAGCCCGGATGACAGAGCAAGACTCCATCTAAAAAAAAAAAAAAAAAAGTAACTTGGCATTTGAATTACTGTATGCTGTAATACAGAATTGATGCTATAATTGTTTAGATGTGTCCAAATGTAGAGCCTGTCTCTAAGTAGGTACATTTCAAGGTCAGGAGTATCTCCACCACTTATGCAGTAGCTCATTGCCTCTCTGCAAAGGTAGTACAGACTCTTCATAGAGTGTGCCTTCATCATAAGCCCTGAAATCACTTCCATCCAGCTCCAGTTTGACAGCCAGGTGAGAGTGAGCCTTTGTCTGCCTTCTTAAACTAATTTCTTTAGCTGCATACATGAACCTGTGGAATTGTAAGCAAGGTGAATTAAAAAAAACAAAATTTGCATGCTAACACAGTGCACAGGATTTAAAAAAAAAGTTAAAAATGAAAAAAGCGAATCCAACTTAAGGACCAAGAAGTAGTTTGGTTTTTACCACAGGTAATGCCTGCATTGCTTTCTTTTCTAGCTTCTGTTGGTTTTGCTGGTGTTTCTTGTTCATTGCCTCCAATGTCATGTTTGTTGTTTTCATAGTTTTCAAGTGCTTCTTGCTGAGTTACAGATGTTATCGTGTCTTCTCTCTTCTCTTCTAGAAAAATGTCTGTTACTTCAAGTGCTTCCAAATCATCAGCCAAGCCAGACATGCCAAATGGGTGCCTGGGCAACCTGAATAGAAACAACTCGTGTCAAACTGCATGAACAAATCTCAAGAACTGAGAGGCTCAACTCCCAACTGATATTGCTGTGATGTGTAAGCTTTATGCTTGAGCATTTCCTAAGGACTGTGCTATTGCATTAACTATTTTCTTAGCTTTGCAGACATGTTTGAACAATCAGAATGATATGTTTGGCATTATCAATTTTACCTCTGGGATATGGAATTCAGTCTTGGGGTGATATGGTAGAATGGAAATTTTTTACTTTTTGCCTTTAAACACTCATGTGTTCTTTGAACTTTTTATATTGGTTTTGTGTTACTCTGAGCAATAAAATATAAGAAGAGGGAAAATAAGAGCTGGGCGTGGTAGCTCATGCCTGTAATCCCAGCACTTTGGGAGGCCGAGGCAGGCAGATCATTTGAGCCCAGGAATTTGAGACCAGCCTTGGCAACATGGTGAAATTCTATCCCTACAAAAAGTACAAAACCAGCAGGATGTGGTGGCGTGCACCTTAGTCCCAGCTACTTGAGAGGCTAAGGCAGGAAGATTGCTTGAGCATGGGAAGTCAGGGCTGCAGTGAGCCAAGGCTATGCCACTGCATTCCAGCTCAGGCAATAGAACAAAACCCTGTCTGAAGAAAAGAAAAGAAAGGCAATCCATATCAGAATTTTCAAACCCAGGAGCATCCCAGGCCCAGTGGTTTAGGTCAAGTTGAGGATTAGCATTGCATGTGACCTTTCTTTAGGGAGAAAGTCTCTACTCCCTTGGGGCAGAGGTATGGACCAATCTCAACCCTGTCCTCAACCCACCTGTTGGCAGGTGTAACTAATTGCAGCAGAGTGTCCCCACGGTGCAGACCCCCACATTCTTCAGTGAGCTCTGGGGGTGGGTACTGGTTCATTCCACCTAAAAGTAAAATAAAAAATCAAATTAAATATAAAATAGTATAAAATTCTAAAATAAAATAAACATAAAACAAAATATTCATAGAGACATCAAGTTCAAAATATAAAATCAAATCAAATAAATTAAAATGTAAAATCAAACAAATGAAACAAAACAAAAGAAAAACATGACAATATAAAAATAAATGCAATTAAAACATTAACTTTTTAAATCCAGGAAGACATAAAATCAATGACATAAAATATTTTCATAAAGGATAAAATAAATATAAAGATAAAGGCAAATAAAACAAAATAAAATCATTAAATGTATCCTATTATATAAATAATACAAAGTAAAATCCAACCTAAAAGAATAACAAAATACAACCCAACATAATACAACATAAAATATCAAGTAAAATTAAATTAAAACAGATTATAAAAGTGATTCCTTCGGGCTGCTTCTCCTTCAAAGAATCTCTAAGCCATCAGCCATCTATTACCTCTCCCTACATATATAAGAAATCTAAGGTTCAGGGTCAGGCATGGTGGCTCACGCCTGTAATCCCAGCACCTTGGAAGGCTGAGGTGGGTGGATCACAAGGTCAGGAGTTCAATACCAGCCCTGCCAAGATGGTGAAACCCCATCTCTACTAAAAATATAAAAATTAGCCGGGCATGATGGTGGGTACCTGTAATCCCAGCTACTCGGGAGGCTGAGGCAGAGAATTGCTTGAACCCAGGAGGCGGAGGTTGCAGTGAGCCAAGATCGCACCACTGCACTCTCCAACCTGAGCAACAGAGTGAGACTCCATCTCAAAAAAAAAAAGAAAATCTAATGTTCAGAGACATTCATTGACTTTTCTAGGATCACACAGTTCACTAGTGGCAGAGCTAGGACTGGAATTAAATTGGAGAGGTACAAATGCTGTGTTAGTACTTCTGAGATGTCCATCACACTCCCTTTATTCTTTTAGTGATGAAGGCGCAGGTGTCCCTCAAGGCTCCCAATGAGCTATCACAACTGCCTGTAAACGGAGAAACGAATGTCTCCCAGCAAGGACAAGGAGGCTTCACATGTTACAGCAAAGCACCCTTTACATAAGTTGAATTATGCACGGGAGGATGAAACCCAAGACAAACTGCTCACGATGTGACCAGGCTGATACCCTCACCGTCCCATTTCTAAATCTCCATTATCATGCTAGGGATACAGATGTGGCTGCCCATGAGTTTCATTCATCCAGTTCTAAGAGAAAAAAACAATAATAATTCCACTAGTTCTGATGGGAGGTGAGGATGCTCGAGCAGGGGGATGGGGAACAATTCTGGCTAGGACCCGCTGGCACAGCCCTCACCCCTTAATCTTCACTCTTGGCTTCATTCACCCAACCTGAGATGGAAGACCCTAGACTTTTGTCCTGTCTCCCTTACTTCCTAGTGGGTCCCTGAAAACCCCTGACTCCACACTGCCATGTCAACCTCTATTTGAAAATAAACATCACATGAGCTAGGATCATTGGTATCTCTCTCAAGCTTGTAAGAAATGCAGACAGACTCTTGTCATTAACACAGACTTACTGAATCACAATCTACATTTTAACAAGATCCCCAGGAGATTCAGTGCATGTAAAAATTTAAGAAATGCTGTCAAATACTGTTGGAAACTGCGATAATAAATAGTAATAACAATAACTATGCCTTATATGTGTACAATGTTGGTGCTTTCAAAGCCCCTCCAGGAACACATGGCTTCACGATTAGGGAAAAGACTGCAATTCTCACCTTGACAAATGAGAAAATTGAAAAGTTATGTGGAAGCCTGAGGCTCCCAGTCATCAAATGAGAGGTTCAGGACAAGAAACCATCACTAAGCTTGACACAATGTCAGGGCGACAATAGTGCAGGGTCTTCAGGAAATGGGGTGCTCCCAGGTGCTCCCCAGAGATGCTGGGCTACAAACATTTAGGCAATAATGAATGTGCAACAGGCAGCTGCCTGCCCAAATGCCAGGCTCCGTAAATTCCTCTCCCCACTCCACCCAAGGTGCCCCAGTACCAGGGACTGCTCACTTTTTAGGAGGCTCAGGAAGGCCCGAGTGAATCTCTGAGCGTAGGTGACCTCTGGCTCTGAAACTCCTTGTAGGCGCAGTAGATGCTGCTCGGAGGGGGCACTGACCACGGAGGCCAGCTCGGCTAGCTCTTCAGTCCGCACACCTGGACCCAAGGCCAGCACAAAGAGGGTGATGCCCTTGCATTTGGCCTCCAGGGACAAAGTCCATAGCTTCTCCCTGTCCCAGCTACTTGTCTCGCTGGCCACGATGGCAAAGAGGACTCGTGCCCTCCGTGGCAGAGGGGCTGCCAGGAGTACATTCTCCAGTGTCCACTCCAGGGCGTGGCCTAGGGCGGGAGTTCCCTGTAAGGGGCGGCCTGCAGCCTCACGGACATGTTTCTGCATCTGCGTCCGGTGGCCATACGTGGTCAGGTGGAAGCCCTCGAGCACAGGGAGGTGACCCACACCCGGCCAGAAGTTGGGTGTCGTGTGCATCACCAGGGCCACGCGTGCCCCATGGTGGGATGTGCCTGGCTGCTCAGCCACCTCCAGGTCTTCTAGCACAGTGTCCACTAGACTCAAAGACCAGTGGTACATGTCGGCATCCACGCCATAGGAGCTGTCCACCACAAACGCCAAGTCCACATCCACCTCCTGGGGCCCTGGCGCGCCAGCCGGGCATTCTGGGTCGGGTCTGCATTTGTCTAGGAAGGAAGTGCAGGGAGAAACCAGAGTTAAACCATGCATCCCTTTCCTTTCCATGCAAAACACAGTTCCATACTCCCCCAACCCCCGACAATAAGGACAGCAGTCATTGAGCACTTGAGGCATTGTGGTGAGGTGGCAAGCCAAGGGGTGTTGTAAATGAGCTCATTTCTCAAAAGAAGAATTGAGATTGATTGCACACTTAATGTGTTCAGCCACTAGGCCATATATGGCTTCCCAGTCTCTGTGTTCATAGACATAAGCTCTATTTCCTCCTCAAAAAAATAATTACATTCTAGTAATAGATTATAATCTAACAATAGATAAATCAACAGTAGTGGGAAACCACGTAAACAAAATTGATTGCTAGAGCTGGGAGTGAAACAACCATATGAAACTGCCTTTTTTTAAGGTTGAGAAAAAAAGATCAAACACTGCCAATTTTAAATGAAAAGCTATAGTCTTAGAGTTCTCAAGCTGGTTCAGCATCAAATGGCATGTAGAATTTTTCTTCTTTTTTTACTGCAGATTTCCAGGTTCTAGTCATATCAAGATTCTGGTTTGGTAGTGTTGGCATGGAGCTTAGAATCTATCACTGAAATGTATGTAGGTATTCTGATGAACAGTGGTGTCAGGGACCCACTGCTGGGACAAACTGGCAGGAGCAGGTGTTTTCAACCTGGGAACCACAGTCTCCCAAGGGGCCTGTGAATGAGGATTGGAAAAAAATTACATCTTTATTTTCACTACCTCTATTTAAAATAAATTCAACATTTCTTTTCACTGTGCATAAAGACAACAAACCACTATAATACTAGTGATTCTGACACCAATAGAAATCACCGATTTCCTTATCAGTGGTTGCAAACAGCTCCATGTTATTTTCACTCACTAATACTTTGAAATAATGGCTACTAGATCTGCTAGATCTTATCATTTAAAATGCTAATAAAGAAGCTCATGACAAGTGGGTTAAAATGTGGTATTTATATATATAAATACATCTATGTTGTGTATATATATATATACACACATACACGTTTTATATATATACATATACATTAAATATATGTACATATATATATATACACACATACATATGTGGAATACTATTCAGTCTTTTAAAAAAGCAGGAAATTCCATCATTTGTGAGGATGTTATGCTAAGTGAAACAAGCCAGGTACAGAAAGACAAATATTGCATGATCTCACTTGTATGTGGAATATAAAAAAAATCAAGCTCATAGAAATAGAGAGTAGGCAGTGGGCAGGGAGGTGAATGGGGAAAGGAGATACATTAGTTAAAGGGTGCCAAGTCTCAGTTAGACAGAAGGATAGGTTCTGGTGGTCTGTTGCACCACACGGTGTTAGAGTTAATAATAATTGTATATTTCAAAATAGCTTTTAAAAGTGGATTTTAAACATACTTACCATACACAAATGATAAGCATTTGAAGCAATTATTATGTTAATTGGTCTGATTTGATCATTTGATAATGTATACATGCATTGAAACATCACTGTGCCCCATAAATTTATATAATTATTCTTTGTCAATTTAAAATAAAATAAAACTTTAAAGATATATATATCAAAATTTTTAAGTATTTTGATAATTTCAATGTAATCATTTTCCTTTGTAATTCTCTGGTTTTTATTTTATGCATTGAAAAACATTATTCTAAGGAGAGCATAAGTCTAACCAGATGCAGAAGGGATCTATGATACGAAGAAAGGTTGAAAAGTCCTAATGAGTCATTAGCAAAGCACAGGGGTAGTAGTCAAGAGTTCAGCAACCACGCTGCCTGGTTCGGTCCGGGTCTATTCCTTACTCAGCATGTAACCTTGGGTAAATTACTTAATCTCCCTAGAATCTCAGTTTCCTCATTTGTCACATAGAAATAATGATGATGATAATAATAGTACTTACCTCTTGAGGTCATTTATAAGGTTTAAAAGAAAAAATGAGTTTATATATATGTAAGTGTTCAAAACAATGCCTGATGCATAATAAGACCTCAATAAACACTAGGTTTCTACAGGAGAGGGAACTGAGGCCCAAAGAGACAATGTGTCAGATGAGATGGATGTGAAAACAGTTCATCACCTGTGACATACTCACAAACGGCAGTTACTACACTTGGCTTGGCTGAGTTGTCATGGCCAAGCCTCTTGTGGTAGTACTAGGATTAGTGTGGATCAAGGAGAGAAAACAATGACATCCCCTCAAGTTTGCCCACTCTGGTGCTGGGTAAAATGGGTGTGGACAGGAACTCTTCACATGTCGGCATGCATGTGTTTCAGCAGAAACTTCTCTCCAGCACAGGCTGGTGTGGGATATAGCAATGGGGGTTGGGAGCCAAGACAAACTGGATGACTGTCCAGTATCCCACTGCTGGCCAATGGTGGTTCCAGGCCCAGAACTCGTCACTCTTAATTCTTAGTTCAGTTGTCTGCCCATCACACTAAGGTGCACTAAGGCAGGAACCACAAGCCCAGCCAACCCCAGCAGCTAGCAGGACAGATAAATGAGCAGAACATGCCAGGAGTAAGATATAGAGGAGTGAGGACTGTGAGACACTAGCAGACACTCACCCCGTTAAGAGGGGTCAGGCCAACTCAGCTCTGCTGACTGTGCTTCATGGGAATGCAGTATCTGTGACCCTCAAGACAGGTCTGACTTCCTAAGAAAAACTAGAAATCTGACTTAACAGGAAATTCCATAGACTTTAAAAGTAAATACACATCTGCCAAGCAGAGATAGCCTGTGGCCACCAGTGAATTCATCCTGTTCTAAAGGCTGTCCTGGCTTACCGTAGCAGAGAACACAGCGGGCCACATGCTCCACATCCTGCTGGTGCTCTGTCTTCCAGATGAACAAGTAAAATCTGTTGGTTCCATCCATCTAATCCAAACACACACACACACATTCAGTTTATAATTAGCTGGAGTAATTTCAGGCCTTCTTTTCCATGTGTTTTCCCATTCAGATGAGAAAAACATGAAGATAATTTTTAAAGAATATATAATTATACAAATATATGTACAAATAACTCAGTATACATTCCAGTTATTTATAGCTATTTAGTTTTCTAGTTCTAACCTGAAGGTTGGACTGTCACTGGTGTGGATATGTGTATAATGGGTCTTCAAGCTCCCAATATGTATAAAACTCAGCTAACATCATGCATTGGAATGGGAGTAAGGAGACAAGGCTAAATCATTTGTATATAATTTCATAATCTTTATTGTTATTAATAACTTCATAAATCTGTATTAATTGTTCACAGGATGCAGTGTGGTGGGAGCTATTGACCTGAATGGCAGACTCTTAAAGGGGCAGTCATAAATGTCAAATACCACTAGAATGGAAACAGTAGACACCACGTGGGAGGCCCTGCTAGAGTATTCCTGGTGGTCAGAGCTAGACATATCACAACCAGAATGTAAGAGTGAAGAGGGATCAGGGCAGGCTTTATAGAGATGGTAAATCCGTTTATCCCCTTTACTTAGCCCTTTCAATTATGATTGATTTAACAACTAATAACAAGGTTTAAAAGCAAAATATTAACAATAAATCCAACAAAGTCCATGGGTCAACTGGTTACATTATCAGCAAACCCCTTCCCTCTTCTTTCTAGGGCAGAGCTGGACTACATTTCCCAGCCCCTCTTGCAGTTAGGTGGTGCCTATTACTGACTGGTGTCTAGCCAATGGGATGCAGGTGGAAGTAATGTATGTCATTTCCAGTGCATGCACTATACTCCATTACTCCCTTTCCCTCACCCCCCAGTCAGGTGTAGAGGGTCCAGAAAAAGGTTTTGAGGTCTTAGGGTATAAGGGACCCTCAAACAGAAAGGTCCTGGAGCACAGGTCCTGAAACAGCAACATGCAGCAAAACATGCCTTCTCCCACACAAACATATGCAAGGGCCCACATCCACTTAAGACAGGTGGCAGAAATCACCGTTTATTATGTGAAGACACTGATACTTGGAAAGAGTGGTTTCACAGTTAACCTGCTCTGACTTATACAGACAATTTGCAGAATGTCCAACTCATGATGAAAGTAGAAGTGCTTTCAGACTGCTTCTCTCAAGATTTGAGGTATGGTTTACAAAGAGGTGGATGTCTAAGCCTAGTCATGTCCATCTTTCTATCTACTCTCTGCTGAAGCATGCAGAAAAGGGCCCCACTGAGGGTCGGCTTCTCCTCCTTCATCTGTGTGCCCAGGAACAAGCAGGCTCTGGGCCCTCCTCCAGGTAGCAAGATGGTGAGGATATGAAGATGTTAGGCTAGCCCTCATGAAGACAGACAGTCAAAGGTTAATTTGCAAAAGAATTTTCTTAACATTACAGAGATCTTCACTCTTTCTGTTTGGGACTGTAATGTATCCCAAACATTGTCTTTCAGAGTCAGCTTACTTGAAGAAAAAGTCCTAGTGGGAAAAGAAATATGAAGAATTGAATATTTACACTAACGTAACACAAAAAACCATGGGAACAGTCCTAAGTCTCCTAAGAATAAAGGCAAAAAGCATCTTTTCTTGTTCCTCATATGGTAAAAGCAACCTTAAATTATGCTTTTTCCTAACTTAGAAATCCAAATCAATCAAGACTGATTAAACAGTTACGACATGAAAGCATGAACCAGCCATTTGGAGATACAAAGATAACATGGCCACATCTTCAAGGAGATTGAAATCTGAGTGGAAAGAATTTTGAAACAAAAAAGAGCACCAATAATATATTTCAGGAGCACAGGAAAAGGAGCTTCATTTCAAAAGAGAGGAACAAAGGAAACTTGATGACAATTATGGCATCTGGCACTTTTGAGAGAATGAGTCCCATACTTAACTGGTAAAGAGGCAGGGAAATGCATTCTAGTGTGAAGGAACAGCATGCACAAAGGCCCAGAAATGGACTGTGCTTGGAATTCTGGAATTCTGCTCAATGCTCCGACTCCCACAGGTCAGTGTACACCCACCTCTAATGTGCAGCTGCATGGTGCACATCTGTGGAACTCCTTGCCACGTGGAGAAAGCTGGCATGAAAAGTGAGTGCAGTGCTGCCAACATGATCATCAGATCTGAGTACTGACCACAGCAAATGGATCTAATTAATCACCAAGGATTGAGAAAATAGTGTAGGCAGGAATATGACATATTGCTAGCCGTACTGGAAATCACACAAGGCAATCTGGAAGGCTTCTGAACCCAGAATCCATGGCAATGTGTCAGGAGATATGAAGAGGCTGGGATAACCCCGGGTGCATCAATTTTACTCCAACAGTTGTAGGGAAATGCTAAGTTTGTGTACATTATTTTTTAAGCACAGGAAACATGGATGAAGTATATTATAAAATGCAAAATTTCAGTGACTTTTTTAAGTAGTATGAAAGACTTCAAACAACTTCAAACATTTCCCCAAGTCTGTGCAAATTCACATTCCTTTGTCTTAGAGATGGTTCATAGGGAAAGTTCCGTGCAGCACTAACAGATTAGAGGCCAGCAACCTGGGTCCTACTCCTTCATCTGCCATAATTGGCCATGTGGCCTTGGATAAACCTCTGGCTTCAGTTTCCTGAGCAACAAAGTTTTAGGGAAAGAGTCAATGTCCCTGAGTTTTCTTCCTTTTCCAACACACCCTGGTCTTAGGTTACAACCTTCTCTGTTTGCTTCTTGATCAGAACAATGCACCAACTTTTCCACTTTGAGCAACTCAGAGCACATAACTCTTCTATCTGTTATTCCATTAGTATTTGCTGGAAAACTACCAAATTCAACTGAATTTGAACACTTATCTTTTTAAAAACTTTTCTAATAAACAATAACTTTACGATCATACTTAAAATTTGTACTGTTCATGGCCCTGGAGGCAACGCCACACATCTACAACCATCTGATCTTTGACAAACCTGACAAAAACAAGCAATGGGGAAAGGATTCCCTGTTTAATAAATGGTGTTGGGAAAACTGGCTAGCCATGTGCAGAAAGCAGAAACTGGACCCCTTCCTGACACCTTACACTAAAATTAACTCCAGATGGATTAAAGACTTAAACATAAGACCTAACACTATAAGAACCCTAGAAGAAAATCTAGGCAAAACCATTCAGGACATAGGCATAGGCAAGGACTTCATGACTAAAACACCAAAAGCATTGGTAACGAAAGCCAAAATAGACAAATGGGACCTAATTAAACTCCAGAGCTTCTGTACAGCAAAAGAAACAATCATTAGAGTGAACCAGCAACCAACAGAATGGGAAAAAATATTTGCAATCTACCCATCTGACAAAGGGCTAATATCCAGAATCTACAAAGAACTAAAACAGATTTACAAGAAAAAACAAACAAACCCATCCAAAAGTGGGTGAAGGATACGAAGAGACACTTTACGGAAGAAGACACACATGAGGCCAACAAACATATGAAAAAATGCTCATCATCACTGATTATTAGAGAAATGCAAATCAAAACCACATTTAGATACCATCTCACGCCGGTTAGAATGGCGATCATTAAAAAATCTGGAGACAAGAGATGCTGGAGAGGATGTGGAGAAATAGGAACACTTTTACACTGTTGGTGGGAATGTAAACTAGTTCAACCATTGTGGAAGACAGTGTGGCAATTCCTCAAGGACCTAGAAACAGAAATTCCCCTTGACCCAGCAATCCCATTACTGGATATATACCCAAAGGATTACAAACCATTCTATTATAAAGATGCATGCACATGTATGTTCAAAGTGGCACTGTTTACAATAGCAAAGACCTGGAACCAACCCAAATGCCCATTGACGATAGACTGGACAAGGAAAATGTGGCACATATACACCATGGAATACTATGCAGCCATAAAAAATAATGAGTTTGTGTCCTTTGCAGGGACATGGATGAATCTGGAAACCATCATTCTCAGCAAACTGACACAAGAGCAGAAAATCAAAGACCGCATGTTCTCACTCATAGATGGGTGATGAACAATGAGAACACATAGACACAGGGAGGGGAGCATCACACACTGGGGTCTGGTTGGGGGGCCAAGGGAGGGACAGTGGGGGTTGGGGAGGTAGGGAAGGGATAACATGGGGAGAAATACCAGATGCAGGTGACGGGGGATGGAGGCAGCAAACCACATTGCCATGTGTGTACCTATGCAACAATCCTGCATAATCTGCACATGTACCCCAGAACCTAAAGTACAATTAAAAAAAGAGAGAAATTTGTACTGTTCTTGCAAAAAAAAATTGTGGGAACAAAAACATAATAAAAGTCCACAGGGAAGCTATGATTTAATCCAGATTCATCTGCACCTAGTTGTTACTAATAAACATTTAATTACTTCAACTTTGGACTTGCCGGCACAGTCCTTGTCACTGATAAAATAGACAAGATATTTCCTGAGAAAGTTCAAGCAGAGAGATAGCATAGGAGAGAATCCCAGTGTGAGGAGAGGAGAAAACTGTCTATATGATTCCTACTGCAAAGTCCCATCAGGAACAGAGATGGAAATATCAGTAGAGTATCTTTAACATAAGCCAAGAGGTCTGCTTGAGGTTCAAAAGTTTACTAGAGGCCGGGCGCGGTGGCTCAAGCCTGTAATCCCAGCACTTTGGGAGGCCGAGGCGGGTGGATCTCGAGGTCAACAGATCGAGACCATTCTGGTCAACATGGTGAAACCCCGTCTCTACTAAAAATACAAAAAATTAGCTGGGCATGGTGGCGCGTGCCTGTAATCCCAGCTACTCAGGAGGCTGAGGCAGGAGAATTGCCTGAACCCAGGAGGCGGAGGTTGCGGTGAGCCGAGATCGCGCCATTGCACTCCAGCCTGGGTAACAAGAGCGAAACTCTGCCTCAAAAAAAAAAAAACAAAAACAAAAAAAAACAAAAGTTTACTAGAGTTTGAGCCAGCACTTTTAGCAATTCTCTCAACCAACTTCATCCCTAAATGTCCAGTTGTGATTTGTTGAGACTAGTTATGTACCAAAGACAGGAGTATATTGAGGGGAAAGGATATAACAAAGGGATTTGTATTAACATCCTCTTTTGTTTAATAGACAGAAAAACATTTCTCAAGGAGTCCAAGGACAACTCTCAAACTTTAACTCTCAATATTAAAAAACTCCCCATGATCCCTGACCCAAACTTAACCCTGTGGGTTACAGTTGATGCATTACTTGTCATACTAAGCTGCTGGGAGCCATGCAAAAATGTTCATCTCTGGGACTGAGTTGGGGGAGGCTCTTGGCTTGGAAAGATGGGAGTATAATGGAAAGAAGCAAGTGCTAGAGAGGAGGATTTGCCTTGGACAGAGGAAGAACTAACTGGACCCTAAGGAGAGAGAATTAGAAACCATCTGTCATCAGTTGGAGGTAAGGGATTGAGAAACAAGGACAGCAAACTGGAAAAAGTAGAGGGAAGGAGACAGAGGGAAAGAGTAGTCAGGTAACCCGTGACTGACCCCAGGAGCTTGAGTCCAGTTTCAGCTCCTGCCAGTTGGCATGGTCCCACAAAAGAGTGCCAGGAAGCAGCCAACTCTTCCTAGACTCCTTGGAAAACATTGGGGGTCAGCATTGGGTTAAGGGTGTAGGTTACATAGTGAGACTTAGGAACCAGCCATATCCAAATGCAAATTTCAGGACTGTGTTGCTTAGAACAAGCAACTTTGCCTCTGGCCTTCACATATTTGGGAAATGTACAATTATCATTATTAATTTATAGCATAGCTATGAGGCTCAGACCAATACTCCTAAAACTTTAATGTTTATGCAAACCATCTGGGGATCTTGTTATAAATACAGATCCTGATTGCTCACATCAGGGAAGGGCATCACATTCTGGGTGATGCTGCTGCTGCTGCTGCTGCTGCTGCTGCTGCTGCTGCTGCTGGTCCCTGAACCACATTTTGAATAGGGAGGGGTTGGGAAGATAAGGCATAGAGAGCAGGTGGCGTGGTGGCTGGAATTCCATAGGCACTCAATATCAGATTTAATAAATAGTTAGTGGGCAAAGGGCATTCTTTAGGATTTCAAGAAGATGGTAATATAGTTAACCAGTTAAGTAAACACATAGAAAGTGTCAGATCTCTCCGTGGGTACCATCTATTAGAATTCTCACAACAATCCTATAAGTTCATTCCCAATTTATAGAGAATAAATTAAGTGGGCCCCATTGCCAAATAACATGCCCAGATTACACAAGGGACAAAACCAGGGTTTGAAGGCTCATTGCCTAATTCTCTCCTTTGGTGCTGGTCTTGGCCCTAGGGCATTAAACGCCTTGCGGAGAACAGAGCAGCCATAGGCCTCAGCAGCAGGTCATCTGTGTCCTCTGAAAGGGCCTATCTGCATAACTCAAAACCACCTTTCTTCAAAACAAAATGTTCCCAACTTGTGATAGCTATGTTGATTCCTCTGATTTGATTGTTACGTGATGTATATGTGCATCGAAACATCACTTTATACTCCATAAATATACACAATTATGTCAATTAAAAATAAAAATAAAGATATTTTTATTGTCTCCTCCAAAATAGAAAAGAATGTCCTACTGAAATTATCTGAATGTTGAAATTATACAAAAATGTACCCCCAAAATTTCTTTAGCCTTTCTCTTAATGTTTTCATCTTCTAAAGGTGATTTTTTTTGTTTGTCTCCCATTGTAGCTAGCACTCCATTGCTTGGCCTTCTTTTTTAAGAGTAATACATAGAAATAGTAAAAGAAATAGGGCCAATTCATAGGCCTATATCATTGTGTTATTGTAAAGATAAAATGCATAAATACAGAGAAAGAACTTAAATCTTCTAAAGTCTCTTCCTGTTTTTGAATTCAAAATTCCATTACTAATGAGAATTCCAGACCTTGAGCAAGTTATTTAACTTCTCTGTGTCTCAATTTTATCATCCGAAAAATGGACTCATAATAATACTTATCTCATTGGACTGTTGTAAGGATTAAATGAATCAGTAAGATCTTAGAACAGTGCCTAGATCAATAAATGTGAGCTATTTTCTAAGGCATTGTTTCAAGGGAATATGTGCTAGACTCTTTAAAAGAAAAACAAAATTTGAAACCTGGCTTACAAATTGCATTTTCCTTATAATTCTCTGCTTTTTTTTAAAAAAAAATGGGTCTAATGTAGTCTTGTTTCGAGACATAAGGCAATTAGATATTTCTTAACAATGGGATTAAGCACAGAAAGTCCAAATGTTAAAATGCAGGTTTATTTAGGGCTGAGACAGCTCAATGGATGGCTTTATAAACCCTTTCAATATGCACCACAGCCTCTAAGCATGTTTAAATGGACTGTGAAGTTAGGACATCTGTTTACATAATGGCTTCAAATTGAACAACCATCATTTTCCCAGAACTAGCATGTGGGTGTTCTGGAAATCAAAATAACATAGAGGTGAAAGACAAAGCCCCACACATAATCAGAGACAGCCTCCGGGTAGACAGTTCAGAAGAAACATCACAAGATATTCCACTCTCCTAACTGGATTCCCCTAAGGCTGAGGAACAGAGTAGGGGAGGTTAAGGGCTGGAATCTACCTAGTTGTGAAGAAATGAGGATTTTCTGAAAGGTCCTGAGAAAGCAGCTGTCATTTTTATCATTTCTCTCCTTACCAATGTCACCAGAAATGAGGCTACTCCTTATAGCTGAGCTGGAAAGTATGATTTAACAATCTTTGTAAACTGTTAAATTTAAAGAACACGAAGTTGTTTCCCAGGGGACAAGAATATGTCCAATAAATGAAGAGGCGAGCAGATAACGACAGAACTGAGGTTCCAGTACACAAGCTGGCACATCTTTCTCACATACCATTATATTCCTTTATTTAGAATGTAAGGCAACTAAGAGGGCAGAACATCACAACAAAGGATCACCTGTATGCAACATCCCAACACTGACTGCCCAGGATCCCCTCTCAGAGAGCAGCACTGATGAGCATAGGAGGGATGTCATCACATCCCAGGTATCACTCTCCAAATGTTAAGGAAATCCCTTCCTGAGAAATAAACGCTTTGATAACTACACCTGGAGGGGAGCCTGGATAATATCTAGCTGCAATCCCCTCTCCATTTTTGAGATGAGCAAAGTAAAACCAAGAAAGTTGAAGAGACTTGTCCAAAGGCACCTCATTATTGAAAGAGCCAAAGACAAAAGCTGCATCTCTAATTTAATTGGTTATTTGTTTATTCCTGCCTTTATAAATCCATTTTAGCAGTTGTTGAGAATGTACCCTACCAACCCACCCTCTACAGACATCATACTAGGCAAGAGGGATGTAAGGATGAACAAGGAACTCATCCTCTGCATTTTAACTTTCTCAACTCAAGATACCTTGTGCATCCTTCCCCACGGTTTGCAAACTGTCACAATTTTATTGATTCTTAGAAGCATATTCAAAGCTATGTCAACAAAATCTCTCACCTACCACTTCTGCTGAACCTTCAGAGAAACTTTAATGGGCTGAATTGATTAGCTATTAAGTTAAACCATATAACATTTCCATTTCTGCAGATCAAAACTGGTGAAATATTGCCAATGTCCCATGATCCAAGCTAACATTCATAAGCAGCCTGGAATCTCTTAAGAAGAAAATCACCCTTGGTTCTGATAAGTCATCCCAGATATTCCATGAGAGTGTGTTGCATGGGTTTCAATTAGCCACATACAGTCTGGAGAATAGATAAAGAAATAAATGGGGATGTCCACATACAATGGGATACTGCCCGGGAATAATAAAGAATAAACTACCCACATACACAACATAGAGGGACAAGAAGAGACATCATGTTGGCTGGAAGAAGCCAGATACAAATGAGCACATGCTGTATGACCCAATGTATATGATAGTCCAGAGCAGGCAAAAAAGTACTTGATTGTGATAGAACACAGAGAAGCAGTTACCACGGGAAGTGTATGGTTGCATGAAGAACATGAAGAAAACGTATAGGGCACTGAATGTGTTTATCTTGAACCACATATCGGTCACAGGGATTTAAACATACATAAAAATTAATTCATCTGTACATTTAAAATCACTGCACTTTGTCCACTTTGTTACCTGAGTATGTATGTTATGTCCAGGTTTTTAAAAAGGAAGAAAGTACTATTCTCTGACCCTCAGTGATACAGTTCAGCATGGTGGTAAAGCAAGGTTCTGAAGGAAGACAGTATCTGCCACTAACTAGCTATTCGGCCTTTGATGATTTATTGAACCTCCGTAAGCCTTGGTTTTCTTATGCCTGGAATGGATATAAACAATAATACCTCCATTACAGGGTTGTGGGACTCATTAAGTAAGATAATGTTTAAGAGGCACATAGCACAGAAGAGGTGCTCAAGAATAGTCTGTGGGTACTAGGAGTAGCACCAATATAGGGGCCATCCTGAGAGCCCTCACTCCTTGCATTCACATCAATTCCAGGGAAATTCTTCCCCTGAACACCTCTCATTCCTCATGTGGTCCTTGGTGGAGACGTAAGAACCAGGTGTGAGCCCAGCCACCACCCCCAGGTCCCCTGCCCACTTGTGGTTCCCCCTACATACCAGCAGGCTATCTGGGAGGTTGTGCCGCTCTGTGAAGGTGATGACCGCGGGGTTGATATCCACTGCAGCAAGCTCCAGTGTGGCCGTGTTGATGGAAGCTGTATCATAGGCCCAGCCGGTCTGGAAGAACACAGCCACCTTCCTCATGAGAAGACCCGAGCGTACACGTTTGAACACGTGTCTTGCCATAAATCTCATGGCGGCCCCGAGGTTCCTGCGGCCAGACGACTGCTCCAGGGGGATGTTCCTGACAGCCTCCAGGAGTGCAGCCTTCCCCTTGTGGTCTGAGAAACGAACTAGGTAATCGGTTTTGGTATTGTAGGAAACAATGGCCACACGGGCACCTGTTGGGCAGTTACTGTCACTTATTTCCATCTTCATCAGCAAAGATAATAAAATGTCTCTCATCCTCTCAAAATCCAATGGGGAGACATCACTTGACATGTCTAAGGCAAAGGCCACTTCGGTTGGGAATGCTGGGCATCTGGTAATACCTTGGCACAACAAATACACAGATTTAAGATGTTCTGTAATGCCTCTAAAGAGGTAAGGATTTAAGTGAGTAAGAAGAAATATTATTTACCTCTTGAACAAGCTGGAAGGGAAATTATTTTGGAGAGAAAAAAAGATATTGTTAGCTTACATAGGCAGTGGCACCTTTTCCATGTGTGTGCTTCAATCTCCTCTGAGAAATTCCAACATAGCCTACTCAGACTCCTGCTGAGTGTGGCAGAGACCTCTATTTGTTCCCCAAAATCCATTCTCCTTTTTTTCTAGTCATGGAACCCTCAATTCTGGATTGGGCATATGGATGCCTGGAACGAGGACAACATCTCCCAACTTCACTATCTTACAAGTTGTAGGTAAGAGAATAGGAAGGATAATGGGTACAACTTCGAAAAAAATGTTCTTCTCCTTTTCCTGCCAGCTGAAATATAGATATGATGACTGACCCTTGATTTATTTTCAGGCCGCAAGGTAATTTGGGGAACAGAACACCCTATATACACACAATGGCAAAGGAAGAAAATGTAAAGGGACTGATCCTTGACCACCATGGGCTCCATATCAACCTGAACTGACTAGTTCCAGCCTATGGTTTCAGAATAACATTTGTGCCGTTACTGAAAATTTAGGTCATGTTCAACTGAACTTAAACCTAACGAATTCATTGAGCTACTCTGAAACTATATTCTATATATTTATATGATATGTACACATATAAAATTACATATATAATTATAAACTATATGTAATATATATGTGTGTATATACAAGTAATATATTTTCAAGGAAAATACTAAAAAAAAACAAAAATATTAGAATTACCCTTAATTCATCATATATATGTATTTATGTATGTAATTATATAATTATTTCATTTCATTTTATAAAACTTAGAGCTTAAGATATAGTCTATTCTGAATCTTTATTCACTTAGTATGTGATGATTTTTTTTCATCAATGAATTTAGAGCAATATTGTCTACTATATATATGACCCTTTATGAGGAGCATACTAATACATGTATCTGTCCACATTTGTCCAATTATAGTCCTATAAAAATCTCCATAAGTTTGGATTTTATATGCATGGTCCAGCCAACTGCTCTTCAGAAAAGTTGTATCAACTTACACTCCCACAAGCAATGTGTACTCTTACACATCTCCCAATCTGAACAGGGATCTTTCTGGCATTTGTATCCTTTGACTTCCAGCGAAGTTGAACATTTTTATAGGTTTATTGTACATTTGTATATATTTTTTTCTGAATCTCCCATTCATGTCTTTTGCCCATTTTGGGGGTGGGTACATGTGCAGAACATGCAAGATAGTTGCATAGGTACACACTTAAAAGTGGTGTTTGTTTGTTTACACGTTCAGGTTTGGCCATTATGAAATGTCTGTGTTTGTAGATGAAAGTGATTGAGCAGTAACAATGTTTTATATTTCAACATGATACCGTAGGGAAGTTAGTTCCTTTGTCTGTGTCCTTTGCTTATATTGCAAATGATTTTTCCCACTTTTCTGTTTCCTATTGACTTCCTGGCATCCCTCAATGTAAAGGGGTTTTCACTTTTTATTTACACTGTCAACTCTGACACTCTTAATTCCTAATCACACCAGTGGCATAATTCTTTATGATTTCTAGGAAAAAGGATTCCAGAATCTCCCTGAACAGCCACTGGATGGGAACAGAGAGAACACGGAAGGGTTAGGGTAAGAAGGGCAGGATGATTGCAGAGAAAACCCAAACTTCCAAATGAAGCAATTGCCAAATGAACATTCTCGCCCCATGGCCGGTAAATAGAGAAATGTACCTATCACAGGACACAAATATCGTGGAGTGCATTGAACATACTAAAATTCCAGTGTGGGGATGTGACAAAACATTACTTAAGACTGGATTGTTCGTAATTCCATTTTTAAAACACAACTGTAAATAAAATACGACGGATTTCTTCTCAAAGGGTGACCATTGATCCCTCTTGTGTAAAAGGGTTAGAGAAAAAGAACAAAGCTCCTCTGTTCTGAGATAAGAAGCAGCAGGATGTAGACACGGAGCTGTGCAGTTTGACATCTCCTGGGGGCACAGTATTGATCAGCGGAGCTTCTTTCCAGTGTTGAGATGGCATGCTCTCAATCCGCTTTATTTCTGTGACCACATTAGGAAAGATTACTTACCTAACGGGGAACTGAGCCCAATGCATGAATTTATAAAAGCCTTTCATGATGAATAAGGCATCTCCCAAACCTCGGCCAAAGCCTCAAGTGACTTATAATCCATCCCCAGCTCACACCACTGGCTCCTTTTGAGTCTTTCCGAAACAACTTACGGCAGTTTTCGCGTGTGAAATCAACAATTTTGCAAGGCTGTTAAAAAGATGGGGAAAAATAGGAAAAAGTAAAAAGTATTTAACTTGAAGCATATTTCTATTCATGCTTGTCACTTAGGAATGTCATATGGATGTTATCAGTGCCTATATGAAGCTTTTTAATCCACAACAGAAAATCCAAAAATTATCAGAGCACATGAGACTATTCTACATTTCCAAATACAGTTGATACTTTAAAGCATTTAAAAGATGTGCATACAGTATACTGCCCATATTTCTGGAGATAGGCAGATAAGGGATACCCATTTTTTAAATCTGCCTTACAAAGCAGTGGAATCAAACCTGGTTTTGAGGAAGTTGAAATCAAAGAATCTAAGCAGAGAATGCAGGTAGATGCTTTCAATTCTTGGCACTCTATACTATAATAGCAGTTCCTGTATCACTTCATTAGAATGACTGCCAAGACAGGTACCCCTAACAGCTGCTTCTGCTTCTTTCCTTTGATTCCTTCCTCTCTGTTCTGCTTCTTCCCTCCATCCAAGACCTCATCACTTCCTGCTCCTCAGTTGCCTCCACACTCCCACCCCCCACCCCCCACCCCCCGCCTAATAGTATTTTTGTACTTGGGAGATAAAACACTATCATAACTTTTGAGATTGTTTTCAACTGTGCCATGAAACACAAAAACCTGTGCTATATAAAAGCCTGTGTGTGGGTTTATAAATACTTTATAAGCAGTTTTTGAGCTTTACAAAAAGTCACATTACAAAAGGTAGTAGCCTCAAAGTCCTTTTTTTCTTTCTTTTTAATGTCAACTAGTGTTGCTCAAAGACACCCCAATTCTCTGCTGGATTTAAAATATCATTCTACTTTTTGTATTCGACTTGGTGATAACATTTCAGAGTAGTCTGTAAACTTAAAGTACTAACAGAATTTGTAAGAGGAAAAAACTAAAGAATCTTTAGGAGTAACAGACTTCTATTTTGTGAAAGTGGAAAGCTTTGTGTTTTAAAAAGACTAAAGTTTTGGCTGGCTGCAGTGGCTCATGCCTATAACCCCAGCATTTTGGGAGGCCAAGGCAAGTGGATTACTTCAGGTCAGGAGTTCAAGACAAGCCTGGCCAACATGGTGAAACCTCATCTCTACAAAAAAATACAAAAATTAGCCAGGCATGGTGGCACATGCCTATAGTCCCAGCTACTTAGGAGGCTGAGGCAGGAGAAGATCTTGAACCTGGGAGGTGGAGGTTACAGTGAGCCAAGATGGTGTCACTGCACTCCAGCCTGGGTGACAGAGTGAGACTCTGTCAAAAAAAAAGAAGAAGAAGAAAGTTTGGAATTAAAATCTTCACCTACCGTCATATCTACCAAACCTTTGGGGCCCTTGATGCCCTGGAAAGAACAGAAACTTGAGTTTAAAATGCAAGATTTTGAGATCCAACACATTCTTCTACAGAGTTGTCAAAAGAGTCTAAGAAAACCTACCGCACTACATAGACTATCTTCTGTCCTTCGCTCCCAGCCCTAGAGTTCTGTCTGAATCATTCAGGGAGAAAGCCCGAGTACCTAGGTGTATCCAAGATCTCTGAGTCCAGAAGATCTCGATGGAAACACTCGTAGAGGACCAGGTCATTTTGAAACCATAGTTTAGGATCACATTCAGAAAAAGAGCTATCCAAGATCCCAGGACCATTCATCAATAGTTCTAAAGTAGACATCAGTTCCTCCCTTACGCTTTCTCTTCAGGCCACCCAGCATTACCCTTTTTCTGCCCTAATACCGAACAAGAAGTCTTCCCTGGAAACCTTCAGATTAGAGCTGCATGGCTCCAACCTCTTTGGGAGTCTACAGATCATTGTTCTTATTCAGAATCTACAAGGTGGTAATCTGTGACCTCAGGCAGGTCACTATATTCATTTCAGCCTTTGTTTTTCTCTTCTGTAAAAATGGCACGAATGGTCCTTCTAGCAATAAGACTTTTTATTTTCTGACTTTGTTGCACCTCTCCAGTAAACCCTAAACTGCAGTGAAACCAACAGGTTCAATCCATGGCTGACCTACTGTGCGATCCCTCATGATTGACAGTCCAGCCTCCTAGGACAAGGCAAAGAGCAGGATTGCGTCCTCAAAGTATTTCCTTTTATATCAAATGATGTTCCAGGGAGTTTTAAAAATATTTGTGGGCTTTCAACATTGTTAGTTCAGTTAAGATTATATAAATTTTATGTTTTTTAGGCTTTTCTTCTGGTTTTTGCATAAATGTTGTTGTTCATCTTGTTTCCATTGATAAACTCACTCTCCAGTGAGTTTTATGCATCATTTTATTTATTTAGACAGGTTCATAAATCTCCAGCCACTCCCACATCTTCCCCATGTTCAAGTAAAAATATATATTGACTAAATGCACTGTATAGAGACTTGAAGTTAATATGCTTTAGGACAAATTTACCCCATTCTCTATGTCATTCCTCCTGTTTGTCCCAAATGTTCATTTCTTCTTTAAAGATTCCTCTTATCAAATCTTTATTCATTTTTATACAACAGTTGAAAACAAAAGAAAAAGAAAGGTACATGTTACCATTTGTCCTGGTGGGCCTCTGTCACCTGGAGTTCCAACAAATCCAGGAAAGCCAGCATTACCCTAAAAAATGATCAAACCAGAGGAATAAGCTTCCTCCTTGATTACAACTGTCAGATCCACTTTGATATGTTATTATTCCTAATGCCAATGAGTCTGATATTGACCAGCTAGTTTATAAACTGAATATCTGTGGGATAAGACATGGAGAATAGAAAGAGAGGGTGGTCTCTTTATGGGAACCATCCAAATCCACCCCACTATATACCCAACCTCAGTCATGCACATGTGTATACACACACAAACACACACTTCTAGACAGATCCTTAAAAGATGGCTCAATACACTCCATTAAGTCTTGAGGTCATACAATAAAAAGAATGCAGGATGTCTGCATTAAGAGTCTGACATCAGAAAAAAGGAAAAATTTCTCCACCACCTTCTGGTTCTCAGTGTTTCAGAAAAGGCACGTGGTGGCCATAGGTTTTCTTCCAAATATTTGAAATGACACAGCATTATATAAATACAGTGGATCCTTTATCTTTTTTTATTTAAAACTAGAAATGAAAATTAATTGACCAGAGCAACCATTGCCAGCAGCCAGCCAAGTTAGGCACAGATCAAACATTTCTTTACATTCTTACCAGTGCATGAAAATACTAATTCTTAAGTATCTAGAAAACACTTTCCTTTCCTCTTTTCTGCGGTAAACACTAATCCATTTCCTAGAAGACCTTGGTCTCTCTTCTAGTCCATTTTCTAGAAGACCTTGGTCTATCAGCTAAACATCACCAGGATGTTAGATATCCACAAGCTTACTCTTTTCAAAAAAAGCTGCCAGGGATTGTGGCTCTTCAAGGCTGACTGTTCAGAACCTAAAGGAATTGATTTTTAATCGAAGACTTTGTAAAGTGCAGTGGACTCAAAGTCCACCAAGACGGTAACAATATTCTCAAGAATCTTTTCCAAAAACAGCAGGAGAAAGTTAAGGCTTGGAAGAATCCTAAAGAAATAGCAATATTTGCTGTACAGCTAAAACGATATCCTTCCAGATGATGTCTAGACTTACCAAAGACAGAGTTGCTCCCAAACTTGGCTTTAGAAGGTTGCTATTGTAAAACCGAAACTCCCAACTTGGATTTTCTGTTGTTATGGCTTGCTAAACTGTATTTGTATTCAGAAGATAAATGACAGTGGGATTAAGTGGGGAGTGGGATAGCCAAAGGAGGGTGTGGAATGAGCGTTGACTGAGGAGGAATGGGCTTCCTGCTAAGAAGTCCTAACCCAGTGGAAATGTGCTTCTGTCATGATGTGGGCTTCTATAGCTCCTGGGAAGTTTATCTGATTCTTACCCTCTTCCCTCTTACTCCCTTCACCCCCTTCTCTCCTGGACGGCCCGGGTCACCATCTTCTCCCTTAATAGAATCAAAAGCAGAACTTTGAGTGTAAAGAAATATAAGCATAAACAAATGACACACGCTGCCTACCAGTTGCCAGGCCCAGAAATATATCTTCTTACTTGTGCACCAGGATAGCCAGGGAATCCAGGTTCACCCTAGTGTCAGAAATGAGAGGAGGTCTTGTTCAGGATTAAGAAATTTCCTTGACATACCTTGGGGAAAAAGAAGACACTATAATTTTGTGGAAATAGACTCAAAACAAGAGCCAGGAAAAACAACTATAGCAACAGTTGTTATCTTGAGCTACTCTCAAGTGGCCATATTTCATTTCTCGAATTCAACATGAAACAACTTGTAAATCACTTACAAATTCTCCCCCTCCTTAGTATATTGTGTAATGAAACTTCTTCCTTAAGGCATTTTTATCTCTCAGTTTAAATAACCTGAGGTTTAATCCAACAGAAACCAAGGGAGAGGGCACCACATTGAGTGTTGGGAAGCAGGTGCTCATCGTCAGAACCAAAGGCACACTACAAAGCAATCATTCATTCAACAAATATTTATTCGAATCTACTATCTTCCAACTACTTCTCTAGGCACAGGAAATTCAGCAGTGAACAGAACAAAGATCTTGCTCTTATGGAACTTATATGCTAGTGGGGAAGAAAATGAACAAAGAAATACATGTGAGAAAGAGATAATGTTATTCCAGGAAGGGGATTAAGAATAAAGGATGATGCTCACGCCTGTAATCCCAGCACTTTGGGAGGCTGAGGCGGGTGGATCACGAGGTCAAGAGATCGAGACCATCCTGGTCAACATGGTGAAACCCTGTCTCTACTAAAAATACAAAAAATTAGCTGGGCATGGTGGTGCATGCCTGTAATCCCAGCTACTCAGGAGGCTGAGGCAGGAGAATTGCCTGAACACAGGAGGCGGAGGTTGTGGTGAGCCGAGATCGCGCCATTGCACTCCAGCCTGGGTAACAAGAGTGAAACTCCATAATGAAAAAAAAGAAAAGAATACAGGATTACATGTATCAAGGGATGAGGAGGCCACCTATTTTACATAGGTGGTCAGGCAAAGCCTTTTTGTAAAGGCAGCATTTGGGCAAAGACCAGCATGAATTGAGAAAACAAGCAGACTTATGGGAGAAGAGCATTCCAGGTGGAGGGAAGAGTATGAAGTTAGAGGAGGAGTATGTGCCGCCATGTTTGAGGAACACTGAAGCAGAGTGGAGGGGGGCAGGCAGGAGAAGGTGAAGTCAAAGTGTTCACAGACACCACATTGTGTAAATTCTTGTAGGCCACGTTAACAGTGGGTTTTATTCTGAGAGACATTGAGAATGACAGCGGGACTTTGAGTAAGAAAAAGACTTGATCTGACTATGTTTTTAAAGACGTCTCTAGCTGCTGCATGGAACTAACTATATGAGGCAAGGGTGGAAGCAGAGAGACCAGTGGCTATTGCAGAAACACAGATGGAAAATTACGTTGGCTTGGTCCAGAGGGCGGCAGTACAGTTGTGAGAAATGATAAAACGTCGGATGTACTTTGATGATAGACTTAACACTATTTGTTAATGAATCAAATGTGGGAGTGAGAAAAAAAGATTTATCAATGACAGCTGCAAGTGTCTGTCTTGAGCAACTAGATGGTTGAAATTTCCAGTCTAAGAGATAGGAAAGGTTGGAGGAGGGGCAGGTCGTTAAAGGAACCAGTTTTGGCTGACTGGATATTTAATAATATTAAAGCATGTTCTCACTCATAGGTGGGTGTTGAACAATAATAACATATGGACACAGGGAGGGGAGCATCACACACTGGGGTCTGTTGGGGGTGCTAGGGGGAGGACAGTGGGGGATGGGGAGGTTGAGGAGGGATAACATGGGGAGAAATGCCATATATAGGTGACAGGGAGATGGAGGCAGCAAACTGCATTCCCATGTATGTACCTATGCAACAATCTTGCATGATCTGCACATGTACCCCAAAACCTAAAGTACAATTACATATATATATAAAGGATTATTATTCTTCTTTGGTGTAAGAGTGGTATTTTGGTTACATTTTTAAATAATCTTTTAAAGATGCAACCCAAAATATCTGTGCATGGAATATATGATTATCTTGAAGTGAATCTTATATATCACATGACCTACAGTAGGTGGACATATATAGAAGTTCTCTCCTCGCTTCCACTTTCTTAATGAAATACGAAGCATGTTCGTCTGCAGATCTTGGAGGTTTGATGAGACAGGATGAAATCAGCATGCTGGGAGGATAAGTGAGTGGGAGTATAAATAAAACAAAACAAAATTCACCAGGGGTTTTTCATTGTTTGGGTTAGGTGATGGACACATGGGGTGAGACAGTGGAGTGTCAGTATACTAGTCTCCACTTTTATTCATTGAATTTGTCTGTAATACAAGGTTAACAAACAAACAAAAAACAAGAAGAAAGTTGTTTGGGGACAAGCCAATTTTAAGATGCCTGTTAGATGACAAATGCAAATATATTTAGAGTTTAGGATATTGGTCCAAGCTGGAGAAATAAAGTGGAGATGACAGGATAGATGGTTATTGATGCCATGGAACTGGATTTCCCCCAAGAAATGTCACCTGAGAGATGAGCAAAGAGGGAAGAAGATATGAGAACAGAGCTTTGAGTCTTCCAGTACTTGAAGGTCAATCACATCCAGAAGATCTAGCAAAGAAGATGAGAAAGAGAAGCCAGTGAAAACCAGGAAAATAGAATGTGCTGGAAGTTGAATGAGGGGAAAGAAATCAGAAATAATCCCATGATCAATCTGTCAAATGCTGCTGAGAGATGGAACGTAATGAGGGCAGAGAAGTAACCATTGGATTTAGCAACATAGGGTTTACCTCAACTAAAGGAGATGTAGTAGAGAGGGGAGGGTTGAGGAGTGAAGGCTCAAGTGTCATCAGGTTTTCAGCCTCGGCACTACTGATAATTTTGGACCCGATGGTTCTTTATTGGGAGGGGCTGTCTTGTGCACTGTAAGATGTCAAACAGCATCTCCACCCAGTAGAGGCCAGCACCCTCTCCTTGAGTTGTAAGAACCAAAACATCTCCAGACATTACCTTTCCACATATATGTGGAAGCTCTGGCACTCCCAGAGCTGCGGTGGGAATAGCTGACATATATGTGGAAGATGAAGTAAGGAGTTTGACTTTTAAATAAGTGGGGGGGTGACAAAATCAATTTTTACTTTTTAGGTAGGGAACTCTGGCAGCGAAAACATTTTGTAAATATGTAGAAACTGCTCCTGGCATACAACTTGGAAAATAATACTTATTTTAAAAAATAAAATAAAAACTATAGTCCTTAGTTCAGAATACCCTGTAAGGTTGCCCTTACCTTTTTTCCTTTTCTCCCTGGATGTCCAAATCCATCAGAACCAGGAAGACCCTAAGAAGATGACATACAAGATGAACTGTAGAGTCATGCAGATCAACACTTGTTGATAATAGTATATGAACCCTTGGATAAATCAACAATGCGGGGACAGCAAATGAGCTTGATGGAGATGGGGAGACTAACTTCATAGGACAAACACTCCAGATTTGGAAGAGATACAGGTTTAAAGCTTTGAAAGATCACAATAGAAAGAAGTTTTTAGGTTTTTTAAGCCCCAATCTGTACATCAGCAAGATGATACCTTGGTTGTAGGAAAGTCATACACACCCGTGCAAAGTTTCCCTTGGGCTAAATTTGCTTTCCTTGTGAGATAAAGTAAAAATAGAAGCTCTAGAACTGGTGAATCATCAGACAAAATCATAGACTTTGGAGAAAAAGATTGGAATAGAGGCAATATAGTTTAGTGGCTAAGTGTACAGACTATAAACCCAGATAGACCTGAATTTTTATTCCAGTTCCAACATTAGTTGTATGAGTGACCCTGGGGAAGTTGCACAGCCTCTATGAACTTCAGTTTCCTAATCTGCAAAATAGGGATAATACTATCATCTACACTGTATACTCACTGGGAAGATTTAGTGAGATTGTGTATGAAAAGTGCTTAGCACAATGTCAGGCACAAGACAGTACTTGATAAATGGTAATTAGTCTGCTGCTGGCGGTGGCAGTGGTAGTGATGGTGTTGGCAGAGGGTTAGAAATGGTAGTGGTGCTGATGGTAATAGTGAAGGAGGTGGTGATGATGGTAGTGATAGTGATAGCAACGGTGACAGATGATAGTGATGGTGATGGTACTGAGGATGGTGGTGGCAATGGTAATGATGGTGATAGTATGGTGGTGCTGATGATGGTGATAATATGGTGGTGCTGATGATGGTGATGATAGTGATGATGGTGGTGGCATGATGGTGATAATATGGTGGTGGTGGTAGTGATGATGGTGGTGGTAATAATGGGGATAATGGTGATAGTGATAGTGGTAATAGTGGTGATGATGTTTATGGTGATAGTGATAGTGATAATAATGAAGGTAGTGGTGGTGGTAGTGATGGTGGTAATAGCAATGGTGATAATGGTGATAATGATGGCAGTAGAGGTAGTGGTGGTAATGGTGATTGTGATGATGGTAATGATGGTATTGATGGTGATGGTGATGGTGATGATGATGCTGGTAGTTGTGATGTTACTGCTGAAGATAATGATGGTGGAGGTAGCAGTGGTGGTGATCATAATAATCAAAAAATGATGACACTCCCAGGGAGCTTAGCATGTGTATAGACAGACAATGAGCTTCCTGTAATAAAGAGTAAATTCAAAATCCTATAGGTGTTATTTTTCTGAATGGACAAAGGGTTCCCCAAAACCAGGTAGATAGATTGAGAGGAAAAATTAAACACTTGAAGACAACAAAAGATTCCTAGGGTCTAAATTGGAAAGTCTGAAAGACTAGAAAAGAAAAAAAATAAGACAAAGAAGATTGCCAAAAATGAGTTCTTTCCAGGGGCTGAGGGGTGAGAATGAAGTTCATTTGCTGTTGCTCCATCTTCTCCTTGCTGAAGGATGTGCAGAACCTTCAGCATCTGCAACCTCGGGACCCAAACTCTGTATTTTTGGAGAGGTCTCTTGAAAATGGTCACAAAATAGCTAACTTGCTCTCCTGTTCAGGGTGGTAACTAAGGTAAAAATGCATAGTCCTGTATTTGAAAGTGTTGTCTTGTAGAAGTAAGTATTTTATATACTTTGGTCTCCAAAGATTACTTCTACCCTCTAAATAATCAAACCCATACTCTTAAAAGTTTGCTGATCTGGCTGTCTTATTTGTTGCCCTGTAAAAAAAAAAAATGTTTCACTGAACAGCTCTCTATTCCTGAAAGACTTCAAATGCTTATAAGATATCATTGTCAAACAGATGAGGGACATTGGCACTTTGCTCTTCAACATGTGAGAAGGCAAAATAAATTCCAAGACATCTTTGGATTCTTACTTTATACAAGAAGTTTGAGAAACTTTGACTACTCAGATTCTTAAGAGTGCTAGTGGTCATGCCATATTTGTAACCATGAGTTTAGCTTAAGAATATTAGAATTTTGTGTTCACAGCAATGATATTAAAGTCATTTCAATTTATTACATCAAGTTGATGCCATTTTTGTTAATCAAGCCTTTTTTTTCATGATTTCTCACTGGAATCTAAAAGATGGATAAGATACTTTAATGCCGTGGTAGACGACTCCATCAAAATTTGGCTTGGTGCATACTGAGATATTTTTTTAGACAACATCTCCCTGATTTGCCTGATATATTCTGAACTGAATAAAAGTGGTTTCATACATTTAAAAAAAGAATATTAGAATTTTAAATAAAACAAGCACAAATGGCAAATAAATTCAATCAAGAGTCCAAAACAGAGAAACTGGACTTACAGGTTGCCCTCTCGGTCCTTGTTGACCCCTTGGGCCTCTTTCTCCTGCATCACCAAGCTCTCCCTTTTATAATAAAGGGAAAAGGTAAAATTAATTTTCTTCTATGAGGTTATGCAATTTTGTGTCATTTTCCTTAGCGATTTTACAGTCACTGTTTTCGAGTTTTGATAGCATACCATATACCCTAAGGTTAATACTTTTCTCTAGGCTTTGTTAAATATGTATAACTGGCAAACACAGTAATGATTTTGGTATTGAAAATTAGCAGCACCAGGTATGTAACATCAATTACAGAATTTTATATTACCATGGTTTTTTCTAAATTCAGATGTGCACATTTATATTTGTGGTGACTCCATATGTATTATCTACCTATTGATACGTCTTTGTCTACTTATGCATGTGATTTATTTTTCTATGTGTTCATCTATATGCATTGCCTCCAGTCAATAGCATCACCAACCATATCAGAAATGTATGTTGGAAATGATGGTATAAGTAAAGATTTAAGAAAACCCAAGGGGTTTTCTCAAGCTACAATCAAGAAAGAGCATGTTCTCTGACATTTACCTTTATTCCTCTTAGTCCATCCTTTCCTTTTGAACCTGGAGGCCCTGGAGTGCCAGGATTCCCCTGCAACAAGACCATAGCCAAAATTAGCACTAGGGCCACAAAGTTAACTATCTGTCTTGTTATTACTGAAATAGTTTATAACTGGTAATATGCTCATGAATCACCTTATAGATGGAAGATTAGCCTTTGATATTTAATACATTTAATTGATTCTATCCTCCAACATACAAAATGCATAATATAAACACTTACACTGTGGGTTGGGGGCATTAAGATAGGGGAGCAGGAGGCCACATCTACCACATACTGAGAATTGAGGGAATCATTTCTACGCTACAGGGGAAAACATTATTTGATTAAGAGATCCAGAAAATAAAAGCCTAGACTTTCACCTGCTCCAAATTGAAAATATTTTCAACTGAGATTGACAATCATATAATCAGTTATGAGGCCAGATTTTTTTCCTGATCAATACAGAAAAGGGACAGGGCTATGGCTTTAGCCATCTTCAAGCTGCCCTTTTCAGTTTCCTGTTGGAGACTCATTCCTGACTCTAATCATGGTGCTCATGTTTCTAAGTCATCCCAAATGCTCACTTCCTTAGGAAGCCATTCTGATCATCAGTCTCAATCTACCTGAGCCTCCTATGAACCACCAAGGTATTATTTGGAGAACAGAGCAGGCACTAGCAAGACCCAAGATTCGACACTTACTATCTGGATGACAAGTCATTTAATTCCTCTTAGCCTCAGTTTCCTTATCTATAAAATTGGTATAGTAGTAATGCTTCCTTATATATTTGTGAGGATGAAATTAGTTATTTATAGTTTTGTATGGTACTATTATTTCATCTTCTACTATAGCTAAATTTGAACTTGTATTACATACCCTTGAGGTTTAAACCCATATCTCATTGGTCACTATATTCCCACAATTTACCTAGAGTAGGAGATACATAGCAGATGATGAATATCTACTGCAACAAATGAGCTTTTCTAGAAATTCCTGATATCCCCATATCCCAGAACAAACAGTGTAGCTTTATGTTATTTATCCAGGAACACTCAGAGTATAAATCAGCCAGTGTTAATGAGTAGCTGCATTGTAGCTGTTTCAAAAACCTACCTGAGCACCCACTAAGCCTTTTTGTCCAGAAGTTCCTGGTGGTCCTTGCCTTCCTCTTGGCCCCTGATCCAAAGATGAAATCCAATCAATTTTTAAGGAGTTATTTATATTCCATGTAACAAAATCACCTTGGATGCCAGTGGGAGCACAAATTAAGGTGCCCAACCCATCACTACCTCATTTATCAAACTTTAATCAGGGAGCATCTGCACTTTGAAGCACCGGAGAACACTGACTTCAAACTCACTCCATCTGAAGCAGAGGGTGTGAGTCCTCAGCATCTATATTTTTAGCAGTCTCTCCAGGTGAATCTGATGAGTACTAAAGTTTGAGAATGTTACTTTTTTATTTTAATTTATTCAACTAATTTTAAATCCTAAAGGGGGGATGAGAGGGCAGCAAGGCTATTGATTTCCACTGAAAAATGAACCATCTCCTTATACACGCAAGGGTTAAGGACAAGAGATTGTGTTTTCGATTTGATCAAGAGCTAAGGGTGCATTTAAGTGGCTTAATCTCACTGACTAGAACTTCTGGGGATTTGCTCATTTTCTCCCCAATCTATTTTACTTTGCTGATTTTTGACACTTTAATATTTTCCAGCTTTTCTGAGAAACACTTTCCTATTAGAAGTATTGATTGATCATGGCTTCTACTCTCCTAGGTGAGGTATTGATGATCATCTATTTAAATAGACCATCACGCCCACATCCCTGTGGGAAGGTGAGAATTAAGGAGAGGTTTTATTGATTATCTTGTTCCTGGTTCCCAGCATGACTTGCTTCCCTTCCACCCAGCTGTGTAATGAAGTGAGTACAGACAGGAAAGCAGGGACATAACAGTGGCAGTGAGGTGGGGGGTGGGGGGGTGGTCCTGAGCTAGACATCAAAAAGAAAGGGGAAAAATATACATCTTTTAGTTGCTTCCCCTTCAGTTCAGATACTATTTTTCATCATAAAATAAATATCTCTATCCACACACTGATCACCCATTTTTTTCTTAGTGCCTTTGGCAAGTCTAAGAGCAGCAGATATCTTCTGAAATTATCATCTGACACTCATAGGATTTTAAATTATGGAGAATGATTTAAGATGTTAGTAAAATTTATTGTTTCAAAGTTTTTCCATGTGCATACACTTAAAAACAATTTGGCTATTAAAAGAAATACATATAATGTGTTCCAGAAGGGCTTATAGAATGACAGATTTGGGTTATGCTTAGATGATGCTGAAAGAACTAGTTGAAAGTTTAAATTTCCAGTTATCAGGTAAGAACCTAACAAAACCCCAGTGGGTGAACTTGAGGATAGGACCCTTGCCTTAATGGTATCAATGTCCCAGGTCTATTAGCAGAGTGCCCTGTACATAATAGATACTTAATAAACACTTTACTGATTTTTCCTACCAAAGTGAATGATGGGGTCTCACTCTTTTGCCCAGGCTGGAGTGTCTTGCCACCATCATAGTTCACTGCACCCTCGAACTCCTGAGCTCACAGTGATCCTCCTGCCTCAGCCTCCCAAGTAGCTGGGGCTAGAGGTGTACACCACTATACCAAGATATTAATACAATTTTTAAAAATTAAATAATATTTGAATACACGGCTTCAGCAGCAGTAATCAAGCACATTGGTTTTGTAACTATACTACCTGAGTTTCAATCCCAGCCTTAACATTTATTAGTTGTGTGACTTTTGCCAATTTACCTAACTTCTCCCTTCCCTCTTCATTTCTCTCCCGTAAAATGAGAATAATAACCCCCCTCCCATTGAAGAATTAAATTAGTTAATACAACTGCTTTAGGCAGTGTCTAGAACATAGAGGTCAATAAATATTAGCTATTGCAGTTTAATCTTTTCAGAAAGGGGGTTATACTATCTGCTTTGGGAGGCCCTGGAAAGGAGGCATCCAAAGCCATTCTGATTTATATTAAATTCTTATCAAACAAAGAAGTTGAAATTTCAAACAAATATCCTTCAGCACTAAAACCAAGTTCCCAGATACAACCTGTGCGCCTGAATACCCAAGCTCTCCTTGGTAACCCTGTTCGCCGGATTCTCCAGGCACACCCTGTCAAAATGAATAGGACTTATAGTGAGTTCGCCAGCCATCTTCAGTGTTCTTATTGAAAGCAGCTTTTCCTGCAATATATCACTTGAAACCACAGGAGAAAGGCTCAAACAGGATTTGACAAGTTGTGATCAATCCTCTTAAGGGATGAAGTTGAAGACGAAATGTGGATATTTACACTTATCTTGGGAAAATACAAGACCAGATTCTTACAGCCTTTGTTAAGGTCTTTTATTCCATACAAGGAAGCTCAGAATATTGAACACAGCAACAAACATGACACTCCGAGACAAAGGCACACAAAGTGCACGGGAAAGTAACAGAAAACTGGCTTTGAAACCCTACAGATCTTTATGGCAAGAAGCTAGGTCTCTAGGCAAAGGGCGAGTTATTAAAATGATTCATTCTATACCTGATTTAATTTATCCCACAAATTATTTTCATTTATACAGAGAAGATATGTTTTCCAAGATTGAGGATAACACCCACTTTGTAAATTATTCTGCCTTCTTTTTCACATTACTCACATGTTGACTAGATCATTAATTATTCATAGATATGCAAAGAGCAAAAACTTCAAAGTCAGAATTTAATCAATGTGTGGATCAATTACTTGTGCTTCAATAGTTTTTGAAACTATTCAGTACTTCTATTAATCATTCCTGTTATGTTATTCTGCTCTTTAAGAGTTGATTTCTAGATTTATAAACATGAACCAAATTTTAAAAGGAATACAGCTAGAAATTTTGAACCAGGTTATGAAATGTTGTCTAATTTGCATATTATCACATTAGTGACATTCATAGTGCAACATTTATAAACAATGTGGCTATATATAGCTAAGTTCAGACTCTATTATAACTATGCTTATACATTTAAATTAAGAAAATAATTTCAGCAGAGCAAAAGCAAAAACAAAACAAAAAAATCTGTAATACACATCACTGATGTTCTTCACCTCCATTACTATGATATCCAACAAAACAGAAATTACCTAAATGCTCAACATAAGGATAGATTAGTACATCACGGTACTTCAATAGAGTAAAATATAATGTTCTAAAATGATAACAGGGAGATTTGGAAATAGGAAAAAGCAGAATACAAAATGTTATGTACATTATAATAATCCTTTATTTTTTATAAAGACAACGGAAAACATGAAAACACTTGCAGAAGGCTGGTGGGTTTACGCACCTTTTAAAAAATTAATAATATTCTTAATTTTATCAAAAACAACAAATTAAAAGTCTTGCCTTACTGACAAAAAATGTATGCATCAATTTGTTTGCCATAAATATAACCTTTTCCACAAATAAAATTTTATTTAGAATTTCACTTTATTATACATCTTGCAAAAGAGAACATATCTAATTTTATAGATAATACTGAGCCATATTTTCCCAAAGTCCAAGGAATGCTGTAAGTTGGAGTTCAGCATCTCTATAAACTATATTCTTCTGGTAGGACTGACTGGTTTTTAGCAAGTTACAGCCTCAGAACATAAATGGGCCTATATGACCAGTGCTCCAATGTTGAGTCAACTAGCAAATCAATGACATGGTAGATAAACCTAGTTCATTCTGAAGCCTGCAAATATTTGTAATTATATCTCTTATTTTAAAAATCAACTATACTATAAGGCCATAGTCACCCAAACAGCATGATACTGTTATAAAAAAAGGCATATAGAGCAATGAAACAGAAATAGATAAAAATAAAATGAATAATAGAAATGAAAGCTCTACTCTGATATATTAGGATATTAGCTTCTTTTCAATCTAAATGAAACATTATAGTAGGGTGGGGAGGAGTCAGATAACCATATAAACTTTCACTTTTTCATGAAAAAAAAATCTTCATGGAAACTTTCAATGAACCTCATGCAACCTCAGACAGTCCAGCCAGCACTCTCCTTGACATCAGAGAGAACAATTTAAAGCAGTCATAAAAGTTAGACAAATGGGACTATACTGAACTAAAAAGCTTCTGAACAGAAAAAAAAAGATGAGCAGAGTGAAGAGAAAACCTGTTGAATGGGAGGAAATACATGCACACTACTCACCCAACAAGGGACTGATATCTAGCATACACAAGGAACAAACACTCAATTGCAAAAAAGCAATCCCATTAAAAAGTGGGCAAAAGATCTGAATTGACATCTCTCAAAAGACATACAAATGGCCAGTAGGTATATGAAAAAATGTTCAACATCACTAATGATGAAAACCACAATGAGATATTATCTTACCCAGTTAGAACAGTTCTTATCAAAAATACAAAAAGCAACAAATGTTAGCAAAGATGCAGAGAAAAGGGTTACATATTTTTGGTAAGAATATAAGTTCATACAGTCATTGTGGAAAACAGTATAGAGATTTCCCAAAAAGTTAAAAATAGAACTACCATATGATCCACAAACTCCACTAATGGGCATTTACCCAAAAAAGAATGTCAGTGTATCAGAGGGTTACCTGCACCCCCTTGCTCGTTGCAGCACGATTCACAATAGCAAACATGTGGAATCAACCAAAGTTTCCATCAACATATGAACAGATAAAGAAAATGCAATGCAGACCGGGCGCAGTGGCTCAAGCCTGTAATCCCAGCACTTTGGGAGGCCGAGGTGGGTGGATCACAAGGTCAAGAGATCAAGGCCATCCTGGTCAACATGGTGAAACCCTGTCTCTACTAAAAATACAAAAAAATTAGCTGGGCATGGTGGCACGTGCCTGTAATCCCAGCTACTCGGGAGGCTGAGGCAGGAGAATTGCCTGAATCCAGGAGGTGGAGGTTGCCATGAGCCGAGATCGCGCCATTGCACTCCAGCCTGGGCAACAAGAGCAAAACTCCATCTCAAAAAAAAAAAAAGAAAAGAAAATGCAATGCACACACACAGTGAAATACTATTCAGCCACAAAAGAGAATGAAATCCTGTTATTTGCAGCAACATGGATGGGACAGAAAGTCATTATGTTAAGTGGAATAAGTCAGGCACCAAAAGACAAACATCACAAGTTCTTTCTCACATGTGGGAGCTAAAAAAGTTGATCTCATGGAGGTAGAGAGGAGAATGATATTAATCAAAGGCTGAGAAGGGAGTTGGAGGTAGGGAGAATGAAAAGAGGTTCATTAACGTGTAAAACAAACAGTCACATAGAAGGAATAAGTTCCAGTGTTTGATAGTATGGGAGGGTGACTATACTTAACAATATATTATACATTTCAAAATAGCTAGAAGATAATATTTGAAATGTTCCCAACATAAAGAAATAAGAAATGTTTGAAGCATAGATATCCTAAATACGCTGGTGTGACCATTCCATGTTCTATGTATATATCAAAATATCACATGTACTCCATAAATATGTGCAGATATTATGTGTCACTAATAAATACAGTAGTCACATGTGTGTAAAGAAGAGCAACTCTCCAGAAAGCACTGACCTTTAACCCTGCTGGACCCCGCCTTCCTCTTGTTCCCTAAGAAAAACAGAAAGCAGAGACCTTAGAGAAGGAAACAAACCAATTTTCACCCCAGCCTACACCAGGGTATTTAGGATATCTATGCCTCAAGATATCCTTCCTCTTCCACAAAGGCGGGGGAAATACATCCCTCCAGCTGCTACACCTACCTGAGGGCCAACATTTCCAGTTTCTCCCTGAACTCCAACAAAACTAGAACGTCCCTGAAAAGTAAGAGATAAAGGGAAGATCAGAAACAAACAACAACAAATGCTAACAAAATTTTTATCCAATACAGAAGCCACTAGGTAAGGTGGCACTTACATTTACACCAAATGAAATTAAATTAAAGATGTACTTTCTTTGTTATGCTGACCACCTTCCAAGTGTTCAATACTTTCATGTGGCTAGTTGCATATTGAACAGCACAGATACAGGATATTTTGACAATCTCAGCATGTTCTGTTGGTTAGCGCTCCTCAAGAAGAAAACGACATTAAATTCTGATATTTCAAAATATCAGTGTTGTAGGCATCTTTCCCGGAGACTGTTCCTTTGATGACTCCTTACAGTTCACCATGCTGGGACCACAGTCACACATAGCCTCCAACAAGCCATGCTTAATATTTGAAAATATTGGCATTTCTCTTTCTACCTGTATAATTTAGGGTCCTGAGTGGAAGACAGAAACAGAAGGTAGAAAAGTGTCTCTCTGAAGACGTGGGTGATCAAAATATACAGATGCTGACAGAGAGAGGAGTTTACATAGTCATAGTGAGGAAAGAATCTGGTATTCTCACCTCTTTGGGGTCAGAAATGGAAAAATGAGTATTTTTCAGAGAAAGAATGAGTCCATTTTTTGGAAAAATGGAAACCATGTAGGATGCCAAGTAGGGGGACTTCCGATAATTATTTCTTAAAGTTATATGCTAACTCAATAGGAAAACATAAATAGGGATATAACGTGAAATCCAGAAACAAAAATGTTTCACACAAAGCTGTTCACCCAACTGTTTTCATAATAGATTAAATTCTGAAACAATTTAAAGATCCCACAATACGAGGGAATGATGATTAAATTATGTTAGAAACACTTATTGAAATGGAATGCAACAATTAAAATCTACGTTTCTCAAAAGTTTTTAAAGTACAAAAAAGTTTGTGCTATAATGCCAGAAGTGTTTAGCCTGAATCTAGTTATGGGGAAACAATTATACAAATCCTAATTCAAGGGTGTTTAGCAAAATAACTGGTGTATAGTGTCAGTGTCATGTAAACAAATAACTGGGCAAAAGTGATGAAAGGGCACTGACGGCATAAGACAGCTAAAGGCACTGCATAGTCTCAGCTGGATCCTGGAACAACAGCAGCAGCCACAGAGGACATTACTGGGGTGTTACAGACACAAGGTCTGTGTTCCCCCAAATTTCATATGTTGAAATCCTAGCCCCCAGTGCAATGATATGAGGACGTCCAATCTTTGGAAGGTGATTAGATCATGAGGGTGGTGCTCTCGTGGTGGGATTAGAGCCTTAAAAAAGAGGCTTGAAGGAGAGCACTCTAGCTCTCCTTCTGCTATGTGAGGTTGCAGCCAACAAGATGGCCATCTATGAACAAGGATGCACTCTCTCACCAGACACTGAATATTCTAGGGCCTTGATTTCAGACTTCCCAGCTTCCAGGGCTATGAGAAATAAATATTTGTTATTTAAGCCACCCAGTCTATTATATTCTGTCACAGTAGCCCAAACTGCCTAAGACATGGAGCAGGTGGAAAAATCTGAATATGGACTGTATATTAGAAAATAATACTGGCTGGGCACGATGGTTCATGCCTGTCATCCCAGCACTTTGGGAGGCCGAGGTGCGTGGATCACTTGAAATCAGGAGTTCGAGACCAGCCTGGCCAATATGGTGAACCCCAGCTCTACTAAAAATATAAAAATCAGCAGTATGGTGGCAGACGCCTATAATCCCAGCTGCTTGGGAGGCTGAGGCAGGAGAATCGCTTGAACCCAGGAGGCAGAGGTTGCAGTGAGCCAAGATTGTGCCACTGCACTTCAGCCTGGGCATCACAGAGAGACTCCACTCAGAAAAAAAAAAAAAAATATTGTATAAATATTAAATTTCATGAGTGTGATGATTATATTACGTTTATATAGAAGAATATCCTCTTTCTTAACAAACATTTGTTGAAAATTTAGAGGCAAAGCGTCATGAAGCCTTTAATGAATCCACAGTTACACACACACACACACATAAACACACACACACACACATACACACACACACACACACACCTATGTATATGTTTAAAAAGATACAAAGCAAATATGGCTATAAAGGCTAAACATTGGTATTTAGCCTTACAACTGCATTTTTCCATAGATTTGAAATTCTTCAGATTGAAGAGTTAGGATAAAACGTAACAGGTTCATCATGGACTATTTCAACAATACAAAGAGTAAAATCAAGGTAAAGAAACACTAGGGGCTGGCATGTTGCTGCTACAAACAAGCTGATTTTCTCTCTCCTTTCACTTCCTTCCTTCCTTTCTTCCTTCCCTTCCTCCCTCACCTTTCTTTCTACATTCCTTCTTTCTTCCTTCTATTCCTTTCTTCCTATCTCTCTTTCTTTATACCATAGAAGGGAATGGATACGGGCTGGCAACCAACAGTATCCACAGCATCTGCCATAAGTGAGCTGGAGGCCAAACCCAGTTCTACTGTGTACCGAAAGAAAAGGTAACACACTTCTTCTAAAGGCACTGAGGGTGCTGACAATGGACACTGTGTCCCATGTAAAGTGCATACACTCTCAGCCATAAAAGAAAACTAAATTATGTCCTTTGCAGCAACATGGATGCAGCTGGAGCCCGTTATCCTAAACGGACTAACGCAAAAATAGAAAACCAAATACCACATGTTCTCATTTATAAGTGGGAGTTAAATCTTGGGTTCACACAGACATAAAGATGGGAACGACAGACACAGGGGACTTTGAGAGGGCAAGGAGGAAGCGGGGCAAGGAGTGAAAAGCTTCCTATTGGGTATTATGTTTACTATTTGGGTGACGGAATCAATAGAAGCCCAAACCTCGGTACCACACAATATACCCTTGCAACAACCTGTAAATGTATTCCCAAATCTAAAATGAAAATGAAAATTAATTAAAAAGAAAGACATATTTTGGCGATATAGCAATAGTCTACAAATTTGGACTCAAGTTAAATAGAGGGTTTGTAACCTGCTTTTTTCACTTAATTTTACATCGTAGATGTTTTCCATATCAGGAAATCATCTTCTATGTTTCATGGCCTAATACTATTCCACTGTGTGGAAGAGCATTGCTTATATAAATAATCCCTTATTATTAAACACTTAAATATTTTCAACGTTTTACTACTTTACAAATCACTGCAATAACCATCCTTGGAGCTAAACCTTTGCGTTGCACCATGATTAGCTTCCTGATAAATTTCTAGGACTAAAAAGAGCAGATCAAATGACATACCCATCTTAAAGCTGTGGCCTATAAAACAGGCCCTCCCCTTTCCTCCATGCTAAGAAAATCTGTTTGGTCTTTTTAGTTTTGTTTGGGGCAACACCACACCCAGCTCCAAGGGATGAATTACTACAGGCCTAAACCACTGTGGTGATCCCATTTCCTTTGGTTAGAGACTTGCTTTTTCTGCATCTCTTGAAATGGGGCAAGGGCTGGTGGAAAGCACAGGGCCTATTTTAGCTAATGAGCTATAAAGAGAATGTTGCCGGGAGTAATTTGATGAAAGGAAAGCCCCGTTTCTTCTGGCATTTTATGTAAAGGGGAAGACAAAAACACTTGGAGCTGCTAAGCCTAGGGACGGAAAGCTGACACCCCGAGGTTGGCAGTGTAGGAGAGGCGCTGACACATCGCTGAGGCTCTCTGGGATCATAAGCTGCTGTGCCAAAGTGGTCATCACCTATCTCTGGGTTGTAAAACACATTTATTAGCTAAACACTGCTAGGCAGGCTTTCTGTCCTTTGTATATTTAAAAACATAATAACAACAAAAACAAAAAACGGTAGCCTGATGACTAATGTGCCTTGCCTATTGCCTCCCAAGAAGGTGGTTACTGATTTTCACTCTCCCCAGAAGCGTTGCTTTCCCACTTCTGACTGGTACAATTGGTCCACCAAGCTTTCTCCAATATTAGGTATGTAATAAAGCTGCTCTGCTTGATCAGAAAGACTGCTTCATCAGGAAACTTTCTCCATCCAGATTGCAACATTTAATCTGCTCTTTGGTTCATCTCAGAAAGGAAAGATTGCCCCCTAGGAAGCTATCTCCAACAGCACTTAACCGGCTAGAACAGGAGTGTCCAAACTTTTGGCTTTCCTAGGCCACGTTGGAGCGAGAAGGATTGTCTTGGGCCACACATAAAATATACCAACACTAACGATAGCTAATGAGCTGGGGGAAAAAAAGAAAGAAAAGAAGAGAAAAACATCTCATACTGCTTTAAGAAAGTTTCCAAATTGTGTTGGGCTGCATTCAAAGCCATCCTGGGCCACGTGCTGCCCGCAGGCAGTGAGTTGGACAAGCTTGGGCTAGAATATCAGCATCTACCAGCTGCAGGGTAATAATGTAGCTGGTACGAGTGACTTCTGTTCCCTAAGTCTATTCAAAGGGTATTTAGTTACCACCCTTTTTTTGGCCCAGCATGGGAGTAGAAACCATGGGGAACACAAATGGAATACGTCACGGCACTGCCCCAGAGGGCTGCAGTTTTTGTTTGCATGTACAATTTAGGGATCTGGTGCTCAAAGTTAACCCTCTGCAAAAGTCAGCGATGGAGGCCTCAGAAAGCTGTGAACAGGCAGCTCTTGGCTGCAGGGCTGTGATGTACACAGCACTGGACAATTTGTCTAGAGGCCTAGGCTCCTTCCCAGCAGTAAAACCTTGAGCAAATCTGAGTATACAGATCATGATCTTTCTTCTCACAACCACAACTCATGGAAGCTTTGAAATGTTTCTCTATCTTCCCGCCTTACAGATGAGGAAACTGGGGCCCACGTGGGTTAAGGGTTGCTGTCCTGCTGCTCCCTTAGCCCAATTCCATAGCTAATTGAGTGGCTATTCACAGGGCTCTCTGATGTCAACTCACCACAGGAAACCCTCTCAATGGGGTTTGTCCAAAACAACTGCAATTAACAGCAAGATGAGATTGTTGCAGCAAGGCATGCTGGTTTCCTCACACAGTGACATAATAATGATCTTGTTCAAACTGCATTTAACTCAGGATCTAGACATATATAAACGGAATGCAAACTAGCTAGAGAAGAGAGCTAATGTCCTATAGTTTTGTCAAAGGATGAAAAAGTGAAATTCAGAGGAATAGAGGTTCCTTTCCAGCTGCAGACATTTTGTTATGCAGACCTCATACCTGGAAATTAGGAAAGATATGAGGACTGAAACACTTGGGTTATTTTAGTCATTTTTCAGAATCATGCATTTTAATGTCTGGGCCATGAGAATCTAAAAATGGCTGCCAAGAAGTTAACATCGATCGAAGTTAACAAGTCTTTTTCCTTCTGCGATGCCTTCTATCACAATGCTTCTAGCCTTCGGAACTAAGCAAGGATTTTACCTTTAAAAATAGCTTAATACCCAGTTCACATTGGTCAGCACTGGCTGTGACAGAAAGCGAGCTAGCACTGTAATTACCATGAATACGTTTAAAATTAATACATCATTATAAAGATAGAGAATTTGGAAAACTAGAAATATCTTAGGCATTATTGAGTCTGGTGCTTTCATTCTGGAGATGAGGAAATCAAGACAAAAGATGTCATGTTGTAGGAGATAGGATTTGTATAGAAAAAAAAACTATGAATTAAGTATGCAAGGATGAGGATGTCAATGGAGATTACGATTCAGATCTCCTATCTCCATGGACATCGGATTCCTGCAGGCTTGGTCTCTGTTGTTTTTAATGCTGATTCTACTAGAACGCCCAACTCTTCTACCCCAGCTAGCACGTGTTCTCATGTAACCCCCCCAAGGAAACAGAGACCATCTTACCTGATGCCCACGCCTTCCTTTTTCTCCCTTAGGGCCTTGGATATAGCTATTAGTTCCAGGATCCCCCTGAGAAAATAAAGGGCTCATTACCTCAAATAAACAGAAAAGAAATTAGAGGAAGAATTATTTAAACAAAACAAAATAAGGCACAACTAAAGTGGACCTTTTTATTGTCTGGACCTGCTCAAAAAGCCTCAGACACTTAATGCAATTAAAATTCCAAATTTGTTAAGAGCTCAACTTCTCTACAAGTTTTTCCCTCAACTTAGTTGCAATACTAAAACAAGGTGAACAGATGCTTTATTAGGGAATAATTAATTGCTCTTTGCCTTTGCATCACAAGCAAACAGTTCTCCAGTCCCTGGAATTAAAGCAGCAGAAATCCCCCAACGTCACTCACAGGATCTCCCCTTAACCCAGGCTCTCCAAGCTCTCCAGGTTGTCCTGGCGGTCCCGGTAGGCCCTTAAATCACAAAGAAAAAAAGGTGTCACTTTAAAAAATCATCTATTGCCTAGAGAGAAGAGAATATTAAGAGGGAAAATGAGAATCGAATGAAAAGAGCAACTTAGTACTTGAATTTTAAAGCATCCACTGCCACAGAGGTGAGATTGAAAGGTAAAGGACATACTTTGATTGGCCGACCGCCATATGCTTGGCCCTAGATATGTATTACCTCATTTAACCCTCACAACTCAGGAATTCACCAATTTGCATTATGCAGGACCTGAGATCCTAGGAAGCTGGACCCAGGTTTCCCTACCATCAAATTCCTTGATCTTCCCACCCCTTGCTGATGCTCCACAGAGAAACACATGTTGTTGTTGTTTAAAAAGGGGGTGGTGGTGAGGAGGGCTTTCTCCATCATGAGCATGGATAGTAGTGGTAGAGCAAGATCTCATGAATAAGAAGAGAAAGGAGAGAACAATGTTTCCAGAGCTCCTGACTACTGCAGATAGGAAACCAGAGAGGTGAAGAAACTTGCCGTAGGACTATGACATGATAAGTAAATGATGCTTCTCTTAAAACCTGCCACCATCAGTGCTATCCCTGTGTCATAGTGGCTACCAAGCCATGAAGTGGGAGAGGCTCCACTACAGGTGTCTTCTGCAGATGACATCACATGCCTGGAGCTGGAGGGTGTGCATGATGAACAGATGGGATCACTGTTCCAGCTTTCAGACACAATGGAAATAAAATGTTCTCTAGACTCCAAAAGAAGCCACCTCATAATCTTACTTGAGATGCCTCCTTATCTCTTTCCTGGCCTAATATAATGGTAAAAGGGAGGTAGATAATTCTAGGTTCCAATCCTGCTATTTAATTTCCTACATAGGTGAATTTCTTTGACTTTTCTAAGACTCCATTTTCTCATCTGTGAAACAGATGTGCCTAACTTAGAGAAACAGTGTATCCTCCACTCTAATGAAATTAGGATCCTTATTTTTCCATACCTACTCTAATTTCTTCTAATTCTAATCCTTTCCTTGAGCCTTTTTCTTAAGCTAGAATACACTGTGTTTCTCTCCCAGTCCCTCTCACAAAGGTCTGAGCAAAAAAATGTCTTGATTTCCTGCGTTGTCTGGAAAGTTGGAATCCTCTCACTCTTTGGTGCCTGCTTAAATGCCACAGGACCTTAGTACAGAAGTTATTCTCTTGCCTCCTTCTCTCTTCCCTGATTAATTGTTACCTATCTTTTAAATTTTATCTCATCATCACGTCCTCAATGAAACCTTTCTGATTGCACAGGCTGGGTCAAATCTCCTGTCATATTCCTCTCCATACCCTTACCTCAGCAGTAATATGATATCTATTTCCATGATTATTTCATTCATGTCTATTTTTTTCCATAGAGGAAAAATCCTAAGAGCCCATGCCTGTTTTGTTTCCCATTCTAGAATCATGCCTTGATTACAATAGATGCTCAATAAATTTTGATGATTGATCAAATGAAGAAAAGCCAATCTATTTTAGTTTCCTCTCCAAGTCATTGTGCTCCTATTGATTCTTTATTTGCACCACTCTTACATCCTGTAGCTTATCCTATCTCTTTTATAGTTTTTCCTGTACCAAATTATATCTCCTGCACAGTCAATAAGCTCTTTGTTGGTCAGAGCCATGACTTATGTATCTTGGAACCCCTTTTTTGTATCTAGCAAATGTCCCACAGGTAGGGACAATAAACACTTGACAGGTGTTTATTGAATTTAACTAAATTTAGCTGAAACTGAAGGCTCTCCAGTGTTAAGAAAGTATGGTGTCCTCCACCTTATCTGAAGTCTGATCCATAAACTTCAAGTTAGAAATTAAACTTCAATAAAGGGCCATGTCTTCTGACTCTTCCTGTTTCACCTATCAGGAAATCAATCCCTATCACTAATTGTTCATCCTTGGTGTAAAAGCAATACTCTTATTTCATGAGGAGTACAAAGAAGCATAAGCAAATAAATTACCCCCTTGATGTCTAATCCTATCAATCAGTACAGGCTGACTATAGTACTGTGTTGAGATGGATCCTTCAGCCGTGTCGAATTCCATAATTGGTTAGTAATGTCTGCCACAGGAACAGGAAAGGAGGGTCGTGGGACATATGCCAGGTATCTGCCATCCCTTACATGGAGACAGAATTACCCTCTGGAGGAAGTGCGTAATCACTGTCAAACAGAAAGTACAAATAATTGCATGTATATCAAGAAGGCAAAGATCTCTACAAACTGACATGCCAAGGAAGCCGTAATAAGGAAGGAAGAGAGGAACTGGGCATTCAGGAAAAGGTGATATTCAGATTAAGCACTGAATATGGAAGCAGGAAAAAGGCATTCCAGGAGAGGCAGCTGGCATGAGCAAAGACATGGAGGTGGGCATGCATAAGCAACATTTTGGAATCAGTGAGCTTGGGAAGACATTTCTTGACAGAGATTTGTAAAGAATGTGGTTGAAACACTTGGATGTAACACTAAATGTTGACGACAGGGAGCCATGAGAAGCTTGTGAGATGGGGAGTGCCATGATCACTGTTCTCAAGCACAAAAGGTTAAGTCACAGGATTTACATTACTCACTCCACCATCAGCAGAGTCAGACCTCAGGTGAAGCTTCCAAATACCTATCTCATTTTAATTGCCCTTTAACTCCCCATTTAACTCAGTAGGATTTAAACCACTCAATGATATTTATCCCCACAGTTCCCCACAGTTTAAAAATAAACTATCCATGTCAGGTTATTTAATAGGAAAATGAAAGAATATCATCATACTTTACCTGATTTCCCCTATTTCCTTTTTCTCCAGGTGACCCTGGGATTCCACGATCACCCTAAAAAAAGTAAAGTGAACATATAAATAACCTGTCTGTTATTAGTCTCAGCAAAATTTTTCTTCATGTATTTTTACATTCTAGCCAAGAGTAGAAAGTACCTTTACTCTATTTCTGACAATGTGACAGCCTAGATGTAACCCTCCCACTGAAAAACAATTTAAAATTCCAGATAAATTAAAATATACTTTGTATACATTAAAATCTGATTTTAAAAATTCCTATGGTTCATAATAAAGAGAAAGCAAGAATGCAGACAGGTAATAGCTCATGGCTGTCCTGAGGGCTTCTTGTAATTGTGTGTGTGTGTGCGCGTGTGTGCGCATGCGTGTGCTTGTGGTGTGTGTGTGTGAGCGTGTGCGGTGTGTGTATGTGTGCTGTGGTGTGTGTGTCTCTGTGTGTGTGTGGTGTGAAGGGCCTCAAGCTGACAATTTATTTTAGGGTGGTCCTAGATGGTTTTGCCACTGGGAACATGGCAGAAGCAAACAATCTCAACTCAAGCCCTAATGAAGTCTCACAGATACCATTCCATCAAAAAATGAGTTTAAACCAAAAGTCACAACACACATGAGGGGGGTGCCATGAAGGAGAAGCCAGCAGAAACAACACACGACAAAATCAGACCAGCAATGACTGCAAATATTGGGATTCTAATATACTGAATAAAAATGAGTATATTTAATATGTTTAAATAATTAGAAGAGAATGAGTAAAATAACCAACTATGAAAGGAGACCAAGTAGATTTCAGAAAGGATCAAATAGAACTACTTGAAGTGAAAAATATAATTAAAATTAAAATTCCGATTGACAAATTAAATATCATATTAAACACAAGTGAGGTGAGAATTAGTGAACTAGAAACTGAAGAAATTATACAGAATGCAGCACAGAATAACAAAAAAATAGAAATATAAAAGAGCAATTAAGAGACACTGAGGGCAAAATGAGAAGTTTTCACAAATTTCTAATTAGATTTCCACAAATAAATAATAGAGAATCTGAGGATGACGTTCTCCAGATTCATCCATGGATGAATCTGGAGAACGTCATCCTCAGCAAACTGACACAAGAACAGAAAATGAAACACCACATATTCTCACTCATAGGTGGGTGATGAAAAATGAGAACACATGGACACAGAAAGGGGAGTACTAAACACTGGGGTCTATTGGGGGGAAAAGGGGAGGGCCAGTGGGAGGGGGAGGTGGGGAGGGATAGCCTGGGGAGAAATGCCAAATGTGGGTGAAGGGGAGAAGGAAAGAAAAGCACACTGCCATGTGTGTTCCTACGCAACTGTCTTGCATGCTCTGCTCATGTACCCCAAAACCTAAAATCCAATAAAAAATAAAAAAATTAAAAAATAAATAAATAAATAAAATAATCTTTTATATTAAAAAATTAAATAAATAAATAAATAATAGAGAAAATAGGAAAAACAAAAATTTCAAAATGATGATTTTGAAATTAAGCACTGAAGATTTCCAGAATTTATAAGACATAAACACTCAGATTCGAAAGACTGACAAGTCCCAAGCAGAATACATAAAAAGAAATCCGCACCTGGACTGTGCGGATATTGAAACTGTCAAAAACTAAAATCAAAGGGAAAATTTAAAGCATCCTTATACGTTTTTAAAGGCTGCATACAGAAGAACAATTATTTTGACAGATAACTTCTTAATAGCAATAAGAAAGGTAGAAGACAATAGAAGCCAAAAGACTATAAAATTACATTTTCAAAGTGCCGAGAGAAAGTAACCATCAGCCAGAATTGCTTACCCAATGAACTAAACTATCTTTCAAAGAGATTTTCAGAAAAACAAGAAGAGTTTACAATGAACTGACCTTCATTAAAGGAAATTCTAAAAGTCATGCCTTAGGCAAAAGAAGCATGATTGTTTTCATGTTCTTTTGAAGGTATCAATGACCACAGAGAAGGTATCAGTGAGATGAGTAAACCCGAGGGTAAAGTAGATACGCACTGACTATATAAAACAACAATAAGATGTGTAACTGGTAGAATTTCACAAAAATAAAATGGAAACAAAATACTAGACAATAATATGTAATATAGGAGGGAGTTGATTTAAGTTTCTAGAGTCCTTGTATTTGGGGGATGAGGAAAAATATGTAGATTAACATTAAACATTGTTGAGTATGCATGTTAAAAATTCTAGCTAGTCATGAAAAAGGTGTACTCTCTACAAGAGTATAAATGCCAGATTAATAGAAAGGAAAACATTAAATGAGAAATTTCAGCACCTGTTCTCCATCCAAGCCATCAGCTCCTCCCTCACCAGGGTTGCCCTGTAGAGCAAAGGAACATCAGAATGTTAGAGACAAGAGAAACAAGTGTATGTGAATATTTCATTGATGTTAATCTCCTTGCTAATATTTTTTCAGTTGATACAGAATCTAGACTTTCTGTAACACTCATATACTGCACCTAGTTACTAAAAAGTAATGATTATTTCCTTCCTGAAATAGTTATTAGGAGTATATTCTGTTTTACCTTATAGCTTCAGGTGCTAAAAACGTATATATATATTTTTAACCTCAAAATTTGAATGGATAAGAAAGACTCCCTTTAAACTTCTGCACTTGGAACAAACAGCTCTTTCACAAAAACAAAACACTGGTTGTCAAATGCTAAAAATGGTCCTTTTGTCATTGACTTTCTTTAAAAAGATGGCAAATATGCCTGAATTAATTAATTTAATGGAAACATGGTAGTTCACAGATTAAGGAGGAACTAAATAAGTCTGTGTGTGTTTGTGTGCATTATGGGAGATAAAATTTTTTTAAAAGAAAGGAAATGAAAAACCGAGGCTAATTAGGGGATAAGAGTAAAACTGGGCAGTGACACAGTGACATCTCATCAAATATTCCATCACTTTCAAATTATGGGCTCTTCATTTTGCCAACTATCTCCAAATGACTGATAATATATTTATTATACAGAATCTTTTTTTTTTTTTGGACAGAGTCTCACTCTGTCACCCAGGCTGGAGTCCAGTGGCAGGATTTCGACTCACTGCAACCTCCGCCTCCCAGGTTCAAGCGATTCTCCTGCCTCAGCCTCCCGAGCAGCTGGGACTACAGGTGTGTGCCACCACACCCCGCTAATTTTTGTATTTTTCGGTAGAGACGGGGTTTAACCATATTGGTCAAGCTGGTCTCAAACTCCTGACCTTGTGCTCCACCTGCCTCAGCCTCCCAAAGTGCTGGGATTACAGGCGTGAGCCACTGGGCCGGGCAGAATCTTTCAAAGAAAAAGCCAGAGTTTTACAAGCAAAATAAAATGCATTTACATGTGTGAAATAGTTGATTTACTCCTACTGTCCACAAAAAATCAAGTTTCAGGCATTTTTTTTTAACCAAAGCACAGCTGAGTTAGTACATAAAAATAAGTATACCAAACTCTTGGAATAGAATCACATGGCATATTTGCCACAGGCCACAGGAGGTTAATTGGGGGTACCAGAAAATATAAATAAGGAAGCTCCACAAGCCCTTGTCTGCCTTGTTCATCATTTTGTAACCACTCCCTAGGATAACATGGGGATGAGGGTGAGTACTTAATAAACGCTTTTTGAGTGAATGAATCAGCAAATGATACTATGGTTCTGAATCTGAAGGCAAATCATGCCCTTCCTGTGCCCACTCCTTTCCTAATAACCTCACCCCAGCACTCCTCTTCCATTTGACGTTCATCTTGACCAGACCCTCCCTACCACACCCTGGCTTCAGGACCAACCCTTCTAGACCACCATGTGATGAATATGGTGGCCCAATTTTTATAGAGAGTCAGCAAGGCTTGAAAACAATAGTATGTCACTACCTTAAACCTGAAATAGATGTCTTACAAGTAGTCACTCATTAGCATGGAAGTTTGACTATTAATATCATCTGACAAATTCCTTGGCCTAAAAGTCTGAATTTTGACTTCACTCAGGCAAAGAAATGTGATTGAAATAAGTATTGTATTTCCCAAAGAAACAGCTATCCAGTTTAAGAAGAGTAAACGAGATTACCTACCTTCTCTCCTGAAAATCCTCTTGCTCCCTAAAGTTAAAAAGAGATCACAAGAATTGAGCTTGAATGAGATTGTTAAGCCCTTGCTTTATTTAGGAAACCATACACTCCCTGGTTTGAAGAAAATGCAACTACAATATTAAATCGAAATGAACATGCCTTGTCTGGCAAATGTGGTGGGCATTGCGGCGCCCTGATTACTACCACCCTCCTTTGCCTGGAACCTGGAGAAAACTGCACTTTGCAACTCCTCACATAATGGGAATCAAAGAGAACAAAAGTGACCTGCCTGTTATTAAAACGATAATATTTTTCGAACAAAAGTGAGGATACATTGGCCAGTAAACATGGGAGGGCTTCAAGGAACAACAGGACAAATTAATTGGAAGAGTAATTTGATAGGTATACAGAACACGGTCATTGTGCTTAGGAAAACTCTCTTCAGGGTGCTTAGATTGTATATATTTTTTTTTTACTTTGTTAGGGGAGAGTCTCCAATCCTGGACAGGTGAGGGACATTTAATATAACCACCCGAAAAGGTGCACCTGTATCCCTTCAGCCTTTAAAACTTTGGTGTTCTCACATGGACACAGGGAGGGGAACAACACATACTGGGGCCTGTCGAGGGGTAGGGTTGGGGGAGGGAGAGCATCAGGAAAAATAACTGATGCATGCTGTGCTTAATACCCAGGAGATGAGTTGTTAGGTGCAGCAACCCACCATGGTACATGTTTACCCATGCAACAAAGCTGCACATCCTGCACATGTGCCCCGGAACTTAAAATTAAAAAAAAAACTTTAGTGTTCTCTATCCTACTTTCAACCACCAGCACCTGTCACTCTTTTCTGAGGGTTTTTTCAGGGACCTGGGCCTGCTCTACCCATATGCAAGACAGGTCAAAAGTGCTAGGAACTAATACCTCCTGGAAGTTGCCATCAACTAATTCCTGATGGGATTTGGTGTATAAACCCCCCAGCTCCCTCACCCCTCACCTGGGGTATACTCAGATGCATGTTCAACTCTGGCTGCCAGAGTTCTTCAGCAGGATTGCGCCCCATCTACCTACAGTGGTGATCTGATTGATAATGTACCATTTTCAAGCCTCCTTTCCTCCTTATCTCACTTCCTTACTTCCCTACTATTGCTTACTAGCATGATCTCCCAGTAAAATACCTGCAATTGATTCTTTGTCTCAAGCTTTACTTCTGGGAAACTTTTAATCTGAGGAGTAGCTAAGACTTCATAGTTATGTTGAAGAATTACGATTTTCCTCAAACTCAAGAAATGAAGCCAAGAAAGAGAAAGAATCCCACAGTTCAAGGTCTCACTCACCTTAGGTCCCCTCATACCGGGGCATCCTTCCTCACCTCGGAGTCCAGGAAGACCCTGGAGGCCTCGTTCTCCCTGTGGAAGAAGAAGACACATGAATGCATTTAAGCAACTGTCTCTGTCACCACCAGCTAATTCAAGGCAGCAATAAGGACCTTCAAAATGACCAAATATAACTTGGTCCTTACAGTTGCTTTTACAACCTCAAAGACCTGCTCAGGTCACCTGCAAGGCACTCAGATTGTTAATCCATCAACTGCTCATAGAGATGAGCCACACAAATCCAAACCATCTGCATTTTTAAATCAATTCAGTTAAGCCATATGGGTAAAACTTCAGAATTAAATAAAACATAAGGTCTGTCTGAACATTTTCTTCAGTCAGCTAACATTGGATGAAGGTTTCATTGTGGTCCCTCCAGGAATAAATCATTACATGATCCTTTCTCTTCTAGGTGAATTCCTACCCACTCCTAAGGTATAGGTCCTTTGTCACCTCCTCTCCTGAGAAGCTTTTTTCTGTTGACCCCACCCAATTGTCCCTTCAGTTTCCTTGTAGTATTTGGAGGATACAAATTAGCATATATTATAGTGAAATGTGGTTATACACATCAGAAGCTCCTGCTACATTGTGAGCTTCATGGAGACAAAGACAGTGTCTCATTTCTTTATCGCTGCATTTGTAGCCCCAAACACAGCATCTGATCTAATACAATAGACATTCAACCAGGATTTGAAGAATGACTTACTGAATTAGATTAACGAATATAACCTTTTCATCTAGGTATTAGACAAGGAAGAGAATGGTAGATATGCCTTTTGCCAAGTTGATTAAATATTAATTAGAAAGTACTGCACATCACATGAACTTTAATCAAAAGACAGTCTACATTTGTAACATCTAACTTTGACTTAATTAGGTTGGTAACTGCATAATCTGTTCAGGACAGTAAAAAGGCACACGGTAAGATGAGAAGGCTATGGATCTAGACTGAAAGGACATGTATTTGAGTCCTAGTTCTGCTTCCAGCTTGTTTTGTGAGCTTAGACAAAAGCACATGACCCCATGAATCACGATTTTCATCATTTGTAAATATGATTTAGATAACACTGACTCTAGTCATCTCATACGATTGTTATATTGAGTGTATGAGATGCTGTATTGGAAATACTTCACTAAGTATATGAATTGAACAAATGAGGTGTTTTATGCTTAGATAGCAACAGATAATGAGGAAAACACAGACAGACATCTGGTATCAGACAGACAATTTTGGACACATCTCCAACCCTCTCCAACCTTAACAAGTCACTTTCTCTGAGTTTCTACTTTCACACACAGTAGATGCTAAATAAATGTCTGTTTTCCTCCCTTCTTCCTAGTGTATCTGTATTTTTAGCTTCAGTGTATGGTGTTCAAGCTCCATCTGAAAAATGCAATCCTAATGTATCTACTGTACTATATTGCACTGTACAGTGCTATCAATTGTGATTGGTCATTGTATTTATTAGAAAGTAGTTGACATACACAAAACAGGGACATGAAGGAAAAATTTACTTTTTAACAAAACTAAAATAAACCCACTCAGCATGGCTACATTAAAAACCAACAACAACAACAACAACAACAGAAAATAACAAGTGTTGACAAGGATATGGAGGATGTGGAGAAATGGGAACCTTTGTGCACTGTTGGTGGGAATGTAAAATGGTGTCGCTGCTGTGGAAAATAGTATGGCAGTTCCTCTGAAAATTAAAAATAGCATTATCATATTACCCAGGAATTCTACTTCTGGGTATATATCCAAAAGAATTAAAAGCAAGGTCTGGAAGAGATATTGGTACACCCATGTATATAGTAGCATTATTCACAACAGCCAAAAGGCAGAAGCAACCCCAGTGTCTATCAGCAGGTGAACGGATAACCAAAATGTGGTGTATCTTATATAGGTATGTTAATACAATTGAATATATGCAGCCTAAAAAAGGAGGGACATTCTGACACATGCTACAACATGAATGAATCTTGAACACATTTGCAAAGTAAAGTAAGCCAGTCACAAAAATACAAATACGATATGATTCCACTTACCTGAGGTACCTAACATAGTCAAATTCACAAAGACAGAAAATAGAATGGTGACGACAGAGACTGGAGGAAGAGTGAGCGATTGTCTGATGTATACAGAGTTTTACATTTACAAAATGAAAAGATTTCTGGAGATGGATGATGGTGATGGTTACACAACAATGTAAATGTATTTAATACCCCTGAACTGTTAAGTGATAATGACGATGGTGATGGTTACACAACAATGTAAATGTATCTAAAACCCCTGAACTGTTCAGTGATGGTGATGACGGTGATGGTTACACAACAATGTCAATGTATTTAATACCCCTGAACTGTTAAGTGATAGTGATGACGGTGATGGTTACACAACAATGTAAATGTATCTAAAACCCCTGAACTGTTAAGTGATAATGATGATGGTGATGGTTACACAACAATGTAAATGTATTTAATACCCCTGAACTGTTCAGTGATGGTGATGATGGTGATGGTTACACAACAATGTAAATGTATTTAATACCCCTGAACTGTTCAGTGATGGTGATGATGGTGGTGGTTACACAACAATGTAAATGTACTTAATACCCCTGAACTGTTCAGTGATGGTGATGATGGTGATGGTTACACAACAATGTAAATGTATTTAATACCCCTGAACTGTTCAGTGATGGTGATGACGGTGATGGTTACACAACAATGTAAATGTATTTAATACCCCTGAACTGTTAAGTGATAGTGATGACGGTGATGGTTACACAACAATGTCAATGTATTTAATACCCCTGAACTGTTAAGTGATAGTGATGACGGTGATGGTTACACAACAATGTAAATGTATTTAATACCCCTGAACTGTTAAGTGATAGTGATGACGGTGATGGTTACACAACAATGTCAATGTATTTAATACCCCTGAACTGTTAAGTGATAGTGATGACGGTGATGGTTACACAACAATGTAAATGTATTTAATACCCCTGAACTGTTCAGTGATGGTGATGATGGTGGTGGTTACACAACAATGTAAATGTACTTAATACCCCTGAACTGTTCAGTGATGGTGATGATGGTGATGGTTACACAACAATGTAAATGTATTTAATACCCCTGAACTGTTCAGTGATGGTGATGATGGTGATGGTTACACAACAATGTAAATGTATTTAATACCCCTGAACTGTTCAGTGATGGTGATGACGGTGATGGTTACACAACAATGTCAATGTATTTAATACCCCTGAACTGTTAAGTGATAGTGATGACGGTGATGGTTACACAACAATGTCAATGTATTTAATACCCCTGAACTGTTAAGTGATAGTGATGACGGTGATGGTTACACAACAATGTAAATGTATTTAATACCCCTGAACTGTTCAGTGATGGTGATGATGGTGGTGGTTACACAACAATGTAAATGTACTTAATACCCCTGAACTGTTCAGTGATGGTGATGATGGTGATGGTTACACAACAATGTAAATGTATTTAATACCCCTGAACTGTTCAATGATGGTGATGGTTACACAACAATGTAAATGTATTTAATACCCCTGAACTGTTCAGTGATGGTGATGATGGTGGTGGTTACACAACAATGTAAATGTACTTAATACCCCTGAACTGTTCAGTGATGGTGATGATGGTGATGGTTACACAACAATGTAAATGTATCTAAAACCCCTGAACTGTTAAGTGATAATGATGATGGTGATGGTTACACAACAATGTAAATGTATTTAAAACCCCTGAACTGTTAAGTGATAGTGACGATGGTGATGGTTACACAACAATGTAAATGTACTTAATACCCCTGAACTGTTCAGTGATGGTGATGATGGTGATGGTTACACAACAATGTAAATGTATCTAAAACCCCTGAACTGTTAAGTGATAATGATGATGGTGATGGTTACACAACAATGTAAATGTATTTAAAACCCCTGAACTGTTAAGTGATAGTGACGATGGTGATGGTTACACAACAATGTAAATGTACTTAATACCCCTTAACTAAATTGTTAAGATGGTAAATCTTATATGTATTTTACCACAATTAATTAAAAAGAACATTGTGAAGAAAAATTAACAAACCCAGTCTTGTGACTTCCATTCCCAGTTTCTAAAATTTCAGTTGCAGTATACACATAATTATGTGTTTTCCAAAATTAGTCCTCAAGAAAAAAAAAAGAGCAGTCTTAAATTACAGACCCCACAAAGCCTCTACAATTTCTCATATTTCAGAGTACTTTCTCCATTACTTTACTTCGAACAGCATAGTACTGACACATAATCAGCATCAATATGAGATATTTATGGAATGCTAAGGAGGTCACCCTCCAGGTCAGTTTAAAAAAAAGGAGATGAAGAAATCTAACAGAAATTGATTTACTACATTTCGGGATGAGACCGTACAATTGCAAATATTGAATGCCATGCAAATAAGACTTTTAATACGCTATAGAAAACTAAGTAAAATTTTTCCAAAAAGTGGCTCCAGTAATAAAGAAATTGATATAGAAACTACATCGGAAAAATTTTTAATAAAATAATTTGATAAACTATAAGAGAGAGAAAAGCAGTTTTTCTAATGTAATATATAAATACGTCTAAGGAAAGACTTTAAACTGCTTACATTTAACTAAATTAAAGATATAAATATTCTATTTATATCAAAATAGACATTTACCTATTTTACCTACATCCCTAAAAGTTTATACATTCTAATCTGCCAAAAACATTTTTAGGATGTTCACAAGAGGAAATGAGAATTGTATTTTATATATGAGCCTATATGTTAAATGGTTTGGAGAAAAAAAAAGTTTATTGTATTTCTAATTCAAATATTAAGCTCTATAATGTTTAAAAATTGGTCTCTCATCTACTCACAGTAGTTGCTTAAAGCTGTACCTAATATCCATGATTTAATGGAAAGACTAACAGCACTAAAAGGTTTTCAGACGCTTGGCTATTTTATGACAAATGGAAATAATAATAATAACATACATATATGTGTTTGTATATATAGATAGATATATAATGAGGAAACAGAGAATGTTTAGCCCTGTGTCTGACATATAAAACTGTCAACAAATGTTAGATGTTTTTGTTACTACAAAGTTACATAAATACTTTTTGTGACCTTAGATAGTCTGACTTTGTTCTACAAGTAAGGCTTTGCTGTGTAACCAATGCATAAGTTATTATTTAAACCACCCACTCATATATATATTTTTTGTTTGTTTGTTTGTTTGTTTGTTTGTTTGTTTGTTTGAGATGGAGTTTCGCTCGTTACCCAGGCTGGAGTGCAATGGCGCGATCTCGGCTCACCGCAACCTCCACCTCCTGGGTTCAGGCAATTCTCCTGCCTCAGCCTCCCGAGTAGCTGGGACTACAGGCGTGCGCCACCGTGCCCAGCTACTTTTTGTATTTTTAGTAGAGCCGGGTTTTCACCATGTTCACCAGGATGGTCTCCATCTCTTGACCTCGTGATCCACCCGCCTCAGCCTCCCAAAGTGCGTGATTATAGGCGCCCGGCTGGATATATTTTTTAAAGTAAACAGAATGTGTGAGTCTGACAGACTGCATTTTCCAAAGCCAGACAACATCTCCCATTCCACATGCTCTGTGACCACGCCCCTCCTCCATGCTGGGGAGGAGTCTAATTCCCCTTCTCTTGAATCTGGTCTGATCTTAGTGACTGGCTTGCAACCAACAACAAGAAGAGAAAGCCATGTTACTGCCTGACTTCTGAGGCTGGGTCAGAGGACTTGAGCTTTAGCCTCGGTCTCTTGGAGCACTCATTCTGAGGACCAACCCTCCCTGCTGGAGTGCTTCCTATCACTTCCAGCTCCACCTGTCCTTGTTCCAGCTAAGACTCCAGAGCAGCAAGCATGTGATGGAAGTGGCAGTGGGTCCTCCAGCTTCTGCTTCTAGAGCCCAGATGGTGTAGTCAACACAGCTGAGATCCCAGGGTTAGAGAAAAGAGACCCCCCTTTTGCTTCTTTTTCAGTATCCCCACCTACAGAGTCTGAGAACATAATAAAATGATTATTTTACACCACTAAGTTGTGAGGGTTGTGGGGGGTAGTGGAACTGTAAGTAACTGGAACAATGATTTAGTTATTTGTCTTTGTACACTTTCTGTTGGAACATACAAATTTATGGGCCCCATTCTGAAACTGGTCTACATCTGCACAGAGATGTCTCTGCTGTTGCGTAGATCTGACCAGCTGTCCGAGCCAACAACATTAAAAGGCATTCAGAGGACAACGCACTATGAAGTCACCTTCTCTTGTGAGAAATGCATGAAAAAAGAAACTAAGATCTACTAGAGCTGTTCTGTCAAATACAGGGTCTGTTGAGCATTTGAAATCTGTCTGGTTCAAACAGAGATGTGCCTTCAGTGTAAAGTAACATTTAGAAGACAGTGCACAGAAGATGTAAGAAGTCTCATTAATTTTTATATTAAGTACTAATGAAATGATGATATTTTACATATATTGAGATAAATAAAATATATTATTAAAATTAACTTCACCTGTTTCTTTTTCCTTTACGATAGCTACTATAAAATTTAAAATTACAAATGTCACTTGCATTATATTTCTAGCCCTGTGCTAAAAGGGTCTTTATAACATATCTTGGTTTCATAATGCTGGCACAGTAGAGAAGGGGGACAAAACCATCTTTCACTCTAGACAGACAAGAATTTGATTTATCCTCTTTGTCTGAAATCAGAGTCAATGGTCCCAATGAGTGGGATGGACCTAACTTCATTCTCCTAATGTTGACTGGACTCATTGTACCACAGACCCAGCAGAAAAAATAAAGTAACACTTAAAGGACCTTTTAAAACATCATAAAAATGAGAAGGAATATTTTCATTATTTCTAAATAAATAAATAGCAAAACTGCATCAATCACATTCCTGTATGTATTTCTAACACCTAAGACTTTGCTTACTGTGGAAAAATAAATAGAAAACTTGAGTAATTCTCTTGTAAACATAATCAAAGAAATGGATGAGCTTACATGGGTCTCAGCAGCGACATTTTCCTCTGATTTCTGCTGATTTTCTAAGAGCCTGAATGTTCAGAATAATAAAAGAATGTGCCACTCTAAGTGGAGCAATGACAACATAGATACCAGCGGTTAAGAAAGCATGGACAAAGGGCCCCTTGTGTTTCCAACACCCTTTTGGGAGCATCACAAAGTTAAAATTATTTTTCCAATTACACTAAAAATGTCTTTTTTATCACTCTTATTCTCTCCCAAGTATGTGGTAAAGTTATTAAGAGGTCACATGGCAAGTAACATCACAAGAGACTGAATACAAAGATATGGAAATCCAGCTGCCTTCTAATAAGCTAAATATGCTAAACATGATAGACCAGACGGGGAAAATGTGGCACATATACACCATGGAATACTATGCAGTCATAAAAAGCGATGAGTTCGTGTCCTTTGTAGAGACATGGATGAACCTGGAAACCATCGTTCTCAGCAAACTGACACAAGAACAGAAAATCAAACACCACATGTTCTCATTCACAGATTGGTGATGAACAATGAGAACACATGGACACAGGGAGGGGAGCATCACACACTGGGGTCTGTGTGGGGGATCTAGTGGGGGACAGCGGGAGGTGGGGAGTTGGGGATGGATAACATGGGGAGAAATGCCAGATATAGGTGATGGGGAGGAAGGCAGCAAACCACATTGCCATGTATGTACCTATGCAACAATCTTACATGTTCTTCACATGTACCCCAAAACCTAAACTGCAACAAATATATATTTTTTAATGCCACTTTCTCACTAATATTTTTTGTTTGGGAAAATAGTTATTTTTCATAAAGAAATATGTCATGAATGTTAACTTTAGTGAGTTTATTGTTGTTATTTTGAAATGAGAAATAATGTTTTAAATTCTTAGTTCTAATTTCTAATATGTTAAATAATAATACATGGTACCACATAAACAAAAGCTCTTCAAGGTTTCCAATAATCTTTAAGAGCATATGTAATCCCAGCACTTTGGGGGGCCGAGGCGGGTGGATCACAAAGTCAAGAGATCAAGACCATCCTGGTCCACATGGTGAAACCCTGTCTCTACTAAAAATACAAAAAAAAAAAAAATTAGCTGGGCATGGTGTCACGTGCCTGTAATCCCAGCTACTCAGGAGGCTGAGGCAGGAGAATTGCCTGAACCCAGGAGGCAGAGGTTGTGGTGAGCTGAGATTGCGCCATTGCACTCCAGCCTGGGTAACAAGAGCAAAACTCCATCTCAAAAATAAAAAAGAAAACAAAACAAAAAAGAAAAAAAAAAGAGCGTAAAGGTTGAGGGGTGTGAGTAATGGAAAGGTTTTAGTTAAAAGGTACAATCTTTCGGTTATAAGTAAGTTTGGGAGTTCTAATGTTCAAGTTGGTAATTATAGTTAACATTATTATATGATATACTTGAAATTTGCTAAAAGAGCATCTACTCTTGCCACATACAAGTGTTCTTGCCACATACAAAAAAAATCGTAACTATATGAGGTGATGGACGTGTTAACTGACAACTCTGGTATCATTTCAAAATATATACATATTTATCAAGCTTGTTATATTGTACATCTTAAACTATACAATTCTATTTGTCTACTATGCCCCAATAAAGTTGGGGTGGGGGAGAGAATGTAATGGTATCCTTAGGCCAAAATGTTTGAAAACCAGTGATATATATATATGAATCAACCTTAAAATAGGCACCAGTGGCAAAGTGGTTTTTCATAATTCAAAATCAACTGAAAACCATGGGATGTAAAAGTCCTTCTGCGTTTATATTATGTAATAAAGATGGTCCCACATCCCAGACCCCTAGCTCATGATTCTCTCTATAATATATATTTTCTTCACACATCCCAGGCCCCTAGCTCAAGATTCTCTCTATAATATACATTTTCTTCACACATCCCAGACCCCTAGCTCATGAGTCTCTCTATAATATACATTTTCTTCACACATCCCAGGCCCCTAGCTCAAGAATCTTTCTATAATATACATTTTCTTCACACATCCCAGGCCCCTAGCTCACGATTCTCTCTATAATATACATTTTCTTCACACATCCCAGGTCCCTAGCTCACGATTCTCTCTGTAACATACATTTTCTTCACACATCCCAGGCCCCTAGCTCACGATTCTCTCTATAATATATATTTTCTTCACACATCCCAGGCCCCTAGCTCACGATTCTCTCTATAATATACATTTTCTTCACATACAGTCACACGACTAATAGATAACTTCTGTTTGCCCAGCATATCCCCGGGGGTGTGTCCACAGTGACGTGCAAGCCATTGGTCTCTTAGCTATAACTCCACCAGCTTCTCAGCCACACACGAAAGCATCTGAGTGACCTGTAGTAAGAACGGTCTTAGATTCTCTTCAAGTATTTTGTTAACCATTTACAAACATAGATAGCTTCTTAACAGCAACAGATTATCTGCTGTTTAGCTCATGATTAACAACAACTTCAACAACTAGACACAGACCACATTTTCAATTAGTTCAAATTCACTGATTAAAAAACAAAACAGCCATACTGCATCATTAATACCTTGTAGAAACTATATCTTTAAAAAAGCAGATCAGCCTGACATTTGTTATAATAAATGTCTATTTTATATAAATATTTTAGACCCACTTTAAATGGCATAGATGAGAAAAATCTTTCATGACTTAGGTGCAATTAAATATTGCTAATATTTAATCCATTTTGCCATGTTCTTTCAAAGTAAAGAAATAATATTCAGTACTTACAGATCTGCCTTCTTCACCGGGATGACCAGGTACCCCATCAAAACCCTTCTCTCCCTGAGAAGACAAGAAGTCAAAATAAATAATTTGACCTCTAAAGTCTTTATTTCTCAAATGTATGGGAAATAAAAATTGTTACTAATAGATATCTTTGTCTCACTGAGTTGACATTTTATGGAGAATTTACTGTCAGATACAGTGTGCAGAGATGTATAGAAACAGATATTCTTGGCCAAGGTGACAGTAAAAACATTCATACCAGTTTGTCTTAATAGTCAGCATTTAAACTATTCTTAGTTTCCAAAATACCTTCCAAGTCATTCTATGGTAAAAATCCAAACCAAGACTAGTTTCTAGCTAAAAGCTTAAGGAAAACTGTTCCTCTTAAAGAGGGTTTCAACCTTGTTTTACAAAACATCAGTAAGCAAAGGTCTTCCTGCCCATCTTACTCATGAGAAATGGTTGTTTATTTCTGTCTAATTCAACTGTACAGTTTTGTTTTTTACTTCTTACACGCCGAAACATACAAACCATTTCCTCTCAAGAAGTTTTGGCTTGCCATGTTATAGTCAGATGTGTTTATTTAGTCTAAAAGCTGGTCAGTCAGACTTGGAAGGCATATTTTATTTGTGATCAACAAAGATAAAAAAGTCATTATGACTATCTACTGAATTCTAGCAAACAGAAACCACAGAGAAGTCAAACATTTAAAATACTGCCATCTTTGGCTTTAGCGGCACAGAAACAAGCTGCAAAGAAACACGTCAAAAAGCTCCCCAAACCTGATTTTCGGATTCTCCAATCTGATAATGAATAACAACATGACAGGGAAAAATCTGATACTAAGGCACTATTGCAATTTGTTTTTCAAACAGTAATTATAAACTTTATACTACCCGAAATGTAAAAGATTGGTCTGCAAAGCCCTGAAGAGCTCACTTCAACAACCTCATGGAAAATCTTCCAAAGAGAGCATGTAAAAAGATGGCACAAAGCCAATGGGTTTGACCCAAGCTTACACGTGGGTTTGTGATTATACCCTCATCATAAAGTTTCAATCCCTGTGATAATGGAACCTTGCCAGCCCTGAATATCTGAGGATCATTTCTAATGAGATACTCTCCCTTAGAAGTGTTAAGTAGTAATTTTCCTATTGGTTAACCTAGAGTTAACAGAGATGCATATCTTTTCTCAGAGTTTGATGCTGTAGAAAGGACTGTTAGATGGGAAAGAGACATTTACTACTGTAAAGAAAGCAGATGTTAGACAAGTGGAAATCCAGCAGATAAGTGAAAACTTCCATGCAGCAGCAGAATTTGTGACATCATTTGTCAAATGAGCACAAGAAGGCAGCATAATATGGTGGAAATCATGGGAGACTTGGAGTCAGGGAGACATAAGAGCTTAATTCCCAAATGCATCTTCATAATGATGCCATTTTGGGAAAGTGATGTCACTTCTCTGAGCCTCAATTTCACATGTGTAAAATAACATCTACCTGAAAGTGTTTGTTAGGGGGGTAAAATTAGAAAATGTTGTTAAATACATAACACAGAGCCTGGTATGTAGCAGGTACTGAAATATCTTCTCTCTCCTTCCTCCATTCACATCTGACAAATTCTTACCTTCCTCCCAGGACTCCCATAATCACCTCCGTACCCATCTTCTCCAAAACACTTTGCATATATATCACAGCATATTCTTTCCACAATTGTATCCTGAAAAACAGATTCATACCCATGTGATTTTTCTCATCTGTGTTAGTCTATATCACATTACACACTAAGAAGACAAAATTTTCTCAATGTTTTTAAAATTATTATAATTAATAGAACTTAGCAAAGGATGGTGTTTTTAAAAGGTACTTACAAGTTGCTTCAGTAAGATGCTTGGGAGGGATTGCAGTGTGATGCTCAGAGGTTGCTTATATGCAAACCCTCTGCCAAATTCCAGCTCCTGGAGCTCTTCTAATTTATGGACACCTTCCAGGCCAATGACTAGGAGTCCAGAGAATCCTTCACAATTTCAACAGGTGGGAGATTACTTTCATGTCTTCTGAATGGTCTATCTTTGTCTTAGCCCCACATATTCATGCATCATTCCACCATTCCCATAGCCTTCACTTGTTATGCCTCAAAGTGCATTTTGTACAGTTAAAGCTAGTTTGTGGCATGCCTTGTTGAAGAATCAGTCTCATACCTTTCAATCCCACTAGCTGAAAGTTAAGCAGAATCACAAAAGACTCTCTTTTTGTCATTTCACAGATGGTTTTCAGACCTCATTGTATTAATTCTAAGCCTATCTCTGAAATTGACTTTTGGTTTACACTTAGGAATTGTGGCAGTCATTGTGGCTGCTCACAAATGTTCTGGTTTCCCTTCTTAAGGGCACATGATATGACTACACTTCTTCAGTCAGGATATAAACACTCATTGAGCCTCAATTCTCTACCTGTAAAATATCTATCTTATGAAAGTTACAATTGACCGTATGGCTCACTCTAGCTAGTTAAATGTGAGAAGAAGTGACATGTGTTAATCCCCAGGAGAAATTTTAAGAGTAGTACATAATTTGTCCCATTTCCTTTCCCTTGCCGTAGCAATTACAAAAACAGCTGTTGGGACAGAATCTCCTTCAGCCTGAGTTCTTGAGTGGTGAGCAGGAGGAGGCATAAGATGAATCTCTTCCTGTTACTTTAAGTCATTGAGACTTGGAGGTTGTTATTGCTGCATAATCTAGCCTATCTTACCAATGCAGGCATTAAGAGATCATCTGGATTTGTCCACAAAGCCAAAAGACAAATGAACAAGGGTATTTTGGAAATTCAACTAGAAATCACCTTGTTTGTCAAATTTAAATACAAATATTACTGTTAATAGTTTGAATGGCAAATTCTTGGCACACACACACAAATAAGTTTTTGCTATGGTAAACAAGCTGCTTGACAATTGTGTGGTTAAAAGTTGTGTACATATTGTTAATTATTCCTTAAAACTAAATTCTTTGAAATGGAATTGCTGATTTAGCATAGCTTGTAAGGAAAGTTTAGTCTCTTGTTACATACCCCCCAGTCCCTTCCAGAAACCATGCAACAATTTAAACTTCCAGTGACAATTTATGCAGTGAATTAAGATGGGATCAAGGTGTCATAAAAAATATTCTAGCATATGATTAAACAATGGAAAACGTCATCCCCAGGAGAATATGTTGAATATACTCAACTGAAGAGGAAAAAGGGTGAAAGGAACTTCAGCAAGTCAAGTTGCTGGTTGTTCATCCTTAGATTGCTTTAGAGCCTTTACATGGTTCAAAGTGGGAATGGTGAGAGCCATCATGTACAGTTGAACAAGTTGTGCTGCACAAGAATACCCATCTGAGAGAGCAAATGCATACCCAAATCTAGCCAGCATCCCCTCACCACCCGGGAGCCCAGGAACAGCCTTGTATCCATCCAGCATATTGGATGTCTTTCTCTAATTGCACAAAGATGCCATATGGACTAGCAGCAGGAGCCCTTGGAGATGGAGGAGGAAGAATGAAGAGTGAAGAGAGAAGAATTACAGTGCAAAGAGCAGGGCCCAGCTTTAGACTGACTTCAGAATTTAGGGGAAAATGGCAATATGGACCCCAGACTGGCCTAAAAGAACAAACAGTTCCTCCCACCATTGAAGTAGGAAGTGTACCTTCAACCTTCCACCCTCAAAAGCTAGTCCTGTCTGAGTCAGAATACCCCTGGTCAGTGTCAGGGTCACTGTTGCAGAAGGCAGGGAGTCTCAGACCCAAAACATCCACTGACTCATACAAAGAAGGAGACCATGTGTCAGCTTCAAGCGCACTGAGCTCCACGCACTAGGTGAGCATGTAGGAAGCTTCATAGAGTCCAGTGCCATCTGGAGAGCTGAGTGCCTCAGTTCCAGGGAGAGGTGGGAGGCCCACACTGGGCAACCCCATGCACTTACCTCTGCTGTGGAGAAACTCCGATGTTTTCTTCAGCCTCTTTAAATCATCATCCAGTCCATCCGTAAATACTAAAAGGACCTGTTTTTTATGAGAAAGTGTGGTGGCCGAGCCAGATAGGGAGGGATGGAGAAAAGAGAGGTAGGAAAGAGGGAGAGTGGGGAAAGAGGAGAAAAGGAAGGTAATAAGAGAGCCAGAGGAAAAGGGAAAGGGGGGAAGAAGGGAAAGAAAGGGAAGGAGGGAGGAAGAAGCGAGGAAACAGAGGGGACGGGGAGAAGGTATGCATAAAATGGATATTATGAATTGTATATTTCTTTAAAATGCAAGAACGAGTTTTTCTGGTTATGCCCAGACTTTCACCCTGTTTCTTTTTACTTATTCTTTTATTACACATTCATCTTTATTTCAATCTCCCCATCTCCCTGGAAAAAAAAAGAGGATTTGAATCATCTGAACTTATTTAAAAATGCCTTCCGAAAATGCTTACAATATTTATCCTTATCAACGAAAAATACCAAAATATTAACAGAGTGCTGTGTGTGCATGTGTGGTGCATGCAGTGTGGGCAGGGGTGCAGGGGAGGGGATGTGGGGGATGGTTATTGCTATTTTCTGTTATACTTTGTGATGCATCTTCTACAATTGAAATGTGTTAATTTGCTCATAAGAAATTTTTAATTTAAAACATGAATAAAAAATAAAACATGGATGATATTAGTCAAAAATATATCCATTGGATGCATGACTAAAGGAAAAGCTAAATGTAAGTTATAAAGTTTGAGGATGTCATTTTTTAATAAACATCACATAAAATCTTTCCATCTCTGTGGACTTTTGTGAGTATGTGTAGTTCAGAGACAGCAGAATGGAGGAAGAGGCTTGGGGGTGAGCTATACTAAAAAGCTGTCACTAAAGACAATTCAAGATGCTGACTGGAAAATAGCAAGCCTACTTTAAATGGTAATGAGTGACCATAAAAAGCTGAGGAGTCTTAAAACACCATCCAAGGTGTCTTTGAAATGAATTTGTGTTATGGAAGAATATGAATCACTAAACCGTGGGCAGCTTCGGAGCAGGGACTTTATTCTTATATGCCTACTAGCATTATTCAGCATAGAACCTCTATTGCTTAAAAAATACTTGTTGAATGAAAACACATCTCTTGATTAAGTAATGGTATGGTTTTCCTCTATGCAAGATCTCCAATGAGGAACAATTTAGTTGGCCTCAGTCACAAAGCCTTACCCATTCTACCCTACCTGTTGGCTCCATAGAAAGAGTTCTCAGCATTTATTACCTTCACTTTAGCAGAAGAGAGATGAATAGCATTATCTCCCAAAGACTGCAAAAAGTTCACATCCATATAGCTATTCTTGGCAGCCTGATGAACCAAGAACTTCTGGATGATCTCATAACTGTATTTTTCAAAGCCAGAGTCAAAGATAAGCTGGCCATTTGGGCCAGGAACCAAGTAGCGGAATCTTGGGTTGATCTGATCGGAAATGCCACAGCTGATGTTGGAAAGCAAAGACAACTGTTGCATCAGCTCTGGCAGTAAACCTTGAAGCTTCTGCTGAACTTGCTTTGAAGGAGTTGAGATATCGATTCCTACAGACAAATCCAGGTCGCATCCTTCAAAGGTGAAGAAAATAAAATTAGTCATCTACAGGTGCATAACTGAGCCCAGAAGATACAGCAAAGCTAGTCCTAAAAGACAAACTCCCAGCCAATCCATGGAAGTATAAGCTAAATAGTGGTAGTTTAAGTTTTGGAATTGTTTGTTACACAGAAAAAGCTAACTGATACAATACATACTGTTTCATACCTTTATGCCTCTGTAGATCCTATTCCATTCACCTAAACTGTATTTTCCCATCTTCCCACCCCAGTCTGGTCCTTCAAGTAGTAGTCAAGGGCCCGCCTCACCCCACCCCACTCCACTTTACCCCACTCTTCAAACTGTCTGGTTTTTGTCCCCACTTCCTCACATTGTTATTAAATGCCCCTGCATGTCCATTGTTACTTTATTTGACCTTCTCCACTACTAAACAAGGATTCCTCAATAGTAGAGACTATGCCATCTAATTTTCCAATTGCCTAATACAGATGTTCATTAAATGTTTGACAAATCAATGAAGAAGGGAATATAAATGAGCTTTGAGTCTCTTTCAGCAATAACTGGAACATTTCCTTCTTTCCTGAAAGTGTTTTTCCTCGTTCACCTATACCTTGTTTCAGCAGCATGGGAGCATATTAGAAAATGTCAGGAAAAAAGTCACTCCCAATTTTCTGTTTCTTCTGCCTAAAAATATTTAAGCCCTCTTGGGAAGGTTTTCTCTGGAATTTAAAGGCCCATTAATATTTCAGGCTATACCCATATACTTGCCAGTGTATAATAAGATCATGCACAAAATTACACTGAGGACCAAAAGTTGATGGTCAGAGACACGTCTGGGTTAGAATCTGGTTGAATGAATTAAAAAGTAACAACCGTAAAAGAGCACGTGTTAATTACTTCTGCACAACAAGCATAACTTAGGACTGTCCAAGGCAGTCCAGGACATGCAGACATTTTCTCCTTAGACCGTCACACACTAGAGTATGTGATGACGTAAGGATCTCTGTCTCCAACAGAATCTGTATACCTGTATCGGAATCTGCAAAAACAAAACTGCAGATGGGGAGGAACAATTCGAGGAGAAATAAATATGTAGTAGATCGTTCACTAGTGAAAAAGGTCAAGGACAGTAGCTTAAAGTTTCCCAAAAACCTGAGATCAGATCTGAGCCATAAGCGTTCAATCTCCTAAATATCATACTCCATGCTAGCTGCTAAGATATATTCCTGGAATTGTCAAGACGGAAAATGCCTTCCTCTCCTCCTTTCACGTAAAATACCTTGGTTTGGTTTGTTTTTTTAAAATGTGTAATTCAAAGTTATAAAAATGAGCTTTCACAGATGTAAATCCCATTTCTATATTGGACCTAATCTTAGAAAAAAAGGAATTTCCTTTTTGTAGTATGGCATATTATTCCAACATTTCTGATTCACATTTTCACCAGGAACATTTCCAGCTGGCTGTCTTCTATAATTGACAAATGCAACAAGCAATTTATTTCCCTGTTAATGGAGAGGAATAAATCTTGCCAGGTAATCTCTAAGGTCTTTTCAGCTTTATGATTCTCGAGTTCTGTAATTAATTAGAGTCTAGCCCTTATTAAAGTGTCTAGTTAATTTCATCAAAAAAAGTTAAAGACAAAGTTGAAGATAAATATAAATCCTAACTTACCATATGGGGCAAAATAAACTGAAAAGAGAAGCTGGAATCCTATATCTCTTCTCCCCCAGTGTAATACCCACCCACATGTAAACAAAAAATAGAGCTTTGATGCCTAAAAAATCTGAACTACTTAATGTAGGACATACCATAATTCATGCTTCTTTTAAAAATAATTGTACATGTGTATTCTTTTCAAATGATTTTCAAATTTGGCTAGGCTGCTGCAAAGTAATTATATTCTTTAGTCAATATAAGCAAAGATATTAATTTAATGTCCTAGAAAATTGGGCTTCAAATGTTTGGTGGGATGCAGGGTTCTCAACCTAGTCCTCCAAAATTAAGCCTCTGTTTCCAAAATAAGACCTGGCTCGGGCCAGTCACAGTGGCTCTAACCCGTAATCCCAACACTTTGGGAGGACAAGGAGGAAGGATTGTTTGCGTCTAGGAGTTCAAGACCACCCTTTATAACACTGGGAGACTCTGTCTCTACATACAATTTTAAAACTAGCTGGTGTCCACTCACTTGTGGTCCCAGCTAGAGGTGAGAGGATGGCTTGAGCATGGGAAGTTAAGACTGCAGTGAGCCGTGAACATGCCACTGCACTGCAGCCTGGGTGACAGATCCTGTCTTAAAATTTAAAAATGAAACAAAATCAACAAACAAACAAAAATTTTGGCCCAAGTAAGGCCCTGGCTTCTCACAGAGAGGCTTCATAGGCATACATAATGCTTAGTGGTTGGACTTTTGGCACCAAACTGCTGGGGAATTCAAACCCTGCTTCTATTACTTCCCATCTATGTTTCTTAACCTCTCCCTGCTTGTTTTGTTTTGTTTTTTTTTTTTTTTTTGAGACAGAGTTTCGCTCTTGTTACCCAGGCTGGAGTGCAATGGCGCGATCTTGGCTCATGGCAACCTCCACCTCCTGGGTTCAGGCAATTCTCCTGCCTCAGCCTCCTGAGTAGCTGGGATTACAGGTACGTGCCACCATGCCCAGCTAATTTTTTGTATATTTTTTAGTAGAGACGGGGTTTCACCATGTTGACCAGGATGGTCTCGATCTCTTGACCTTGTGATCCACCCGCCTCGGCCTCCCAAAGTGCTGGGATTACAGGCTTGAGCCACCGCGCCCGGCCCCTGCTTGTTTTTTATTTTTCATCTGGAAATTGAGTAATATAATGATATCATCTGCTTCACATGGGTTTGATGTGAACATTAGATGAATGTATGCCATTTAACACATTAGAAATAGTGCTTTGCATTCAACCTTGAGTAAAAAAAAAAACAAGGAAGAAATAGTGCTACATACATAATGGAAAAAAACAAGTAGGAATGTTGATTGTGCCCCACCTAGAGCCTGCTCTGCCTTTAGAGTGCCAGTTAGGAATAAAATGTGTCCTCTTACTTGAGTTGAGTTTTCTGTTACTTATAGGCAAAAACATCCTACCTGATAAGAGGATTTTTCTTAAAATACTGCTTTTTATCTCAGACTTGATGTGAGAAATCAAGTAAAATAAAGGATGAGAAAGTGCTCTGTAAATGTCAAAAGCCCATATTCTGCCTCCCAGCAGAAGGCTGAAGGTGGCGGGACCTCATCAAGAGGCACACAGTTAAGTAAGTGCATAGAGAAGCCTCTTCTTCTCAGCCGAAAACTACAAAAAAAAAAAAAACCTTCTAGATCCAATTAAATGCACATCTATTTAGGAATATAATAACAAAATGATCTCCTATAGGTACATGATCACTTGAAGGAATTTTGAGCCCTATGGGTTCTATTATATGTTCTTTGATATGATTCCACACTATGCTTTATTACAATTCATTATACCATTCTATCACATTCTGTGCTATCCTGTAATATGCCATACCGTACATATTGTTATTTCACTATACTGTGCTGTATGATGCTTCATTGCAGTAGACTATACCATCCTACCACTCAAAGTATCATGAGGACCTGCAAAATCTGCAACACCTGGGAGCTTGTTAGAAATGCAGAATGCTGATCTGCTGAATTCAGAATCTGCATTCTAACAAGATCCCTAGATGATTCAAATGTGTTTAAGTTTGGGAGGTCTTCAATCACCTGCTGAAAAGCAAGTCTTAAGGAGGAAAAGTGGACTCAGACCGTCAAAGAAACAACCCCTGCCTTTGGGCCTTGCTGCTTTGGATAAAGACTTGAGAAGACGGAATTGGATTAAGGACGAGATTGGCCGTACGGAGATTGGCAGCAAAGTAGACATATCCCTGTACAGAGTCTCATAGAGAAAACACTATATTCTATTTCATAAGAGGAACTGTCCAACTGACATTATTCTCTCTGCTTCTGTTTCCCTCTTGACAGGGCCAAACCTTCAGCAAGTTGTGTTTACACATTCCAATCTGGTTTTGTCTACGCTACATGGAATAAAAGGAGGAGTGTGAGGACTTCCTAGAGACAGAGTTCCAAGAAGGTTCAGGTCTTCAGAAGCTAAAGTGGTGACAACCATGGGAATGATTAAAAGAATCCCCAGGGGAAGGTAAACAACGATGTCAGGAGTTCAGGCCCTACAGGGTGATCTCCTGCTCCCCTCCTTGCCTAGTTAGAAGGATCAGAGTTTTACTTTATTAAGAGAGCCAGTAGGATCCCTAACACCTAAGATGAGCTTGTGGATCAAATAACAAATCTGTCACTCACCTTGTGGATCACAGACCTTAGAAAGAATTTCCTTCTCCAGGTTCTGCAGGACCTCAAAATCTACATCATAGTACACTCTGTCCTCATCATTAGTGATCTCCAAAAGCTGCGATTTTTTGGCTTCTCCCACCCCGATGGCAAAAATAATTATGTTTTTGTCCCTGAGGGCTTTGGCTGGTAGGATTACATTATCCTGGGCAACCCCATCGGTGATCACAATCAGATATTGTTGAACACTGGGTCTCCCTCCTTTTGAACTTTCAAAAAAAGGCAGAGTGAAATTCAGAGCTTTCCCAGTGCGGGTGCCATCACGCATCTGCTGAACAGCAAAGATGGCATTGTAAATGTCCACCTTTGAGGAGTATCGGTTGAGCCTGAATTCTTCCTTTGGAATTGAGCTGAACTGCAAAAGGCCAATTTGGATGCTATCAGTACCAATATTAGATTGGTTCACCATGCTCTCCACAAATCTTTTCATCCTTTCAAAGTCTTCTGGGGAGATAGATTCTGAACCATCTATCAGGAAGACAATGTCAGCTTTACTATTCTTACAGGCTGGGGAAAAAGGAAGCGGAATAGAACATTCATTAGGAATCTCAAAAAAAAAAAAAGAATCTGAAGCCAATTAATTATGAGCTCAAAGGGACAGTCTGGAATGGCATATATACAACATGAAAACATTTTAGAAAGGAGTGAAGAGGAATCCAATGAAGCAAATATTCTGCAACCCAGAAGAGTTGCTCTGCAATTCTGAGTAGTCTCAAAATAAGACACAGCTGTATGATAAATATTTAAAACTTGACCGTCGTGGCCGGGCGCGGTGGCTCACGCCTGTAATCCCAGCACTTTGGGAGGCCGAGGCGGGTGGATCACGAGGTCAAGAGATCGAGACCATCCTGGTCAACATGGTGAAACCCCATCTCTACTAAAAATACAAAAAATTAGCTGGGCACAGTGGTGCATGCCTGTAATCCCAGCTACTCAGGAGGCTGAGGCAGGAGAATTGCCTGAACCCAGGAGGCGGAGGTTGCGGTGAGCCGAGATCGCGCCATTGCACTCCAGCCTGGGCAACAAGAGCCAAACTCCGTCTCAAAAAAAAAAAAACTTGACCATCTCACTTCATTCTAGGTTATGGTCATTTTGAATGTTCAATACTAAGTTGCCAACCAGTGAATCCATGATTAAAGAATGAAGCTGGCTGGGTGGTGGCTCACACTTGTAATCCTAGCACTATTCGGAGGCCGAGGCAGGAGGATTGCTTGAACCCAGGAGTTCAAGACCAGCCTGGACAACACAGCGAGACCCTGTGTTGGGGGGAAAAAGGGGTAAAAGAATGAAGCTTATTTAAATAGATCAGGTACATATTTTCAGAGAGGCAGGAGAGGAAATGGAAGAAGAAAAAGTCTTACCCTCTGAGGAGCAGATGTCCCGTACCACTTCTTTTTGTATGTCCTTCAGTAAATCAAACTCATACACAAAAAAAATCTTGTCTTTAGCTATTTCCTTAAGCTCATCAATGTTAGCTTCTCTTACTCCAATGGCATAAATGATAACTCCACTTGCCCGCAATCCTTCTGCAGCGTCAGCCACCGGGTCTGAAGATTTACCGTCAGTGATGACTATAAGATATCGAGCGACATTGATTCGGGCAGTGTCTGCAAACACTTGAGTCATGTTGTTCAAGGCCTCACCAGTTGTGGTACCACCTCCGCCTTGCTGGATGTTGTCAATGGCTACCTTCAGCTCTGCCACAGTGGGATACTGGCTGAGGACAAATTTACTTTTAATTTCATCTGAGTACTGAATGACTCCAAACTGTACTCTGTCGGGCCCAATCTGGAACATCTTTATCACTTCATTCATGAACACCTTCATGTCAAGAAAAGCTTCTGGATAGATGCTGCCAGACCCATCAATAAGGAAGTAAATATCTGCCTTTTGGATGTGCACACAACCTAGGTGACAAAAAAAAGCAAGAACCCATCTTAACAGAGTCTGAGATGGTGAAGAACCAGAGCGTTGATCCCAGTCTCCACCCATATTCCCTCAGTACTCTCTGTTCCCTTGACAGCACTTGTGACTCTGCCTACGGGTACCTCTTTGGCCCACAGCATGATCAGCCAGCACACTGGGAAGACTAGAATGCCTGAGAGTCAGTCTAGAAGCAGCCACCAAGCAATAATTGGCAGAGGTTTGTGGATAAAGACCCCAGCTCCCTTGTTCTTTGCATAGAACCACTCCGAGGTAAGTCCTGCATGGTTTCCGAGTCCCCAGTTGCCTGTAGCAATAACCTGTAGGTTACTCCTCACCCTGAATTGGTGCTTAAATCCCCACTCTCCTATCAGTATCCCCTGGGATCACCCCCCAGATAAATAATTTGCATCCAAATTGTCTCAGAGTCTGTTTCTGATGAACCCCTCTTAAGACATAAAGTAAATATAACTTGATATTTCTCAAATAGGGAAGTTAAGGAAATGAAAGTAATACCATAGCACATTTGAAGCTATGAGTTGTCTCAGATTCTGTTATTCCTGCCTCCCATCCAAGTTGTATTTTTTAAGTACATGGGCAAAAGTGTGTACATCCTGAAATGGAATTTAATTTAATAATTTGACTTAAGTTAATTTAAAACATTCTCTATTAAATGAGCCTGAATTAGGAAACAACAAATGCTGCCGAGGCTACAAAGAAACAGGAACGCGTTTAAAGTTAGTTCAGCCACTGTGGAAGACAGTGTGGCGAGTCCTCAGGGTCTAGAGCCAGAAATATCATTTGACCCAGAAATCCCATTACTGAGGAATATAAATCATTCTACTATGAAGATACATGAACATGTATGTTTACTGCAATACTATTTCCAATAGCAACGACATTGAACCAACCCAAATGCCCATCAGTGATAGAATGGATAAAGAAAATGTGGCACATATATACCATGGAATACTACACAGCCATAAAAAAGGATGAGTTCATGTCCTTTGCAGGGACATGCATGGATGAACCTGGAAGCTATCATCCTCAGCAAACTAACACCAAAACAGAAAACCAAACACCACATGTTCTCACTTATAAGTGGGAGTTGAACATTGAGAACACATGGACACAGAGAGGGGGACTACACACACCAGGGCCTATTGAGGGGTGGGGGGCTGAACGGAGGGAACTTAGAGGACGGGTCAGTAGGTGCAGCAAACCACCACGGCACACATATACCTACGTAACAAACCTGCACATTCTGCATATGTATCTGCTTTTTTTTCTTTTTAGAAGAAATTCTTTTTAAAAAGAGTCTGAATTAAATGAGTCACCTTATGTTAAAGGCAGCCTCCAGGGCAAGTGGCTCTACATTTAATCCTGTCTCCTCCGTTGCTAGCATGCTTGGCCCCCTTGCATCTCAGTTTCCTGATCTATCAAATGAGGATGTTGACACCTACTCAATAAGCTTATTGTAAAGAGACAGTAATATCATGTAAACACAGTAGAGTTCAGCATCAGAGATGTAGAGTTAAAAGTACCTGGTGTTTTATTTTTGTCATCAACCAGATAAAAAAAAAAAAAAAACTTTTCTCCACTCCCTCTCAACAAGGGAACAATAAGGGCAGGCCAGGCTTGAGTTATTAATCTCTGGATCCCCTTGACCCCAGGAAGAGTCTTTTAATTTTCTTGGCTGAAAGGGAAGAGGTCTGAGGTAGGAATTGGGCTCTCCTGCTCAGGTCTTCATGTGGGAAGGCCATGCAATATATGGGGCATACTTATACTACAAAAAAACTTGTTGTTTATATGAATGAAATTCAAATGTAATTGAGTGTCCTATATTTCATCTGGCAATGCTACCCTAGAGGGGCATGCATTGGAAAGGAGTGTAGCTTAGAGCAAGTAGAGAAAGGAGTCATTTACCCCACAGTAAGTATTTGCTAAATTCTGGAAAGTAGAGGGCAGATTATGGAAAAATAAAGCAAAACCCCAAACTTTGCTGGAACCCAGCATCCACTGCTGATACTTAGATGGCTGCCTGGCATCAGAGAAAAGGACCACTGTGCAGGAAAGGGCATCTCTGCAGCCAGCCCAAGGAGGCTTCACTACAGGAGCAGCCCAAGGAGGCTTTGCTATAGTCCAGGGCCCTTGGATTGTCAAGAGGAGCTGATGGCTCTAAATATTGCCTGCACTGTACATTCTTGTCAGTCTTAGCAGAAGGAGATATTGGGAAAAAGAGAAAGGGAATATTTCTTACAGTGTGGAGGCTGCCAAGCATTCACATCAATTATACACATAAAATGCTTGGCAGAGTATCTGACACATGGCAAATGACCAATAAATAGTAGATATTATGATCATTGTGATCAGCCAAGACAAAATTCTGGTAAAATCATCATAGCTTCTGTGTACCTCTAGGCTACCCACTTCCCCAACCCTTCTAGACTTTGGTCTACTTTTTCTGATTGCAAGTTTCTTTTTAGCTTCTCTGCAGTCTCAAAGAGAAACCAACTCTCAGCTCTTCATGCTATGAACTAGCGGGGCTCCTCTTCCCTCCTTCTCATCTACAGAATATAGGCAGGGAGCACACATGGAAATGAAACTCATATTCAACAATTTTGTTTCTCATTCCCAGAACATAGAAAGGAACTAAAAATATAGGTCAAAGTGAAGGATAGGAATTTATTTAGGTATTTCAAATCCAGACCTCAGCACAAGTAATCAAGAAATTACTAGATCACTCAGTATTTGTTTAGCAAGAAAAAAAGCTCAGTGATTTTCCCTTGAAGACATAATCACAGCCTTGAATTTTAACCTCAATTACATACATTTCAATGATTCTAATTTAAACCTATGATTCTAATTTGAATCTAAGAAATACTAGCATGGGTAGACAAAAATAGATAAGACAGACACAAAGATTTTCATAACAGCCAGTAAGTGGCAAATCTAGGATTTAAAATTTAAACATTAATATGCCAAAGTGCATACACTTAACCACTATGTTTTTTCTGGTGTGTGTGTTTTTTTAAAAAACTGCGTATGTAGTAGGAACTCTCCTCACCAAACTCCACTTTAGTAACTCACCAGGTAAACCAATGTTCTCCCTTTCCTCTGTAAAGCATGCGTGATGCTCCCATAAAACATTGAGAACCTGAAGTTCCACTTCACCCATTGAAATAATAAGCTTAACGAGATGAAGGAAGGTTTGTTCCTAGCTTGTTTATGGCAGTTTTGTTGTTATAATTACATAATTAATCAAATATGTGCAAATCAATAGGCTATGAGTGTGACTAAAAGAGGTTTATTGCATCTATGAAAACCAGGTTAACTGCTTTAAAAAGACTCAGGGGCCCGGCGCGGTGGCTGACGCCTGTAATCCCAGCACTTTGGGAGGCCAAGGCGGGTGGATCATGAGGTCAAGAGATCGAGACCATCCTGGTCAACATGGTGAAACCCCGTCTCTACTAAAAATACAAAAACTTAGCTGGGCATGGTGGCACATGCCTGTAATCCCAGCTACTCGGGAGGCTGAGGCAGGAGAATTGCCTGATCCCAGGAGGCAGAGGTTGTGGTGAGCCAAGATCGCGCCATTGCACTCCAGCCTGGGTAACAAGAGCGAAACTCCATCTCAAAAAAAAAAAAAACTGAATAAAAGAAAGTTGTTTTAAAAAAAATTTGCCAGTGTACTAGATGGCATTACAAAAGATTTCATTTTTAAGATTATAAAAATCTATAGCTATTTCTGTTTCTGTTTTGAATTGTTTCAAAAGTCTTTCCCCTTTAAGGAAACTGAAACTGGAAATTATATATAATATAATATTGGATGATTTGTTAAAAAAATACATGAAATCTAATCAGCAGGGTTCATACTCAAAGAAGCTTTGGCCCTATACCAAAAGACTGGCAAGTTAACATTCATTTATATGTATTGAGTTAATTTTTTTTATTTCAAGTATGGGAGAAACAATAGTTTCTAAGGAAAAAATAAATAAAAATTTAAAAATTCAAGTATGTTTGTATCCTTTTTAAAGTAGTTGCCTGCTTAAATGACTTAAGATTTGATCAAGCCAAATTTGGTTTCTTGGGGCTTCTACTGTAAATATCTTCATCAACTGTTAAAACAGAAGGGGGCTAGGCATGGTGGCTCACACCCATAATTTCACAGCTTTATGAGGCCAAGAGGATGGATCACTTGAGGACAGAAGTTGGAGGCCAGTCTGGGCAACATAAATGAGACCCTGTCTCTGCAAAATATTTTAAAATTAGTTGAGTATGGGGGTGCATCCCTGTAGTCCAAGCTACTTAGGAGGGTGAGGCATGAGGATCACTTGAGTTCAAGATTATAGTGAGCTATGATTGTGCCACTGCACTCCAGTCTGGGTGAAAGAGCAAGAGCCTGTCTTAAAAAAAAAAAAAAGTAAAATTTGTATATATTTTAAAAGGGATGAAGGATAAGATAGGAGGTGCTAGAAATGTTGCCTTTTTATGTCGTAGTCTCCTGTATTGTTTGGCATCAAGATAAAGTTTTGTTTTGTTTTTTTTTTGAGACAGAGTTTCGCTCTTGTTACCCAGGCTGGAGTGCAATGGCACGATCTCAGCTCACCGCAACCTCCGCCTCCTGGGTTCAGGCAATTCTCCTGCCTCAGCCTCCTGAGTAGCTGGGATTACAGGCATGCGCCACCGTGCCCAGCTAATTTTTTGTATTTTTAGTAGAGACGGGGTTTCACCATGTTGACCAGGATGGTCTCGATCTCTTGACCTCGTGATCCACCTGCCTCGGCCTCCCAAGGTGCTGGGATTACAGGCTTGAGCCACCGCGCCCGGCCAAGATAAAGTTTTTATACATTTCTGTTTCTGGTTTTTTGATGAATTGACTTCAAAATCTCTTCTTTGTTGGAGGATAGAGGATATGGGTACACAGAGCAACTAAAAAACTTAAGAACGGTTTTTTGTTTAAAAATATCAAATTTGGAAAAGACCCTCCTACCTTCCTGTACAGGATAGCTCGTTCCTCTAACAGAAACTTGACTGTCCACAATCTCAGGGCAGAGCTGGTTTGTAAGCTTGCTTCCTATTATGGAGAGCTGCAAAAAGGATTCCAGGGGGACTGAATGCTTCCAAGGAGGATATGATGCCATCTTCTCCAGGTCCTTACTCTCTGAGACATCCTGGGTGCCCACTGCATAGATGGTGACCCCTGCTCTTCGGAGGCGAGAAGCAGGTCCAGATACACTGTCTTGGGAGAAGTTTTCCGTGATGACCACAGCTATCTGCTGCACACCGTGGCTGGACCGGCTACCCTTCTCCTGAATGAAAACCTCATTCCTCAGGAAATCTAATGCAGCACCAGTCTTTGTCCTTCCTCTTCTTTCACGGTAGGTTAATTTGTCCAAATGCTCCAAGATTTCAGCTGGATTCTGAAATGTATCCAGTGAAAACTCAAGTCGTGGTTCCTCGCTGTAGAAGACCAAGCCAAATCTCACGGCATCAGGACGAATGCTTAGCAAACTGACAATGGTCTTTAGGAAACTGATAACTTGTTGGAAATTGGGTTGCCTAACCCTGCTAAACTCCTCAGTGAGGAATACTAAGTCAGCCGGGATAGCAGTTGCACATGCTGCAAACAAACAAAATCAGAAAGTGCTTTAGCATAAGAACAGAATAAGAAAGGCAAGATTAATATATAAAAGCTGTATTATGATATATTTTATATGTTACATACATATTTATTATTACAATTATAATAATATATATCATATGAACTTATATTTATATATCTTAGAATTTCATCAAAGCCTTTATTTGGCATGATGGTCAAAGAACATCACAGGGTTCATACCTATTTCAGAAATTCTCACGTGAGAGAGTATTTATATCACTTTCAAAATATTTAAATATATGAATATCGACCAAAAAAAAGTGCTTCAAGATGGCTTTTCAATTTATTAAAGTCCATCAGAAGCCTCTGAGTCTTGACTAGTTTTTCTTCATTTTTCTAATTTCAAGAGACCCTGGGTCAAACTCTCTTTTATAGGCCTGAAACCTCCCAACAAGATGAAAATTAATTGTGGCTGTTAATTTCTAAACCTTTCTCTGATCAATGTCATGTCATTTTAACAGGGGCAGCCTGAAATGTTGCAAATTTCTATGAAAAATCTTTATCCAAATGGTAGGCTAGCTGGCTGCTTCATTTTGCTACAAAAGAGCCTTCTCTTCCACTTGCCTCAAATGAAGGAATAAAACATAAACTATTTGAGACAGTACCTATTGCAGGAAACCCACTGTGTCCACATAGTGTTGAGGTCCAGATCTGCTTTGATATATCAAAGCAGGAAATCTCCCTAGCAGAGAGCCAAAACCACACAGGCAGAAAGCTTGAAACCATTGTGTAAACAACTGAATATTGTAAAACAAGGTTTAGGGGCAATAGAATAACCTTTTAACGTCCTCTTTTTTCTCTTGGTGTCCTGAAATTTCCCCTGTGGTCCTTTTATATAATGAATCAAAATTCAATCCTAGATTTTAGAAGAGGGTGTTGTCCCTGATTTCAGCAAGTCTGAAACACCGCCTCTAGAAACTCCACATATCTTTGACATCTCCCTTCCCTCGCCTTCTTGTACCAAGTGCTGTTATTCTCCTTTTGAATTGTCTTCAGGATTCCTTCCTTTTCCTCATTATTAGAGCCACCCTTGGCCTGAGCCCAGACATCTTCTCCACGTGGCCAGATGACAGCTCAGCCTTAAAGTCCTTCTGAGTCTGAGGTGCCATTTGCCACCCAGCCTGCCCACTGAAGGTTTCCTTAAAGATTACCTTGGTCATGTCATTTTTCCTGCTTAAAACTGCCCACCAGGAAAAAAACCTGGATGAGGACTCAAGATGGCGCTGTGAGAACAACCCAGGATTGGAGCTCTCGTTGAATCCGCAAAGAGGTGAGTCGGAGTTGCATTTCCAGACTGATCTTTGTTGCCCACAGAACAGGGAAACTCCCAAGTGTAAGGGAGACACGGGATGCCAGGCAGTAAGTCTGCCTGGCGAAGCAAGCAGCCGGGGCGGCGGCGGCCGGCCCTACCCAGCAATCCCCACAGGGCGCGCTTGTCCGGGTGCCCTGTAGAACCGGCAACCTGAGACTTGAGAGGGCTGGACTTGAGACTGAACGAGACTTGGACAGTAGGCCAGCCCAGGGGATTGCAGGGACAGAGCGTTTGGGGTACCCAGTGGGACGAACAAAACCGCGATTTCAAACTATCCCGAGCAGACGGTCTGAGATGCTCTGTGGGGGAGGGGCGTCCACCACTACCGAGGCAACCCGCCCCAACTGAGATACACGCCCACTGCTGATGCAGCCAGCCGTTGCCGAGGCAACCCGCCCCAACTGAGATACACGCCCACTGCTGATGCAGCCAGCCGTTGCCGAGGCAACCCGCCCCAACTGAGATACACGCCCACTGCTGATGCAGCCAGCCGTTGCCGAGGCAACCCATCCCTACTGAGATACACGCCCACTATGGACGCAGCCTCCCGTTGCCGAGGCAACGCGTCCCTACTGAGATACACGCCCACTGCTGACGCAGCCTGCCGTTGCCGAGGCAACACACTACAATGAAGAGACTCCGCCGCAGGGCGTGGCAGAGACCACAGCAGAGCCTGCAGGAACAGGGCGAATCACACAACAGCAGGGCGGAGACTTAGCAGGCAAACAGTGGCTAGTCTGCCTCCTAGCTGGGCAGGACACCTCAACAGACATCGAAAAATAAAGCCCGAACCCCCCAACACAGAGCATTTGAGAAAAAAAGGGTTTTTTTAATGAGCTCTGTTGCAGCAGAATCAAACATAGCAGCCTAACAGCCCCGAATGAACAACAGAGCTCACAGCTCAGAAATTGAGCTCCTACAAAGAACAGACTGTCTCCTCAAGCAGCTCCCTGACCCCTCTATATCCAAAAGACTGACATTTGGCAGGCATCATCCTGGGACAAAGATAGCAGAAAAAGAAACGGGTAGCATCCCTCACTGTGCCACAGCTGCTAGAGGTGCACCCCAGACAAGCAGGGCGTGGAGTGGACCTCAGCAGTCGTACAGCGAAGGGGCTAGGCTGGTAGAAGGAAAACCAAGTAACAGAAATACTTCATCATCAACAATCTGGGTGTCCACTCAGAGACCCAATCGAAAAGTCAGCAACTACTCAGACGACAAGCGGATAAACCCACAAAGATGGGAAGAAACCAGCGAAAAAAGGAGGGAAACACCCAAAACCAGAACACCTCACCTCCTAGAAAGGACCAAAACTCCTCACCAGCAAGGGAACAAAGCTGGACGGAGAATGACTGTGACAAAATGACGGAATTAGACTTCAGAAGGTGGATAATGAGAAACTTTTGTGAGCTAAAAGAACATGTATTAAATCAATGCAAAGAAACTAAGGAACTTAAAAAAAGATATGAGGAAATGATAACAAGAATGGATAACTTAGAGAGGAATATGAATGAATTAAAGGAGCTGAAAAACACAATATGAGAACTTCGCAAAGCATGCACAAGTTTCAATAGCCCCGAATTGACCAAGCAGAAGAAAGAATATCTGAAGTCGAAGACCAACTCAATGAAATTAAACGAGAAACCAAGATTAGAGAAAAAAGCGCAAAAAGGAATGAACAAAGTCTCCAAGAAATGTGGGACTATGTGAAAAGACCTAACCTACGTTTGATAGGTGTACCAGAAGGGGACGAAGAGAATGAATCCAAGCTGGAAAATACTCTTCAGGACATCATCCAGGAAAACTTCCCCCACCTAGCAAGACAGGCCAACACTCAAATGCAGGAAATACAGAGAACACCACAAAGATATTCTGCAAGAAGAGCAACCCCAAGGCACATAATCGTCAGATTCAACAAGGTTGAAATAAAGGAGAAAATACTAAGGGCAGCCAGAGAGAAAGGTCAAGTTACCCACAAAGGGAAGCCCATCAGACTCACAGCATATCTCTTGGCAGAAACACTACAAGCCAGAAGAGAGTGGGGGCCAATATTCAACATTCTTAAAGAAAAGAACTTTCAACCCAGAATTTCATATCCAGCCAAACTGAGCTTCAGAAGTGGAGGAAAAATACAATCCTTTGCGAACAAGCAAGTACTCAGAGATTTTGTCACCACCAGGCCTGCTCTACAAGAGCTCCTGAAAGAGGTACTACACATAGAAAGGAACAACCAGTACCAGCCATTCCAAAATCACACTAAATGCTAAAGAGCATCAACAGAATGAAGATTCTACAACAACTAACAGGCAAAAACAGCCACTTAGCATCAAAATGGCAGTATCAAATTCACACATAACAATATTAACCCTAAATGTAAATGGACTAAATGCACCAATCAAAAGACACAGACTGGCAAATTGGATAAAAATCCAAAACCCATCAGTGTGCTGTATCCAGGAAACCCATCTCACATGCAAGGATACACAAGGACTCAAAATAAAGGGATGGAGGAAGATTTACCAAGCAAATGGAGAGCAAAAAAAAGCAGGAGTTGCAATTCTCATCTCTGATAAAATAGACTTTAAAGCAACAAAGATCAAAAGAGACAAAGAAGGCCATTACATAATGGTAAAAGGATCGATAAAACAAGAAGAGCTAACGATCCTAAACATATATGGACCCAATGCAGGAGCACCCAGATACATAAGGCAAGTTCTTAATGACTTACAAAGAGACTTAGACTCCCACACAATAATAGTGGGAGACTTTAACACTCCACTGTCAATATTAGACAGATCAACCAGACAGAAAATCAACAAGGATATCCAGGGCTTGAACTCAGACCTGGAGCAAGCAAACCTGATAGACATTTACAGAACTCTCCACCCCAAATCCACAGAATATACATTCTTCTCAGCACCACATCACACCTACTCTAAAATTGACCACATAATTGGAAGTAAAGCACTGCTCAACAAATGCAAAACAACTGAAATCATAACAAACAGCCTCTCAGACCATAGTGCAATCAAGTTAGAACTCAGAATACAGAAACCGACCCAGAACCGCACAGCTTCATGGAAACTGAACAACTGGCTCTTGAATGTTGACTGGGTAAACAACGAAATGAAGGCAGAAATAAAGAAGTTCTTCGAAGCCAATGAGAACAAAGACACAACATGCCAGAACCTCTGGGACACATTTAAAGCAGTCTCTAGAGGAAAGTATATAGCAATAAGTGCCCATATGAGGAGAATGGAGAGATCCAAAATTGACACCCTATCGTCAAAATTGAAAGAGCTAGAGGAGCAAGATCAAAAAAACTCAAAACCCAGAAGAAGACAAGAAATAACTAAGATCAGAGCTGAACTGAAGGAGATTGAGACACGAAAAACCCTTCAAAAAATCAATAAATCCAAGAGCTGGTTTTTTGAAAAGATCAACAAAATAGAAAGACCACTAGCCAGATTGATTAAAAAGAAAAGAGAGAACAACCAAATAGATGCAATAAAAAATGATAAAGGGGAAATCACCACAGATTCCACAGAAATTCAAACCATCATCAGAGAATATTACAAACAACTCTATGCACATAAACTAGTAAACCTGGAAGAAATGGATAAATTCCTGGACTCCTGTGTCCTCCCAAGCCTAAACCAGGAGGAAGCTGAAACTATGAATAGACCAATAACAAGGTCAGAAGTCGAGGCAGCAATTAAGAGCCTACCACACAAAAAAAGCCCAGGTCCAGACGGGTTCACAGCCGAATTCTACCAGACACACAAAGAGGAGCTGGTACCATTCCTTCTAAAACTATTTCAAACAATCCAAAAAGAGGGAATACTTCCCAAATTATTTTACGAGACCAACATCATTCTGATACCAAAACCTGGCAGAGACCCAACAAGAAAAGAAAACTTCAGGCCAATATCCATGATGAACATAGATGCAAAAATCTTCAATAAAATATTGGCAAGCCGAATGCAACAGCAAATCAAAAAACTTATTCACCATGATCAAGTAGGATTGATCCCGGGGATGCAAGGCTGGTTCAACATACGCAAGTCTATAAACGTAATTCACCACATAAACAGAACCAAAAACAAAAACCACATGATTATCTCAATTGATGCAGAGAAGGCAGTTGACAAAATTCAACAGCCCTTTATGCTAAAAACCCTCAATAAACTCGGTAACGATGGAACGTATCTCAAAGTAATAAAAGCTATTTATGACAAACCAACAGCCAATATCATACTGAATGGGCAAAAACTGGAAGCATTCCCTTTGAAATCCGGCACTAGACAAGGATGCCCTCTTTCACCACTCCTATTCAATATAGTTCTGGAAGTTCTAGCCAGAGCAATCAGGCAAGAAAAAGAAATAAAGGGTATTCAAATAGTAAAGGGGGAAGCCAAATTGTCTCTATTTGCAGACGACATGATAGTATACCTAGAAGACCCCATCACCTCAGCCCAAAAACTCCTGAAACTGATAAGCAACTTCAGCAAAGTCTCAGGATATAAAATCAATGTGCAAAAATCACAAGCATTCCTATACACCAATAACAGACTTAAAGAAAGCCAAATCAAGAACGAACTGCCATTCACAATTGCTACAAAAAGAATAAAATACCTTGGAATACAACTCACAAGGAACGTAAGGGACCTCTTCAAGGAGAACTACAAACCACTGCTCAACGAAATCAGAGAGGACACAAACAGATGGAGAAACATTCCATGTTCATGGTTAGGAAGAATTAACATCGTGAAAATGGCTATACTGCCCAAAGTAATTTACAGAATCAATGCTATCCCCATCAAGCTACCATTGACTTTCTTCACAGAACTGGAAAAAACCACCATGAACTTCATATGGAACCAAAAGAGAGCCCGCATAGCCAAGTCAAAAAGAACACAGCGGGGGGCATCACACTACCGGATTTCAAACTGTACTACAAGGCTACAGTAATCAAAACAGCATGGTACTGGTACCAAAACAGAGATATAGACCAATGGAACAAAACAGAGGCACCGGAGGCAACACAACATATCTACAACCATACAATCTTTGATAAACCTGACAAAAACAAGCAATGGGGAAAGGATTCCCTGTTTAACAAATGGTGTTGGGAAAACTGGCTAGCCATGTGCAGAAAGCAGAAACTGGACCCCTTCCTGACACCTTACACTAAAATTAACCCCAGATGGATTAAAGACTTAAACATAAGACCTGGCACCATAAAAACCCTAGAAGGAAATCTAGGCAAAACTATCCAGGATATAGGAGTAGGCAAGGACTTCATGAACAAAACACCAAAAGCATTGGCAACAAAAGCCAAAATAGACAAATGGGACCTAATGAAACTCCACAGCTTCTGCACGGCAAAAGAAACAGTCACTAGAGTGGATCGGCAACCAACAGAATGGGAAAAAATGTTTGCAGTTTACCCATCTGACAAAGGGCTGATATCCAGAATTTACAAAGAACTCAAACGGATTTACAGGAAAAAAACAAACAAGCCCATTCAAAAGTGGGCAAAGGATAGGAACAGACACTTTACGAAAGAAGACATATATGAGGCCAACAATCATATGAAAAAATGCTCATCGTCACTGGTCATCAGAGTGATGCAAATCAAAACCACATTGAGATACCATCTCACGCCAGTTAGAATGGCGATCATTAAAAAATCTGGAGACAACAGATGCTGGAGAGGATGTGGAGAAATAGGAACACTTTTACACTGTTGGTGGGAGTGTAAATTAGTTCAACCATTGTGGAAGACAGTGTGGCGATTCCTCAAGGCCTTAGAAATAGAAATTCCATTTGACCCAGCAATCCCATTACTGGGTATATATCCAAAAGACTATAAATCGTTCTACTACAAGGACACATGTACACGAATGTTCATTGCAGCACTGTTTACAATAGCAAAGACCCGGAATCAACCAAAATGCCCATTGATAATAGACTGGATTGGAAAAATGTGGCACATATACACCATGGAATATTATGCAGCAATCAGAAATGATGAGTTTGTGTCATTTGTAGGGACATGGATGAATCTGGAGAACGTCATCCTCAGCAAACTGACACAAGAACAGAAAATGAAACACCGCGTATTCTCACTCATAGGCGGGTGATGAAAAATGAGAACACATGGACACAGAAAGGGGAGTACTAAACACTGGGGTCTATTGGGGGGGAAAGGGGAGGGCCAGTGGGAGGGGGAGGTGGGGAGGGATAGCCTGGGGAGAAATGCCAAATGTGGGTGAAGGGGAGAAGGAAAGAAAAGCACACTGCCATGTGTGTTCCTACGCAACTGTCTTGCATGCTCTGCTCATGTACCCCAAAACCTAAAATCCAATAAAAAATTTAAAAAAAATAAATAAATAAAACTGCCTACCAATTACTTCTAGTGCCTTTGGGATCCTGTAGTCAGGGTCTAACCTACCTAACCCAATCTCATCTCTCACTATTTCTGTACTCTCCACTGATCCACATTGGAATCAGTTTTTAAATTTTCTTCCACATTCATCCAGACCATTCCCATTTCCACACCCATATCAGGAGTGTAGACCCCTTACCTGGCCCTTCCCCTTGCCCAGAGTACCCTCCTCCTTCTCCTATATATTAAAACAATACCTATTACTGCGGGACCAGCACAATTCCTTCCAGGCCACATCCTCCAGTGTGCCCTTTTTTTGTACCATCTACCTCTGCTTAATGTAGCATCTCCAAAAAGTGCTTCTTAATTCCTTATTACCTCTGCTTGGATTTTCCTCTTCTTGTCACATATGTGTTTGTCTTCTTCCCGCCCATAAAATTCCAAGGAGCCCCAAGCTCTAGGGGGTCTGGCAAAGGTGTGACAATTCAGAGAAAGGAAAAACCGGCCACTTCTAGTTGTGGGACTCAAAGGATGCTTCGTGAAGAGGGTAACTTAAGAACTGAAGGGTAAGTTTTGACTGTGGGCATCACAGGCTGATATTACGGTGTATTCAAGACAGAGACAGAGATGGAAATGCATAGTATATACACAGCAAATGATGAGTAGTTAAGCTTGGATGGTGAATAGAATGTGTACAAAGACCTAGCAGAGATAAGGCTCAGTGGTTCTCAGCCAACAGTATCTATCTCCCTGGGACATTTTGGAAATGTATGGGGATGTTTTGGATTACCATAATGATTCAGGGATGCTACTGGCAGAAACTAGGGATGTTAAACCTCTGACAATGCCCAGGACAATTCTACACTATGAATAGTCCTCCCCAAAATGCCAGTAGTATCTCCCTTGAGTGTCTTGGATGCCAACATAAGGAAGTACTTATTTAATCTTTGGGGAGAAGCCTGAGTGCTATGGTAATTTAGATTCTTACTCAGAAATATTATCTCCTTACTCCTTATTTCCATGGGAAGATAAACTTTTCTACTCTGTTGATGTCAGCATAGCTATATGACTTGCTTGAGCCAATGAAATGTTAGCAGATGATGCAGCCGAGGTTTGAGAAATGCTTAGGCAATTGGTTTTCCCTCTGGTACCTCTTCAATTACCATGAGAAGAATATGCCCTGACTAGCCTGCTGATCCCAGGAATAAGATGAGAGATATGTGGAGCAGAGCCAAACCTAGATCAACCAACAACCAGCCAAATCCCAAATCTGTGAATGAGCTCAGACAATATCAGCAAAGCCATTTGTTTGGGCCCAGCCAAGATCAGCTGTTTGTCAACTGATCTATGAAAATAAACAATTCTTTTCAGCCACTGGCTTTTCACACAGTTTGTTATGCAGAAGCATTGTGACCATAGTTAACTAACACAAGATTGTGTCTGAGGCATCCCACGCTTCCCACTGTCTCCTGTCTGCCAGTGCTTGTGCCCCAGCACTGAGGAATCCAGGATACCCGCCTTCTCTGCTATTTCCCCAGACTTTCCTTTTACACTGAGATCTCCTAGTGGCTCACATATCCTAGGACCAAGCCTTACCTCCTACAGCCTCCTTGTTGGCTGTATTCCTGTGCTCTCGCTGTCCAGTCCCTTGGATCACCACATTCATATCTTCCACCACGTGTCTGACTCTATCTTCTCTCTGTATATCATACACAAGGTCTGGGGACCCCATCCATTCCAGTTCTCTCCTGTCAAAGTCCTGCACACCAACAGACATAACTTTCACGCCTTTCTCCCTTAGTCTCTGTGCAGCATCCTGGACTTCATCCTTAGATTTGCCTGAGGTAATGACCACTGCATACTGGGGAATGCCCTGGAGAAACCGGCTTCCTGCTTCCTCCTGGAAGAAGGTCTGAAGAAGGTATTGCAGTGCCTTGCCTGTCCTCCTGGAGCCACCCAGGGGCACAAAACGCTCATGAATATGAGCTATCATCTCATTCTGGGTTTTGTAGGTATTGAGCAAAAACTCAATGTGACTTTGATCACCATACTGAGCCAGCCCAATCTGATACTTGTCCCTGCCAACCTCCAACATGCCAACCACTCTGGAGAGGAAATTCTGCATCCACTGGAAACTGGTCCGTGATGTGTCCTGTGAGGTGTCAGCAAGAAGGACCACGTCTGCATAAGCTTTGATGAATTCTGGAAGTAAAGAGAAAGGGAGACCAGAGGGGCAGAAAAAGACACAAAAGGGAAGGTAAATCAAACCAAACTCTCATGAAAATTGAATGTAAGGATGGTTTTTTTGTGCCCAATGTGGGAGGTAGAGATAACATATTTATACAACTCTCTATATATTGTACTTCCCTTCCTCTATGTGGGACTCGATCACAAGGCTCTTCCTCTCTTATAGACTGCTGCCTTCTTCTCTGTTTAATTACACTAATGTACTTTTCAACTATTCTTCTTCAACCAATAGAGAAGGCAAGGGAAGTTAACTGTGACTGAGGACACACTTTGTGCTAGAGCTTTTTTTTTTGAAACCGAGTCTCACTCTGTTGCCCAGGCTAGAGTGCAATGGTGCAATCTCGGGTCACTACAACTTCAGCTCACTACAACCTCTGCCACCTGGACTGAGGCGATTCTTCTGCCTCAGCCTCCCAAATAGCTAGAATTATAGGCATGTGCCACCATGCCAGCTAATTTTTGTATTTTTAGTAGAAAAGGGGTTTCATCATGTTGACCAGACTAGTCTCGAACTCCTGATCTCAAGTGATCCACCCACCTTGGCCTCCCAAACTGCTGGTATTACAGGCATCAGCCACCACACCTAGCCAAAGCTTTTTATACACTCTGACTTAATCTTCATAAACCATTCTTCTGGACAAGTATTATTTTCATCATGCAGATGAGAAAATTGAAGTGAAAAAGTGAAGTCCCTTGTCCCTGCTCACATAACTAGAAAGTGGAAAAGACAGGATTAAAAAACAGGTCTTCTGGCTTTCAAAACACATGCTGTTTCCTTTGAACAACATGTCAAGATGTTCCTTTCTACCCACAAGAATTCCATCCAGCCTTCAAACCCTTCCCCTAGGAAGTCTCCCCAGGTTCCCCAGTGACGCTGGGCATTCCTTCTCCTTGCCCTCCCATACACTCAGCGTATTCTGGCTTACACCATAGTCAGCTGACACGGTTAGAATCTTAGGTTCTAACACAGCTTCTTACCTTTTATCTTACCCTCCACTGCTGAGCAGAGAGTCTGAAGAATACTTCCTGAAAAATCCTGCAGGATGTTGAAGTTTTCGATGTTGAAGAGAAACTTCTCAAATGGCTCACTGGCTATTTTTTGCAACTCTTGGACATCCTGGACATTGATCCCTACCACATACACAACAATTCCATCTTCTTTCAACTGGTCAGCCGCCTCCTGGACCTCATCGTTTGACTCCCCATCTGTCACCAGGATAACTATCTGAGGAACTCTGTCCTTAGCCCGACTGCCAGACCCCTCAGTCAAATAGCTGGTCCTGATAAACTCCAGGGCATTCCCTGTGTTTGTGCCTCCTGTGCGGTATGGCAGATTCTGGATCTGCTCCAAGACCATGCTCTTCAGAGGGTGCTGGTTCAGCTGGAAGGCTGGGTAGATGTCGTCATTATACTGGGCAAGTCCCACTCGGACACGGTCACTGCTGACGTCAAGCCCCGAGACAACGGAGTAAAGAAAGTTCTTGACTTTTTGGAAGTTCTGGGGTCCAATGCTAGTTGAACTGTCTACTAGAAACACAACGTCTGCCACAGCTCCTTCTCTGCAAGCTACGAGAGAGGCAGCAATAGAGATGTAATTACTGAGTCTTCACACAAAATGCTTTGAACCATTGAACCAATGGTTTAAACTGTTTGGAACCAATGTGTAAAAGAAGAATAACGCACAAAAGAAAAGTAACCAATGCATAAAAGAAGAATCATGAATAAAAGAAAAGTAACCACTATACTCAGTGGTCCTCAGACACTACCCTCACCCCAAGTGGCAGTGTGCTCAGAGCATAACATTAACATCCCCCTGTACCTTTGCTTCTCTCTGCTGCAACACCTTCTGAGATTTCAGACCTGCTCTACTGCTACTTCCAACCTTGAAATCCACTTACACAATCCCTTACATTTTCTTAACAAGAAAAGCACTTCTGTAAATTAAGCGACATGCTAAGAAAGGGAATGTATTCTTTTCCGTCAGAAAAAGCCATCAGCCTCCTATCTTTTGACAAAGAAACATCGTATCTAGGAGTGTGCTGGCACCAGCAGGTCAGAAAGTTGGAATATATTCCGTGTTCCTTGACACATCTTACTGCAACTCTGTCATTTAATGGCTTCTCACTCACCTCTTTGAGACTTAATTTTCTCCTCTGCAGCCCTGGCATCTTTACACCAACCCTCATACTCTCACACGGTTGTTTGGAGGATAAAAATAAGATAATCTACTGTAGCAGACAATGTCATGCTCTGCTCAGTCCTTTCGAATTTCTTTTTTAGCATGCTATGCACTGCTCTTTGGAAAACTTCCCTCCAGCTAGTGAAGCTACTTATCTCACAATATTTAAAAGCCCAGATCCTTGGTTGGCCCAGATCCCAGCTCAAGACAACTTTGAGGCATAATGTACACCAAGTTCCCCTGTAGGATCAGGCTGAAACCCTTTACAGAATTTTTACCTGAAATCATGCCCTTCCTTACTTTTCTCTACTTCTCTGTCCTGAATACCCCACATCCTTACTGACCATCCCCCCAGGAGCTCTTCCTTAGCAAATCAAACATACCCAAATTCTTGTTTCAGGCTCTGCTCCCCAGGAATACAACTTAACACCCCTGCTCTAGTGAAATAAGTCTGCTCTAAAAGATCTGAGACCAAGTCCCTAGTTCTGTCATCCACTCGTGCTACCTTTGGCTTCAGTTTTCTCATCTGAAAAATGCAAGCAATAATACTAATTACCCTATGTATTTAACAAAGTTGAAATGATCAGTCAGATGAGCAATATAAATCAGCTTTGAAAACTATACAACACCAGGCAAACAGTATCAATTATTACTACGCTTATAAAATCTCTTTGTAAACCTTGAAGTGCTGTGCAAAATGAATCTCTATAATATTTATTTCCCCATACAAATGCAATATTACCACCACGCACCTGCTGCATCAATGAGTCAAAAGTTTTAGCACTTCTTCCAATTAACTTACCCTGTACAGAAATACCAAAGCCATGAATAAATTATTAAGAGTCTATCCTCTTGTGGGTTTTGATGGAGCCCACAAGCATTCTTCTTTCTCTACTCAAAGTTGCATGCTTTATTACGGAGTTTAGTAATTCATTGACAAAGAATTTTCATCATTTTAAAATTCAAAATGCCCTATCACCAATAGAAGCACAAAGTGGATGACAGATATATCATCATCACAGGTTATAACCATTAATAACAGGTAATGCTTATGAGCACCCGTGGTTGGCCACGCACTTTACTTGCGCAATTTTGTTTAATGCTTTTAACAACTCTCTGAAGCAAGTACTATCATCCTAGGAAGAAAATTTCAGAGAGGTAAAGTAACTTGACTAAGATGAACATTTCTTTACTTTCTGAGATTTTAACACAGGTCTTTATTTTCCTTAAATTCAACATCTTGACCAGTATATTAAACCAATAGGCTTGCAGTTAAATCAGCAAACATCCTAGGGGAACTACTGTCCCTCTCCCTTCCCCTGTCCTTTAACCAAGTGACATGGGTGAGTTAACCTAAGAATAATAATGTCATTCTAAAAACAGATAAATCTTCATTCAAAACTGGACGTATATTACATCAGTATATAGAACCAGCATAAGGGCCACGGGATTTATAAAAAGAGCTGATGAGGCTTTGGTCAGAGATTGAAAAGGAGCATAGGGATGGCTTCATGAGATTTTGATTTTAAAATTAAGACATGCGCACATATGAAAAATAAGAAGGACAAGCGGAGAGAGGAATAAGAGATCAAGCTTTGAGTTTCATGACTTCCAGAACAGAAATTTTTTTAAAAGGCCTTTGTACCTGGAGAGATGTGGTCAACACGTGAAGCTGCCTTTGCCAAGGTATCGCAGAGCTCCTGCCGCAGCTTCTGGGCGAGACTGCTCAGACCAGAGAGGCTGGGAACAAAGGAGGTAAAGTTCTCCTGGGGGCTACTGGCAATTTCCCTGAGCTCTGCCCAAACTGCATCTTTGACACCAACAGCATAAACCAGGATGCCTGCCCGCCTCAATGCCTCCCCGGGTCCGTGGACGTGGTCCTCAGCTGGCCCACTGCTCATCACCACGGCGATCTGAGGTACCCCTTGGCTTGCCCGGCTCCCTGCTGCTTCCTGGAAGTGATGATCTAGAATGAACTGCAGGGCCAGGCCCATCTTCTTGCCCCCAGGCTTAAATTGAAATTGCCGAATGTGTCTCAATACATCATTCTTGCGGTGGTAGGTGGAAAGCAAGAACTCTGAATGGGGCACATCGCTGTACTGGGCCAGACCCACACGGATGGTCTTGCTGCTGACATTGAAGCTGTTTACCAGAATATACAAGAAGTTCCGCACACTGCGTGTATGTTGGGAGTTGATGCTCGTGTCCACCAGAAACACAACATCTCCCAGAGAGGCCTCCCTGCAGACTGGGAAAGAGAGTCACTTTCAAATAAGACATCACAAATGACAGCTACTGGCTGGAATCCCATCTCTCCTGACTCAGTGCCTTTACTCCCCACAGATCTGCCTCACAGCTGTCCTATGGTAGTCAATATATATGACACGCCATCATCTTCCCTTGTCTTCCTATGGCTACCATCTTCCCTTGCTCACCTGCCACTCTGTTCCATTCTAATCGACACTTGGCCCTTCAATTCGATCACCCACCCTGCTCTCCACTCATCCCTTGACCTAAATAAAAGAACCCAGCTTTCTACCAGCAGTGAATGCTGTCAGTACCCACCTAGATCGCCTTTACTGGTTGGCACACCTATCCCCCAGCTGCTTCAAGTGCGACCTGTAACTTTCTCCAGGGTCTTAACCTTGGCTGAAGGGAGTGGCCTCAACTGGAGACACCTGGGAAGTTACAGCACTACCACCACCCTGGGTGGCCAGTGACTAATCAACATGGAGGTACAAACACCTGGCCCACTTGTCTTACGTGAAAAACTCTGCAGTGTTATTTACACTCCATCACCTCTCATGACTCAGGCCAAGGCTTGACTTTACCTATCGTCTTCATCCCCTACCCTAACCCACTTCTCTTACTCCCTTACAGATATTTTTTCCTAAAGAATACTTTCTCAAAATAATGCACTCAAATCCCTGTCCCAGATTCTGCTTCCAGGGAATCTGACCTAAGACCTCAGCCTTCCAGCTTTGACTTCTGTACTCACTAGCCACCACCAGCCCCTTTTAGTTTGATCCTTGGCATTCGTATAGGTGTGGTTCACATTTGTCTTTTTGGCTCCCTGAACTCAACCTGCACTATGCAGCTACTTCTCCCCAACCCCACCTACAAGCCTGGAAACCACCATCTCAACAGTGACCAGGCTCATTTGTACCCGACCTGGGCCCATCCTGGCCTCCAGCATGGAAGAGATCAGACACCAAGTGGCTGCAGGACTCGAGCAAATTTCTAACCCTCTGTCTCTCAAATTGAGTCTCTCTAGACTAAAGAGTTGACCAGATGCCCTGGTCTCTTCCAACTCAAACTTTGCTTTTCTGTGATAATACATACAATGTGGAATAAGTACAGGACATGTGTAGATACAAAGAAGAGGTGATTATGATCGATCTACTTGTCAGCAATCACGATTTCTCCCCACTCCCATACCTCCTGCTTTGACTAACTCTGATGGTGGGAGGAGAATATAAATTACTAATGAGAATACAAACAAAAGCAGGAACCAGCTGAAAAATGGCTTTAGTTCAAAGTAGCTGAAAAGCCAAAAAAAAATGATTATCCCACATTGGTTAAAAGTGTCTTGCCCTTGGTTTTGTGCCAGGAGGGTTAAAATACTTGAGACAAGTGGGCCAGGTGTTTGTACCTGCACTGTCTCTGCAGCCTCATCTCTCTGCTGTTCCTTCCCAGCCTGGCCCTGCACTATCCAGCAGCCTCAGCTCTCTGCCCTCCCTCAGCCTCAGCTCTCTGCCCTTTGCTCTCAGTTCCAGGCTCCCGAGGGCAATGTCTCCAACTTTCCATGTTCTTACTTGCCACTGGACTTTAATACTCTTTCTTCTCTCGAAGTTTCTCTGTCTATCTATCTATCTTTTGGTAAATTCTCATAGGATCATGTTCCTTTGTCTTTGTTTATAATGTAACATTCATCATTATGCTTATTTAATTAATGGCAATTTCCCCAACTAGACTGTGAGGTCCATGAGAACAGATAACCACATATTTTGTTTGTTTTTTCACTACATAAGTAGCTAGTATAGAATAGATACCCAAAAATATTGAGGAAGAAAAGAAGAGAGGAAAAGGGAAGAAGGAAAGAGACAGCACTTATAAGGATGGAAATCTTGAACATTAATGAAAACAAATAATGGAATTTAAATTTTAGTGCTAGAAATAATTATATGAGACTGTAGCTGCTAGATGTGTGGCAATTGAGCACTTGAAGTGTAGTTAGCATAACAGAAACTGAACTTTACATTTTACTGAATTTTGGTTTACTTTAGAGAGTCACATGCAGCTAGTGGCCACTGTATTGGACAGCACAAGCATAAAAGAAGGAATCCAATTCAGTCATCTCACAGAGAAGGATAATAAGACCTGGAAAGGCAAAGTAACTCATGTAAATCCATTCAAAGAGCCAGAATTAAGACCCAGGTCTCCTGATATCTAGTCTATACCCTGAACTGCCATGAAGATTAAATGAGAAATCCGTATTACAGAAAGGCAAAGACCAAGTGAGAGTCTGGACAGAGAGGACTTGGGGAGGTTGGTATAATGCAGGAGCACTTAATCCACCTGTCACTTCTGGAGTCCTGGGTTCCGCTCTCAGAAGTTTGCATGACCTTGGTCATAAAGCCAAGTGGAACCTGCCCATGGAAAAGGCAGACAATAAATGAACTTCAGGTCCTTTAAGCTTTATTTCCCTTTGGCCCTCCAAAATGCAGTCTTATTGGGAGGAGAGAATTCAATGACTGTTACAGGAATGGCTGACTGGCTTGTCACAACCCTTAACATCTCTTTCAAGGGTGATCAAATGCAAACCAGGAAGTGTTTCCCTGACCTTTCAAATCAGAAGAAACCATACAGCTGTAGAATATCTTTCAGGCAAGTAAATGTCAGTTTCATCACATGCAACTTGAGAGATGTATTGCATTTTCATAGACTGTCACTTTCTTAACCCCTCCACTAGTTCTTTGTAGTTTTAGGAGGTGTTTGAATTATGAAAAGACTGTCACAGCTTCTGTTCACAAGTGAAGGGAGCCAGAGCTAAAAGGAAAACTGAGAGAGCTTCATCGGGTTTTTTTCCACAACAAATAATAGCCTCTGTAATTATATTTGAATATTTAAACCTCAATATTGTCTCACTGGGACTTCATGCTACTCAAACAATCTTCTCCTGATGAGACTTTCATCTTGAAAGTCCCAACAATCCATTAAAATAACTGCAAAAAATTGCAGATGTGTCACTAGCACTCAGTGAAGCAATCGGTCTTGTGATGATAATTACCCCTCAGAACAGCTCTGCCAAAGACAAAAGGCAGAATGCAGAAGAGGCTCCTGTTTACAAAAGCGTTTGAGAACCTAGTAATACACTTCAGAGTTTGGAACTTTTTAATATCTATTTTTTGCTGTCATTTGGGGTTAAGTACTGAAAAAACAAGTGCCCACCATTCACTATAAGCTCCCAGATATTGACTAAATTCTCCCTCAATGAATTGATTCCCTCTTATTAAGTATGAAGCTTCTGTAATATTTCCTTCTAAGATGGTCACTACCACTAGACGGTTTTCGGCTTAAAGAATCTCATGTATTACCGATCCTCTGTGACTTGATGATGCCAAAACTGGCTTCAAGGAGGATGATCCCCCAAAATGTCTTCCACACTTCCATTCTAGATGTGGACCTAGAGAAAAAAAAAAAAGAAACCTTGTAATTTAAAAATGTGCTTTCATGCCCTTAAAATGTGTCCATCACATTGAATATAAATTATACCTCATAAAGTTGATTTTTTTAAAAAGCATAGGATGTCTTTCCCCACATGTTGCCACATTGTTTCACTTGTGCAAGGAAAATGGCCTTGCTGAGCCAACTCTGGAAGAATTTTGTCAACACCCAGAGTGTACACCTCAGAGTTCACTATTTAAAGTTGTCCAGATGTGGCTATCAAAGGAGAACGCATACAGGGCATGGCATAGAACTTCCATTTCACCCACGGCATTCGTTTGGTGGGTCATAAACATTTCTGAATGATTTTGTTTATATATTTATATAAGAGTGGGACGACCTGATAAACATTTGTGGCATGCTAAAATATGCAGATATCTCAGAAGCACATCTGCCTGGTCAAATCAGCCTAGTCTGAAAATGTCTCATACATCCTAAAAAAATAAATAAATAATAAATAAAGCAGAACATCAGACCTCCCTCCCCAAAGCTTAAAACCATTTACAAAGGGATCCATGGAAATTGTCTACTCTCAATTCCATTTCTATTTTTTTACTCTAAGAAAGACCATTTCTTTAAAAATAAGAACATATTAATCCCATTGAATGAGAGGTTCCAAGTGGAACAAGAAACACATCATCTTTATATTCTTAGCCAGCCTAGCTCACAGCTGTCTTCAGCAGAATGTATGTGGTTAAAAAGCAAGGACTCTTGGAGATACACTGCCTGGGCTTCACTCTCGATCCACTACTTAATAGTGGATCTTAGGTAAACTGCTTCACTTTTCTGTGCCTTGGTTTCCCCATTTATAAAATAGGGGCAATAATAGCACCTACCTTATAGTGTTATCAGGATAGAGTTTGTTATTGTAAAATACTTTACCCATTCTTGGCACATAGAAAGCACTCTTGAGGTGTTTTTTAAATAAAATAAACCTTCTTGGAGCCCCAATATGTAAAAGTTAAAAAGGACTCCTCCATGTCTTTGCTATTGTGAATAGTTAAAGCACATTCTTAAACAAACCAAAGAGTTTAAGCAAGAATCTCTACCATGTCTAAATCACTTTCCAATCTTGGGTTCTTTAAATAGAATATTGTATGGAAGTGATCATCACAACACCCAGAAATAGCAGACACCCAATAGCTGCGTTTCTCTTTTCAGAAAGTGTTAAATGTAACCACCTAAAGTCCCTAAAAACACATATCTACTGTTCATGCTCAACTTACTCCTTAAGAGAGATTCAAAAATCTGAGATAACCACATTTATTTTATTTCCTTTATTATTTACACCAACACAAAATACTGGGAGAAGTCTCGACTTTAAAGGAAGCCTCTTGATTCTGGTTTGAGCTTGGCTATTTGCTCTGCAGACTTGATCAATTACATTCACCTTTCAGGCTTTATGTGATGAGTCTAGAGGGCTTAGTGCTGATTTGAGCCAACTACTATATTGGCCACTATATTACCAACATTTCCCAGGGAATTAGTCCAGTGTTTTTCCAGTAAATAGATGTGCCATAACTAGATTCCTCTGTTCCTCCGTTTCTACATAACCTCCCACTAGTGCCTCCTCCAGGAGGTGTATAAGCAATTCAAGGAAAGATACTTTAAGACTTTAGAGATCCTATCCGCCAAGAAATTTTACCCAAGGGTAAGAAAATTAATGCATGAATCATAAAGAATAGATTTCTCTAATGGATTAAGAACTGTATGAGGGTAAAGGGCTTGAGAGTCTGAAGGTGCAAAAAGTAATCCAAAATAAATTAATGCATCATCATCATCAGTGCAATAAAATATTACACTTCCAATTTGGAAACACTTTGGTTAATTTAGTGGAAAACTAAAATTTTTAAGTAAAAGTTTTATTATATAAAACCTAAATATAGAGATGTCTACATTTTCATTTTCCATCATGTCCCAATTATTACTATCCATGCAATTAGTCGTTAAAAAATAAGTATTTTTAGTTAATTATAAATAAAGCACTAGAGCTGTTTATGAAACTCTAGTGGGAAAGTCAAAATGATAAACATTTATAAACAGTTGTAAACATGCTACAGCTGTGCATGTCTGTGTTATATCAATGAAGAATCAATTATCTATGTATTAAGGACTTAACATCTACATGATATGTACTATTTCTCTAAGATTTTTATATCTGATTTAAGCTGCTGAAGAGATTTTGCATTTGAACACATGGGCTCCTCATGGAGGCAAGAAATAAAGCCATTAAATGAAATGCAATTAGATAGGGATAGCATAGAATATTGATTCTTTCTGGAAATAACTCCAACTCTAATAGTTCTGCAAGAGAAAAGATTTCTCTCACAAGTATATTCCTCAGATAGTTACTGAAACACTCTACTTTTTAAGATTCATTTATTCAGTTTAAAAATTACTTTGCAACTACCGGAGTAACAATTGACTCACGAGGAATCACCAGAGATTGCTAAAACCATTGGGTAAAAGTTTGTTAGGTAACAGAATATGAATACATTTCAAAGTATCTTCAGAAAAATTACTTATAAATTACAAAGGGCAAAAAAGTACCATTACAATGGAGAAGCTTGATGGACATGACTTAACCAAGTGAGCAATTACATCAATAATAATAGGATAAACCAACATCACGTAACTCCTGATGTTATGCATGAGAAAACTTAACATCGCTTCCATGGTATTTCTCCTTAAAATCTATGACCTAAATCTGATAATGAGAAAACAGTCACATTAACCAAAACTTGAGGATAGCCTAAAAAATAACTGGCCTGTGCTTCTCAAAAATATTCATGTCATGAAAAAAAAGCAAATGAATTGATTCAGATTACAGGAGTCCCAAGAGACATGACAAAGGCAATTCATGATCCAGATTTGGGGAAAAGGTGTTATAAAGGCCATTGAATGAGACAGTAGACAAAATGTTAATACGGGCTGAATATTATATAATAACACTGTATCAATGTCATGGCGAAACCCCATTTCTACAAAAAAAAAATACAAAAAATTTTAGCTGGGCGTGATGGTGCACGCCTGTAGACCCAGGTACTCAGGAGACTGAGGTGGAAGAGTTGCTTCAGCCCAGGAGGTTGAGGCTGCAGTGATCATGGCACTGCACTCCAGCCTGGGCAACAGAGTGAGACCCTCTCTCAAAAAAAAAAACAATACTGTATCAATGTTAAATTTGATTACTTTGATTATTGTATTGTAGTCATGTAAGAGAATGTCCTTCTTATTTAAAAATACACACTGATGCATTGTGGAGCAAAGGGCCTTACTATCAGCAACTTACCCTCAAATGCTCAGCAAAATTACAGTCATTCCTAGAGAAAGGAATAAAGCATTGCAATATATTTGCAACTTTTTACTGAGTGTTTATTGTTTGCCAGACAAAAAAAGTCAGGTGCTAGAAATAACAGATTAAAAGAAACCACTCTTTTCCTCAGAGAACTAGTGGAGAGAGAGATGGATAAATTATAATATTGTGGGACAAGCAAAATAATATAGTAAGCTATACAAAGTGCTGAGGAACACAGTATATGAGCACCTCTCTTCACCTGGGTGAAGGGTTTATAGAGCTGATGATGCTGACGTGAAGACTTGAAGGATGAGTAGAAATTTGCAAGTGAGAATGTGAAGAAAGGGTTCCAGGAAGAACAGCATGTGCAAGGACGCTGGAGAGGTTCTAGACACCAAGTGGAGCCCGCCCACAGAGCTCAGGCAGGTTTAGGAGTGCTGGGGATGTGGGTAAGTCTTCATTGAGCTCATGCACCTATGCTATCCAAGCTCTTAAGGCTTGATAAGTCTCATGGAGATCTTTGTTTTTTCTTTTTTTTTTAATTGCATTTTAGGTTTTGGGGTACATGTGCAGAACATGCAAGATAGTTGCATAGGTTCAAAATGACTGAACTTAAAAGGTGGGATAGAAGAGGGGACCCGAGCAGAATTCCTCAGTCTTCAAAAATAAACCTCCTTAACTTCATTTAATTAAATGAGCAATGCTTTACATACCAGTCTCCTTCAATGTTTTTGTTATTCCTCTGTGGAATCCTCGACTATAAAATACGAAGATTTCGTCTCTAATGTCCTATGCCAGTGACTCTTAAACTTTAGTATTGCATCAGAGTTACCCAAAGAACTTATTAAAACCCAGTTTTCCGGACTCCACCTCCAGAGTTTCTGATTCAGTAGGTGTAGTATGAACCCTTAGAATCCGCAGGCTGAGCTGGCCTGAGGAACCATACTTCAGAAACCATTCTTAGGCCAGGCATGGTGGTTCATGACTATAATCCTAGTACTTTGGGAGCCCAAGGCAGGAGGAATGCCTGAGACCAGGAGCTGGAAACCAGCCTGAGCAAAATAAAGAGACGCTGTCTCTACAAAAAAAAATTTTTAAATTAGCCTGGTGTGGTGGTATATGCCTGTGGTCCCAGATTCTCAGGAGGCAAAGGTGGGAGAATTGATTGAGTCCAGAAGCTGAAGCTGCAGTGAGCCATGATCATGCCACTGCACTCCAGCCTGGGTGACAGAGAAGGAAGGGAAAGGAAAGGAAGAAAAGGGGAGGGGAGAGGAGAGGAGGGGAGGGGAGGGGAGAGGAGAGGAGGGGAGGGGAGGGGAGGGAGAGAGAGAGATATAGAAGGAAAGAGAGAGAGGGAAAGAAAAGAAAGAGAAAGAAAGAAGGAAGGAAGGAAGGAAGGAAGGAAGGAAGGAAGGAGAAAGGAAAGAGAAAGAGAGAGAAAGAGAAACAGGAAGGAAGGAAGGAAGGAAAAAGAAAGAAAGAAAGAAAGAAAGAAAAAGAAACAAGCAAACTAGTCTTCCATGCATTTAGCATGCAATGGCTCCTGCCTAGGCAGGTGTCTGCCCCACTTGCTTTCAATGGCCTCTTTAATTCCATATGGAAAAATCAAGTGTCTATTATCAAGTAAGTGAGGAAAGAGAAGAGGTTATTAATTTTAAAATGTTTTTTAAATGACTGAGGTAAGAAGAAGCTTCAAAATATTTGAATGAAATGCCCAATGCAAATATGTAAAATTAATTTAACACATTTTTTTCCATTTTTTTTCTACATAGTCACTGAAATCCAGAGCTGTGTTCTGTCTTTTCTTTTGGTTCATTTTAACAGGGTTATTACAAGAACTGGATTTTTGGCTTTCTTATGAGATAGTCTTGCAGTGTACCACATCTGGGCAGGAAGCTCCAGAAGGCAAACAATTGAGAAACATGAACAAATTCTTCTGTACACATCATGTTAAACTCTACATAACATGTCTGACAATAAAAGAAAACAGTAAAATTTAGCCTTAATTTATTGAATAAACATTAACATTTGCTTTCTGTGCTCATTCACAAATCTTAAGATGACTCAGATAAATCTATAACTTTGTTGTAAAATATTTGAGGGAGGCTATGTCAAACATTTCAATGACAATTAATGTGTCAGTAGGCCCAGAAAAAAAAAAAGAGATGCAGAATCTTGGAGCTTTCCTCCAGAGAAGGGTAGGATTACAATGCCACAGTTCAGCAGAGCTCTGTGCAAAGCAGTAAATGGGTATTGATGGCAATGACACTCCCATCAGCTGTGGTAATTAGGAGATTGGCATACAATTCATTTGTGAAGTGTTTAAAATTTTGGAACACTACACTAAGAAAATGAGAGAAAAGACCAAATAAATAAAATGAGAAATGAAAGTGGTGACATTACAAGAGATGCTTCAAAAATGAAAAAAAAATTTTAAGAAGCTATTATGAACAATTACATGGCAACAAATTGGATAACCTAGAGGAAATGAATAACTGCCTAGAAAAATACAACTTACCAAGATCGAATCAAGCAGAAATAGAAAACTTGAACAGATTTTTTCAATCAAGAGATTAAAGTAATTTAAAACTTTCCTAAAAAGAAAAGTCCAGAGCCAGATGGGTTCATGGTTGGTCTATCAGGCATTTAAAGAATTATTACCAATACTTCCTAAACTCTATCAAAAATAGAATTAAAGGGAATGCTTCCAAACATATTTTTATGAGGCCACTATCGCCTTAATATCTAACTCAAACAAAGACACCACAATTAAAAAAAGCTACAGGTGAATATCTCTGATGAAGATCGATGCAAAAATCCTTAATAAAATACTAGCAAACCAAATTCAACAACTCATCAAAAAGGTTATATATCATAACCAAGTGGAATTTATCCTTGGATGATTTAACATACACGAATCAAGTAGAATTTATCCTTGGATGATTTAATATACACAAATCAATCAATATTATCCATCACATTAACAGAACAAGAGATAATAACCACATGATCATCTTAACTGGCATTAAAAAAGGAGTTCAGTATCCTTTCCTGATTAAAAAAACTCTTAACAGTTTAGGTATAGAAGGAAAGTTCCTTAACAAAATAAAAATCATTTATGAAAAACCCACAGCTAACGTTATAATCAACAGGGAACAACTGAAAGCTTTTCCACTAACCTGGTACAAGGCAGGGGGCCTGCTCTCACCACTTTTATTCAACACAGTCCTGAAAGTACTGGCAAGAGCAATTCGCCAAGAAAAAGGAAAAATAGTCATCCAAATTGGAAAGAAAGAAGGAAAATTATTTCTACTTGCAGATGGCATGTCCCTATCAGTAGAGAACCCCAAAAATTTCACACGCACAAAAATGTTAGAACTAATATATAAACTCAGTAAAATTGATACAAAATCAGCCTGCAAAAATCAGTAGCATTTCTATATATAAAACTATGACCTACCTGAAAAAGAAATCAAGAAAACAATCTTATTTATAATTGCATCCCAGAAATAAAATACTTAAAAATCAATTTAACCAAGGAGGGCAAAGATTTGTACACTGAAAACTATAAAACATTACTGAAAGAAACTGAGAAAGGCACAAATAAAAAGCAAGATATCTAATGTTCACGGATTGGAAGATTAATATTGTTACCCATACTACTCAGAGCAATAAACAGATTGAACGCAATCCCTATAAAAATTCCAATTCACAGAAATAGAAAAAAAATCCTGAAATTCACATGGACTCACACACATAACAACAACAACAAAAAAGAATCAAATAGCCAAAGCAACACTAAGAAAGAAAAACAAAGTTGGAAGCATTATACTTCATGATTTAAAATGTATTACAACGTCAAAATAACCAAAACAGTATTGTACCAGCATAAAAACAGAAACATAGACCCATGGAACAGAATAGAGAGAACCCTATTTCTTTTTATTTCTAGTTATTAGAGAAATAAATCCAAACATAGAGGGTCAACTAATTTTCAACAAGGGTGCAAAGAGGATACTATGGGGAAAGAATAGTCTCTTTAATAAATGGTGCTAGGAAACGGTGTTTCTCCATATAAAAGAGTGAAATTGAACATTTATCTTACATTAAAATACACAAAAATCAACTCAAACTGGAAAAAAGCCTTGAATGTAAGACTGAAAACCATAAAACTCTTAGAAGAGAAGATGGAGGGAAGCTCTTTAACACTGGCTTTGACAGTAATTTTTTTGGATATCACACCAAAGGCTCAGGCTACAAAAGCAAAAATAAATAAATGGGAAAGACATCAAACCCAAAGCTTCTGCACAGCAAATGAAATGAATGCACAACGAAATGAAAAGGCAATCTACGAACTGGAAAAAATATTTGCAAAGCACATATCTGATAAGGGGTTAATATCCAAAATTTGTAAAGAACTCTTACCGCTCAATAGCAGAAAGATATTACACGGTGGTTTTTAAACAGGAAAAGGAACTGAACAGACATTTCTTCAAAGAAGACATAAATATGCCCAATGGATGTTTGAAAAGGTGCTCAACATCACTAATCATCAGGGAAATGCAAATTAAAACCACTATGAGACATTACCTCATGCCCATTAGTACGACTATTACCAAAAAGACGAGAAATAACAAATGTTGGTTAAAGTATGAAGAACAGAGTATCCTGGTACATTGTTGTTGGGAATGTAGACTGGAACAGCCTGCCTTAGTCTGTTTCCTCCTGCTTATAACAGAATACCTGAAACAAAGTAATTTATAAAGAAAAGAAATTGATTTCTTACATTTACGTAGGCTGAGTAGTCCAAGGCTCGTGAGGGCCTTCCTGCTGGTAGGAACTCCCTGCGGAGTCCCAAGGCAGCACAGGCATCACATAGTGAGAGGGTTCAGCGTGCTAGCTCAGGTCTCTCTTCTGCTGTTTATAAAGCCACCAGTCCCACTCCCATGTTAACCTATTAATCCATTAATTCAAGAATGGATTATAACATTCATGAGGACAGTGTCCTCATGACCCAATCAACGCTTAAAGGTCCTACCCCTCAGTACTGCCACATCGGGGATTAAATTTCAACAGGAGTTTTGGAAGGGACAAATATTCAAACATAGCACAGCCATTATGGAAAACAATATGGAAATTCCTATAGAAATTAAGAATTACCATATGACCTAGCAATTCCTCTTCTGGGTATATTCTCAAACGAGATAAATCACCACCTGGTCAAGAAACATGGGCACCACCTGGTCCCATATTTCTTACAGCACTATTCACAACAGCCAAGCTATGAAAGAAACCTGAGCGTTCATCGACGATTAAATGGATAAAGGAAATATGAGATAGATAAATATAAAATGGAATATTAGCCTTATAATGGAGATCCTGCCAGGAAATACATGAAATGCATGAAATAAGCCAGACACAGAAAGTAAAATCTTGGGAAGATGTAGGTCAAAGGATACAAAGTAACAGACAAATAGGATGAGCAAGTCTAGAGATCTGCATATAATATGAGGATGGCAGTTAATACAATTATATTGTTTAGGGAAAAGAACTGTGACATTTGCCATGTTGCATTGTCATTATCTCCTTACTTGTTTGTTTCCCTCACTGGCCTGGGAACACACAGAAGATGGAGTTTGGTCTTAAACCTCTCTGTAGTGCTGGATACATAAAAGAAAACTGATAAACCTTTTCCTCTTATGATGACTATATAAACAATTGAGCATGTAGTTTTGCCAAAGAGTTAAAGAAATATAAAAAAAAAAGTAAAAATACATGATTGAACAAATTGCTGAATGATTTAATCCAATGGAAAAAAGAATATTTACTCAGACTCTTTCCATTTATGTGTGACTTACAAACTTCATCACCACACATTTCATAAGCTTGCCTATCTTTGAGTTTTCATTCAGGAACGATGCCTACAATCCACTAAGCATATTGGACCCTCTCCAAAGGCCTGGGGCAGGTCAGGACACTCCTGTCACCCCTCACCCTTCCTGTCACCAGAAAACACAGAAAGTGCAGGTCATGCTAGTGAATAAAGCCAAGACCCGATGACCACCTGCAATTGTCTAATTTGGCATCCTATACACAATTCTTTATTTCCTTTATATTCTTTGAGAAGTTTGCTCCAGAAACTGGAGAGAAAGTGTAGCGTGCTTCAGTAAAAAAAAATTGCACAGAACTTGACTTTGAATTTTCTAGTTCAAGTGTCAGCCCTGACACATTCCTCTTACATGACTTCCTGCAAGTCTCCTGAACTCTCTATGCCTCAGCTCTGTCAGCTATAAAATAGAGGCAATGCCTTGCCATTGCCACATGGCAGTTATTGTGAAGATGGCAGGAGCTAATGGCGGAGGATGGACTTTTACAAGCCTACAAAATTGGAGATGTGACCATCACTTTTGCGAAGCAATAATCTACAGAACAAAATCCCAAAAACTTAGTCCTCTCTCATTGATAGAACCAAGCCGTAGCATTTTTTATTCTTTGCTTGAATCAAAGAGCTGACAATGTTTTTTGCTTCATTATGTTTAGGAAATAACCAACACTATGTGAAAAGTGATATTTTGATTGTAACAGACTTTACAACAATGAGAGACAGCCTCTTTAAATTGTTGAATCCAGGCACCAGATGTGATACTCAACTGGTGTCAGTGTGGTCACTTGGGTGAAATAAGCTCTTTAAAACCAGCTGTCAATAATTCCATTAAAAAGTGAGCAAAGGACCTGAATAGATACTTCTCAAAAGAAGACATTCAAATGGCCAACAGGTATAGGAAAAAAATGCTCAACATCACTAACCATCAGAGAAATGCAAATCAAAACCACAAGAAGATATCATCTTAGCCTAGTCAGAATGGCTATTACAAAAAAAAAAAAAAAAAAACAGACAAAAAAATAACAGACACTGATGAGTATTTAAAGAAAAAAGAACTCTTATATGCTGCTGGTGGGAACATACACCAATACAGACATTACAAAAAAAACATGGAGATTTCCCAAAAATCTAAAAAGCGAACTACCATACAATCCAGAAATCCCACTACTGGGTATTTATCCAAAGGAAAGAAATCAGCATATCAAAAAGATACCTGCACTCCCATGCTTACTGCAGCCTTATTCACAATAGGAGAGATGTGAAATCATCCAAGTGTCCATCAGCAGATGAATGGATAAGGAAAATGTAGCATATATACACAATGAAATACTATTGACCATAAGAAAGAATGAAATCCTGTCATTTGCAGCAACATGGATGGAACTGAAGGTCACTATCTTAAGTGAAATAAGCCAGGTACAGAAATGTAAATACTACATGTTCTCACTCATCTGTGAGAGCTAAAAAACGTTGATCTTGGGGAGGTAGAGAATAGAATGATATTTAAGAGAGGCTAGGAGGGTGTGGAGGAAGGGGAATAAAGAGAGGTTATGTTTGTATGGATACAAACACACAGTAGATAGAAGGAATAAGTTCTAACATTTAATGACAGAGTAGGGTGTCTATAGTTAACAATGTATATTTCAAAACAGCTAGAAGAGAGGACTTAAAATGTTCTCAAAATATAGAAACAATAAAGCTCAAGGTGATGGATATCTTAAACACCCTGACTGGATCATTACACCTTCAATGCATGTAACAAAATGTCACCTGTTCCCTATAAGTAGGTAAAAATATTGTGTATTGATTTTTGTTTGTTTGTTTCTGAGACGGAGTCTCGCTCTGTCATCCAGGTTGAAGTGCCGTGGCATGATCTCGGCTCACTACAACCTCTGCTTTCAGGGCTCAAGAGATTTTTGTGCCTTACCTCCTGAGTAGCTAGGACCACAGGCCTTTGTTGCCATGCCCAAATAATTTTTGTATTTTCAGTAGAGACGGGGTTTCCCCATTTTGCCCAGGCTGGTCTTGAACGCCTGAGCTCAAGTGATCCACCCATCCCAGCCTACCAAAGTGCTTGGATTACAGATATGAGCCATCGTATTCAGCTGATTAAAAAAAAATTGTGTTCTTTGAAATTAATCTGTCTCTAGGATCTCAGTTTAAAATAACTAAGTGACATTGAACTATTCTTTCTGCAGTTTTTTTTAAATGTTACATGGTATATATGAGTTTTTAAAAGCCATACTGAAAAATTCACTAAATACAGCAGCACAAACCTATGTGGCCCTCAGAAAGATAAACATATTTCTTTATAGATTGCAAGATTCATTGACTAGGCTACAAAACTTTGTGAAGGTCACATAATTATACCTTCAAAGCTGTATATCCAGAAACTGACCATCTCTCACCATTTCTGCTGAAACAGCCTAGTGCAAGCCACTATCATCTCTCTTGCCTGATGACTGCAACAACCACCATGGGTCTCCCTGCTTCTAACCTTTCTTCTTGAAGACTCTTCTCAACATACATCCAGAGAAACTCCTTTTAAACTTACGTTACTCTGATCAAAGCCCTCCAATGGCCCCCTGTTTTACTCAGAGGAAAAAGACAAAATAGCCTGCATGGTCCTATGCCATCTGGTCCCTAGTTTTCTCTCTGACTCATCTCTCACCTTCACTTATACTCTAATCACTTTGGCCTACGTGCTATTCTTTAAATAAGTCAGATACACTCCCTACTTAGGGTCTTTGCACTTTCCTCTGCCTGGAAAGCTCTTCTCTATATCTCCATGACTAATTCCCTTACCTCCTTCAAGTCTTCGCTCAAATGTCAGCTGCTCAATAAGGTCCATCCTGACCACTCTATTTAAAGTGCTCGCCTTTGTGCTCCCAGTACACCCAATTCTCCTTAGCTTCTTCTACTTTTCATTTCACCCTGCCCTGAATCACCTTCTACCATGCTACATGATATTCGTCATGGTTATTGGTTATCTATTTGACATGTCCCCACTTCCAACTACAACATAAGCACCAAGAAGAATCCTTTTGTTTTCCATGATATGACTCCAGTGCCTGGCATGCAGTAGGTGCTCAACAAATATTTGTTGCATAAATTCATTTGTTTGAAAAAACAGACTTCCTGTACTTAAGACAGAATGTTCTACAAAAAGGTTGGAAGGACGCTTGGAAGATCCCTAGAACTCCTATTATTTTGGCAAATGGAGGACTCAAAGCCTATTAGATTCTCTTTTATACTTTAATTACTACTATATTTTTAGTTAATTTGTATTAAAAATTTAACCAGAACAGCATAAAACTAAACACATGACAAATATATGGAACTAGTGAAACCAGGCCATAGGCATAGTGTTTGAATGGGTTTTTGTTTAAGAGCTCAGAGAAATGTAAAAGAGCAACCGGGCTGTGATTGCAACCAATGCCCAAAGAGGCAGGGGGAGATATGGTCAGAAAGATGAATCTAAGACTCATAGTTGGCAGGACTTAGTGACTCAGGACTGTAGTCCCAGCACTTTTAGAAGCCAAAGTGGACATATCACTTGAGGAGTTTGAGACCACCCTGGCCAACATGGGGAAAACTCACCTCTACCAAAAATACAAAAATTAGCCAGGCATAATGGAGCATGCCTGTAATCCCAGACACTTGGGAGGCTGAGGCATGAGAATCTCTTGAGCCCAGGAGACAAAGTTGCAGTAAGCCAAGATCGCACCACTGCACTCCAGCCTGGGCAACAGAGGGAGAGTGTTGCAAATAAGTAAATAAATAAATAAACTCAAAACCACAAAAATTCATTTAGATAGTGAGTGGCTCAAATATAAGATACAAGATTAGGTTGGAATGGTTGGGCAAGACAATTTCCTGCAGAACCTTTTTTAAAGGAATCATCTTCTTTTTAGCCTCACAATATTTAAGGCCAAAATATCAGGTAAATATTAGTCATCACTTCACTTTCCTGTAACTCTCTCAATGCTTTATATGTGCTCTTTTTGCAAAATGTAGACAGGGCTCTACTACTATAGCCAGTGGCAAAATAAATGCCTCCATAGACATTTCAAAGCTCATTCCCGTGAGTCAGACTACCAGACAGAATTCTGTCTTCTAAGGCTGCTGGGCTACAGTCAGGGGCTGAAATTTAAAAGGGCCCTTCTATATTTATGATACCCTGAACCTATTTCTTAGCATCTGAAGATCAATACAAAAGAGATCAAAAGAGTGATAGACTTTTCTCCTGTGGAATAATTCTCAGCCAATATTCGATTCTTTTTTTTTTTCTTTAGAGATGGAGTGTCACTGTTGTTATCCAGCCTGGAGTGTAATGGCACGATCTCGGCTCACCGCAACCTCCACCTTCTCGGTTCAAGCAATTCTCCTGCCTCGGCCTCCCGAGTAGCTGGGACTACAGGTGCGTACCACCATGCCCAGCTAATTTTTGTATTTTTAATAGAGACGGGGTTTCACCTTGTTGACCAGGATGGTCTCGATCTCTTGACCTCGTGATCCACCCGCCTCGGCCTCCCAAAGTGCTGGGATTATAGGCATGAGCCACCGCACCTGGCCCAATATTTAATTCTTTTATCCCATAGAAGTCATCCCTAATAGTCATCACCATTCCTATGTTTGCTTAGTGAATTCAAATGTAGAAGTATCAACCCCAGGCATCTATAAATTGCACGTGAAGTCTAATTTTAATCAATTCACATTAACTTTTATTGAAGTGCTTAATAAAAATAATCATTTTCTTGAACTCTAGTAAATTATATGCATGCTGAAGAGTTCAGGGAAAAGCATATTGATGTCTACAATTAACCTTAAAATGAATCAAAGTATAAGACAGATTAATGGAGAGGTAGAAGAATAGATAAGTGACTAAGCAAGCATATTTAAAATGTTAATGATGTAATCTAGATCCAGAGTACACACATATTCTCTGTGAATTCTTTTAATTTTTCTATAGGTTTGAAATTTTTTATTTAAAAATTAAGTAGTTGTTTAACTTATTGATTAAAACTATATATGGTAGGCCGGGTATAGTGGCTCACGCCTGTAATCCCAGCACTTTGAGAGGCCAAGGTGGGCACATCACCGAGGTCAGGAGTTGGTAACCAGCCTGGGCAACATGGTAAAACCCCATCTCTAACAAACACACACACACACAAAAAAAAAACAACTGGGATTAGCTGGGGGTGTTGCTGCCTGTAGTACCCACTACTCTGGAGGCTGAGGCAAAAGAATAGCTTGAACCTGGGAGGCAGAGATTGCAGTGAGGTGAGATCATACCACTGCACTCCAGCCTGGGCAACAAAGCAAGACTCCGTGTCAAAAAAAAAATAAAGAAAAGAAAGGAAAAGAAAAGTATATATGAAAGTCAAATGTAAAGAGAACGGTAGTCAAACTACATGAATCCTGGTAAATTAAACAGAGGAAATTCACTTCTCAGAATTGCCCCAATTGCCTCCAGGACTACTCTGAGAGGGAGAGTCATTTTTTATCTGAGTATTTTTTATCTCTACTATGCCTGTTTAGTCATTAAATAATGTTTTCTTCTTCATTTGGCCTTACCATTGTAAACTGGTCTCCAGTTTTAAAGTCTCCCAAGCTTTGTATCGGGGAAATAATTCTAAAACATGCATGAGTCCCCCATAACATAAGTCAAGTTCTTCTTTCCACAGAAACGGTAAATCCTAGATGCAATTCCAAATATTTCATGTCTTCCTGATCAATAAGTGTTCAAAGAGTTGCAAATCCACTTTATCATAGTTTTCATTTTAGGTGTTACTCTTTCTCTCATATCTAACGAGTATTCTTTTTTAGGGGCTGTGGTTTTTGGGGGGGTGTGTACTCTTTTTTTAGGGGTGTGTGTGGTTTCTCTTACCTCAATTTCTCTTCATTTCTTTGCTGTTAACGATCTCTCTCAAACTCTCTTTCTCACCTGTTGATACTTTTGTATGGCTTTGTCTCTTTCAGCATGTGAATGAAAGATAAGAAATGCATTTGCGAAAATAAATAGAAATAAACTAAAAAAACACCCACCCATAAAACTATTCCTGGGAAAAGAAAATTCCTCTTACCTGGCAAAATCTTTCAGGCTAGTCCCTTCAATTTCTCTTCCTTGTCTTCATTTCTTAAGAAGTTATTTGAGCCTCAGGAATTCCCTAGAGCACAGGAAGCCTCTAGGGCACAATGACACTTCAGCTTTTCCAGTGTTTAATACTCTCCCAGGGCTGTGGAAGGAGAGCAAAGGGAGGAGCAAGGGTTGTGTTTATGATAACTGACACATTGCTTGCACTCATACATGCTTTATTGCCATTAAATAAAAATGATTATTCACTCTGTAAACACTGGACTTGAAAATAAGCACAAAAATATGAGACAGCATCCTCCAAACAAAAGGAATAATAAAGTAATATAAATGAAACTAACCTTTTATAATTTTAATTAAAATTCTCAAGAACAAAAATACATCATACTTATCCCTATTTCAATGTTTTAGTTTTTACCCAAAGTCTCTAGGTTGTAAGTTTCCTTGAAAACAGGAACTGGGTGTCATTCATCTTTGTGTCATTCATATCCCCTGGATATCCGGTAGTAAATAGTCTTACACATATTGAGTCTCAACACACCATATATAATGGAAGAATGGACTAATGGATGAATGGATATATGGTTGAATGGATTGATGGATGGATGAACGAATGAAGAAATAATTTAATGAATTAAACATGACACATGCTCCCTGCATTGATAAGCTCTACCTAGGCGGGGAAGTGCAAATGTCTGTATAAACCTCGGGTACTCTAAACTAGCTCATGTCAATCAGATTAGAGATTAGGGTGGAGATATGTATGTATGTATGTATGTATGTATGTATGTATGCGTGTGTGTGTATTTATATGCATGAGTTAGGATAAGAGTTAAGCTGCTATAACAAGAAATCTAACAATAATATGGCTTCAAGGACAAAAAAGACTGTTTCTTTCTCACATGGTTTAGTCCAAAGTAGGTATTCCAGGTCAGCAGAAGGCTTTTCTCTCCATGCTCATTCTGAGACCCAGGTGAATGCAGACATGCCATATTCAACACATGGCATCCGAGGTTTCTGCAAGTATCAGCAGAGTAGCCAGTGGGAAGGATGAAAGAGCTAAGCCCAGGGACTTCCTCCTAAGCAAGGGAGGCAGAAATGGCTCACATCACTCCCACTACCATTCCATTAGGCAGAGCTTGGTCACACAGCCATGCCCAGCTGCAAGGAGGGCTTGAGATTTGGTTTCCAGCTAGGCAGCCCATACTCAGTTTAACTCTATTACCACAGAAGAACGGGAGAGACGATGGATTAGGAGTGAGGGGGTCAGCTACCACCACCATCATATTTTGTATACATGTTTATCAACACTATCTCAAAATCAGAGGACCGATACTTAGAATGCAGCGGTGTTTAGTTTCTGGCATAAGTATTCGAGGAAATGGGGTCAAATGAAGTTTCCTGAAATAAACTGTCACTGAAAGATAATCTGTCATTAACAGAGTTTAAATTTATGCTTCTCTGGGTTTTTTCAGGATTGTTAAATTTATACAGAAAACCTACAGAGCCTCCTACTCAGAGGATAACTTCCAAAATGATAGACTAGTTTATTCCTCATCAATGTACCCTTAATTTACTCATAATGTAAAGATAACAGGGGCAAAGTTTTGTTCTTCTTGGAAATAGAGTCACTTAGCATATAGCCAAGAAGCAGTGTGTTTCCCAAATGTTCCAATTCCCTCAAAGAAATGTTATCATGCATCAAATTCTTCAGCAAAAAGTTAAGCTCAGCTACTTAATGCCACGCACTCATCCTCCTGCCCCTATCTTCTCAGGAAGCAGTGCTCTGTCCTCTGACTCACTCACCCAGTAACATCCCCTTCCTCAAGTCTCTGTTTTATTCTTCCAGGGCCATCTGGAGTATCTTGGATACCAAGATGACCTTGAGCTCAAGGTCTTGAACTCTGTCTAAGACTGACCCTGGTTAATTAGAAAGGTCCTTATTTCTTCTATTATTTCAGGGTTTTCACCACTTTTCTCTACTCTGTCTCCTGTCTTTGACCCTCAAGACATCTTCCTACTCTTTCTGGGGTGCTGTTCTCTCACAAGGGAGAAGCTGGCTGGTCTAGTCTGGATTTCTCCCAAAGCTGATCCCAAGACAAGAACTTGGATGTAGGTGATTTATTTGGAAAGTGAACCAAGAAAGCAAGGGAGGAATAGGTAAAGTAAGACCTGAAGAAAGAAAAGCCAAAAGCGTGCTTTCATGAGTGTGCTACCTCTGTAAACAACTGGGATTCAACCCCACTGGAGACCTCTGAGCAACTCTATAAAAGGACACTCAGAACCGTCCCCATGAGAGACAGTTGCCATTCCTCAGTGGTTGAGGGTTGTCTTTGGGGCTGGGGCAAGTGCGTAAACCCCAGCACATCCCAGCTGCCCAGGAGGGAGGCTAAGCAGGCTCCCTTTTCCATGGGAAAACCCCTCATGCAGAGATGCTGAAGCCTGGACACTCGTCATGGGAGGCAGAGCACATGCTCAGCAGCTGCCCCCATTAGGTGAGCTCAGAGACACACTGCAGGGTCCTGGACCAACAGAACCTGCTGCACTTGGTAACTTCCTCAAAATGGAATCTCCGCAGCCCAAGACCTCACTCACCCCCTATTTTCACCAGAAGTGGGACCAGATTCTTCAGATTACAGTCTATAACTCCATCTTCTTTGTTCTTACAAACATTTAAACCAAAATCCTGCCGGATGCAGTGACTCATGCCTGTAATCCCAGCACTTTGGGAGGCCGAGGTGGGCAGATCACCTGAGGTCGGGAGTTCAAGACCTGCCTGACCAACATGGTGAAACCCCGTCTCTACTAAAAACACAAAATCCTGCCAGGCGTGGTGGCACATGTCTGTAATCCCAGCTACTATGGAGGCTGAGGCAGGAGAATCACTTGAACCTGGGAGGCAGAGGTTGCAGTGAGCTAAGATCGCACCACTGCACTCCAGCCTAAACAACAAGAGTGAAACTCCATCTGAAAAAAAAAATTTAAATCCACTATTGCCCTCATCAGGGCTTACTGGGTTTGTTTACTTCCTCATGGTTTCCCTCACTAAATTATGAGTTGCTCAGAGATAGAAATATCATCTTTACAATGATGGGCACATAGTAGGATCTCAACAAATATTCACAGAGTGAATCAGTGAGCAAATCAGTTGAGGGCTGCCTTTGGAGCTGGGGGAAGTGCATAAACCTCAATCATATGTTTAAACTTAAAAAAGACCTTCTGGCCAGGCATGGTGGCTCATGCCTCTAATCTCAGCACTTTGGGAGGCCACAGTGGGTGGATCACATGAGGCCAGGAGTTCAAGGCCAGCTTGGCCAACATGGTGAATCCCTGCCTCTACTAAAAATACAAAAATTAGCTGGGTGTGGTGGTGTGCACCTGTAATCCCAGCTACTTGGGAGGCTGAGAAAGGAGAATCACTTGAACCTGGGAGGTAGAGGTTGCAGTGAGCTGTGATTACTCCAGCCTGGGCTACAGAGCAGGACTCCAGCTTGGGGAGGGGGGTGGGGAGAAGCCTTCTCCAGCTTCTCCTTGTAACTGACATTGACATCACATTTCCACTTTAAATTACTTCTTGATATTAGACTACAAAAGCTATGCTATTATTTTAAGAAAGACCCTGATCAAGAGCATATCCGACAGTTGGAGGGAAAAGAATCTCCTTTGTGAAGCTGCATTTAAAAAAATAAAACTGCTTTTGTTAATTAAAAAAAGACATAAGAAAACTTGTTTTCTAAAATCACAGACCATCAGAAACTTTACTGTTTGAAATCACATTTAATGAGAATGAAACGCCTCATTCTTGCCTGGAGGAGCTAACTCCTTTTAATACTGAAAAATACCCTGAATTTCCAGATGCAGAGCTACAGATAAAGGTTTTGCACGCAACATTCCACTTTTATCTTAACTTTGTAGTTTCTGATGAAACAAGACAGTTTCAGGCTGAATGTCAACCCTTTTATCCGCTGCCCTACTTTGCTTTGAGCTAGCACACACTGGTTCATTTAAATTTTACCTAAACCCCAACCGTCCCACAAACACAATAACAAGCCTGTGTCTTCCCTTCTCAAGTGAGGTGCCTGCTGGTTTCTCTGACATGTGGTCCCCCTTGGTCACAGGTTAACCTAACATTGTTGAATGGTAAATATGCCTTTGGTGATCTTCATCAGATGGACTTTATCACGTCTAGTCAATTTGTTCATAACACAGATTAATCTATTGAAGTTGCTAGTGATTGCCATGAAAAGCACTTAGAGATAGACCCTGGGAAGGCTGGGCAGGTAAACTTTAGGCAGGAGCTAAGCCAGAATTTTTTAAGACCTATAGGCTTTAAAAGTATGGTAGACTTGGAAAGGGCAAATGTATGTGGTGGACCTGAACCTAGAGTATAGGAAAGAGAGCAACAGCGAAACAGTCATTTGTTCTTTGTGTGCCTTAAGTGGTAACTACTCAACTTTTAGGAAAGTTCCGTGCTCAGTTCCAGTGGGAATTGCTGACCACAGATCTCAGTTCACATACCACAGTCAGTCCAGGAATTGGGAATCACAGTTGACCCGATACTGGCCAGTCACAGTTCTTCCTTAGGTTTTTTTTCCCTAACATCTCTAGTTATGAAGCTTTACAGATGTGTGCTGAAGTTTCCTGTTCAGCTTTGTGGGGCAGCCAGCCTGACCCCAAAACACTGAGGAAGGCAGAGACGAAGTCCTGAGAACATTCAAGTGACTATATCCTGTCCTTTCCATGTGTTGGTGGTTTTTAAAAATATTTGTTTTGTGTTGTTTTGTTTTTTGGTTTTGTCCAGGTGTTGTCATTGTTTATGAGAATCAATATATTACCTTATTTGCTTAGACTAGCTCAGTTTGAACTTTGGTCACTTGTGATCCAGGATCCCTATGACTTTTGCATAGACAGAATTTAAAACTTTCTCCAGGGTTGCATACTGAATGGAACTCTTACTTGAGTTTTAGTCCATCTCTGCAGATGCAAGCCTGTACTTCTTTTTGTCAGACAATGAGCACCATGTAATTCGACCACGTTTTCTATTTTCTTTTGCTACCAGGAATCATCCTGGAGCCAACTAGAACACCCAGTTGCCTCAAACGTCTGTACATTCACAGAACTTATTCCTGGAAGGGATCTTACAAATTATCTAGTCAAACCTCTTATTTTTAAGAGAAAGCTGATGTCCAAAATAGTGATATGATTTGCCCAAGGGAAATATAAGCAATTAACAGTCATTTTCTTAGGTAACTGGCCAAGAAAATCATTACTCACTTTGCTCCTTTTATGTCCTCTCAGCTCTTTTATCTGAAAACTGCCTTAAATAAAAATGTTTCCATTTTGATCTTCACTGATGGGAGGGCAAAGGGTAGAGAATGAAGGAGTGACCTCAGAAAAGAGTGGCAGAGATAATGAGATTTAACCAAGAAATCAGCACTATTCAGACCCTACCAAAGCCTGGAAGTTTACATAAGAAATAAAGTTCACAGTGACTTCAAAAAGGATGAGATTATTGAAGAGCCAGGGAGTTTTAAGGCTGGAAAGAGAAGACTTGGTGCTAACCTCAAGAATTCCTAAGATTTGGTTATAGTTCTAGTGTTCTAAAACTTAAAGATCTATATTTCATTTATGCCTAATAGAATGAATCCAGCAATGCTAGTCACAAATTTGTAACATCATGTATTCAATAACAACTGTGTAAAAAGCAGGCCGGAACAGAATTTAGGCTGTAAGCTACATCTCACAACAACATGGGTGAGAAATGGCAAAAGGAGAAACAATGCAATACATGTAGTCTGTGATTCAGGGTACCTCTTGAGAGATAACATACTAGCAGCCATAAAGAATAAGGATAATTGTCAACTCCAGGAGCCAATATGAGGCCCCACCAGGACAGCATTTGCTTATTAGTGAATAAACTTCTGTTGGTAACATCAACCTGGTCACCCTTGCATATTCCTCTTGATCTGGAAGCTGAAAGAGATACATAGGACCATACAGTGTTGTTCCCCAACCTCATCCCCTGAAATCACAGAGACATGAAGTCCTTCCTCATTTGAGATCAGAAGGAAAGGCATCAAGGACCTTTAAACCATTCTTCTCCATCCCTATACCCCAAAACTGGATCCCTGGAAAAACAAAGAGCCCCAGTTTTCACCAACAATGCTGGCTAAGTATTCACAATGTAAGTGGCACTTCACTGGCCTACTGGAATTCAAGACCCCAAAGTTATGTTCATTGGAGAGACAAGATTTCCAAACCCCTGACAAAGAGCAGACCAAGAAAGGATTGGGAAACAAAATGTAAACAACAACAACAACAACAAAAGACAGCCGACTTTATACAGTCAAAGCCTGAGCTCATAAATGGTCATTCATATATTTTCAAAACAGCACCCAGAATGTTCAGTAATTCTGTAACACAACTTCATCAGAAAGCAGCTCCAAACCCATTGTGGGGAAAAGATAATTTGCTGTGTGTCTTTATCCACTCAATTTATGTATTTAACATTTAGGTGGATAGAACTTGTGCAAGGATGAATACTCCTCTCTCCAAAAAATGCTTAATTATTATACAATGATTAGTTAATAACAACAAAATCAAGAGGTCAGGAGATAAGTTATCTCAAGGTTGGCCGTAAGTTCAACCTCCTATGACAAACATAGTTTACAACTTAAAATAATGAACACTGCTCTCTATAATAAATATTCTAACAAATGTAATTCCTTACAGCAAACTTTCTCAGAGTTACTTTAAAATACTTTGTCAGAAAGTCAGTGATCTTTTGGAGGTTTATATTAAGTAAACTTTTGACTACCACAAGACGTTGCCTTTTGATAAAACTGACTTAAACCCAAAAATCAACTTTATTAGACAAGATCCAGGCTAAAAATAATTTTAACTCTATTTTTTTATCTAGTGTGTAAATATTTTCTCATCTTCCTACTCTATGTAAAGCAGTGTGTTGCCTTCTCAAAAGCGCTTGCATTGACAAAGTATCACCTTTTCAAATTTACTGCTATGGAAATCAACTTTCATGTTAATCAAGGTTATTTCAAAGAATTTGTGGCTTACTATTTAATTCCTACACCAGAGTAACAGAGCATCAGTGAAATTTTCCCATATCATGGATATGATGTGGTGGGTAAATTCTTCTGAACACTTTTCCAGAAACAATATGGTATGTGGGCTTTAGCTTTCATCTGTGTCCTAGGAGAAGTGAATTGCCTTAATCTGAAAAGTCAAGCAGCATTTAATCAAAAGGCCACACAGCAAATACGGCTACAGCCAGTCCTTCAGCTATCTTTATCACCAACATTTTTTAAATTAGCCTAGTGGCCGTTGGAAATTGATTTTCTTTAGTGAAATCTGTGATGTTCTAGATATGTGGATTTGATAGAAATATGAGAGATACTATCATCGCACAAACTGGATGTAAGAATTTGGCCAAACCAGTGTACTTTAGAAATATTGCCTAAGACTTGATTCTCCAAGGTTCTGTGTCCATCCCCTGATTTGCAAGGATTCTTGGTCCCTTCACTCTGCCTAGATGGTAATCCAAATCTTATTTCTAGAACATTGTCTCATTGCCTTCTATCAAGCCTTTATTTCATGCAAGCAGGATACTATCAGATATCTCCTATAAGACAAAGAACTAACACTTTCTTGATCTTGCTGAACAGGTGATCTATAAACTAACTCTAATTCTAATCCTATTCTTTCTGTTTGCAACTGCTTAAATGTAAGTATCTGGTTAAATTCAGTCTGAGAGTTGCTTTAACATGATAGCAAAATTGTAAGATAACGGACATGTAGCTCTCTCTTCCTCTAACTATTGAACCTTACAGATACTAACCAAAAACTAAAATAAAATAAAAGTAAAGAGCCTAATAACTGTGAACAACCACATGAATTTAAGTCAAGCTACAATACTGAATTACCTATCTTCATTTTGTTGATAATTTTCCCCTGCTTATAAATTCCTGTTATAGCAGGAATTTTAACAGCTTATAATAAGACAGCACTATAATGTCCCAAATAATAAACCCAAAACAAAAAGAGAGACCAAGCAACAAAAAAACAAGAAAGGAGGAAAGAAGAACTGTTGGCTAAGGAAATAAATAGCAATTGAGCATAGAACTTAGTTTTGAATAAAAATAAAGAGTCTAATAATTGTGAACAACTACATCACCTTAGGTCAGATTGCAATATCGGGCCATCTGTCTTTATTTTATTGATTTCCTTTCCCTGCTTAGTTATAAGAGGAATTTAAATTGCTTATAGTAAGAAGATACAATAATACCTCAAATAATGAACTCAAAACAAAAAGGGAGAGATCAAGTAACAAAAAAGCAAGAAAGGGGGAAAATAGCAACCAAGAGAGAAACACAAATTACGTAGTTGGTCCATGGTGGCTCATGCCTGTAGTCCCAGCTACTTGGGAGGCTGAGGCAGGAGGATCACTGGATCCTGGGAGGTGGAAGTTGCAGTGAGCCAAGATTGGGCCACTATAGGGTGATGGTCTCAAATAGAAGAAGAAGAGGAAGAAGAAGAAGAAGGAGGAGGAGGAGGAGAAAGGGAAGAAGAAGAGGAGGAGGAAGGAGGAGGAGGAGTGGAGAAGGGACAAGGAGGAGGAGGAGAAAGGGAAGAAGGAGAAGGAGAAAAGAAGGAGGAGAAGAAGGAGGGGGGAGGGGAGTGAAGGGGGAGGGGAGGGGGGAAGTGGAAGGGGAAGGGGAGACAGAAGAAAAGAAGGAGGAGGAGGGGGAGGAGGAGGAGGAGGAAAAGGAGAGAAAGAAGAAGAGGAGGAGGAGGGGGAACAGTGTGGCAACTCCCCCTAGCTCTCTCTTGCTTCCTCTCTCGCCATGCAATCTGCGGGCTCTCCCTTTGCCTTCCACAGAGTGTAGACTTCCTGAAGCTCTCACCAGAACTGGGCAGATGTTGGTGCCATGCATGTACAGCTGCAGAACTGTGAACCAAAGTCAACCTTTCTTTATCAATTACCCAACTTCAGGTATTTCTTTAAAGCAATGCAAAAATACACTAAGCTTACTCCTCAGAACCCAAAACACTTGATATGCTTTCTGAAAACATGATGTCCAGGTTATTAATACAAACAGATAAGCACATGTGAAGGTTTTACTCCACTCATTAATGAAGGAACTAGCAGAAAGACAAAAACAGTTCCATGAGGATGAAAGAAACCTGGTTTATATGGTCAGTGTTAAAAGCATGCTGAAATCATAAAGTCAGATACAATACTAATTAATTTCCTACAAGACAACCAAAGGATAATCTTTGGGATTATCTTCTCTATTGGACAAAAAAACAGAGTCCCTTTTCAGTTTAATGCAACTTAATCTTTAACTTTTCAGAGCTGTAAAACAAATGGGCTCTAATTAATTCTGAGTACTTAGTCGAAGAAAATTACATTCCCGAAGAGTCAGAATACCCTGAGGCAGGCTTATTAGAAAGTGCTCTAGCACGGTATTAAAATGTCAGGCAATGACCTCTTTGCTTCATTCCCAACTTTTAGATAATTTTCCTGAATAGTTTCTTTTTTTTTAACTTCAGTCACATGACCTGCTTTTCCCTCTGACAAACCATGGTAAACCCCCATGGGTAAAACCCCAGAAACATCCTCCCACGGACACCCCTTGCAGCTGGGGCATGTTCATGAGGTTTTCTCTGACCATCCTGATGAACTCTGCTTTTGATGGCCTTTCTTTGATGAATCAAATTCCCAGACAATACATAATTTATAAGTAGACTTGTACATTCACAAGCTTTTAGGGTGTTTTAAAAATTATTATAGAGGCCTGGCGTGTTGGCTTATGTCTGTAATCCCAGCACTTTGGGAGGCTGAGGCAGGCGGATCACCAGATCAGGAAGTTGAGACTATCCTGGTCAATACAGTGAAACTCCCATCACTACTGAAAATACAAAAAAATTTGCTGGGCATGGTGGCACGCTCCTGTAGTCCCAGCTACTCGAGAGGCTGAGTCAGGAGAATCACTTGAACTCAGGAGGTGGAGGTTGCAGTGAGCCTAGAATTGCACCACTGCACTCCAGCCTGGCAAAAGAGCAAGACTCGTCTCAAAAAAAATTAAAGAAATAGAAAGGATATTTAGCATTAAATGAAAACAATGGACTAAAAATATAACCATAATAGTTGCTGGAGTTCAATATCTAGTTTAACAAAAAGTGTTTCTCAAAACATCTATAATTTCTTAGAACATAGTGGAGATACCAGTTTGTGGGTGAAGCAGAAATTTTTGGACCTGCAGACCAAAGGATCTCAAACCTTAGTATGCGTAAAATCCTCTCGGGAATTCTGATTCCTTAAACGTGGGAGTAGGGTTCTGTCTGCAGAATGCCTTCAAAACTCAGCTGTTCCAGCTGGGGCCAACCTATGAACTTTCCACCATATGCCAGAATCTACCATTCCCCAAACCACTTTCCGTTTCCTTTCTGAAGGAGCCAGGACAATAAGGCCTGTTGTTTAGTGAATTTCTTATTGTCTTCAGGCTTTAAAATATAATTTCCATCTCTTGCAATGGATTCGTTTCCTTTTTATTTTTTATTTTTTTTGGTTCATTTTGTTTAAATTTTCAGGTAGTTAGCTCCCCTTTTATACTATTTGTAAATATTTAATTACCTGTTCTAGAGTGTTCCTCCAGAAACAAAGAGCAAAAATTTTACTGTTGTGATGTACCGATTCTAACTTATTGTAATCATTAATGTCATGCATTTAATTGTCTTTTTATTTTAAGACTTTTAATACAAATTTCATTTTTAAAGAAAAAGTATCAACCCCAGGTGATTCTAGGTCTTGCCTTTTTTACTTTCTGGTCCATAAATTCCCCAGCTTCTGCTTTCCTTAACCACTGATTCATTTCATATGTTGGTTCATGGGAATTGGCAGTAGGATAAGGGATTTATAAACAGGTACATGACGTGAGTATGTTCTTTCCCAGCGCCACCTGGGTAGGAAGGATCAACACTAAGATGCCTTTACCTCCCTTCCAGTCAACCCCAAGAACTAAATACAAATCCTTCATTTGGCACAACAGAGGAGGATACAGTTGGGCATTCACAGGAAGAGGCTGTTACCTGGGATTGAGAAGTAGACATAAATGTCCTGAGACTATCCCCCTGTGGTATAGTCACACAGCCAAGGCTCTACATGCACTCAGCCCCAGTGGATTGCGGGGTCAGTGCATGTAGAGCCTTGTGAGTGGAGAGTGAATCTACCACACAATGGGCCTCCGAGGCAGGCATGCTTCACTGGAGTGCTGGGAGCCAGCGGGGAGAAACAGTTCTGAGCCTGGCCACCGTTAAGGAACCAGGAAGCCACAGCCCAGGTCAGAGCATCTTGGACTCAGTACCACCTCCTTGCTCCAAGCTGAAAATTCTCATTTGACCCTGTGGAGATGAGGAAAGAACCTTGAAAATGTCTGGGGTTGAATACCCTACCGCCAGGTAGAGGAAATCTTAAAAGAACTCATCACATGGAGAGAAAAAAGGTACAGAGAGGAAATTTAGAATATGTATCATTGAAGCAGGGACTCTGAGGCTAGATAGCTCTGGGATGAAATCCTGGCCCTCCCTGTTATTAGCTGTGTGACCTTGGGCCAGTTACTTGATCTAACTATACCTCAGTTTTCTCATCTCTAAAATGAGAGTAGTAATAGTCCTGATCTCCGAAAGTTGCTGTAAAGTTTGAATGAGTTAACCTAAGCAAAGCTTAAAATCAGCCCTGGCACATATCAACTGCTACATAGGCTTTCTTTCTAATGTTATCATTCTAAAACTCAAATGCTGATATAGTCTGGATGTGGTGACTCACACCTGTAATCCTAGCGCTTTGGGAGGCCAAGTCAGGAGGATTGCTTGAGCTCAGGAGTTCGAGACCAGCCTGGGCAACATGGCAAGACCCTAACTCTAAAATAAAATAAAATTTAAAAAGAAGAAAAACAAAGAAAATAAAATTAATGCTGACACAGTTTGGATATTTATCCCACCCAAATATCATGTTGAATTGTAATCACAGTGCTGGAGGAGGGGTCTGGTGAGAGGAGACTGGATCACGGGAGTGCGTTTCTCCTGGATGGTTTAGTGCCATCCCCTTGATGGTGCCCTCCAGATAGTGAGTGAGTTCTCACCAGATCCAGTGGTTTAAAAGTGTACGGCACCTCCCTCCACCTTGCTTCTGCTTTTGCCATGTGACGTGCTTGCTCCCATTTGGCTTTCCATCATGGTTGCAAACTTCCCGAAGCCTCCCCAGAAGCCGAGCCAACATCGGCACCATGTTATCATGACTAGAAAGCCTGCAGAACCGTTAAACCTCTTTTCTTTATATATTACCCAGTTTCAGGAATTTTCTTTTTTTTTTTTTTTTTTTTTGAGACAGAGTTTCGCTCTTGTTACCCAGGCTAGAGTGCAATGGCGTGATCTCGGCTCACTGCAACCTCCGCCTCCTAGGTTCAGGCAATTCTCCTGCCTCAGCCTCCTGAGTAGCTGGGATTACAGGCATGCGCCACCATGCCCAGCTAATTTTTTGTATGTTTAGTAGTAGAGATGGGGTTTCACCATGTTGATCAGGATGGTCTCGATCTCTTGATCTCGTGATCCACCCTCCTTGGCCTCCCAAAGTGCTGGGATTACAGGCTTGAGCCACCGCGCCCAGCAGAGCCTCAGGAATTTCTTTACAGCAATGCAAGAATGGCCTAATATAAATACTAAGTAGTAAAATCACAGCTGCTACATTTACAGGGTTCACTGATGAACTACTTCCTCAAGAACAATTTTAGCCATCAGCAAAGGTGTTTTGCTTCCTGTTTCTAAATTTGTTCTTTGAAAGAAAGTTGAGATCCTAAGGTTAAAGTTGTTTCTGTAACATTGCTGTGAGGTCAGTAGTGGAGGCTGGGGTTGGCAGAGGGATTTAGACCAAGCACACAGTGTTCTAGGAATTTAAGAACTGAGAAATAAAATAAGAATATGATGATACACAATCCTATATAATAAATATATGTTCTGCTGTCTCTGTCGTCATTGTACTGATGATCCACTTATTTATTTCTAAGTACCTGCAAAGTACCTGTGCAGTTGCATTCATTTTTTAACCTTTATAGTGCACAAAAAAATACATGTGCCAGGGTATTAATAGAAAATCTAAAAAGTTCAGAGAAGCCTGAAGGAGGTGGGCACAGTGGCTCACACCTGTAATCCCCACACTTTGGGAGGCCAAAACAAGTGGATCACCTAAGGTCAGGAGTTCAAAACCAGTTTGGTAAAACCCCATCTCTAATAAAAATACAAAAAAAAAAAAGCCAGGTGTGATGGTGCATGCCTGTAATCCCAGCTACTTGGGAGGCTGAGGCAGGAGAATCACTTGAACTCGGGAGGCGGAGGCTGCAGTGAGCCAAGATTAGGCCACTGCACTCTGGGGGACAAAGTGAGACTCTACCTCAAAAAGAAAAAAAAAATAGAGAAGCCTGAAGGAGAAAGAAAAACCAACCACAATCCCACCACCAAGAAATAAACTTCAAAGTCCATTTTTAAAAGGAAGCTATCCTTCCTTTGCTCTCTGAAGGCTGTTTTCCTTCGTACTGTGTTCAGGAGCAGTGTGAGATAGGCTTGGTGCTGCTGAGAGAAAGAGAAAGGGCTCCTGCCTGGTGGGCAGAGATGAAGAGATGAGTTGGCCATGTGACCTGTCAGTAGCTGAGCTTATCTCTCTGATCTCTACTGTGATGTGGGCCACAGACAGCATTTTCTTGGCATGTCTTTGCTGAATCAGAAGGATAAAGATTGAACTTCCAAAAATTTTAGCCTCTGGCCCAGGCTTCTGATCATAAAAACTGGATGAAGATATTAGCCTCTCTGCAAAGCTCATTAAACCTGGAATGGATGAGCTGATCACCAGAAGAAAGGGAAAAACACTCTGAGTTTCCCTATCCAATTAGGGTTTGGACCAGAATTCTGACTTCTGGGAGCAGTTACAGTCCAAGAACATGGATCCAGCCCACCCTCCATTGGCCCAGATGTGCACCTCTGGGGCTGCATCCTTTCTGAGAAGTATCTTTTTCTCTAACTGGGAAAAAGACAAGTGTCTTAATTAAAGCAGTATCTTAGACACAGGGACTTGGAGTCAGGTACTTTATTTGGAAGATTATCCCAGGAAGCAGGAGTGAGGGAGGGTGGAATGTGAGACAAGAGGGAAGGAAGGCCCACTCTAGGCTACGTTATGGAGATTATTGCAGCTGTAAGCAAGTAGGTCTTGATCCTACGATGGCCTCCAGAGAAGCATACAAATGCCTCCTAGGACTGTCCATCTAAAAGACAGGAGGCCAAGATCTTTTACTACAGCTTCCTGTTTCTGTTAACTGAGGGTGGTTCCTAAGGCCATCGACTTCAGGCCAAGCTTACAGGAAAGACCAATGGACTCCCTCAGCACTAGAGAAAGCCCTGGATTATAAAGAGGGAAGACACAGGAGACACACTTGTAAACCAAAAGTAAAATTGTAAGCCTCCAGCTGGGCACAATAGTAATCCCAACACTTTGGGAGGCCAAGGCAGGCAAATCACTTGAGGTCAGGAGTTTGAGACCAGCCTGGCCCACATGAAAAAAACCCTGTATCCACTAAAAATTCAAAAATTAGCTGGGTGTGGTGGCTCACGCCTGTAGTCCCAGCTGCTGTGGAGGCCGAGGCAGGAGAATCACTCAAACTTAGGAGACAGAGGTTGCAGTGAGCCCAGATCGTGCCACTGTACTCTAGCCTGGGTGACAGAGTGAGATTTTTTAAAAAATATATAGGCCCCCACAATCACCTGAATGGACCCCTCCTCTTAGCCAAGGGCATTCCAAAGTTAACCTGAAACAATAGTTCAGGCTATAATGGGAAGTAGGGGTCAGATATGCCTTATTATATCCTCCTCCTTTGGAATTCAGGCACAGGTGACTAGCATTAACATGAAAACAGAGACCTTAAGACTGATAGAACATACTCCTTAATTCTGATAAGAAACATTTACAATCTATTCTCTCTGAAGCCTGTGACATGGAGGCTTCAATTGCAAAATAAAAGCCTTAGTCTCCACAGCTCCTTCTCTTAACCCAGACACTCCATTTTATGGATTCCAGGTCTTCAGATAAACTCTTTCAACCAATTGTCAAACAGAAAATCTTTGAATCTATCTATGACCTGGAAGCTCCCTCACCCAACCCACCCCTGCTTCACATCATCCCACCTTTCTGGACTGAACCAATGTATATCTTACATGTATTGATTGATGTCTCCCTATAATGTATAAAATCAAGCTGCACACTGACCACCTTGGGCATATGTACTCAGGACCTTCTGAGGCTGTCATAGGCATGTCCTTAAACTTGGCAAAATAAACTTCTAAATTGATGGAGACTTGTCTCAGATACTTTTTGGTTTACACTCTTAAAATGACAAGGTATCAGAGTGGAGGTTCTGGGCTCTCTCGGGGCTCTCCATGGCAGCTGCAGCTGAAGGTGAGGAGGGGCTGAGGGGATGTGATGTGGGCACCAACCATGCCTGCTTTGGCTTGGTATGAGCTGACTGCAACCCTGTCTTTTCCCAAATTTTCAGACTCCAGCTTCAGGCCCATTTCACAGATAAGGCAGCTGGGTTCAGGGAGTTTGAAAGGCTTGCCAATTTTGTACCAGCTGGATGTGAGATAAAAGAGTAAACCTGCTGGGGACAGTGACTCACTTCTATAATCCCAGCACTTTGGGAGGCTGAGGCGGGCAGATCACCTGACATTGGGAGTTCTAAACCAGTCAATCAGCATGGCAAAACTCCATCTCTACTAAAAACACAAAAATTAGCTGGGCATGGTGGTGCATGCCTATAAATCCCAGTTACTAGGGAGGCTGAGGCAGGAGAATTGCTTGAACCCCTGCAGCAGAGGTTGTGGTGAGCCAAGATCATGCCATTGCATTCCAGCCTGGGTGACAAAAGTGAAATTCCATCTCCAAAACAATTTAAAAAAAACTAAACCTGTATCTTCTGCTGCCTGGCACAGTACAATGTACCTTTAGCCCCAAACCCCACTCATGACAGGAGTACACTGAGATGGTCCCCTCTTTTTCTTATAAAAAGTTCTACTTCCTTGGCAGCCTGGAGCAGCCTCACACTTCCACTGGGGATCCCTGGTGCTGCTGAGAAGCAGGGTGTGCAGTCTGGGTTAAGAACCCGAGCGCTGGTTCCTGGCTTCTTCACTGCCTATACGTGGGACCTTGGGCTAGTCTTTCTGTCTCAGGTTCCTCAACTGTAAAATGAGGTAATCATAGCACCTAATTCATAACACTGATTGAGGATTAAATGAGTCAATGCTTGTTAAGAACTTAAAAGGCTATCCTGTATTTATAAACCACTCAACAAATGTATCCAGTGCCCATTCACCATGTATTTATTGAGCACCTACTTTATAATGAGCATTGTTCTAAGTTCTGAAGATACAGCTGCAAATGAACCAACAAAGCCCTTTCCCATTCCTTTCTTAGACCAGTGTTTCTCCAACTTGAGTGTTCATCAGAATTACCTCAAGGGCTTATTAAAACACAGGTTAATAAGCCCTGCCTCCTGGGCTGAACTTCTGATTCCACAGGTGTGTGAGACTGAGCATTTGCATTTCTAGCAAGTTCATAGGCAATGCTGATGCTGCTGGCCCATCTACTGCACTCAAGAATCATTGTATAGATTTAGTTTCCAGAGTGGGGGAAGCAAAAATAAGCAAATACAGCACTTGTCAGACAGCAATTAGTGATATGGAGGAAAGCACAGCAGAAAAAGGAGGGTGTGGGTTACTGCTTCTATAGGGGCAAGGGAAGATTTCTCTGACAAGGCAGCATTTAAAGGGAGGCCAGAAGGAAGTTAATGAACAAGTCAGGCATTCCACAGGGAGGGAATCCACGGCACAGGAAAAGCAAGTACCAAGGCCCTGGGGCAAGAGCCTGCATTGGGAAGTCAGGGCCACTGCCAGCCAGGAAGACACCTTGATGTCAAGCATGCTAGCAGCACAGCATGGCAAGTACAGCCCGGAAGGCATTTCAGCTCTCCCTGCTCCTTGTCTGGGTACTTCCTGCAGGGCACAATCTACACAACAGAGTGTAGTTGCTCTGGGAGGGATCAAGGAAGAGCAAGGAGGTCTAAGTGGCTGGAGCTGAGTCAAGTGAAGAGTAATAGGACACGAAGTGAAGCTGTAGGGTCTGTTAGGGTGGGCGAAATGGGAGCCATGAGAGGGCTGCGAGCGGAGGAGAGACATGACTCAACTTCGAGTCACTCAGCCTGCTAGGTGGAAAACAGACTATTGGAAGACAAAGGTGGGAGCAGACCAGCCACCGAGGAGACTGTAAATACTAGTTTTGTAGAAGTATTACTGCAAAGAGTGGCTTCCCATAGTAAGTCTAGTAGTGCCCAGCTTAGTGGGGCAGCAATTGTAAGAAAGTCTTCTTTCTCCTCCCTCAGCTAACTACTGTGCATTGAGTCAACCACTCTACATTGCATTTTTCCATTATATTATTTAAAGTCTCAAGAACCCTATGAGCTAAGTATCATCAATACAGAGGAAGAAACTGAGGCCCAGAGAGATGAAGTACATTTCTCAAATTCTCACATGGAGGTCTCTTGGTCCCCAAAGATGGGCTTACAAGTCCTTGTACTGCCTCTTAGGTAGTAGCTGATGTATTGCAGTTAACTAATGAATAATAAATTGGGTCCAATTCAAGATTGTCCCTAAAATAATGCCGTTCTTACTTGCTCCTATGTTTTTGCGGGGCTAGAGAGGACTGAAGTTGAGCCAGTGATTTAGAAACTTCATCTATCCCTGGTAAACCGAGGAAATCTTCATTTGAGAGGTTTTCTGGGGAGACTGAAAATGAAGTTTACGAAGCACTGTAGAAAAATGTCCATGTTACTACTGCTGAATAATAAACCACTTCAAAATGTAAATGCTTAAAATAACCACTTTATTTTGCTCATGATTCTGTGGATCCAAAATTCACTAAGGGCTTGGCTGTCAGTTTTCTCTGTCAGAATATCTGATGCAGTTGCAGTCAGATGTTGGGGGTGGTCACTGAAGGGTCCCACCAGACTGGACATCCAACATGCCTCACCCCTCCCATGGCCAGCAGTTAATCTTCCTTGTTGCTGGGAGCTCAGGTCGGTGCTGACTGGAGTGCCTATACATGATGATCTCAGGATGATGGAACTTTCATGGTAGCAGCTTTCCAGAGAGTGAGCATTCTGAGAGAACCATCTAATGGCCTTTGATGATGTAGCCTCAGAAATCATAGAGCATCACTTCTGCCACAACTGTCTGGCAAACATGAGCCAACATTCTCAGAGTCACAGGGGACATAGACCCCTTCTCCTACTGGGAGGCATGTCAGAGAATTTGCAGACATGTCATAAATAGTCCACCAAGAAGCTGTCATCTGGCCTTATTCATCAGGCATCTGCCTAACTCATTCACCTTGCTAGCAAGAGGGTAAATTGGTACACTTCCCATAGGGGCCAATTGAAAATATTTCTCAAAATTACAAATGCATATATTCTTGCACTGAGCAAGTCCACATCCAGTAATTTACCCTACAGATATAGTCAACCCAAATCACTGCAGGTCATCTTCAACACTGTAGAAGTGTTCAAATGTAGGGCCAACATTTTCACTAAAAAAAAGATAGGGCCATTTTCACAATTTAAGGAGACCACAAAATTATTAGGTATATTATATAATGCTAATTATTATTACATGTTCAGAATTATTATAATGCACCCAGAATGCTATCTGCTTTACATTGATTATTTCTAATCCTTCTACAATTCTCTAGAATTGTTTCTTTGGAGGTTTGGAGACTCATCCTAGGCCATACAGCTGGTACACAAGAGACCCAAAATTCAAATTCACTTCTTCCTCGTTCTTTGTCCTGCTCTAGTTCGTAGCAACATCATCAGTCTCTAACGTCATCCACTTTTGCTTGAGAATCTCTAGTCTCTCTGCGTTTCCAAATCACTACCCGATATAAGTGACTACTTTCTTACAAGCTGTTTCCTGTCAGAAGTAACAGGTAAACATGTAAAGATGATTCCACACAATTCTTTGAAGGAGAAAGACTATGAGGTTTGTATTTTTACTGAACATTTTCTTAGAAATGGAAATTATCCTTGCAGTGTGTAAATAGAACAAGCATCAGTTTACATACCTTGTTAATAAATTCCCGGATGTTGACTCTCAGCACAGTTTTTCCTCATCGCTACCCTTGACAACAGTGTTCAAGGACAGCTGGAAGATTTGAGAATAGAGGTTAATACTTATCAGGAACTGCCCTTTCCTGTCCAAAAAAAAAGGGGATGGGGGAGTGGACACAGATGATGAGCAAAAATATTTTGTCTTATCAAGTTAGCCAACATCCTAGCCACTCCCTAATTCTTCACATGTGCCATTGGAGGGAGTTGTCCATGGAAGAGGCTGCTCCATCCTAGTACTTCACACACGTATGCACACACACATGCATTTACACCTGAAGTTTACCTCTGCGTTTTTCACTGAAATAGAACTGCTCAGAAAACCCTCCATCTTTGCAAACTCTTCCCTTTTTTCTAAAGCTCAATGGATTGCTCACCTGCTCAGACATAATTACTGCACAGTGCCAACAAATTCAAACTCCCTCCATGAATAAAAGAAATAAATAACTTCCTTATTTGGAAGTTCTTATTAGGAAGCATCATTCACTCTCCCCCAAGCTTTCTTTCCTTCTGCCTCAGTCCTGTGTCTGATACCTTTTATTAACCAAATCCACTCCCATTACTGTGCTTTCTGTGTGCTATTCTTCCCAGATTAGGTTCTCTTCACTCTCCTCCACCTTTCCTAGGTCTACCTTTCCTTCTGAGTCTAAATCTAAACACAGCTCTTCCAAGAGCCTGCCTGTTGCACTCTAGCCCCTTATACCTCTCCCTTCCCCAGTGGCATGTGGCACTTAGGAGCTTTATATTCAGTTGCCTAAGACCAGCAGTTCTAAAATTAGTATGTATCAGAATCACCTAGATACCTTTAAACAGATTGTTTAGATCCATGCCAGTGTTTCTGATTCGGTAGATCAGAGATGGAGCCCAAGAATTTGCATTTTTTTTCCAAGTTCCCAGGTGCCACTGATGCTAGCCTGGGTCTAGAGCGTGGGAAGGACTGGTGCGGAGGAAAAAGCACACTACTTGCTAGCTTTTCAAACCTGGGCAAGCTCCTTAACTTCTCTGTGCCTCAGCTTCTTCATCTGCAATAATATTGCTTCAGAGGACTGAAATAATGTATTTCAAAGCTTAGTACAGTTCTGAGTGCATAGTAGAAAACCAATATATGGCAGTTATTTTTTTCTAGCAGAGAAGAAACAAAACTTCTGAGGGTTACATATATAAGAAAAGTAACAACCAGACTATGGCTTCACAAAGCTCTCTGCTGGGTTTATTGGCAGGACTGCCACATCCTTTACCAGAAAGTGCCAGGGGAAAAAATCACACAAATCTTTATTTATTTTTTTTTTTTTTGAGACAGAGTCTCGCTCTGTCACCCAGGCTGGGGTGCAGCAGTGGGATCTTGGCTCACTGCAGCCTCCACCTCCCAAGTTCAAGCAATTCTCCTACCTCAGCCTCCCAAGTAGCTGAGACTACAGGCATGTGCCACCAGGCCCAGCTAATTTTTGTATTTTTAGTAGAGATGGGGTTTCGCCATGTTGGTCTCAATCTCTTGACCTCATGATCTGCCCACCTCGGCCTCTCAAAGTGCTGGGATTACAGGCAGGAGCCACCATGCCCGGCAGCCACACAAATCTTTACTCACATATTTAAGTCTTAATCTGGAAGGGGCAAATATAGAATAGAATAGCATTTCTCATATTTGTAAGACCCCTCCCAACCCTAAACACCTGTGACTGACTCAACTTTCAGCTCAGAATAGCTAAATTTTCCAGCTTGTTGTTCTGTAGAAATATTATTTTTATTTTACTGTAAATTCTAATAACTATTACAAAAGACAAAATATCCCACAGTTTTTCCCAAATTGTCTTACCTTGGCTCTTCATAAGAAAAAAAAAAGAGCAAAAGCAAAAAGGGATTGGGGGAAAATCTTAATAAAATCTTAGAGGATAATGTGTAATTGCAAAACCAGTTCAGACTATCTTTGTTGGCAAGAATCTGTGAAAAGAATGCCAGAGTTTATAAAATTCTGACCTATAGGGGATGCAGCTTCTGTGCCCCTAGTCCAGCCAGAGAAAGGGGAGCAAGGAGGGCAGAAGAGTTGGCATCCAGCTTGGTCAGACTCTGCCTCACTTGCCCCCAGCATGCACAGAATTGCAGACTGGCCTCTGGTTCCACAGAGCCAGTGCCAAATCAACACCATAGATTTGGCAGCCAACATCCTGAGCCTGAACTTTTCCTGGGAACTCAGGGGTCAACAGGGGCAAAGCCAGAAAGTATATTACGTCCTCCAAAAGAGCCCTCTCCTCACTGCTTCCTCTGCCAATCCAGATCAGAGTCTCACAATTCTTGTAGACTTAGCATCTCATTCACAGCATCTGGGACATGATTGGTGCTCAAGAAGTGCTGATGTGATTAATCAAAGTAATTAAAGTAATTGTTGAAAGCTCTTTCTATCTGATATGATGGTCATGGTAAATTCAGGCAACACTTTTAGTCATAAGAAATCAGTGTGTCAGTACTGCAGAATGAACATTCTAATACAGTTGTGTATTCAACGATTGCTTCTTTGTTGTGTAATGCATATTATAATTTCAAAATATATCTGAGATATTTTATTTTAATTGTATAATGTTAATTTACAGTCCATAAATGCATTTGTCTAAAAATCTGTGAATAAAAGTGGCTCATCTCAAGGAAAAAACAGAATACTTAATTCTTCAAATTGTATCTGAATCAAAAAAGCAAAACTATGAAATTTTGAAATTCGTACACATTTTACTCTGAATATATACAAAAAATAAAAATACAAAGAGTAAAAATAATTTAAAAGTGTGTATACAGGCATCAAATTTGCCTGATTGTGTTGCTTTTCTTTACACCTGTATCAGTTAGGTGTGATGATCAGATAAGCAGAACCACTAGGAAAAATATAAATAATAAAGACTTTAATGATAATAAAGGCTTTATCAAGGGGATGTGAATTTACACAATCATAAGAGCTGGTTACGCATTTACGTAAGGCCATTGTACCTGCATCTTGTACTGCAGACCAAGTCAGCAGGGCTGGATGTGGTAAAGGAAAGATGGATGTGAGGTAGGAGAGAGCAAGACCAGCAAGAAACATGCATGGCTGAGCCAGAACCCATGAGGATGGATGGAGCCATGTCAGCCTCTCACCCTCTCGCAGTCTTCAGTGATGTAAGTGACCTGCAGGTGAAGCTGGTGTCCTCCATCACAGAGGCAAACACACACCTGAACGAGGAGTTGGAGAAGCTAAAGAAAGAGATTCAGTAGAATGAAGGAGCGGTGGGCCCTGTTGCTGCCCAGTGGATGATCAACAGCGAACATGGGCTGCCAGTGTCCCACAGTGACCTTCCAGGTGTTAAAGACCTCAGCCACAGGCTCACTCCTGCCTGCCAAATCTCACGCAAAATGTCTTGGGAGGCCCACAATGGAGGAAAGAGCATGCAGGGAAGGGAATTCTGGAGAACACAGTTCCAACTTAGATGAGTTGACATGATATAAATCCACAACACCAGAGTAGCTAAGACCCCTTTAGCTGCATGGCCAGAAGTCAGATTCTCCTGCACCTTCTAGAGCTGCCTTGCTCTAGCTCAGAGAGGTTCTATGCTTGAGAATCAGATGGACAAGCTGGCAATCAACCCTGACTCTCAGCTCATTCTTCTCTGCTGAGGAGAAGAGGAGCAGAGTTCAAATGGCAGCCTTGTACATTTTGGCACCTATAACTCAATTCAGAGGGTTTTAGTGCCATTTAGAAAAGTGAGATGACTAAGGAGAGATTCCTGATGAAGTGCTTCAGAGCAAGTTGAGGAATACAATCTAGTCGAACTTTAGAGTTGGAAATCAGATTGTTTAAACATCCCCCCGTGTGTGAAAAAAATGTATATTCCCCAGTGATCCTAGCATGGAGGGTCTGGGGAAAATCCCAAAAACTTACATTTCAACTAACATCCAAAGACATTCTCATGCAGGTGGGCCTTGGGTCCACATTTCAAGAAAGACTTCTCTAGAGGCCTGCACAAAAGAGAAATTCCCAAATCAACCCTGTCTGCAAAAGCTGGCAACTGTAGGATATTTATTTCAGTTGAGGGAACATCAGAGAACATCTTTATCAGAAGACCACAGTGGGAAATAAAAATCTGCTATTTATTTTATCATGATGTTCTAAAGGTTATTTTAGAATTCTGTTTATTAAGGTTCATAAATGTTGCTCTGTTAATAAAAATCTTGATGGTAGCCAAATTGCATCCTTCACTCTGTGGGCTCACACACCTGAGCGGCCTCAAAACCGCCAAAAATGTGCTAGCACCACCTAGAGGCCCCAGGAGCAAAGACTGGGTACAAAGCCTGGCGTCCCAAGCCCGTAGATGCCAGAACGTGACAGAAGCAGAGACAGTGGCAAGTAAGAAACTAAACTGGGAACAGCCAGTGGTTTGAATTTGATTTTTTTTTAGTCATGACTAACTATCAGAACTTCCTGTGGTCCCTTCCCTGACTGCTTGCGAGAACAGACAGATTGTGGACTTGGGAATTTGACCGACTTGGTTTAAAGCCCTGCTCCATCACCTAAAAGTGACATGTATTAGGTTCATTTCATGCCTGACCTCGCATCTTGTTAGCTCATCCGCTTCAGGCAGGGCTCATCCCAGCTGCACTGTGTATCTCTCCGTTTCCACCCCAAGGCTTCTCTAAGGCAGGGAGGGACAACTGTGGGAGCCTGTCAGTCATTCACACCCAAGTACACACCCCCGTGGTAAGGTTAGCCATGGAGACCCAGCCCCAGTCACAGATTCTTCACCCTCCTCTCACAGGTACAGAATTCTGAGGAACATTCTACTCATCTTCTCAGAAGTTTCCAGGAGAAAGCAGAGGCAGCCATTCTTGCCCAGAGCAATGGCCAATTCAAGACAGACCTCCTACCTACCGTGTTAGCTTTTCCTCTCTCCATTTGCATTCCCTGAGATCACGTGCCAAAGTAAACCACCTGCACATGGCCCTTGTCTCAGGCTCTGGTTTCTCGGGGAACTCAGGCTGAGACAAGGTATAACCTAAGGCAATTCATTTATCCTCACAAGTTTGTTTTCTCAGCTGCAATACATTTCTCACAAAGATATTGTTAAAATTAAATCCTATACAAAAAGCACTCTTCCCAGTGCCTGATCCATGACAGAATCCCCTTTAATGGGAGTCTCTCTTCTATCTGGTAGGGGTAATCTCTTTTTAAAGCTTGGCCGTCATCACCAGCAACACCATCCCCACCATCATCATTACTACCACCATGCCCATCACCTTCTCCCCCCATCCCATGTCACCACCACCATTACCTCCAAGACTACCACCAACACCTTCTTCACCACCACCACTATAACCATCACTCCCACCCCGCATCATAACTATTACTGTTACCACAATCACTGCCATCACTACCACTAACACCTCCACCACCACCACTCCGATATTCACCACTGCTACCAACACCATCCTTACCCACACCATTCCTCATTCCACCATTGCCACCATCACCTACCACCACTTCCATCACCATCACCACCTCCATCACCATGACCTCCAGCACACCACAGTTACCTTTGCCATCACTATCATCATCTAACTAACAAGTTAGTCATGGGACAGGATGGCTCTACCCCAGGGTGAGTCAATTCTCTTTAGTTAGAGAAAATGCCACACATATCTCACTCCATTACAACTGTATGTTAGGCCATTCTTACATTGCTATAAAGTACCTGAGGCTGAGTAATTTATAAAGAAAAGAGGTTTAATTGGCTCACAGTTCTGCAGGCTGTACAAGCATGAGGCCAGCATCTTCTCAGCTTCCGGGAGGCCTCGGGGAGCTTTTACTCACAGCAGAAAGTGAAGAGGGAGCAGGTACATCACATGGCCAGAGCAAGAGCAAGGGGTGGGGGAAGGTGCCACAGACTGTTAAACAATCAGATATCATGTGATCTCACTCATCACCAAGGGGATTGTGCTAAGCCATTCATGAGCAACCCATCTCCATGATCCACCTTTCACCAGGCCCTACCTCCAACAATGGGGATTACCTTTCAACATGAGACTTGGCAGGGACACAGATCCAAACCATATCAGTCTGCCTCAGCAAAATTTAAATACTAACTAATGTCAAAGGTGTCCAACTAAACTTAACATTGATCAGAATGTTTTGACTAATTAAAATCTTGCAGCAGAGTTATTTTCTATAATATATGTCTGTTCTATATTCCTGTACCTTTCTAGGAGTCAAAACACAAGTACGTGCTAATAATAAGTTATAAAAAGTATAATTAGGCTGTAGAAAGCTTACAAATAAGTTTCTTTTTTCATTTAATAAATATTTTAGTACTACTATGTTCTAAAGCATCTATTAGGCACTGAAAAATAATGACACTGCAGGCCTTTCTCTCAGAGAACTTTCTGGCAAATAAATAGAGAATTACAATGAAATGTGGCCAGTTCCATCATCGGGGAATGCAAGGAGACCTTCATGCAGTTGGAGAGGAGGAGTGCTTCCTGAAGGAGTTGTCCAAAGAAAAAGAAACCAGCCAGGTGGAATTGGGAAGAGGCATTAACAAACATTGCAAGAAACAGCATGGGCAAAGTCCCCAGTGTAAGAGAATGCACGGCTTCCTAGAACCACAAGTAACTCACTACAGGTCCACTACGGCACGCAAGGGGCAAGTCGGGAGAGATGGCAGAAGAGAAACAAGCTTGAAACAGATCCTGAAGGGAGTGTATAAAACATTAAGGAGTTTAGACTGCTTTTCTACATAAACAGGCTTCCTAAAAACTTTTTTTTTTTTAACCTCGAGAAGACATCCTTGGAACAAAGCTAATTCAAATCAAATCAATGTTTCACAAAGGGAGGAAATGTTTTCTGGAAGACATTTATCCACAAGAGAGTGTGGGGTTTGAAGAGTATTAATATCTACTGCAGAGCTACTTCCCACATATCTGGTGGTGAAACATGCTGAAGTCACCCTCCTGTGTGGGCAGGCGTGTACGTCAGTTCCTATAAATGTCTGACCACGGTGTCCAGGACTTCCTGACAGCCTCCTTCCTCCGCACGCCCCCAAGCAGAGGCAGCCAGACCTTTGACCCTTGCTGCCTCCTGGATAAATATCATGGTTCATCAGTTCTGATTTTGAAATCAGCTCCTAAGGAAATCAGTACTGCTAAGCCTAAACGCAACCAGTATTTCCAGGCCACTAATGTGAAAGCTCCTTATACACAAGAATGGCAACTCTTTTTTGGATCCACCATGTTAAACCTCATGTACAGCTTGTAGTAAACAGTCAATAAATGTATGTTAAATGACCGAATTTAACACTAAAATGGTGTCCAAGTCAGCATGAGTGTATTTGATAAATAAATGCTTCAGCATTTGTAAGCTAAAAGAAAGCCTCTATGATATTAGCCTTTTCCACTCATCAGGAATTAGTGGCGCAAAAGAATAAATTTTTAAAATACTCTCCTAAATATTCTCCTTCACTTTTTATCTTCTTTAGATAAACAAGCCATGATAAAGTAGAAATATTCTTCTTAGTAAACAGGAAAAGAGAAACTAGGAAATACAAAGAGCCTGGGAGGACTGAGCCTTCCTGGGAGCCCCAGATGCCAATATATACTTCTTCCTTTTCATAAAAAGACAGCTTAGTACGAAACTAACATGAAATCAATGATTCATAGACTAAATTTATCATTCTTTTCTGGAATGAAGGCTCTGAACTGTTTTAGTAGAAACTAATTTACAGGAAGATGTTGGTCACCGCAAAGATTAAAGAGAGAAAAAAACTAAAATGTTGATATCTACCTGAAAGTTCTCCCTGTAAGAATGAATGAGCATAACAACTTTGGCAGGTTGTGTTTTCCAAAGATGGCTGCAGCAAAAATCTCCCTTGCTGCAGCCATCTTTGGAAAGGGTGTCTATGACATCTAAGGGTGTCTATGTCCCCTTGCTTTTGAACTTACTTGTAACCAATAGAATGTGGTGGAACCAACATTATTTGACTTTATAGGCTAGATCATAAAAGGCCATGTGTCTTCTACCTTGTTCTCTGGGGCACTTGCACATGGAGCCCCACACTATCAAACAGCAAGCCCAAGCCAGGCTGCCAGGCTGTGTCACAAAGCCAAACCACATGGAGAGACCGTGTGGCACTCTGGTCAGTGGTCTTGGTCTTTGAGTCTTCCCAGCCCTGGCACCACACATGGGAGAAAACAATCTTCAGATGATTCTAGTCACCAGCTGTTGTGCCACCCCCAGCCTTTAGTCTTCTAAGTTGAGGTTTCAGACTATGTGGAGCATGGACACGCTGTCCCCTACCCTTTCCAACGTGCTGACCCACAGAATCCATGGGCATAATGAAATAGTAGTTGTTTTATGCCACTAACTTTGGGGTGGTTTGTTTATTTATTTAGAGACATGGTCTGGTTCCGTCATCCAGGCTGGAGTACAGTGGTGCAATCTCAGCTGACTTCAACTCAACCTCCCAGGCTCAGGCAGTCCTCCTACCTTAGCCTCTTGAGTAACCAGGACTACAGGCAGACATCATTGTGCCTGGCTAATTTTTGGTATTTTTTTAGAGACAGGGTTTGTTGCCCAGGCTGGTCTCAGACTCCTGGGCTCAAGCAATCCTCCTGACTCAGACTCCCAAAGTGCTAAGATTACAGGCATGAGCCATCGCACCTGGCCAGGAGTGATTTATTAGATAGTAACAGTCAATGGAACAGCAGTTTGCACATACTGAAGGCCTACTGTGTGCTAGCACTGTTTTAGGTGCTTTATACATGTTACCTTATTTAATATGCACAATAATCTTATAAGGTAGGGACCCATGATATTCATTTTGCAATGAAGACACTCTGTCCTGTAGTACATGACCAAGGTGAAGCAGAGCAGTGGCAAATGACACATTTCTGTGTTCGTCTGAGATGTGGAAATTTACATATCAACCTCAGATGACTTTCAACATTTTTATCTTTAAAAAAGGAACACATTTCCATATTTTTATTTATACATACAATTCACAAACATATCCTCACTATATGATGCACCAGACAACTCCTAAGCACCATTTCAGACCCTCTTAACCTCACCTGCCTCTTATTGCAGCTGCTGCTGCTGCCAGTAGTTCTCTGTATGTTCTGGACCACTTCTGCCAATGTAACCTACAGGGCTTCTCCTCCAGCCTATGCTACACACTCTTACCTACTGCCCTGGCCTTCCCATTGATTCCACTGCAGAACCCTACCCAGCACCCTCACTCATGCAACCCAAATGCCAGAAGAATCAACATGAACATAGGCCAGTGGGAGAGAGAGAATTGGTGAATAAGTTCTTTCCCTATTTTCTCCGCCACCCCAGAAATTATCCTAAGACTGGGCAGTTTTTAACACCTTCTTATGTGGGGGTCCTATGGGATTAAACACATCAGTCACACTTCTAAACTGCCAATTCAATAACATCTTTGCATAGGTTTTCCCTCCTCACTGCCTCACAACTGTCATCCCCATCCCTGTTCCCTGGGCTTGAACTTCTTAAGAGTATATGAGCTGCCTTCTGGGGAACGCTGACAAAGTCATTTAGTATTCAAACAGTACCCAGGTGTACTGAACAATGTGTGAAAGTCCCCCTTCAGAAATGCTTTTGACACCTCCTTCCTCCCTCTTCTTGCACCCCACTCCCTCCCCACAAGTAACCCTACCAAGAGTTTTGCATGCATCTTTCTAGTCCCCTTTTTGTGCATGTATGTATGCATACATATATGCATATATTAGACATACAAATAAATATATTTATATATACATAATCGTTTATCTTTTAAAACTCTTTTACAGATATTATACTAACTCATACTATTAGCATTATTATGAATTTTTGTTTTGTTTTTACTTATCAATATATCTTAAAGATCTTTCCAGGACCTTGAAGTGTGTCAAAGAAAAACTCATACATGAGTTATGTAACTAATAATATGTAGTTGGGGATTCTACATGCTATTTAATTGTTTTGTGTGCAAATTCTTTACTCATATGTACAGAGTCACCTGGTACAATCACCTGCTAAAATTGTGAAGGAACAAAAGCAAAAACAGGATTTATAAGAGATGGGAAGATTACAAAACTCACAATGGCTCGTACTTGCATATTTTGGGGTAGAAAGTTTTTAGCTGGCAGCTGGCTAAGGAACCAGTGTGGGAATTCTGTCCTTGCATAGGCTGACCAAGCATATGGAGGAACACAATTTCAGTAATGTCCTAATCAGCTCCAGTTGCCATAACAAAATACCAAAGACCAAGGGACCTAAACAACATAGCTTCATTTCCTCTTAGTCTCTGGAGGCTGGAAGTCTAAAATAAGAGTGCCAGCATTTCCGGGTTCCGGTGAGGGCTCTCTTTCTGGTTTGGGGAAGGTTGTCTTCTTACCATGCCCTCCCATGGCAGAGACCAGAGAGAGGAAGCAAGCTCTCTGGTATCTCTTTTTAGAAGGGCACTAACTCCATCTATAAGGGCCCCACGCCCATGGCCTCATCTAAATCTAATTACCTCCTATAGGCTCATCTCCAAATAGCATCACATTGGGGGTGATGGCTTCAAAATATTAATTTTGGTGAGACACACTTCAGTCCATAGCAGGTAGTTCATGGATTCTTCATTAAACCTCAAAATTCTGATTATGGAGCTTTAAGACAGGTGTCTCTGTGGAAGTTCTGGCAGAATACCCAGTAGCACCTCCCCCCAGGCCAGCTCTGTGGCATTTACCACAGCAGAATTTGTCCACTGTTAAGCACTCAGAGCTGCTTAGTCAACATGTCTTCTTTCTACAGCATGGGACACACCAGGGGAGGGGCGAGCTTAAGAAGCCACTGGTCTGCACACACTCTCACTCAGGAATCCCTTTACTGTTGATTGTTAAATTCCTTGGCCCTTCCTACAGATTGATTTATAGTCAGAAGCAGAAAAGCATAGTTTTAAAATTCAGGCTTGCAGAAGACTTAATGGAAACAGCACTGCCTTGGTACCCTCCCTGGTAAGTGGGAGGGAGACCTGCAGGCTTTTCCCCTCCACAACTTCCTTAAAATTTCAGTCACTCAATCTCCATCAGCATGTGGGGTCCCCAAGCCATAACCTTTCCTATAAGTTTGTGAAAAAACAGTGACGTTCACATTGATTTTGCACATAGATGACATATCTGCATGTATATGTTTGTATACTCACACACATATACACACACAGAAAGACGTAACATTCATTCTGAAGAATGATGTGGAAGGACCAGGAAAGAAAACAAGCCTAGCCCCATGCCCAACTTCCCAGCATTTAGGTATCAGGGTCACACCCTGCACAACTCTGGGAAGCACAATTCCTATTAGAGCACAGGGCTTCTCAAACTCTTAACAGGCCCACAAATCACCTGAATACTGACTGTAATTCAAGGCTGATTGTGATTCAGCAGCTCTGGAGTGGAGCCAGCAAGTCTGCAGTTCCAACAAGCTCCCAGATGATGCTAATGCTGCTGGTCCAGGGGCCACACACAAGTAGCAAGATCATAATGTGCATGCATGGTGCTCCTGGAACTGGGCAGTGCACAGCCTCAGAGGCATGGTCAGCAGCCCTGGAAGTCATGTATATCTGCACCTCTAATCTGCCTACACCAGCTATGATTGCCTTGCCGTCCTTTCCCTCCCCTCCCTACAAGTCCCAGCAATAAGACCTTCACTCAACTAACCAAAACATTAGGCCCAGGGTTTTCATTCCATTGCATCAAACCCTAGGGAATCTCTAGGCTGAGTCCCAGTCAATCCATCACAAACTAACCATGTGACTTGGACAAGTTGCTAAACTTACTGGAGAGGTGTTCTTCTCTTTCAAATGAGTAGCAATACATATGTATATCTGTCCATCCATTCAACAAACAGTTATCGAGACCCACCTATGCCAGTCCTTTAACCGACAGATATCCCAGGTTTTGTAAAGCTTAGAGAAGATGTGTATGAAACTACCTGAAAAGCAGAAAGTACTACCACATAAAGACTTGGGCATAAATGTTCATAGCAGCTTTGTTCCTTTTTATTTTTTAATTGATGAAAATTATATGCATAATGTACATTATATTTAAATATATGTATAAATTGTATAATGCTACATCACAGCAATCAATATATGTAGCTTTATTCTCAATATCCAAAAACTGGAAACCATCCAAATGTCCAAAGACAAGTCAGTGGGTAAATAAATTGTGGTATAGCCAAACAATGAAAGTCTACTCCGCAAAAAGAGAACTCAGTGCCGATACAACAACATGGCTAAATCTCAGAAATATTCTGAGCAAAAGAAGTCAGACGCTAGAGAGTAAATACTGTGACTCTGCACTTCTAAATCTTTAGGAAAGACAAGACTAACATATAATGACAGAAAGCAAGTCCACGCTAACCTAGAGTTGGGAGGGCAGAGACATTGATTTTGAAGGGGCACAGAGAAGTTTTCAGAGTAATGGGGCTCACACGGGTGCATAAATTTGTCAACACTCATTGAACTGTATGCTTAAGACATGTATATTTCATTGTAATTTTACCTTAATAAAATTGATTTTTTAACACTAAAAAAGTCATAGGAAGGACCGCATGAATGTTACTTACTATTCATATCGCTATTCTAAATTCTTTTTTAAATTGCTGCCCATGATGGTAATTTATTATTTCATTCAACAAATATTCAAATTTCATGGGCCATGCCCTGGGGATTAAAACAAATGTCCAAGACAGCTCACACTGTGGTGAGCAAGACACTCAGCAGCCAACAGCTAACAGCATCATTTGATAATTGCTAAGAGAGAGAGAAGGCAGAGGCTGGGAGGAGCAGTATCTAATTCAGCTTGGGGAGTCTAACATAGTGTTCCAGAAGAAAGGAAGCTTGAATTGAGTCCCAAAAGCAGAATAAAAGCAAAGCAGGAGAGGAAGAAATGGATGTTTCAGACTCAACTAGAGACAGGAGTGTTGAGCTTCGTGTATTGGGAGGATTAGGATTCACTGGGTGTGGCTGTGGGAAGAGATGGGAAATGAGACTTTAGAGCGGTGCTTCTCACATTTAGCTGCTTCAGAACCACCCAGGGATCTGGTCATACATAGGTTTCTGGGCTCCATCCCAGAATGTCTGGATCAGTAGGATTGGGCAGGGCCTGGGACTCTGCATTTCTGGGGTTCTGACAGGTAATGCTGATGCTGCTGGGGCAGAGACCTCACTTTGGGAACCACTGAACTAGATTTAGAAGGGAGTCATGGGAAGCTCAAGGCCCATTCCCAGCCAAGCCTCTTGACCACAGCTTCATGGCCTTGAAATTCAGTACTCAGGGGAGTGGATCATGCTAAGGACAGCAAAGACAGGGGTGGGTTTAGTTTCTTCCCTGAGGTCCATCTCTGCTGTGCTGAGTCCCTGGCCTTGAAGCTTCCTTCCCTCTTAATCTCTCTTCTGTGACCCTTCAGGTTCACATTCTGTCTTTGATCCAGCAATGTGTGTGAGCACTGCCTCTCCAGGCTTTGCCATTGCTCACAGCTTGGAAGGAGACAAAGCTTTTACAGGTTGTCTCATCCCAGGCGGATAATCCTGGAGTTTCTCCCACACTCCCCTTCGGACTCCATCCCTGACTTCTCAAAAAAACTGTCAACTCTCACAGACCTCTTTTCCTTCCCATATAACAAAAACATGAAACCATCTCCCCATCACAACTGTTCTAAAACCCCCAACATGTGAAGAGCGAAAAAATAACTATGGGTCCTTGGTTTCTTGGTTATATTGGCTCACTTGCTCTGATAAGGGACTAATTTTTTATGTCACTGACAGATTGAGGACATTAGAATTCGAAATAAGAGACAATGGAGTCATAGGTTTTATGAAAAGGAAAAAATAAAGAGAAATGAAAGAGAAGATCCTAGTAAAAGAGAATACAAAATAAGCTTTGTTTTCAGGCTAGGCGCAGTGGCTCATACCTGTAATCCCAGCACTTTGGGAGGCCGAGGCCAAGGCAGGCGGCTCACCTGAGGTCGGGAGCTCAAGACCAGCCTGGCCAACATGGCGAAACCCCATCTCTACTAAAAAATACAAGTATTAGCCAGGCGTTGTGGCAGGTGCCTGTAATCCCAGCTACTTGGGAGGCTGAGGCAGGGAGAATTGCCTGAACCTGGAAGGCAGAGGTTGCAATGAGCCGAGATCACTCCACTGCACTCCAGCCTGGGCAACAGAGCGAAACTCTGCCTCAAAAAAAACAAAAACAAAAACAAAAAAAGGCCGGGCGCGGTGGCTCAAGCCTGTAATCCCAGCACTTTGGGAGGCCAAGGAGGGTGGATCACGAGGTCAAGAGATCGAGACCATCCTGGTCAACATGGTGAAACCCCATCTCTACTAAAAATACAAAAAATTAGCTGGGCATGGTGGCGTGTGCCTGTAATCCCAGCTACTCAGGAGGCTGAGGCAGGAGAATTGCCTGAACCCAGGAGGCGGAGGTTGCAGTAAGCTGAGATCGCGCCATTGCACTCCAGCCTGGGTAACAAGAGCGAAACTCTGTCTCAAAAAAAAAAACAAATAAGCTTCGTTTTCTAACAGATACAATAAACTTGTCCCATTTGAAATTTAAATTCAACCACATAAAACTGCCATTTTTGTAGGTCAAAAACAGTGGGATATTTGCAAATTTACATGATCCAATTTAACTATATATTCTAATTATATTAAATATGTACAATTTTACATGTCTCAATTATTTAGAATATCTTAATTACATTTTGGGAATTACATCTTAATTTTATATACTAAGTATATATTTATTGTATATCTTATATAAACATATACAGGATATAATCATATAGAATATATATATCATGTATTTTAGGATGTATTAGCTATATTGGAGATTTTATATATATTTTTTTTCTAAATCATATATATCCTAATTAAATAAGCTAATTATATAGATATATAAATCCAATGATATGTCTTCTAATTTGAAACCTATTTTAATTATATGTGAATATGTCTGTATATGTAGAGACACACATTAGGATATACGTAAAATTACAGTATATTTATATTAGAAGACATGTGCACACATTTACATCCACTGAATTCAAACACTGGCCTGTAATAAAATTAGGATTATTATTGTTGGTCTTTTGTGGTTGCAGTACAGAAATCCATGAATTTCTGAGAGCATAGCACCACCTTGTGTGTTTCTGTGGAAACACATGTGAGCATTATAGCACCTTGCCTTAGAAGGGATTCGCAGTCATTCATGTATTTATGTATATGTATGTATTTAAATTTTTTTCAGAGACAGGGTCTTGTTCTGTTACCCCGGCTGGAGTGCAGTGGCACAATCATAGCTCACTGCAGCTTCCAAGTCCTGGGCTCAAGTGATCCTCCTGCCTTAGTCTCTGAGTAGCTAGGACTACAGGTGCCTGCCACTATGCCTGGCTAAATTTTTTCAATTTTCTTTTTGAGAGATAGGATCTTGCTATGCTGCCAAGGCTAGTCTCAAACTCCTGGCCTCACAAGTTTCTCACCTCAACCTCTGAAAGTGCTGGGATTAGATTACAGGCACGAGCCACAGCACCCAGCCTGCAGTCACTCATTTAATAAATATTTAGTTAACATCTACTGTGATCCTTGCGCTGGGATAGATGCAGAGCACAATGATTTCCAAACTGGGAGCTTTTCATGGCAAATGATCTCCTTCCTCCAGGCAAAGAATGTAAATGTAAGAAGTAGGCTAGGGACAGGAAGTGAGTTGAAGAATAATGTCCCACAGATCTGGGCCAACCACTGCTCAGTTCTAAACAGTTGCTCCAAGAAGGGAGTATGGGCCCAGCACGTTTTCCTAAGAGAAGCCAAAAATTCAAATGTTAGTGTAAAAATCCTTGATTTTTAAATAATAATTTATTCTAATTATTTCTAAAACCATAAGCTGATGTCTTGCATCTGTGGGCTACATTTAGCTCACATCCTGCCCAATTTGAACCCATGGGTTGTACTTTTCATAGTCTGTACTGTACAAACTTTTTATAGTTTGTACGTAGACACATATAATTAAAACCCATGGATTCCCTTTCCATCATTTTAGTGTGGCTTCACAAATGAGCAGAGGTATATGCTGATGCCTGGAGATGCAATGGTGAGCAAAACCTCAAAACCAGACACAGTCCTCTCGTAAGGCCAATTTGACCTACAAAAACCACAATTTCCTAATGCCTACATTCAACCTAATATCTAGAAAGAGAATGTTCTAGACATGTAATAAGCATGCCACTCTAGCATACCCACTAACCCTGCTCTGAAACACTTCTGAGAGGCTGCCAGTCTTGACTGACAGATTCTTGCAAGCCACAACTAGAGATTGAGTGATAAAGCAGAACTAAAAGGAGCCAGGCAGTCATAATAATCCCCTAACCAAAGAGTTCAGCATCTCCTTAATCACATGTCAGCATTCAAGGTGGATGTCAAATTGGTAGAGGAAAAAAGTGTTCTAACATAGAGATCAACTACATCCCACACAGTGTTGATGGCTGGCTTACCTATTCATGGTGACAGGATAATTTAGAACTAACAAAACTAAATTAGAACCCACAAGATGACTAAAATTAGTAAGATTGGCAACCTGAGCTGGTGAAGATGTGGAGCACCTGGAATGCTCATACATTCTGAAGGTATGTAAACTAGTACAACCACTTTGGAAAAATCGTTTGGTCATATATTATAGCTGAACATTCTCACACCTTCTGATTCAGCAATTCCATTCTGAGAAATGAGGACATATTTCCAGTAAAAGGCATGTATAAAAATGTACTTAGCAACTTTATTCATAATAGCACAAAATTAGAAACAATCAAATGCCCATGAAGAATAGAATAAATAGTTGGGCACGGTGGCTCACACCCGTAATCTCAGAACTTTGGGAGGCTGAGGCAGGCAGATAACCTGAAGTTGGAAGTTCAAGACCAGCTTGGCCAACATGGTGATATTCGATCTCTACTAAAAAATACAAAATTAGCTGGGTGTGGTGGCACATGCCTGTAATCCCAGCTACTCTGGAGGCTGAGGCAGGAGAATCACTTGAACCCAGGAGGCAGAGGTTGCAGTGAGCTGGGATTGCACCATTGAGCTCCAGCCTAGACAACAGAGTAAGACTCTGTACCACCCAAAAAAAGAATAGAATGAATAAATTATGCCATACTTACATACAATGGAATACTATATAGTAATTTTTTAAAGAATGAAACATTGATAGTTAATAATAATTCAAAAACATGAATAAATCTCAAAGATACAATGATAAGTTTAAAAAGTCAGACTATCAATGTGCAAAAATCACAGGCATTCCTATACATCAGTAACAGAGAGCCAAATCATGATTGAACTCCCATTCACAATTGCTACAAAGAGAATAAAATACCTAGGAATACAACTAACAAGGGATGTGAAGGATCTCTTGGAGGAGAACTACAAACCACTGCTCAAGAAAATAAGAGAGGACATGAACAGATGGAAAAACATTCCAGGCTCATAGTTAGGAAGAATCAATATCGTGAAAATGGCCATACTGCCAAAAGTGATTTATAGATTCAATGTTATCCCTATCAAGCTACCCTTCTTCACAGAATTGGAGAAAACCACCTTAAATTTCATATGGAACCAAAAAAGAGCCCACATAGCCAAGACAATCCTAATCAAAAAAAACAAAGCTGGAGGCATCACACTGCCTGATTTCAAACTATACTACAGGGCTACAGCAATCAAAACAGCATGGTACTGGTACCAAAACAGAGATATAGACCAATGGAACAGAACAGAGGCCTCAGAAATAATGGCATGCATCTACAACCATCTGATCTTTGACAAACCTGACAAAAACAAGCAATGGGGAAAGGATTCCCTATTTAATAAATGGTGTTGGGAAAACTGGCTAGTCATATGCAGAAAACTGAAACTGGATCCCTTCCTTACACCTTATATAAAAATTAACTCCAGATGGATTAAAGATTTAAATGTAAGACCAAACACTATAAAAACCTAGAAGAAAACCTAGGCAATACCATTCAGGACATAGACATAGGCAAGGACTTCATGACTAAAACACCAAAACAATGGCAACAAAAGCCAACATAGACCAATGGGATCTAATTAAACTAAAGAGCTTCTACCCAGCACAAGAAACTATCATTAGAGTGAACCAGCAACCAACAGAATGGGAAAAACTTTTTGCCATCTATCTATCTGACAAAGGGCTAATATCCACAATCTACAAAGAACTAAATCAGATTTACAAGAAACAAACAAACAAACAAACCCATCAAAAAGTGCGCAAAGGATACGAACAGAGACTTCTCAAAAGAAAACATTTATGCAGCCAACAAATATATGAAAAAAAGCTCATCCTCACTGGTCATTAGAGAAATGCAAATCAAAACCACAATGAGATACCATCTCATGTCAATTAGAATGGCAATCATTAAAAAATCAGGAGACAACAGATGCTGGAGAAGATGTCGAGAAATAGGAACACTTTCACACTGTTGGTGGGAGTGTAAATTAGTTCAACCATGGTTGAACTAATTTCAACCATTGTTGAACCACTGGAAGACAGTGTAGTGATTTCTCAAGGATCTGGAAACAGAAATATCATTTGACCCAGCAATCCCATTACTGAGTATATACCCAAAGGATTATAAATCATTCTATTATAAAGACACATGCACACATATGTTTACTACAGCACTGTTCACAATAGCAAAGACTTGGAGCCAACCCAAATGCCCATCAATGATAGACTGGATAAAGAAAATGTGGCATATATATACCATGGAATACTATGCAGCCATAAAAAAGGATGAGTTCATTTTTCAGCAGGTGCAAGGGAAGAAAAAAAGATGAGTTCATGTCCTTTGCAGGGACGTGGATGAAGCTGGAAACCATCATTCTCAGCAAACTGACATTAAGAACAGAAAACCAAACACCACATGTTCTCACTCATAAGTGAGTGTTGAACAATGAGAACACATGAACACAGGGAGGGAAACATCACACACTGGAGCCTGTTGGGGGGTGGGGGGGCTAGGGGAGGGAGAGCAGAGGAATGGGGGGCTAGGGGAAAGACAGCATTAGGAGAAATACCTAATGTAGATGACCGGGTAATGAATACAGCAAACCACCGTGGCATATGTATCCCTATGTAACAAACCTGCATGTTCTACACATGTACCCCAGAACTTAAAGTATAATAATTTTTTTAAGTCAGACTAAAATAGTATATATTATAACTGTGATTCCAACTGTATGAAATTTAAGACCAGGTAAAACTAATCTACAGTGACAGAAGTTAGAATTGTGTTTATTTCTGATTAGAGGGTGGCATTGCCTAGGAGGTGACCCAAAGGAGCCTTCTGGAATGTTGGAAATGTTTTCTATTTTAATTTAGATATGGTTAAATACATGTCTACAAATGTATTGAGATATATAAGTAAGACTTGTGTACTTTATCCAATGATTATTATTAACTAATTTTTAAAAGATTAATTAATCTATGCCCCCAAAGAATCCTTAGGGGCATAGGCAATTTGGAGCAGGATGTCTTAACAAAATCGTGTCTCTTAGTAAATTTTACCTAAAATTGTTCAGGCTGTTAACCTTAAGAGAAAGCCCCAGGACCTCAGAAAGTGATCTATAAACTTGTACCACCATTGTAACACTTTAGAGAGAAAATGTTCTATTGTAGCCAATTTACTATATTAGTAGGGGATCAGAACTCAGAGTGAAAAAACTTTTGGCCCACCCTGGGAAGATCATTTTCCTCATCATCACTGAAGGAAATGGCATTGATAATATTCTCTAGTCATATGTCACTAGAGACATATGTTACAGTAACAAATTACCACAAACTTGGTGACTTTAAACAACACACATTCACTTTCTTACCCATCTGGAGCCCAGAAATCCTAAAACCAAGACATTGAGAGGACTTTGTTTCTCTGGAAACATGAGAGAAGAATCTATTTTCTTTCTTTTTCTAGCTTCTAGAGGCCTGCATTCCTTAGCTCATGGTTCCCGTCCTCGAGTGACTCCAAACTCTGCTGCAGTTCCCACATTTCCTGCTCTATGTCTGATCCTCCTGGCTTTCTTGTGATTACATCAAGCCTGCCTTGGATAACACAGGACAATTTTCCCATCTTAGGATCCTTAATCACATCTGCAAAGTCTCCTTTGCTATATAAAGTAGCATATTCATAGGTTTTAGAGATAAGGTTGTAAGCATCTTGCAGGGGGCAGGGGACATTCATCTGTCTACCACAGAAACCTTTCATGAAAAGTTGAGATTATTTGCAGGTGAGGGGTTTTTGTGTGTAGTTTTTTTTTAATTTGTTTTTGTTTTTCTCGAGACAGAGTCTTGCTCTGTCGCCCAGGCTGAAGTGCAATGGCACAATCTCAGCTCACTGCAACCTCCATCTCCTGGGTTCAAGCGATTCTCCTGCCTCAGCCTCCTGACTAGCCAGGATTATAGGCATACACTACCACACTTGGCTAATTTTTGTATTTTTAGTAAACATGGGGTTTCACCATTTTGGCCAGGCTAGTCTTGAACTCCTGACCTCAGGTGATCCACCCGCCTCAGCCTCCCAAAGTGCTAGGATTATAGGTGTGAGCTACCATGCCCTGCCTTGTTTTCAGTTTTGTTTTTAGTGTAATGTGGCAGATACACAGATGTTCTGCTCAGATCCCCTCTCAAGAAAGAACTCACTGCTCAGCTGAGAAGAGTGTGGGAAGCTGATTGCCTTCAGTTATTATCTCTTCACATTGGTTTCAGCCTGAAGGTGGAAGCACGCTTTCCCTGAGACAGCTCCTGCTATAGTTTGAATGTGTCCTCTCTAAAATTCAGGTTGAAAATTAATCACCAATGGGATAGTATTAAGAGGTGGGACCTTTAGGAGGTGATTAAGTGATGGGGGTGGAGCCCTTATGAATGGAATTAAGGCCTTTACAATGGAGGCTTCTCACAGTGTTTGGTCCTTTTTTTTTTTTTGAGATGGAGTTTCACTTTTGTTGCCCAGGCTGGAGTGCAATGGCATGATCTCAGCTCACCACAACCTCAGCTTCCCAGATTCCAGCAATTCTCCTGCCTCAGCCTCCCAAGTAGCTGGGATTACAGGCATGCACCACTAGGCCTGGCTAATTTTGTATTTTTAGTAGAGATGATGTTTCTTCATGTTGGTTAGGCTGGTCTCGAACTCTTGACCTCAGGTGATCCACCTGCCTTGGCCTCCCAAAGTGCTGGGATTACAGGTGTGAGCCACCACACCCAGCCTGGTCCCTCTTACTCTTCCACTTTTCTGGCATATGAGACACAGCAACAAGGCACTCTTTTGGAAGCAGTGGCAAGCCCTCACGGGACACCAATGCCAGTGCTCTGATCATAGACTTTCAGCCTGAGAACTGTGAGAAATAAACTTAAATTGTTTATGAATTATCCAGTCTGTGGAATTTTGTGACAGCAGCACAAATGGACTAAGAGAGTCCCCAACCAGTAATTAACCAGGGCAGTGATACAAGGGCCTGGCCATTTCTGCCCCACCGTGGGACACCTCTAAAGAACAACATCTTCCCCATTAGATGGGAAGCGACTTCGTCAGGTCCACAGTGCTGGCCGGTGGCTCTCCTTCCCTGTCTTTCTTCCTCCCACTCTCTTTTACAAGTCTTACTGCAAACAAGACTCCTTTATGGACTCCTGACCCCATTTCATCTGTGATTCCAATATGCGACCTACAACTAGAGAACATCGTCAAGACATTGCTTGAAAAGCAAGTGCTACAGCCTGAAATGCACTGCGGGAAAGTCTTAGAAGAATGGTGCCAACAGAAATACAATGTGAGAGGCCTATGTCATTTCAAATTTTCTAGTAGGCACGTACTTAAAATAAAACAAAGATGAAACTTATTTTTAAAATCTATTTTAACTCAATATAGCTCATATATTATTTCAACATGTAACACATGTAAAAAATTAATTAATGAAATATGTTTTCTCTTGTACTAAGATTTTGGGATCTGGTATAAATTGTATACAGTACCAGCAGCATTCCACGTAATAGCCACATTTCAAGCGCTTCCAAAGTTTTTCTGTTCACGTTTTCTACCTACAGATTTCCGGCCTTTTCCATCTTAAATAAGTATTTATCATGCACTGTAGCCATAACTTTTGCAGTTTGAGGTACAACACCAAAACTAGCACGAATTTCTTTTTCCTTCGTTGTTATTTCACAGACAGGAGATTCATCTTACCACAGATCTTAGGAATCTCAGCATACAATGTTTTCTTTCCTTAGTAAGTCAACAACTCTCACCTTTTCACTGAAAGGAAGCAGTTTATGTCTTTCTCTTTGGCTTATCCGATTCACCAGCACCACTATTCTTGCAATTTGGGGCCATTATTAAGTGAAGTAAGGGTAAACACAAGCACTGCAATACAGCAACAGTGAATCTGATAACAGAGACAGCTGCTAAGGGTAGTGTGCACAGCATGGATGCACTGAACAGAGGTAGGATTCACATCCTGGTGGGATGGAGAGGAACAATGTAAGATTTCATTACGCTACTCAGAACAACATGCAATTTAAAACTTCTAAATTGTTTATTTCTAGAATTTTCTATTTAATATTTCAGACACTGACCACAGGTAACTGAAACAGTAGAAAATGAAATTGTGGGTAAGCAGGAAACTACTGCAGTTGTTACCTTGATACAATAATCTAGCCAGGCCTCCCAAGATGTCTTCCTCAGGGGATATTTTAAAACATCAAAAATCAAAAACGGGGACTGCCAGGCAACATGGCTGAGTAGGAACAGCTCCAGTCTGCAGCTCCCAGTGAGACCAATGCAGAAGGCAGGTAATTTCTGCATTTCCAACTGAGGTACACAGCTCCTCTCATTGGGACTGGATAGACAACGGGACTGGACTGGTTAGACAGTGGGTGCAGCCCATTGAGGGCAAGCAGAAGCAGGGTGGGGCGTAGTCTAACCCGGGAAGTGCAAGGGGCCGGGGAACTCCCTCCCCTAGCCAAGGGAAGCTGTGAGGGACTGTGCTGCAATACTATGTTTTTCCCACAGTCTTCGCAACCCTCAGACCAGGAGATTCCCTCAGGTTCCTACACCACAAGGACCCTGGGTTTCAAGCACAAAACTGGGCAGCCATTTGAGCAGACACCAAACTAGCTGCAGGAGTTTTTTTATCATATCCTAGTGGCACCTGGAACCCCAGCAAGACAGAACCATTCACTCCCCTGGAAAGGGGGCTGAACACAGGGAGCCAAGTGGTCTGTCTCAGCGGATCCCACCCCCACAGAGCCCAGCAAGCTGAGATCCACTGGCTTGAAATTCTCACTGCGAGCACAGCAGTCTGAAGTTGACCTGCAATGCTTGCACATGGTGGGGTGAGGGGCACCCACCATTACTAAGGCTTGAGAGGCAGTTTTCCCCTCACAGTGTAAATGATGCAGCAGGGAAGTTAGGTCTGGGTGGAGCTCACCACAGCTCAGCAAAGCCACTGTAGCCAGACTGCCTCCTCAAGTGAGTCCCTCACCCCCGTGCCTCCTAATTAGGAGACACCTCCCAGCAGGGGCTGACAGACACCTCATACAGCTAAGCTCCAGCTGGCATCTGGCAGGTGCCCCTCTGGGACAAATCTTCCAGAGGAAAGAACAGGTAGCCATCTATGCTGTTCTGCAGCTTCTGCTGGTGAGACCCAGGAAATACAGAGAACCCCACTAAGATATGCCTTGGAAGAGCAACCCCAAGACACAATCACCAGATTCACCAAGGTTGAAATGAAGGAAAAAATGTTAAGAGTCGCCAGAGAGAAAGATTGGGTTACCCACAAAGGGAAGCTCATCAGACTAACGGCAGATCTCTCTGCATTCAACATTCTTAAAGGAAATAATTTCAACCCAGAATTTCATATTCAGCCAAACTCAGGTTCATAAGCAAAGGAGAAATAAAATCCATTATAGACATGCAAATTCTGAGGGATTTTGTCATCACAAGGCCTGCCTTACAAGAGCTCGTGAAGGAAGCACTAAATACGGAAAGGAAAAACTGGTACCAGCCACTGCAAAACTTACCAAAATATAAAGACCAGTGACACCATGTAGAAACTGCATCAATTGATGGGCAAAATAACCAGCTAGCATCATGATGACATGATGAAATTCACACATAACAATATTAACCTTAAAAGTAAATAGGCTAAATGCCCCAATTAAAAGACACAGACTGGCAAATTGGATAAAGAATCAAGACCCATCAGTGTGCTATTTTCAGGAGACCCATCTCTTGTGCAAAGACACACAAAGGTTCAGGACTAAGAAACTCACTCAAAACTGCCTAACTACATGGAAAGTGAATAACCTGCTCCTGAATGACTACTGGGAAATAACTAAATTAAGGCAGAAATAAATAAGTTCTTTGTAACTAATGAGAACAAAGACAGAACGTACCAGAATCTCTGGGACACAGCTAAAGCAGTGTTTAGAGGGAAATTTATAGCACTAATTGCCCAGAGGAGAAAGCAGGAAAGATCTAAAATCAATACCCTAACATCAAAATTAAAAGAACTAGAGAAACAAGACCAAACAAATTCAAATGCTAGCAGAAGACAAGAAATAACTAAGATCACAGCAGAGAAATAACTAAGCAAGGGGCTCAGTTATTTCTCACAGCAAGGAGAAATAACTAAGGAGAAGGAGATAGAGAGATGATCCCTATTGGAAAATCCTAATCGAAAGGGAGGAAGAGGCAAGCACACTGCAATAATCTATAAAAATTCTGAAATGCAGTTTGGTATATGTTTCCAGTGCCTTATCAAGATTCAGTCCTACTTTCTGGGAGTTGTTCTCTGTGAATTTCAAATTCTGAAACATATCTGGTTTAGGGATGCAGTAAAGGATTGTGAAGCTGTACTCAGAGACTATAAGAAAAAGATGTGATTTAACACTCCCATTGCCTATCAAAGCCTGAGCTCTTCAGAGGATGCTGTTGTTGATTCTGTTTCCCAAAATGATTAGAGTTCGAGGAGTGGAATTCTAAACAGCTCAGAGGTAAATGAGATAAAAGCTAAATGGTTCTGTAACCATTTCTTCTGCCCCTGCACTGACAGATTATCCCAAAAGAGCACAGTTATGAGGAGTAAAGAGTGCAGCCGAGTGCTGCAGGACATAACTTTGTCAAATACTTCATATGTGCCAGGCATTGTGCTAAAGGCTTTACTGGCATTATCCCATTCAATCCTTCTAAAATCTTATGAGGTAGGTACTAACCTACCTATTTTACAGATGAGAAAATTGAGGCTTAGTGAAGCTAATCAGTGTGCTGAAGATTTGCAAAGTTAGAAAATAGTTACAAAAATTGTGAAATGACTTTCTCCGTCATTTTGCTTGTTTTCACCATTACAATGGATGCGAAAAAATTTTACTCTCTACTTCAGCAGTCCCTAACCTTTTTGGCATCAGGGACCAGTTCCATGAAAGACCATTTTTCCACAGACCACAGAGTTGGGGAGGGGATGATTCAAGTACATTACATTTATTGTGTACTTATTTACTACTATTATTACATTGTAATATATAATGAAATAATTATACAATTCACATAATGCGGAATATGTGGGAGCCCTGAGCTTGCTTTCGTGCAACTAGATGGTCCCATCTGGCAGTGATGGGAGACAGTGACATCTGGCATGTGTTGCTTATGTCCAGTCTACTCCATAATCTCGTTATGGTTTCTGTCACTACAAAAAACCCTGCTTCAGCTTCACAAAGATAGGACATTGGAAATAAAAGCAGGCTTTTCAGTGCTTTTGTGGCAATCTCAGGATATTCCACTTTGACTTTAATCCAGAACATAAGAAGATTTGAAGTTGTCTCAAACATACTTTTAAGGCCACCGTCATTTTCTGTCTCAAGCAGTTGATCCTCTTCAAGCATGTACAAACTCAATTCACCTGGCTTATTCACAGATGGGTTGCAAATCCATTCGTTCCTAGATTGACGGTCTTTGTGGTTGGGAAGTAATGCTCAAAATCTTTTGGAAACTGAGATGGGTGATCAGGCACCAGCTGGGAGAAAGAAGGCCCTGGCTCAGCCTCTTTCAAAATCTCTGCTAATGTTTGAAACAGGTCAAAAATCCCAGTGTTCACTTGTCACTCCCATAATTCCAGCTTGGCTTTGAATGCAGCCACTTTATCTGCTGACTTGAAATACTTGTTGTTCTCCTCTGAAGCGACAGATTGAGTTTGTTGAGCAGATTGAATACGTCACACAAGGAAGCAAGTTTTGCAACCCATTCTGTGTCACTGAAATGTGCTGCCAATGGTGACTGTTTTTCTAAAAGAAATCTCTGAAGTGGTTCATAACTCAAAAACCCTGGCCAGTAATCTACCTTTAGAAAGCCTTTTACCTCCGTGTATAAGAGAAGACGTGTGTGCTCTGCAGCCACCTCCTCACAGAGCTGCGTGAACAGATAGGAGTTAAGGGTATGTACTTTAATGTGGCTGATAATTTTAATCACATCCTGCAAAACATTATTAACTTCAGGTGACATTTTTCAGCTAGCCAGCATTTTTCTATGGATGACACAGTGCATAGACTCACATTCACAAGCGACCTCTTTGACCCAAGCAGTGAAACCAGAAAGCCATCTAGTCATGGCAGCCACTCTGTCCTTCCACAAATCAACACAAAATGACCAATTCAGTTTCCTGATATGTAATCATTCAAAGACTTGAGTAGTTTGGCAGCTATGGTATTGGTTAGAAATAAAAGTATCCAAAACATATCCTTATGCACATCCTTTTGAAAACTATATCACACAAAAGCAAAAATTGTTGCCTCGTCAACATCAGTAGACTGGTTAACCTGGATTGTGTACTACAGTGACCTATTAATCCTCTCTAACAATTGTGCCTCAATATCCTCTGCTATTTCATCAATTCCTCTAGTTATGGTACTAGCCAAAAGAGGAACACGTGCCAGCTTTTGAACTGCAGCCACTCCTAAAAGTTCATCACAAATGTCCTTAGCAACAGGCAGGATCAACTCTCTACCAACAGTAAAGGGCTTCTTACCTTTAGCAATGTGGTTAGCCACTAAGAATGATGCTCTCAGTGCAGACACATTTGATGAAGTGGTGGCCTTCAATAATCACTTCTGTTCTTCATGTTAATGTTTTTTTTTTCTTTTGAAAAACTCCAAAGGCTTGTTTTTTAATGCAGGTGCTTGGTCTCCAGGTGGCAAAGCAGTTTTATGTCTCCATTGGATAGCTGGTCACCATATATTATACAAAGTAGGCTTGTGGAATGTGAATCATCTGTTGCAATGAACCCATAATTTAAGTAGGACTCTCGGTATTTTTTAAATTCACCTTTCCTTCTCACCTTTGGCAGTCTTAGAGTCTTCTGTTGTGTCATCATTGGGTCTTTCCCCCTTTCAAATAAGTTTTCTGGTGACATTTGTTTTTTACCATTTTGGCTAGGGTTAGCTTGTGGGCTTACCAAAACGGCAACTGAGACAAGTGTGTAGTATGGGAAAGGGGACTGCAGGCCACACACTCCATGTAATTACTAAAATAAGTGTTGGATTCTGACTTAAAGCCTGCCACCAGATGCAGCTTAACTGTCACTTGCTGCTCAGTGACAGGGTTTTGATACGAGTCTACAAGCAATTTATTATGGTCTCTGTGCAGTCAAACCCCTCTGCTAATGTTAATCTGTATATGCTGCCACTTCCCAGCATTAGCATCACTGCCTCAGCTCTACCTCAGATCATCAGGCATGAGATTCTCATAGGGAGCATGCAACCTACATCCCTCACATGTACAGTTCACAAGAGGGTTTGTGCTACTATGAGAGTCTAATGCCATGGCTGATCTGACAGAAGGCAGAGCTCAGGCAGTAGTATGAGTGATGGGGAGCAGCTGTAAATAGAGACAAAGCTTCACTCACCTGCCCACCACTCACCTCCTGCTGTGCAACCTGGTTCCTTACAGGACAGAGACGGATATCCATCTGTGGCCCAGGGGTTGAGGACCCCGGATCTACCTTGTCCAATGAAAACTGAAAGTGCAAAAGTGGTGAAGTGTATTAATGTCAATTTCCTGGTCCTGATGTACTACAGTTATGCAAGCAAGATACTACTACTGGGAGAAACTAGATAAAGGGTATATGAGATTTCTGTATTATTTCTTACAATAGCATACTAAGTTACAATTATCTCAAAATAGTGTAATTAGAAAGAAAACTAAAACTGTGCTACAAAGATAGTATCTCCAGACTTCTATTATACCTTTTTGAAGGACAATGCGAAACTTTGGACAATATAACAAGAAAACTGAAGGCTAATTTAATTATTATCATTTCACAATTACTTTATCCATTTAGGCACTTCATCTTTCTTCTGTCATTCTATTATTTTAGCATTTTTTAATTATAGCCTGGAATTATTGAGTAATGATGAAATCATTCATACAATGATAAAAATGGCAAAATATTTTAACACGTATAGAAAGATCCCAAAGGTAGCTTAGATTATAAAGGGATCCAATGGACTCATATGGTAATCATAAGATAGAATGAGCTTTGTTATATATATATATGAACATTTATAAATTTATAAATAGATATGATATGAAAAATTATAAATTATATTTATAAATGTATAAATACATTTATAGATATTCAGATTTATAAATTTTATATATAAATATATTGTATATATTTATAAATTATAAATATTTCTAAATATCAATATATTTATAATTTATAAATAAAAATTTTATCTTGGTTCTTTGGAAGATCACTAATAACAAAAGTCATGGAAATATCAATCCTTACAAATATTTAGAACCCCTCTATAAAGAAACTCAAATTAAAATTAAAATTGAGTGTAGCAGTTTACAATGTTGTGCTGAGAATTATAGAAATCCAAACACTTAACAGAGCCTACAAGGCCCTACACGGTCTCATGCCTGACCCCCACCACCACCTTGCGAGCCTCTTCCGGCATTTCACTGTCTCTGCTCCAGCCACACTGGCCTCTGTTCCACGCTCAGTTTTGTCATGGACCACTGCACAAACAGTTCCCTCTATCTCTGGGAAAGTCTGTGCTGACCCCTAGTTCACGTCAGTTTCTTTTCCATGAACTCTTACAAAACTGTTGATTACCTTTGGAGTATCCATCTACATTTGTAATGATTCATTCACTAATGGCCTTTATTGATTGTTTGATGTCTGTGTCTTCCCAGTAGGCCAAAAGCCCCACGACAGGAGCCTGTTATCACACCACTGTATCCACAAATGTCAGCACTTACCTTCTCTCTTTCTTGAGACTGCTCTAAAATCACGTAAAGGAATTAAAGTACAAAGAAAGAATCAAAATAACAGGATGTGAGCCCAGTGTAGCCTTTAGATGTGCAATGTTGTCTCTCAGTACTTAGAAAAACATTTCACTTGCTGAGTACTGTGGCTCACACCTATAACCCCAGCACTTTTGGAGGCCGAGGCAGGTGAATCACCTGAGGTCAATTTGAGACCAGCCTGACCGACGTAGTCAAACCCCATCTCCGCTAAATACAAAAAAATTAGCTGGGCACAGTAATGCATGCCTGTAATCCCAGCTACTTGGGAGGCTGAGGCAGGAGAATTGATTGAACCTGGGAGGCAAAGGTTTCAGTGAGCCGAGATCACACCGTTGCACTCCTGCCTGGGCAAGAGTGAAAACTCCGTCTGAAAAAAAAAAAGGAAAACATTTCACTTTATTTTTACTTAAAAATCAGTAATGTTTATACCAAGATTTAAATTTCTGGCTTCTGTTGGTTAAAAAAAACATATTGGACCCATGTTCATTTGAACTGTCTAGAGCTAGCAGGAACTGTCCCAGTTAAGTAGGATATTTAGTTCCAACTCAGTTTCTTTTTTTTTTTTTTTTAATTGCATTTTAGGTTTTGGGCCCCAACTCACTTTCTAAATTTGCTTCTCAAATTTGCTCCACACCGTACCTCAGGGATGGAGCTGTTATCTCCAAAGAGCCCCAGAGAGGCCTGGACCTAAAAATTATTGTGCTCTTCAGGGATTACAAAGATATTTTGTTAACTTAGTTATTTTTTTGAGACGGAGTTTTGCTTTGTTGCCCAGGCTGGAGTGCAACGGTGTGATCTCAGCTCACTGCAAACTCCGCCTCCCAGGTTCAAGCAATTCTGCCTCAGACTCCGGAGTAGCTGGGATTACAGGTGCCTGCCAGCACGCCCTGCTTATTTTTTGTATTTTTAGTAGAGACGAGGTTTTACCATGTTGGCCAGGCTGCTCTTGAACTCCTGACCTCAGGTTATCCACCCACCTGGGCTCCCAAAGTGCTGGGATTACAACCTCTGCCTCCCAGGTTCAAGCAATTCTCCTGCCTCAGCCCTCCTAGCTGGGATTACAGGCACCCAACACCACACCCAGCTAATTTTTTGTGTTTTCAGTAGAGATGAGGTTTCGCCATGTTGGCCAGGCTGTTCTCAAACTCCTGACCTCAGGTGATCCACCCGCCTCGGTCTCCCAAAGTGCTGGGATTACAGGTGTGAGCCACCACACCCAGCCATGGTAGATGTTTTAAATAAATGTTTGTTGAAAGGATAAAGTTGTGACCTGACCACAAGCCCCTAAGAGGTAACACCCAGCTGCAGTGCCACACATGAACACAAGATGACAGTGTGCTTTCAGAAATCTGCATAAACCCAGCCCAGCTGGTGATGCTCTGTAGTAAATAGGATGACTTGTCCCACCCAACTGTAAGAGACAGCAACTACCAAAGACCAACAGCAACACAGCATGTGTCCTAGAGGGTCACAGGAGAAGAAACTAAGAAGGAAGAAAGCTTCAAGGCCAGGGACTCAGCACAGCAGAGATGGGATTGCAGGGAAGGGACTAAAGTCACCCCTGTCTTTGGTGTACTTAGCATAATCCACTCCCCCTGAGTGCTGAATTTCAAGGCCATGAAGCTGTGGTTAAGAGGCTTGGCTGGGAACAGGCTTTGAGCTTCCTGTGACTCCCTTCTAAATCTAGTGCAGTGGTTCTCAAAGTGAGGTCTCTGCACCAGCATCATCAGCATCACCTGGCAGAATCTACAGAAATGCAGATTCCCAGGTCTCACCCAACCCTCCTGACCCAGACACTCTGGGATGCAGCCCAGAAATCTATGTATGACCAGATCCCTGGGTGGTTCTGAAGCAGCTAAATGTGAGAAGCACCGCTCTAAAGTCTCATTTCCCATCTCTTCCCACAGCCACACCCAGTGAATCCTAATCCTCCCAATACACAAAGCTCAACACTCCTGTCTCTAGTTGAGTCTGAAACATCCATTTCTTCTTCTCCTGCTTTGCTCTTATTCTGCCTTTGGGACTCAACTCAAGCCTCTTTTCTTCTGGGACACTGTGTTAGACTCCCCAAGATGATTCAGATGCTGCTCCTCCAGCCTCTGCCTTCTCTCTCTCTTAGCAATTATCAAATGATGCTTTTAGCTGTTGGCTGCTGAATGTCTTACAGGATGTCTGAATGTCTCACAGTGTGAGCTGTCTTGGACATTTTGTTTTAACCCCCAGTGCCTGGCCAACAGAATTTTGCATATTTGTTGAATGAAGTAATAAACTACCATCACTTGGTTGGCAGCTTTAGAAGGGTAATAATATCTTTTTCACCCACAATAGAATTTTATATCCACACATATCCTAAATTTTATATGTTTTTAACACATATAGAATTAAATATATTAATAGATTATATATGTAATTATATGCAGATTATAAGCTCCCTGCAAGCCTGAATTTCAAAACAACGCTCTGCTGCTTCTGACATTGGCAGAAGGGCCAAGGAATTCAACAATCAATAGCAAGGGCCATTTAACCAGAGGGTATGGGGGAACCAACAGGGAGCTTTCTGAGCAGGGGTGTGTGCAGACCAGTGCGCTCTCAGTGTCTGTCTCCAGGTCTCATCCCTCTCTCAATCTGATTCAGCTCTCGTGGGAGACGGCTCCCAAGCTGCAGGATGAGGACATGTTGACTATGCAGCATTAAGCTGGACAAAATCCGCTGTCACAAAGCTGGCCTAAGGTGGAGGTGGTACTGGACATTCTGGCAGACATTGCACACAGGCACCTGTTGTGAGGCTCCACCACCAAGTTCTCAGGGTTTTTTGGATAATTCATGATCACAGAATACAAGGTCAAAATATAATTTCCAATGCTATTTGTATATACTAGCAGTAATTGGAAACTAAAGTCAAATAAGCAATACCATTTACAATAGCATCAAAATAGCAACTGCTAAGAGATAAATCTGGCAAAAGAGATGCAAGGCCTGTGCACTTGAAAACTACAAAACTGCTGAGAGAAATTAAAGAAGTCCTGAAGAAATGGAGAAATTGACTGTGCTCATGGATTGGAAGACTCAATTTTGTTGAGATTGCAAATACTTTGAAGCTTCAATTTCCCCCTGCCTTGTCTCACTCTCTATTTGTCTTTGTATCATCAATGTCTAGCTCTGTGCCAGGCACAAAGTAGTTTCGTGTTCACTGAATACATGAACAAAGAATAAGATTTCAATTCCTTATACAGAATATATGAATAAACATAGGAAGAGATCTCAACTACCTGGGTGTGCAATAAAAGGCTTCCTTCAAGATACACTAGGAATTTTATAAGCTGTGATGGGAGCTGGTACAGAAGTCCTGTTATGAGTGAATAAAACTATATTCATCTGCTGTAGCTTGGGGGTCAGTTTGTGCAAAACAGCAACTGAAACACGTTGGGAATATGGCCTGAACTCATGTACTGAAGGACTTTCTCACATTAGATATATTAAAGTAGGGAGTCATGTCAACATCCTGTAAGACACACCTGCTCTGGAATAAGGCTTGTGCTCAGCATTAGGATCAAACTGGTAAAGCCAGGAACCATCCCTGCTTCAGCTATCAAACTGTAGTTGCTATCTTTGGGAACCATCTTTGTTCAAGGTATAAAATCAAATTATGTGTGTCTTTATAATAGCCTGATGAGACTTGTTATTGTTAAGCTTCACTAAATGTGAAGAAACAGACTTAAAGAAACTAAGAAGAGTCCCATTTTAAATGTAGGCCAAAGCGGCCTGCATTTTTCAAGTGTAAATAACAAAAAATTAAAAGTACACACTTAAAATGTAGTTTGATAAGTTTTAACAAACGTATACATTTTGACACCATCATTGAGATACAAAACATTCTCATCATCCCAAAAGATTCCTTTGTCCCCCTTCCCAACTTCTAACATCCTAGCGTTTTCTTCTTATAGATGGAATTATATATTATGTACTCAATTCTTACGTATTTGACTCAGCATTAATTTGGTGGTGCCCATCACTAATTCATTTGTATTACTGCTGAATTGAGACCTTTAGGGGAGAGAAGACATTAATCAAACAATTATTTAATTACAACAGCATCAAGTTCACCTAAGTACACGTGAAAATGTATTACCTCGTTTGTTAACAATTCAATCAATACTACCTTGGTGTACAATGGGGGGCTACAGGGTCATGACCGAGCTTGTAGAAAATAAATGTTAACAAAGAGTGGCTCTAAAGAACGTTCTGTCCTCAGGATAATTTTTTTTAATGTGTCAGATGCTGGTGGGAGGCATTCTTCCTTAGCTCTTTATGCCCATCCCTTAAACTTAGCAGAGGAAGGATCTGTAAAGCGCGTACCCCTCTCGTGCCTACTGTCGACAGCAAAAGCCTCGCCCTGCACCGCCACCACCACGCAGATGGCGGAGTGTGGTCAGCTCGGACGTGGCACCTGCCCTCAGCCGCCCAATCCCCGGCGCCGCGACGGTCACGTGGACAGCCGCTGACCTTTCTGCCCCGCCCTCGTGGCCCCTCTCCTGCGTGAGCCCAGCCCCACCCAGCGCCCGTGCGGTCCTGCGAGCCTGGCCTTGGCCACGCCAGCTGCTAAGGAGCTCGCGAGGGCCAGGCTGCGCCTGCGCGGAACGTTTGGTGGGCGGGGCGAGGGCCGCCGGGGCCGCGAAGTGGGGAGGCCGGGTGGGCTGCGAGCCCGAGCTGTGCGGAGCAGCGCGTCGTCGCAGTGGGCCCCAGCCGGGCACCGGGAAGGCGAGCTCTCCTCCTCCACCTCCCAAAGTAAACTTTGTCGCTCACTCTGCGGCGCTCCCGAGTTCTCGCCGCCGCCGCCGCCGGGCCGCCGCAGTCCGCGAAGAGCCGTCCTGCGTCAGGGCCTCGTTGCTTGTCCCGGCGCGGGGCCTCGGCGCCATGGACGCCACGGCGCTGGAGCGGGACGCCGTGCAGTTCGCCCGGCTGGCGGTGCAGCGCGACCACGAAGGTCGCTATTCCGAGGCGGTGTTTTACTACAAGGTAGGGGCGGGCCCGCCGCTTCGGTCGGAATAGCAAAGTCGGAGTCCGGTCCGGGCCTGCGGCCGAGGGGCGGGGTCCAGGTGCCGAGGCAAGCGGCCCCAGCTTTGCTTTTCTCTCGTCCGCCACCCGACCCTCCTCTTGAGGGGAGCGGCAAGCCGGGCTGCGGAGGCCGGCGCTGCGGCCGTGGGGAGGCAGGGTCGCGGCTTGCAGCCACCGCTCCTACAGTTGCAGTCCTATGCCCACCGTGGAGCTGCTTCGGGGCAGGTGTTAGATATGGGTAGTTAGTAGCCTATTATTGCTGTTACTTGGCTCTGATTTACAGCTAGCAGGAAATGGCCTGATATATATCAAAATAATGCATACGCGTTAAATACATTTTAAAAGAATAAAAACCATCTCTCATCCTAGCATTTGATGTACGGTCATGCGTCCTTAGCGATGTGATACTGAGAAATGTGTTCGTAGGTCGTTTTGTTGTGCGAACACTGTAGAATGCGCTTACACAAGCCTGAATGGTACAGCCTACTCCAAACCCAGGCTGTGTGCTCCTAGATTACATGTCTGCGCAACATGTTACTGTACTGTATGGTGTGTGCAGTTACTCGCACTGGTAAGTATTTGTGCATAGTAAACGTGCAGCCTAAAAGATTTTTAAAAATACACCTGTGTAGGGCACTTAGCCCACGAATGGAGCTTGCAGGACTGGAAGTTGCTCCGAGTTGGTGAGTAGCGGTGAGTGAATGTGAAGTCCTTGGACATTCACTGCTCTGCTCTACTGTAGACTTTATAAGCACTGTACACTTTGGCTACACCAAATTTTTTTAAATTTTCTTTTTTCAGTAACAACCTTAGCTTACTGTAACCCTTTTATAAACTTGGATTTTCTTAACTTTTTAACTCTTTCGTAATAACAGCTAAAACAAACATATTGTACACCTACACAAAAATATTTTATGTGCTTATTTGGTAATTTTTTTAACCTTTTAGTTAAAAACTAAGACACACATTAGCCTAGGCCTACACCGAGTCAGGATCATCAGTATTACTGTCTTTCACTTCCAGTCTTGTCCGGCTGGGAGGTCTTCAGGGTCAGTAACAGGAATGGAGCTGTCATCTCTTGTGATAACAGTGTCTCCTGAAATATCTCCTGAAGGGCATTCCAGAGACTGTTTTATAGTTAACTTTTTTATATAATAAATAGGAGTACACTAACAATACATAGTACAGCATAGCAAATACATAAAGCAGTAACATAGTTGTATATTAACAAGTATTATGTACCCTACGTAATTGTATGCGGTAGACTTACGCCACTGGCAGCTCAGTAGGTTTGTTTACACCAGCATCACCACAAACATGTGAGTAAAGTGTTGTGCTATGACATTATGATGGCTGTGACGTGACCAGGCAGTAGGAATGTTTCAGATCCATTATAATCTTAATTAAGGGACCACTATCGTATATTCAGTCTGTTGTTGCCTGAAATGTTGTGTGGTGTGTGACTGTATATTTTGTGGTTTTTTTATGCATATGTATATATACTTTTTTTTTTACAAACTGGTTTATGCTGTTTTTAGTAATAATAGCTGCACAGTGAGTGGTTCATTATGTGGATGTACCATATTTTGTTTTGTTTTGAGAGGATCTTGCTCTGTTACACAGGTTGGAGTGCAGTGGCTTAATAACAGCTCATTCAGCCTCAAACTGCTAACCTCAAGCAATCCTTGAGTAATTACAATTACTAATTGTAATCCTGATCAGTGAGACTACGGGTGGACACAACCACACCTGGCTAATTTTTTATTTTTTGTGAATGTGGGGTCTCGCTGTGTTGCCTGGCCAGTGTACATAATTAATTTACAAACTCTTGGGCATTAAGTTCACTATGTTTTTTCACCATCATAAGTAACAATGTAGTTAATATCTTTATAAATAATTCTTATGACTAGTGCAAATTTTTGCTTGAATTTTCTTTTGGATATATTACCAGGGACAGAATTGCTAAATCAAAGGGTATGAGCTACCACGGTCCACTCTTCTCTCCAATTCTGAGGATTTTCAAATACACCCCTCCAGCTCTAGCTAGATTTAGAGGGAGCTGTGTCCTCATGATACTCTCACTTTTTCTTTTAGAAAGAATGTCAGACTTTGATAAAACTGTACAATAGTGGTAATTTTTTCATGAGTGTATGTGCTATCAGTAATGTGTGGTTTGTTTCAGATTAATATTTTGTTGCTTTCATTTTATAATCTGGTTTTTTTTTTATGAGATGTAGTTTTGCTCTTGTTGCCCAGGCTGGAGTGCAGTGGTGTGATCTGGACTCGCTGCAACCTTTGCCTCCCGGGTTCAAGCGATTCTCCTGCCTCAGCCTCCCCCGTAGCAGGGATTAGAGGCATGCACCACCACACCTGGCTAATTTTGTATTTTTAGTAGAGGTGGGGTTTCTCCATGTTGGTCAAGCTGGTCTCTAACTCCCAACCTCAGGTGATCCACCCTCCTTGACCTCCCAAAGTGCTGGGATTACAGGCATGAGCCACCGCACTTGGCCTGTTTTTTTTGTTTTTTTTTTTTTTTTATGTGTAATGTACATAGTTTCAGGGTTCATGTAATAATGCATTAATATAATTGGTAAAGATAAATCAGCATACTTGGAATAGCCATCACCTTAACTACTTCACAGCTGAACTACTGTGCAGCTATTACTACTAAATATTTATTATTACTTAAATATATTTTTATGCTAGGAGCATTTGAATTTAGCTATTTTGAAATGTACAATCAATTATAAACTGTGGTCACCCTCTGATCTATCTAACAGTAGGTCTCATTCTATTATAATCTGCTTTATATTTAGAGAGTTTTGGTGCATTTCAGAATCCTTTTAGCCTTTTTTTTGATCATTTCACAAGGCATTGTTCAAGAGAAAAATTGTGTGTTTTGTGAAATAGCTTTGACAAATATTAATAGGTTAAAATAGTGCTATATAGAAATAGCTTTTATTAATGCAGAAGAAACTATGAACTGCCTCTTTTTTTCCTATAGGTTTACATACATGTCACTTAGGAAGAATTTTTCCTCCTTGAGAAAGTCAAAAAAAGTGGTTGTACTTCTAGAAATTACTTACATAAGCTTCATCAGTTTAGTATTTAGTGTTTTCTACAGTTGTTTCCATAAGCTATTTCTTGTTAGTCACTTTTGAATATAAATGAAATGAGTAAAATACGGGGTTTTTTTTTTTCCTTTTATAAAACAGGGTCTCATTCTGTCACCCAGGCTGGCAGGCAGTGGTGAGGTCATAGCTCACTGCAGCCTCAAACTCCTGGGCTAAAGCAGTCCTCCAGCCTCAGCCTCCTGGGTAGCTGGGACTACAGGTGTACACCACCTGTAATTTTTTTTTTCATAGATGAGGGTCTCACTATGCTGCCCAGTTGGTCTTGAGCTCCTGGCCTCAAGCAATCCTCTTGCCTAAGACTCTTAAGTAAAAAATTGACTTTTTTTAAAAGCAAAATAATTATTTGGAAATTAGTAATCATATACAAGACACCTGAAGGGGCAATATATATGTATTATATACTTATATCATTTACATGCATCAAAAACATTCCATTTATTGGATTTAAGTGTACCTATAATGTGTTTAGACAATGATGGAATGTAAAATATATTTCATGTTTACATATAAAGTTATATTTTCCTCCCCTGAAATATCTGAGTTACAGAATCTGAGGAAGTCATATCTTTTCTACTTCACTGCATTTAGGCTGAATTTTTATTGGGGTCAAAACTGTACTTTCTTCTTTCTTTCTTCCTTTCTTTCTTTCTTTCTTTCTTTTTTTTTTTGAGACAGCATTTCACTGTGTCACCCAGGCTGGAGTGCAGTGGTGCAATCACAGCTCACTGCAACCTCAACCACCCCCAGGGCTCAGGTGATCCTCCCTCCTCAGCCTCCTGAGTAGGTGGGACTAGTTTTTAGAGACAGGGTTTCACCGTGGCGCCCAGGCTGTACTTTTCTTAACTAATTTTGTTAGGTTCAGTGAAACAACAACTGCTCAAATAAGTGGATTCAAAAAGTGATGTTCAGTAGATGGCTTCTTTGGAATCAGGCATGATGACCCATGAAGTGTACATGCTTGGGTTACTGCAGAGAAGGTGCTGTTACTTGTAGAAAATTCTCTTTGCTTTTCTAGGTGGTAGCATTGGCAACCTTCCTGGAATAGTGATGAGGAGAATGGAAACACTTCCTTCTAGCCGTAGTATAACTGGTTATGGAAGTTATGGAATAACTGGAAGAAGAATCCAGATTTTCTCAATTAAAATAAGTTTATACAACTAAAATCTGCTTTAAAATGTGTCATCGTTTTCAGTATTTTCTGTGGAGAAAACTATTTTCTTTTTACTGTGAAGTATTTAACCTTTATAATCTCTTTTAAGCTCTTCTTGGTATTTAATTTTATTTTAGTGGTTATTATTTTAGTGCTTCAAAGGCTCAATTCACATTATTTTGAGTGTCAGTTACTTGCAATCAGTTCACATTTTCAAAATATAATTTTAAGTCTGATCTATTGCATAAGGAAAAAGGAAAATAAAAACTACAGCCATTCTAAAGAAGTGTTTATAGTCAGGTCCTTGTGCATGAATTCAAAAATTTTCAATGATATATTTAAATTGAGAAAGAGCCTGGATAGCTCAGTTGGGAAAGCATCAGTCTTTTAATCTGATGTACAGAGTTCAAGTTCCTATTTTGGTGTGTCCTGTGGCTTTTAGCACCTAATTCTGTCTCCATCTTTGAAAAAGCCAAGGGGAAAAAAGTATCATTTGAGGGCCAGGTATGTTGGCTCATGCCTGTAATTCCAGCACTTGGGGAGGCCAGGGCAGGCGGGTCACTTGAGACCTGGAGTTCAAGACCAGCCTGGCCAACATGGCAGAACTCCATCTCTACTAAAAACAGAAAAATTAACCAGGCATGGTGGTGTACACCTGTAGTCCCAGCTACTCGGGAGACTGAGATACAAGAATCACTTGAACCTGGGAGACAGAGGTTGCAGTGAGCCAAGATCGCACTGCTTCACTCCTGTCTGGGGGACAGAGTAAGACTCTGTCTCAAAAAAAAAAGAGAAAAAAAATTAAGAACATTGAGTACCAGAGAAGACATAATGGAGGATTATATAACTGCTTTATGAAAAAAATTACTATTAATATTTTAAAGACATTGTTTTGTCATTCATTAAAACCAGTATTGAATGAGAATGTGGTAAAGAAAATTCAAGTTAATACATCTATTGGATTCCTTTGAATTCTTTTATTTTTAGGAAGCCGCACAAGCCTTAATTTATGCTGAGATGGCAGGATCAAGCCTAGAACGTATTCAAGAAAAAATAACTGAGTATCTGGAAAGAGTGCAAGCTCTACATTCAGCAGGTCAGTAAAGGCCTACCAAACTTGTCACTAGCTTTTCTTTTCTCCCATCATGTCTTTTCCTCCTGTGTTTATCTTCTTCATTTTTATCTTTGAATCTTGATCCTCACTCTGTTGCTGCTCATTCCACTTTTGCTAATCACCTCTTTAAAAAGCATTTGAAAATAAGCGATAGGTCTTTGAAGAGGAACCGTAGAGATAATATAGTTCAGTTTCCTAATTTCCCAGAGTGCAGGATGGTGAATTACCTATGTTCAATTTATCATTGGCAAAGTTAGGATTGGGATTCAGTTTAAATCTGCTTTTAAAATATCTGTCACATGTCTCTTCCTTATGAAATTAAGTAACTGTTTCTCTTTAGTGTTTACAGACTTTAGCAGTCGGTTCATAGTCTTCTATGTCAGTGTCTTCTACTTTCAGACCTTTGCTAAACTCTTAAACAGTATCTTGGGAAAGTGACATGTAAGCAGAGACTTGGAACAACTTGTATCTATTTTTGTAAACAGCACGGAAGGTACTATAATTAAAGTGTATATAGTCTTAATGGTCACAGTTTTGTTAGAGGTAACTGATGTTGATATTGTATTTACGAATACATTCATCTCTCTAGGGACTCTTTTAACCCACTTTTTCTGTTGCTGCATGATAAAGCCACAAGCAGAGGAATCTGTATTCGGATGGACTTTGTGTTACTTTCTACCACTCATTCTGAATAGATAGGAGCAATTACAAGAACATCATTAGGATAAAGCAGATTTAATCATTGGATTTCTTGGTATGATAGTTCCCTTAAAAACAAGGTAGTTTGGCCGGGCGCAGTGGTTTACGCCTGTAATCCCAGCACTTTGGGAGGCTGAGGCGGGTGGATCACTTGAGGTTAGGAGTTTGAGACCAGCCTGGCCAATATGGTGAAACCCTATTTTATCTCTAAAAATAAAAAAATAAAATAAAAATAAAACAAGATAGTTTAATACAGTGCCTGGAAAGTGCATGTATTAAAAAGTGTACTGCCTGTGTTATTGGGACCTCACTTGATACAAAGTACTGATTCATGTATTCAGAATACCATATAAAATTCAAAGGAACTTTGTTTTCCTAGCCAAGTAAATGAATTTCTTGAATTTAACTGCCCAATAATTAGGAACTTTGTTTCACAACCAGTGTTTTCAAATAAAATTATCTTTGAAGTAGGGAATGTAGTCTTTCATGTTTACTTCCATGATCTCCCTGTTTTTTCATAGTTAGTTTTCTTCATTTCAACAACTATTGAATGCATGTGTGGGCTGTTTGGTAAGTACAGAGTGATAAGTGACCGTCCCTGCCCTCAGGAGGACCTTCATCCGATGTGGAGAGTAAACATTGCACTATCATGGAAATCCCTTTCTGAAGCATGCTGGACTAAATGTTAAAGCCAAATGCTCTAGAAAGGAGAGATCATATGGTGATACTGTTCTAGGAGCAGAAACGCTGGAACAGTATCACCGTATGATCTTTCTTTTCCATATGTATACACAGTCAAGCACATTTACGCCATAGGCTCTTGATTTCAGTAAGAGCGCTCTTTAAACCCCTGAAATCTGTGTAATAATTGGAAAAAAATGTATATGAATCATCTATTTTTTTCTAAGGAATTTTAAAAATTATTTTTACTTTGTATTAAATACAACTGAGCCTAAAAAATTACATGTGATTTTTGGGAAATAAGTTCTAAATTGTTGATGTATATGTGATATTCAAGCATCAGATGAGACAGCCGTAATATCTTGAATAGTAAAGATTTGCCAGTGAAATAAAGTTCAGAAAGGATTTTTAAAGCATAACATACCTTGTTTTACCAAGTTCTGTCTACTTTTATTAAAGGAATGGAGTATAATCTCTAGAGAATTAAAGGATTTTCTTATTGTCAGCAGAAAAGTCCTTTTTCAAATAAAAATCCTGTTAAGAACCCCAATTTTTAAAACAAGATCGTCTACTGACAGTTAAGAGACTCTTGAGAGAGAGTTGATGTTGGGGTAGAGAAAGGCACCATAATTAAAAATTAACCAGTGTAGGCTGGCATAGTGGCTCATACTTGTAATCCCAGCACTTTGGCAAGCTGAGGCAGGAGAATCACTTGAGTCTAAGAGTTCAAGATCAGCCTGGGCAACATAGACCTCGTCTCTACAAAAAAAAAAAAAAAGCCAGGTGTGTGCCTGTAGTCCCAGCTCCTCAGAGGCTGAGGCAGGAAGACCGCTTGAGCCCAGGACGTCAAGGCTCCAGTGAGCCATGATTGCACCACTGCACTCAGCATGGGTTACAGAGTTAGACCCTGTCTTGAAAAATAAAAAGGAAAATTAGCCATCGTAGTTACAGAGTTCAAGACTTGGAATTAAAAGATCCATGTTGAGTCTCTACCCTTTGACTTGTAGCTGTGAAGTCTTAGACTAGATCAGTGGTTCTCAGTAGGGAGTGATTTGCCCTCCAGGGGACATCTGCAATTTCTGGAGAAGGTTTTGAATTTCACACTGCTAGGTGGTAAGGAGTATGCTTCCAGCACTTAGTTGGGTAGAGGCCAGGGATATTGCTAAAAATTCTGGAGTACACAAGACAGTCTTCCACAGCAAAGAATTATCCAGCCGAAGATGTCAGTAATGCCAGGCTGAGAAACACTGGGCTAGATATTTCAATGTGTTTGAGCTTTGGTATCTTTTTCATAAATGGGATTAGTACATACTTCAGAGAGATATTTAAGAAGGCTAAAGTTTTGAAAACATCAGCACAAACTGGGCACAGTGGTGAGTGCCTATAGTTCCAGCTATTTGAGAGGTTGAGGCAGAAGGGTCACTTGAGCCCAGGAGTTTAAGAGTTTAAGGCCAGCCTGGGCAGCCTAGTGAGACGTGTATCTTAAAAAAAAAAAAAAAAGAATCAGCACGTACCTTTAAAGAACTAACAAAATCTCAAAGACTTTTCTTAAATAGCAAGTTTAGTGAGATATTATTTCCATACCATAAAATTCACCCTCTTAAAGTGTAAAATTCAGTTGTTTTTAGCATATTTTCAGAGTTGTGTAACTGTCCCCACTGTCTAATTTTAAAATGTTCTCATCACCCCAAGAGAAACCTGTTACCCATTAGCAGTCACTCCCCATTCTTCTGTCCCCCTAGCCACCAGTAATCTTGCTGTTTCTATGGATTTACCTATTCCAGATTATTCATACAAATGGAATTATCCAATACATGGCCCTTTTGCTATCTGGCTTCTTTTACTGAATTTAGTGTTTGCAAGATTTGTTTACTTCATTCCTTTTTATGGCTGAGTAATATTTCATTGTATTGGTACGCTGCATTTTGTTTATTCATTAGTTGATGAACATTTGGGTTGTTTACACCTTTTAGCTATTATAAATAGTGCAGTTAGGAACATTCGTGTACACGTGCTAGCTCACACCTATAATCCCAGCACTTTGGAAGGGTGAGGCGGATGGATCACTTGAGGCCAGGAGTTTGAGATCCACCTGTCCAACATGGTGAAACCCCGTCTCCACTGAAAATACAAAAATTAGCCGGGCATGGTAGTACATGCATGTACTCCCAGCTACTTGGGAGGCTGAGGCACGGGAATTGCCTGAAAACTCGGGAGGTAGAGGTTGCGGTGAGCCAAGATCATGCCACTGCACTCCAGCCTGGATGACAGAGTGAGATTCTGTCTCCAAAAAAAAGTCATATACAGATTTTTGCGTGGATGTATGTTTTCTCAATTCTCTTGGAATTCCACCCAGAAATGGAACTGCTGTGTCGTAGGATATAGCTCTATGTTTAACTTTTTGAGGAACTGCCAAATTGTTTTCCAAAGTGGCTACATGATTCTACAATTGGCTACACCATTTTGCAATTCCACCAGCAGTGTATCTGGGTTATAAGTCCTTCACATCCTCACCAACACTAGTTACTGTCTTTTTTATTTTAGCCATCCTAGTGGGTATAAAGTATCATCTTATTGTGGTTGTGATTTGCATTTTTTGATGGCTATGTTGAGCATTTTCTTATGTGCCATTTGACCTTTTGAATGTCATCTTTGGAGGAATGTCTGTTCAGATCCTTTGCCCATTTTTTAACTGGGTTATCTTTATTGTTGAGTTGTAAGAGATCTTTATATATTCTGGATATGTGTTTCTTATATACAGTTTGTTTATTAAAAACAATTGAAAATATTCAAAAAGCAATGAAAATACATAACTTATTCTAGACCCAGGGTAAATAGAAAAAGCAGGAACTTGATCATCAGAGCCTAGTATATTACATTACACAGTTTTGTCTATACAGATAAAAGGTTTTAATTGCCTTAAAATAGATTTCTTCATATTTAGCAATTTTCAAGTTTTTGTTTTGTCTTTTGAGCTAGAGGAGCATATGAGGAGGACTCCTATGTTTTAATTTTTAAGTGAAGAGAATGCTAGTGGGAGAGAGAAATTCGGGGAAATAATTTTTTAAATAGTGTTTTTTTAATATTCTTTATCTCTGGGGTCTATTGTGTGATAAACAATTGGAGATTCTTTTTTTTCTTAGACCTTAAAATTAAGATTGAAAAGAGAAGGGAGGAAGGCTGGGCACAGTGGCTCACACCTGTAATCCCGTCACTTTGGGAGGCCAAAACTGGCAGATTGTTTGAACTTAGGAGTCCAAGACCAGCCTGGGAAACAGGGCAAAACCCTGTCTGTACCAAAAAAAAAAAGAGGGAGAGAGACAGAAAAATTAGCCAGGCATGGTGGTACACTTCTGTAGTCCCAGCTACTCAGGGAAAATCCAGTGAAATGGGAGAATCACTGGAGCCTGGGAAGGTAGAGGCTGTAGTGAGCTGTGATCATGCCACAGCACTCTAGCCTGGACAATAGAGCATGGGCCTGTCTCAAAAAACAAAAAAGAAGGGAGGAAAGTTGTCCTTTTTTAAGAATTTTTTTTTAACTTTGCTAAGTTTTTTAAATGAAGAATTACAGAGTTTTGGTAAAGAATGTCTTAAACATGTGAAAATAGTGTGTTATTTTTGGCTGTATGAATATTCAAATAATATCCCTTCTGTATGTGCTTTTTTTCCTATTCTAGTTCAGTCAAAGAGTGCTGATCCTTTGAAGTCAAAACATCAGTTGGACTTAGAGCGTGCCCATTTCCTGGTTACACAAGCTTTTGACGAAGATGAAAAAGAGAATATCGAAGACGCTATAGAATTATACACAGAAGCTGTGGATCTCTGTCTGAAAACAGTATGTATAGCTACAGATTACATTTGATTGAGTTATGCCAAGATATTTCTTCTCTTACTCGTGAATTTTACGTAGCACCTTGAATACAAGAATTTTAACAGAATAAAAAAATTATTATAAATGTACCTAAATTACTCCTCAATAAAATATGATGAGTAGGAAGTTAATAGTGAGTTTTTACATCTTATTAAAATTTTGACAGTATTGAGTGTTAAATTACAAGAACTGTTTTTAACCTTTCTATTCTTATAACTAAGATAAACTTACTATAGAAAGAAATCATTATAACAAATCAATTTAGAATAAACTTCTTTTTTCATTTTATGCACTAAAAAATAAGCTCGTGGTTTGGGTGAGCTTTATTTATTTGCAGTGTAAAATCTGTATGTTGAGTGGCTTTTACTGCTCCCTGCTGAGTCTTGGTTGGAGCACTTAGCTTCAAGGGACATCTAGTGCATAAGAGAGCAGTGTATTTGACAGGAGGATGAGGTAAAGTAGTTGAGACACTCCCCAGTGTCTTTCAGAAGACTGGCTTTTTGGCAGTCTTGTGCTCAGAGAAACCTCCAGCCTGATTTCTGTAGGTGCCTTGAGACTGTAAGTGCTAGTCTTCTGAGGTTCTGCCACTCAGCCTTCCACAGCACTGTAGTCAAATGGTTCTGGTTCAGTTAGCACTTGTCCACATTAAGTGTTTTTAAAGTTCACCTCAGTGACAAATTTTCCACACTATTTTAAATACTTTTAAGGATGAAAATTAATGTCATCTTTGTTTATTCTCAATTTCCACAAGTATAATTTGCATTATAAATTTTTGGCTTAGAAATATGTATCAAGCAAATTGAAAAAGAATTATGCTTTAAAATGTTTGTCTCTTTTTCTCTTAAGTCTTATGAAACTGCTGATAAAGCCCTGCAAAATAAACTGAAGCAGTTGGCTCGACAGGCATTAGACAGGTGAGTTTGATCACTCAAGTTTTAATCCATGGGTGGCAGTTAGTGTTATTTAAACAGATTAATGTGTTGCAAAGGCTGCACTAACAAACCCCCATCTTTTAACTGATCTAAAACACATCTTTCTACTTAGTGAATTTACCTCCTCTAGTTCCCTGCTTTAAATTTAAAAAATAACAAATCAGTAAATGTTTTTAGTTTTAGTTTAGAACAGAAATTATTGTGATATTTGAAATGGAAGACCTTCTTTCTGTTGTGTAATATCAGACTTTCAAAGAGAGCTTCCAGAGAGCCTCCCAGATCTGCTAAAAATAGAAAACATGAGCATGAACTTGCTTTCAGCAATATACATAAAATTATACAACATGTGTAGCTCTTTCACGTCATAGCCAAAATGTCAACTTTTCAATGAAGCCTGCCCTAACCATTGTTTAAAACTGAATCTCCCCCAGCGGTTGCAACCTGGTTATTCTAGTATTTTTCCCACTACTCTTATTTTCTAAGGTCTGTGAGATTTACTAGCTTATTATATTTGTTATTAATATCTGTGTTCCCTCCAACCTTCATCCCCCAAATGTTAGCTTTGTGAGGGCAGAGATTTTCATCTATTTTGTTTAGTGCTGTAACCAAGTACCTAGCAGAGTACCTGACATGTAGTATGTACTCAGTAGATATTTGCTATAAGAATGAATGAGTTTGTATAAGCAACACTCTTGAAAGAGTGTTGTAGACACACACACAAAAAGAGTGGAAATTGCTTTTATAGCTATAGCATGAATTATCTCCTTTTGAAGCTCTGACCTGATAGATAACTGTACCACCACAAGCCCTTCCTTACTTAAGTGAAGTAAAATAGTCATCCCTCCTTTTCATTGTCATCTACTAACCTTTAGTTTATTTCCTCAGATTCATGAAGATGTGAGCGCTTGACACACAGTGTCTTCTCTGTCTTGACTTCTTTCACCTGTCAGAATCATAAGTGACTATTACCTGTGTGGCTAACCCATCCAATATTCTTGTGTGCATCCTAAGCAAAGGGTGGGTGGGATAGCCATGGTCTTCTGTCTTTTGAAACTTGTGGATCCACTCTCTAGGAAAATGTACATGAAATTTTTTGCATATAATTTCAGAGTGTTCACAAGAATTCTGAAGCTCATATATGAACCTCAGGTTAAGAACTTCTATTTTTTAGCTTGTTAGTTCTTTGACAGAACAAAGTCAAAATTCTCTTGCATATCATGTGAGGCTATCTATGATCCAGCCCCTGCTTTACTCTCTAGTCTCATCTGCTGCCTCTCATTTGCACTTCTCACAGGGGCTACATGCATTCTTTTGAAATTTCTTTGCCAGGTACAGTGGCTCACGCCTGTAATCCCAGCACTTTGGGAGGCCAAGGTGGGCGAATCACCTGAGTTGAGGAGTTCGAGACAAGCCTGGCCAACATGGCAAAATCCCATCTCTGCTAAAAATACAAAAATTAGCTGGGCATGGTGGTAGGTGCCTGTAATCTCAGCTACTCGGAAGGCTGAGGCAGGACAATCATTTGACCAAGGAGGCAGTGGTTGCTGTGAGCCAAGATCGCACTACTGCACTCCAGCCTGGGCAACACAGTGAGACTCTGTCTCAAAAAAAATTAAAAAAAGAAATTACCTTAACTCATTATGCTGTTTCATACTTCTGCATGTTTGTACATGTTCTTCTGTCTACTTAGAATGCTTCCTCACTATATATTCTTTTATACCACTTTCCTTGCATAGTGTCTGATTAGGTAATAAGTGCATAATTAATGTTGTCAATAGAATGTTTGTGAAAAATGCTTATCTTTGGAAGTAGTTTAAGTCATGAAATGTTAACTAGTATGTAAGAATTTTATATACTAATTTTACATTAGGGATGCTTGACTGGTTCTTCAAGTAAATTTTGTTTTCTGAAAAGCTTAAACTTGAGAAGAAAATCTAGAACAGTTGTTTGTGCCTGTTACAGAGCAGAAGCACTGAGTGAGCCTTTGACCAAGCCATTTTGCAAAATCAAGTCAACAAATACTAAACCAAAGCCACCTCCAGTGAGAGCACATTTTCCACTGGGAGCTAATCCCTTCCTTGAAAGACCTCAGTCATTTATAAGTCCACAGTCATGTGATGCACAAGGACAGAGATACACAGCAGAAGAAATAGAAGTACTCAGGTAAGTAAGTTTATAATTAATTGTAATGAAGAATTCTGTTAACATCAGTGCAGAATTTTATTTTAATTAAGTTTGCTGAATTCAGATTTCTCCTATAATGTATTGTGATGTTATAGTGTAATTATATCATCATGTAGTCACAATTTAGTTAAAATTTTAGTTCCAATATATTTTATTTTATTTTATTTTATTTTATTTTTATTATTGTTTTTGAAACAGAGTCTAGCACTGTCGCTCAGGCTGGCGTGCAGTGGTGCAATCATAGCTCACTGCAGCCTCCGCCTCCTGGGCTCAAACGATTTTCCTTCCTCGGTGTCTGGAGTAGCTGCAACTACAGGTTCACACACCACACCTAATTTTTATTTTATTTTTATTTTTTAGTAGAGACAGGGTTTTACCATGTTGGCCGAGCTAGTCTTGAACTCCTGACATCAAGCAATCTGCCTGCCTTGGCCTCCCAAAGTGCTGGGATTACAGGCCTGAGCCACCGTGTCCGCCTTTAGTTTCAATATATTTTAATATTAGCATTTTTACTAGACATAGTACACTTTTCTAAAAATCCTAGCATTCTGTGAAATTGAGCCACTAAAGATTAAGGAGCAAAATGAACTGTGGCAAACCACTCTTTATCTGTGTAACTTTATAACCAGAGCCCTAATGCAAGAAAAATGTTACTTTGAAATAGGAGTCTAGGGGGTGCACTAGCTGCTCACTCCTGTAATCCCAGCATTTTGGGAGGCAGAGAGGGTGGATCCCTTGAGCCCAAGAGTTCAAGACCAGCCTGGGCTACATGCTGAAACCCTGTCTCAACTAAAAATACAAAAAATAGCTGGGTGTAATAATGTGCGCCTGTAGTCTTAACTACATGGGAGGCTGAGTTGGGAGGCTCACTTGAACCCAGGAGGTGGAGGTTACAGAGCCCAAATCGTACACTCCAGCCTGGGCAGCAGGAGACCCTGTCTCAAGAAAAAAAATGTGTGTGTGTGTAATTAAAAATTTTTCTTTAAAGGGTTTTACATGCACCCAAAAAAAAAAAGGAATATGTGACAGAAACTTGAAACTATATGCCATATGGCTCTTTACAGAAAACATTTGACGACCCCTCGTCTAGGCAGCCAGCTTAGTCTGTCAGAAAACTCAGTCTCAGAGGATATTAAAAATGTAAAACACAGCTACTCTGGGCACACTGCCTAGGGAGTAGCCCTTCTTCACAAAGAGCAGTACAAAGAAATATAAAAGTAAAACACAATAATGTGGAAATTCTTAATTGCCCTCTGAAGCAGTGTAGGTAGGATAAGTCCCTGATCAAGTGTGGCCTTTTTAAAATTGAGCACTGCAGAAAGTTCAGTCTGCTTAGAGCTGTGTAAGTTATGTAGGTGTTCGTCTTTCTGTTTTCTGAAATTGAGCTGAAAGGGCTTCTGCCTAAGTGGTAGCCATTCGAGAGCAATTTTCTTTCCTTTCCTGCAGAAGATTTTAATTGTACTGCTGATCTGGCTGCCTTTGTGTAGGAAAAGTTGCATATGTACCAACACAGCACAATGCGGGACAAAGAAGGTAGTTCTAAAGCTGAAAGACTAAATTAACACTTTTCCATATGTTACCTTCACACATTTGAAATTCTGTACTACACCAAAACAACTCTGTATTCCACCTAACAAAATGCAGCTATCCTTCACACGAGTGAAAAGTTTTCATCATCTTTCTGAAACAAGGCTGTAGTCTCAATCATTTCATCTATTTCTGACTGTAATAAGTAGTCCTCAGATTTCTTGACTATTGTTACCTAAAGACTGAATTGTGAAGTTACTCTGCAACCTCTTATAAATAAAGGAGAGAAACAGATACAAGAAGGAAATCGTTAATGTAGATAAATAAACATAAAACAAGGAGAATGCAAAGCTACTACAAACCTTATTTCTTTGTCAGTAGACCGTAGCTGGTACATTTGACACTTCCTTCCTCCACTACCCATTTTATATCCCCATAACCAGAAAATGTGAAGAGCATATATTTCAGAATTGTAAATGTCATGTTTTTTTTAATTCCGAAATAACTTAGGCAATTGATTTCTCCCTTTAGGCTTAGGATAGAATTGGTTTTGTGACTTGGTGTCAAGGACACTTTCATTACCTCTTGAATAGTCCTGTCATCTTGTGGGTGTTAGCCTTGAAAGAGTATTCTTACTGGTTTGAATTGAATCAATTATTTTCTGGTATTTTACGAAAATTTTGTCCAGAGGTGTGTCAACACATGAGGTTGTCAGTTTAATTTTAATACAGTATCATACCTTGTCATTTAAATTTTAAAGAATTGAAATAAGATTGGCAGTTAAGGTGAACTTGAACATTTAGATTTTTTATTCTTGTGTTTGATAGGACAACATCAAAAATAAATGGCATAGAATATGTTCCTTTCATGAATGTTGATCTGAGAGAACGTTTTGCCTATCCAATGCCTTTCTGGTAAGTAAGCACTATTGCAATTTTTAGTTCCAGCATTTTAATTTTCCAGTGCTTTTTCAGTACTCTGAAGTTCAATTTAATAGCCTTGAAATTAAAATTTGTAAAAAAAAAAAAAAAAAAAAACCTTTTGGAATAGAGGGTGGCTTTGGGAAAGAGGTGGGGCAGCATAGCAAGAGCACTTCTGTTATTTGCCCAGTCATGAGGACATGAGGATCTCCTTTTGTCTAACATTATTTCTGTAGTGTCTAGCATAGTACCTGGTATAAAGTAAGTACTCAGTAAATATTTGTCCAAGCAGTGATTGAATCACAACAGAAATACAAGCCAGGAAAGAAACTGAATGGAAAAGGGGAATGGAATGACATCATTGTTTACTAAGAAGATCCATTTCAAGCAAGAGTTATTTATGACAGGATTAGTTAGCACAGCCTTCCAGGACAATGGCAGTTTATGTCAAGAGCCTTAAAAATATTGTTTGGTTCAGGACTCCCAGCTTCTAGTCATCAGAAGGAAATTAGTCAAAGATGTATGTAGTAAGGACACTCATCAAAGCATCTGTTACAGCAAAAAATTATTGAAACAAACTATCCAGCAGTAAGGGAATTATTAAATAATGATACATCTATACAGTCAAATATTATGCTACTCAACATAAGCGTTTTAAAATATAGGAAAAAAAATGTTCCCATTACAGAAATTAAAAAGAAAATTTTATATAATGTCCCGATTGTTTTTTCTTTTTCTTTTTTTTTTTTTTTTTTTTTAGATAGGGTCTCACTCCTGTTGCCTAGGCTGGAGTACAATGATGTGATCATGGCTCACTGCAGCCTTGACTGGGGCTCAGGTGATTCTCCCACCTCAGCCTCCTCAATAGCTGGGACCACAGGCATGCACAACCACAACCAGCTAATTTTCATATTTTTAGTAGAGATGAGATTTCACCATGTTGGCCAGGCTGGTATTGAACTCCTGACCTCAAGTGATCCACCTGTCTCAGCCTCCCAAAGTGCTGAGATTACAGGTGTGAGCCACTGTGCCTGACTCTTATTTTTCTTTTCATGTATTTATAGATGCATAGAAAAAAATTATATGGAGAAATACAGCCAAATATTTACAGTGGTTATGTCTAGGAAACAAAATTGGGAGATGTAACTTCTTTTAATACTTCCTTATTCATAATATCTCTGATGAGTTTGTTATGTTTATTATTAGAAAAAAAAAAGTTGGATGCTTACTATATAGAGTATGAAAACTCTATAAAGAACAAAAGGGCTGCTTTTTATTTTCTAGTGTTTTGCTGTACTTAAATGCCCAAAAGTAAGGTATCTCAAAGATAGTTACCAACCTATTTTTTCACTCGGGCAGCTGTGTGATGCTAGTAACTGATTGGGATCAAAGGAATTTTTATATGTGAGAAACATAGCATTCATGTTTAGGGCAGTCTTCTAGAGCCAAACTTTCTGATCTCAAATCTTGTGTAACACTGGGCAAGTTGTTAAATCTGTTTCAGTTACCTGCATATAAAATGGGGATAATAATAGAAACTCCCTCATAATGTTATTGTGAGTTAATAAAATGTAAAACCCTGAGGTTGGTGCTTGTTACATAGCAAGCACTATATAATAAAGGTCAACTGGTAGAAAAATAATATATTTTTTTAGATACTAAGTTATATAACAATTTGGCTGTATATTTCAAATACTTTAACATTTTGTAGAACTCTTTCATCAATAATTTAACTTCAGGAATCCAGTTATAAACTATTTAGAGATATACTCAGATTCATATGAAAGCTATTTATTATTGTTATAATTATAAAAATGAATCAGTTATTCTAGTATCTTCTTGACAATATTCAAGTAGAGATGTAAACTTATTTCTATCTTTGTGCAACAGATTAAGGTAAATTATATTTTTAATGCTTCTATGACACAGTGTTCATAAGAAAATTGTGATATAGCCATAAACAATCAAGTTTTCAAGGAATGTAATAACATGGGAAAATGCTCATAATATAATTGGAAAAGTAAAATGTGCAGCCATGCAGACTCCCTTAGTTTAGGCATAGCATTTGTCACAGTTGGAATTTTTCTTTTCTTCAGTGTGATTACTTGCTTAATCCCTGTCTACTCTAGCATATAAACTTCATAAGGACAGAGACCATGTCTATTTTAATTAAGTTGCACTCCAGTGCCTACCACAGTATCTGCTGCATAGTAGGTACTCAATAAATACTTCTTGAAGTAGTTAAATTGGGAGAAAACAAGAATAAACACTAAAATTGCTACTCTAAGTGGCAAGGTATTTTCTTATTTCTTAGATTATTTTACTGTAAGAATAATCAGAAGAAAAAGCAACAGTAAATGTTTTTAAGTTGGGATAACAGATTGTCAGGAAAGACTCCAGAATTTATGAATGGTTATCTTTGGCTAGAGAGATTGAATTATTATTTTTTTTTTTCTATTCTGGTCATATTTTACCCTTTTTTTTTTTTTTGAGACGGAGTCTTACTCTGTCACCTAGGCTAGAGTGCAGTGGTGCGATCTCAGCTCACTGCAACCTCCACCTTCCAGGTTCAAGAGATTCTCCTGCCTCAGACTTCAAGTAACTGGGATAACAGTTGCCCACCACCACACCCAGCTAATTTTGTATTTTTAGTAGAGGCTGGGTTTCACCATGTTGGTCAAGCTGGTCTCGAACTCCCAACCTCAAGTGATTCGCCTGCCTCTGCCTCCCAAAGTGCTGGGATTACAGGCGTGAGCCACTGCACTCAGCTGTAAAATATTTTTAATATCTTTAAGTTCTAAGGAAAAAAAAACCTTGAATTTGATAATCCTCTGATGACTTGAGAGAACAGATATGAAATCTTTGATTTATGCTGAAATAAGGTTCATATAACAGGTTAATAACACATCATAAATTCGAATTTGCCTTAATTTTTTTCCCCTCAAAATTTTTGACGGCTGTCTTTAAACTTCTGAATTCAGTCAGCTCACTTTCTGTTTACAGTTAATGCCTGATAGGTACCAAAATGTTACCTGGAATACTAGTGATTCTGTGAGATTATAATAAAAAACGTTTGAGGTATGTTATATGCCATGTTATACTCTAAGAGATTACAATAAACATTGGCTTATTAAAAGTGTAGAGGTGTCCTTCAGTGAAAAAACTAATACTTTACCCAGGAGTTTGTAGATCATACTTGACCACAAAATCCTCTTTTTTCCCAGTATCTGTTACCATTATTTGAAATAAAAAAGAGTTGTATTTGTTCCAGTTGGCATATTATATACTTTCTATTACTAAGAAATCTTTTGAAAGTCAGTTTGTTGCTCTTGCTCTAGAAAGGGTTTGGGATGGTTGGGCCTGGTGGCTCATGTCTGTAATAACAACACTCTGGGAGGCCAAGGCTGGAGAATCATTTAAGCACAGAAGTTCTAGACCAGCCTGGGCAACATATGGAGACCTCAGCTGTTTTTTCTTTTGTTCTGTTTTGTTTCAAAAAAAAAAAAAAAAAAAGTTTGGGGAAAGTTAGATGTTTCCCCTTGGTTGCTACACATCAATTTTAGAGAAATACTATAACACACAGTGAGTAGAGGGTAGTGGATAAGAATGGTGGATTTGGCACCAGAGACCTGGATTCAGATGCCAGTTCTGCTACTTCTTAGCTGTCTGACCCTGGTAAGTCATTAGTCACTTAGCTGTTTCCAAAAATTCCTTTAATAGAGTTGTTTTAAGAATTAAGTAGATTATGTATGTAAAGCACTTCAGCATGATGCCTGGCACATGGTTAGTATTCACTAAATTAGCTACACTCATTATTAGCCTTGTCAAGTGGAGTTTGTAAAGAACCAGCTTAGAATCTTTACCTTCCTAGGTCCTTTTGAATGAATCAGCTTGTACTATTGTTAATGATTTCATTTTATTGCTGAATTTCTTGAATACATTTATGCTAAATTTTTTAAATTCTTAAAGTAAATATAAATGAATTCAAGTTCTTCTTCTGTTTTCAATTTAGGTATATTTTTTAATTAGAGGGGATGATCAGGTTGACTGGACTCAAGGTTAAGTGTAAAAAGCCAAATTTGGCCAGATTTAAGGATGATAGAGAACTGCTGTAATCACTAGACGCCCCACCCAAAAAACAAACTCTAAGAAATTTAATTTTGGCTTTGAGTCATTTTTTAAGATTAATCTTTTTATTTTAATTTTTATTATTACCTCAGTGACAGATTGGGCAAGCTACCATTATCACCTAAACAAAAAACCACATTTTCCAAATGGGTACGACCAGAAGACCTCACCAACAATCCTACAATGATATATACTGTGTCCAGTTTTAGCATAAAGCAGGTGAGCATTTATTTTGTATGATTTTATAGGAAAGTTAGCATTTTAAAGTAATTTGTGTATAGGTTTGAGATTTTTCTTAGATTTCTTATATATTCAGGTACATGAGTGTAATTGGAAAAATTGTTCATTCTACATATTTTGACTGAAACATACTGAGATAATATAAGTACACATCACTGTTTTGAGAGATTACAGATTTTTATGTGGACTCTATCATTATGTACTTGTAAAACTTGAGAATCTGAATTTCACCTTTGTAAGGGAATAGATATCAGCAATAGAAGGATATTTAATTATTTGATTACTTGTTCAAAATCAACTCTATTAAAATACGTTATTTAATTTTTCTAGGATTTATTAAAATCAAATGTGTGAGTTAGCAGTATGGCCTTTCTATTTGTTATTTTCCTATTCAAGTAATAGCCAAGAAAATATTTAGTATACATTGCAGCACTATTCACAGTAACAAAGTCATGGAGTCAATCTAAATGCCCATCAGTGACAGTTTGGATGAAGAAAATGTGGTACATACACACCAAGGAATACTGTGCAGCCATAAAAAGAACAAGATGTCTTTGTAGGAACATGGATGGAGCTGGAGGCCATTATCGTTAGCAAACTAATGTAGAACAGAAAACCAAATACTGCACGTTCTCACAAGTGGGAGCTTAATGATGAGAACAGAAAGAAGGGAACAGCAGACAGTGGGTTCTGCTTGAGCATGGAGGGTGGGTGGAGGGAGAGGAGCAGAAAAAAACTATTGGTGAGTACTGGGCTAATACCTGGGTGTTGAAGTAATCTGTACAACAGACACCTGTGACATGAGTTCACCTATGTAACCTTCCACATGTACCCCTGAACCTAAAATATAAGTTTTTTTTAAAAAGATATTTAGTGGCTGAGGCAGAGATCGAGACCATCCTGGTCAATGTGGTGAAACCCCGTCTCTACTAAAAATACAAAAAATTAGCTGGGCATGGTGGCACGTGCCTGTAATCCCAGCTACTCAGGAGGCTGAGGCAGGAGAATTGATTGAACCCAGGAGGCAGAGGTTGCAGTGAGCCGAGATCACGCCATTGCACTCCAGCCTGGGTAACGAGCGAAACTCCGTCTTCTAAAAAAAAAAGATATTTAGTATAAAAAGTCAGGTACTTGGGGCAGTGTACATATATTACGGTAATGTTGAAATTACGTGAATGAATATGTTAATTCTTATTAACAGACGATAGTATCAGATTGCTCCTTTGTGGCATCACTGGCCATCAGTGCAGCTTATGAAAGACGATTTAATAAGAAGCTGATTACCAGGTAAAAATCAGTGTTTCTCTCTTTACCTCTTTTTGTATAATTGCTCTTGAACAAGAAGTTTAAAACTTAAGCCTTATCTGTATAAAAAGTGGAGAGGGCATATCATTCAGAATATGGCCCTTCTGTAGAAAGTAAGCAGATGATTTATGAATGGAAAGATAGGCCAAAATAGTTCAAGAACATATATACATGTAGTTAATAGATATGGAGTTAATATGTTTTGAAATGAAATTTATCAAAGTAAAATCATGTCATATTGGTAACACTTTATAAGTGGACTGTAAAGTGAGGTAGTCACTAGCCATGTGGCTGTTGAGCTCTTGAAATGGATTAGTGTGAACTGAGATGAGATGCACTGCAAGTGTAAAATGAACAAGATTTTGAAAACTTTAGAACATACAAAAATGCAAAATCGCAAAACATCTGAAATTTTTGTGTTGATTATATGTTAAAATCCTAATTTTTTTTTGTGATTAAATAACACATTAAAATTGGTTTTACCTTTTTAACTTTTAATGTGGTTACTGGAAAATTTCTTTCTCTAGTCTTGAACTGCTTTAGAATGTATTTAAATGTTTCTGAAATACTTTTTTGGTTTTTGAAAGAGATATTAAAATCATTCATTGCAAAAATTAAGCATTATAATTTTTTCACTCAACTTTTCCTGAGTGGTTTTTTGTTTGTTAAGTCCTAAGAGTGCAAAGATGAATTAGACACAGTCCTTAGTTTCAACTGTTTGCCATATAAGTGGTCCAAATGTATTTTAAAAGAAAATTGACACTGAAATTTGTTCAGGTATCTTATTGTGTAATTGTATGCAACTTTATGTCAAAGTTATACCTACTTGCCTTCGTTGTGGTTAATTGAAGTGGTCTTTACTTACGGCCAGTGGTAAAAGATTATTTAAAAATATATACACTTAATTAGATGATTTATTAGGGTATATAAGTTAACATTGAACACTTTTCAGAATATTTTGAAATTTATGTCTGCTTTATGATCTCAGAAAATTATTTACTATTAGTAAATAAGCACTTTGATTAGGGTGTAGTTCATTTTCTAGGCCTATTGTAGGAAAATATTCTCCTGTTTGTTTTTATGAAATTGCCAGGTTGGTAGTATATGCCAGAATGAAATGTTCTGCATAGTAGTTGATATTGAATGCTAATATTGGTATTTCAATATTTCTTTTTCTTACAAAAGCATAATTTACCCTCAAAACAAGGATGGTGAACCAGAGTACAATCCATGCGGGAAGTATATGGTAAAACTTCACCTCAATGGTGTCCCAAGAAAGGTGAATCTCCCCACTCCCATCCCTTGTCTCTCTCCCTTCCCTACCTTTGAATCTTGAGTGAAATCATTAAGAAATGTCACCTGTGTAAACATTTTAAAAGTCACTTTGAGTCTGTGATATTATATATTACTTCCCGTGGCATCATATGTTAATAATTAAAAATTAAAACCATGGCAATTATAAATTTGTTTTTTAAATGGTTTTGAGAAAATATATACAGTTTCAAAAAGTAACATTGAACTAAGGATTTGCTAATGCTCAAAATAAATTTTCATCTGGTAGTTCATGATTGTTTTTATTAAAAGGAAATGAGACAAACTAAATCTGTTAGGTCAGAAGAGTGTATATGTAGTCATAACTTGAGATGTAAGGTGCCTTTACAATTACTTCCTTTTAAATCTATATATGCATAATTTTGATTCACATGAATTTCTTTTTTCTTTTTTTTTTTCTTTTTGAGATGAAGTCTCACTCTGTCACCCAGGCTGGAATGCAGTGGCATGACCTTGGCTCATTGCAACCTCCACGTCCAGGGTTCAAGTGATTATTCTGCCTCAGCCTCCTAAAGTGGCTGTGTAGCTGCTGTTACAGGCTCGTGCCACCACGCTTAGCAAACTTTTTTTTTTTTTTTTTTGTATTTTTAGTAGAGACAGGGTTTCATCATGTTGGCCAGGCTGCTCTTGAACGTCTGACCTCATGATCCACCCACCTCAGCCTCCTAAAGTGGCTTGAGCCACCGCAGCCAGCCAGTTGGCACTAATTTCTTTAAGGACTCTGAACTTTGTTAGGGCCTTGCATTGTTAGGATTCTCCACCACCTGTCCATACTGACATCCATGCAGCAACATCAGCATCACCTGGGAGCTTGTTAGTTTTGTAGAATTTCAGGATTTGCCCTAGACTTATTGAATCAGAATCTATATTTCACCTAGATCCTCTGGTGATTCCAGTTTGAAAATCGTTGGTCTGTAGTTCAGTAATACTCAAATTTTAGTATGCACAGAATCACCTGGTAGATGATTATCTGTTATTAAAACACAGATTTCTGGACCTCATGCCCAGAGTTTCTGATTCAGGTCTGAGATTAGATTAAAATTTGTATTTCTAACAAGATCCCAGGTGATGCTGATGTTGTGTAGAACACTGTCTGAGAGCCATTTTACCTGATTACTTAAAAAGTAAACAAAATTATTAATAATGTTACTGAACTATAATTCTTTACCTCTTTAAAGAATCTTTAAAGATGTATTGCATAATCATTCTATTGGTGTTAAATCAAAATTCTTACATCTCAGATAACTTTAATATAAATTAGATACTATATTTTTGTGATTATATTACTTCCTCTGTTATATATATTTTCTAGTCATAACGTTCTACTTTTACAGTTATGCATGAGTCTTCTTACAGGTTTAGGATAAAATGACAATAATGTTATTTACTTTAATAGTGAAGCCCTTTTGTAATTATTTTAAATGTACATTTCTGGAATATCTAATATAGATTGAGTATCCCTTATCCAAAATGCTTGGGACCAGAGTGTTTGGGATTTTGGATTTTAACAGGTTTTTGAATATTTGCAGAATACCTGCATGTTGAACATCTCTAATCTGAAAATTTAAAACACTCCCGTAAGTATTTCCTTTGAGCATCATGTCAGTGCTCAAGAAGTTTTGGAGCATTTCAAATTTTAAATTTTTTATTTTGGATGCTCACTCTTCTAATTTCAGTGATGGTTACATGATTAATCAATAGATTCAAGGTTATTATCTGACAGATTCATTTTTAAAATTGGATAAAGACATCATATTAAAAAGAGCAACATTTTATAATTGATAAAATTCTAGAAACATTATCTTAACAGCCATCCGGCCTATGTGCCTTGTATTTTATCATTATGAAAAGTGTGTTTTTGTTTCTTTATTGAAAGGATTTTAAGATATTTTGTGTGCCTAAGAAGGTTAATGTTCTTTTTCTCCAGGTGATAATTGATGACCAGTTACCTGTTGATCACAAGGGAGAATTGCTTTGTTCTTATTCCAACAATAAAAGTGAATTGTGGGTTTCTCTTATAGAAAAAGCATACATGAAAGTCATGGGAGGATATGATTTTCCAGGATCCAACTCCGTGAGTAATAGATAAGACAATCCAGACACAGACTTACGCTATCTAATGTAACTGTATTAAATTTGAAAAATTCTAGATGGTCTTTTTGTTTATAGGAAAAGCAGATTTTCAACCCCTGAAAAAGGATGACCAGTCCCCATGTTATGGGGATATATGTATTTTCTTGAGTATCTGGGAAAGTCTAAACTGTGTCTCCCTTTATGTCAGGATAGAAGGACAATTATAAATACAGTATATCTTTCCAGAGCAGTCTGTTTAGATCAAATGGACGTATCATATTGTCATGTATATTTTTTTTGTAATTCAGGTTCAAGGAGTTGCATGTTTTAACCAATCTTAACAGAAATTAGTCAGATTGGCATGACTTTAAATTTTTTTTTTTTTTTGAGATGGTGTCTTGCTCTGTCTCCTAGGCTGGACTTCAGTAGCATGATCTCAAGCTTACTACAACCTCTGCCTTCCAAGTTCAAGCAATTCTCCTGCCTCAGCCTCCTGTGTAGCTGGGACCACAGGCATGCACCACCATACCCAGCTAATTTTTGTATTGGTAGAGACGGGGTTTCACCATGTGGCCAGGCTGATCTTGAACTCCTGACCTCAGATGATCCACCTGCCTCGGCCTCCCAGAGTACGGGGATTACAGGCGTGAGCCACTGCACCTAGCCTGACATGACTTTAAATTCTTACAGTTACCAGCCTGTGGCCTTGGAAAATGTTTAACCTTACTTAACCTCTTATGTATCCATAATATAAGGATAATATCTACCTCTTGTTGCAAAATCGTAAAGATGAAGTAATGTATGCAAATCATCCATCATTCGTAAGTGATTCGTTTCCCTGCCAAACCAGATGTCCTTGATTTTTCCAGTTTGTTTTTTTCTTTTCGTCCAGTTCTTATACTAGACAAAGAATATATAGGTCATAATTAAATGCAATAGGATGTTACAGTTTCTTTTTTCCCAGCCTATACTTTGAATTGCTCTAGCCTTCACATACTGTTAGTTTAGCTTTCTAATCTGTTGCTTGTTGATTTACTCAGAAGTTTAGAGAGAGAAAGAATGGGAATGTATATAAAACATGAGAAATATCATTTCAAGAACTCACTGAAAGGAGTGACTGCATCGTTGAAGCAGTTTTTTCTGTTACGTTATCTTTTTATTATATTCATCAGTAAAACAGTTTTTTATTCAGGAAGAGCAACAAAGATTATGGGGAAAAATATGTATGTTCAAAACCAGGTAGGAATTTGAGTTAAATAAGAAATGTATTACTCGTTGAGAACAACTGCCTTCTGATTTATTTCTACCAAAATTTTTTTTTTTTTTTTTTTTTGAGACGGAGTTTCGCTCTTGTTACCCAGACTGGAGTGCAATGGCGCGATCTCGGCTCACCGCAACCTCCGCCTCCTGGGTTCAGGCAATTCTCCTGCCTCAGCCTCCCGGGTAGCTGGGATTACAGGCACGCGCCACCATGCCCAGCTAATTTTTTTTTTGTATTTTAGTAGAGACGGTGTTTCACCATGTTGACCAGGTTGGTCTCGATCTCTCGACCTCATGATCCACCCGCCTCGGCCTCCCAAAGTGCTGGGATTACAGGCTTGAGCCACCGTGCCCGGCCTACCAAAATTATTATGCCAAATCAGTGAGATGTAATTGCTCTGGGGATTTAAGAACTTGAAAATGACACTGGCTGTCCTGAAATGTGTTTCTGTTGCAGAATATTGATCTTCATGCACTCACAGGCTGGATACCAGAAAGAATTGCAATGCATTCAGATAGCCAAACTTTCAGTAAGGATAATTCTTTCAGAATGCTTTATCAAAGGTAAACATGTTTTTATGCGTGTGGTAAACGTTGTCATTTAAAAACATATCATGCCTTATTTAGAATAGAGATTGCAGAAGCCGTTGTTTTTAGTTATTTTAAGGAAATTGCTTTTAAAATAGACTTCACATTATGTACTTCCTATAGTCCTCAGCTATCTTCCCTAATAGAGTTAATCCAAATTTTAGGTAATCTAAATACTTGAATATGCAATATGGAAAAATTATTTTAGACTTACTGATGAATTACCAAGTTGAGGGACAGTGGGAAAAGAGAAGTCTGAGAAGTTAAACCTTAAATGGATAATCCATATGTAGGGACTAGAAATTTGTCTAAACAGTAATACACATTGGGTTGCAAAACTGAAAAGCCCAATGATTTGATAAATAAAATGATACGCCGTTTTGGGAAGTGCCTTTGGTATTTTGCATCTTCATTTTTATTTGTAAACTACTTGAAATTTAGTATTTGTTTTCCTTCATTGGTAGGTTTCTACTTTAGAATTAAGTTGCCTAAAACTTAAAAAAAGTGATAATTTATGTGATATACTATGAATTAGAAATGTACTACTTGTTGAAAATTCTTCAGAGGTAGGAACAGCCCATTTTCATGTAAGCCATTAAACTAACAATAAAATGGTGCTATCTTGGATTAAAAATGTTGTTTTTCTTTAATTAATTGTCCTTGGGGTTCATTCCAGATTTCACAAAGGAGATGTCCTCATCACTGCATCAACTGGCATGATGACAGAAGCTGAAGGAGAGAAGTGGGGCCTGGTTCCCACACATGCTTATGCGGTTTTGGATATTAGAGAGTTCAAGGTTTGCCTTAAATCTTTTTCTTTTTTCTCGTCGGATAAAACATTTGCAGGGATCCCAGATAATTTATCAGACTTTTGAATACTGACAAATCAAAGCTTAAGTGGAGTTTGTAAACCATTTCATCTACTACGTTAAACAACTTGACTCTACCGTTGGAAATTATGAAATTAAAAGATAGGAAAGGAAAGTATAGGGATGGCACAGATACTGATGACAGAACAGAAATGCTTTTATAGAACAAATGCTTTGTCTTTTCCATATAAGCAGCAGTTCTGAAGTGAGTACATAGCTCCCAAGATTCCAAGCTGCATATTGGTGTTTGGATCAATCACAGTGTTAAGCTCTTAAATCAGTTCTCCCCAACCTTTTTGGCACCAGGGATCAGTTTTGTGGAAGAGAGTTTTTCCAGGACAGGTGGGAGCATGGTTTCAGGATAAAACTGTTTCACCCCAGATCATCAGGCGTTAGATTCTCATAAGGAGAATGCAGTCTAGATCCCTTGCATGCACAGTTCACGGTAGGGTTCACACTCCTGTGAGAATCTAATGCCACCACTGATCTGACAGGAGGTGGAGCTCAGGCTGTAATGCTCACTCACCCACTGCTCACCTACTGCTGTGCGGCCCAGTTCCTAACAGGCCATGGACCAGTACTGGTCTGTGGCCCAGGTGTTGGCAACCCCTGCTCTAAAGCATAGTAGACACTAAATAAATGTTTGTGAAAGGGGGCCAGACATGGTGGCTCACACTTGTAATCCCAATACTTTGGGAAGCTGAGGCAGGAGGATCTCTTGAGGCCAGGAGTTCAAGACCAGCCTGGGCAATATAGTAAGGTCCCATCTCTACAAAAAATAAAATTAGTTGGGCATGGTGCTGTATGTTTATAATTACAGCTACCAAAGATGCTGAGGAGGGAAGATCGCTTGAGCACAGAAGGTCAAGGCTGCAGTGAGCCATGACCACACCACTGCATTTCAGCTTGAGTGATAGACACCCTGTCGTAAAAAAAAAAAAAAAAAAAAAAAAAAAGTGAAAAATCCTGAAAGAGGAAGAGAATAGGAAGATAGCTAGGCATCAGATACATGCCATTGGGTTTGTGTGAGCAAGTATTTTTCTCTTAGAAGTCCTTGCATACTGACAGGCCTTTCAGGCAGATCCTATTTCTGCAATATCTGGACTAAGTGTTGGAATATTTGACTTCATTACTTCTGAGGTGGTTGATGTTTTTAACTGAAAAATGGATTGGTTCTATGGATTAGAAAATACCAAGATTATTAAAGAAGCACTATTTCTTAATGAAGGACCTTTGATAACAGAACAAGTAGTGATCAGTCAGCAATAACAGAGCACTACTATGTGTGAATTAGACTGGTTTTCTTATGTGTGGCACAAGGAATTACAGTCACATGTTGCTTAATGATAAGTATGCGTTCTGAGATATGCGTTGTTAGGTGATTTTGTTGTGGCATGAACATCATAAAATGTACTTACACAAATCTAGATGTTACAGCCTACTGTACACCTAAGCTCTATGGTATAGCCTAGTGCTCCTAGACTACAAACCTGTACAGCGTGTTATTGTATTGAACACTGTAGGCAGTTATAACCAAACGGTAAGTATTTGTATATCTAAATGTAGAAAAGGCACAGTAAAAATACAGTATAAAAGATTGTGTTAAATGGTATACCTGTATAGGGAGGGCACTTAAATGAATGGAGCTTGCAGGACTGGAGGTTGCTTTGGGTGAGTGGTGAGTAAACAGGAAAGACATTGCTGTACACTACTGCAGACTTTATGAACACTGGACATGTAGGTTTTATGAGAATACTGTTTTCTTCAATTATGAATTGTTTTAAGCCAACCATCAGTGGTGGCTGAATACCAACTTCAGTGATACTAATGTTGTTAATAATTTCTGATTAACCCACTACCATCAGACCAGTCCAATAACAACCTTGGCTTACTGTAATTTTTTACTTTATAAATTTAAAAATTTTAAACTTTTGGACTCTGTAATAACAATGCATTTGTAGAGCTGTACACAAATACTTTCCATTCTTGTTCTGTGAGCTTTTTTTAAAATTTTAAAGCTGTTTTATTAAAATATGAAACATAAACACACACATTAACCTAGGCCCACATGGGGACAGGATCAACAGGATGTCACTTGGCAATACAAGTTTTTCAGCTCCATTATAATCTTATGAAACCACTATGATGTATGTAATCCATCATTGTCTGAAATTTTATTTTATGGTGCATGACTGTATATGAATTATGAGGGTAATAGCGACGTACTGCACCATTTTAAAATTTATAGTCTCAGAACTTTCTAAATTAGTCCTGGTCAGTGTTGCCCCCCCCCCACACACACACACACCCACAGCCATTGTTTCTTTAAAAGTGGCATAAAAATTGACCACTGAAAGCAAAAAATATAAAAATTATGTGAAATTAAGTAAGCCAGTAGGTCCAGTAAGTTTGGGTTTTCTTAGAAGTATAATTTACCACAAATACCAGTCTAAACATTTTAAGTGGCCGGGTACAGTGGCTCACACCTGTAATCCTAGCACTTTGGGAGGCTGAGGCAGGACGATTGCTTGAGGCCACGAGTTCACAACCAGCCTAAGCAAAATAGCAAGACCACATCTCTGCAATAAATTTTTCAAAAGTTAGGCATGGTGACAAACATCTGTAGTCCCAGCTACTTGGGAAACTGAGGTAGGAGGATCACTTTAGCTCAAGGCTGCAGTGAGCCATGGTCACACAACTACATTCCTGTCATTTTTGTTTGACTACCTCTAACCTGCTTGCATATTCCAAGGTTTTATCTTCATTTTTGTCTCAGCGATTCTCCATTTGGGTCATTTTTGTGTCTTTGAGGTGATGTTTCATAAATAGTCTATTATGGAAGTACATCTCCAGATCAGGGTGTGGACTTCAGACAAGTGTTATCATAGAATTTCTGAAGCTGTCCAAGGCTTTTCCTTTGCTGCTACTTGGAAATAACTTCAGAAATTGGATGTTTTGGCAAAAGGATTTTTTTTTTCGTTCTCTAGCATTCCTTCTCCTTTTTAGGGCTGATTTTCTACCCATCCAAACAAAATCTACAGCCACATCTTAGTGTCCTTGAATATCACTCGATGCTGGGGGTTTGTCTCAGAAAAGCTTAGCAGCAATTTGCTGTCCTTTGTGCTCCTTTTTTAGGAAGTGTTAAGAGTCCTGAAATGAGGCAGATTTCCTGCTTATGGAGAACTAGATTTTATGAAAAGAAAGGAATTAAATGTCGGTTGACTTATGTGTGGTGAGACACATATGGTGTAAAAGATATTGATGAAAGAAATTACATTAATGAAGCTTCTAGGGAATATAGCCTAAGAGGAGTGAGTCTTATGTCCAGAAATCACATAAGTCTACCCGAGGCCACAATTTGCCTATTTGAAATAGCAAAGGAGTGTGTTGTTGTGGTTGTTTAGATGTCTCCCAAACAGTTTGATTTATGATATCATTAGAAAAAGTACACAACTTCCTTAGGTGACTGCTTGCAGTAAAACAAATACTATTTTGGATTTACCACCTCTTTCATTTTCCTGAATTAATGTAATCAGTTCTATAGACATACCTGGTATTTACTGAGCATTTACCTAAGATTCTGTTTCATAAATTCAGTGAAAAATCTGAAGTGATGATACTGCCACCATTTCAAGGAGTTAATGATTTCATTAGGGAGACAAGGTGACTACATTTATGCAAGTAGAAAACAATATAAGATAGGAAACTGTTTTAAACTAGTGTAATACAGATTGTTAGCACTGTGAAGTTTGGAGAAGAGAAAGTAATTAAAAGAAAAATTACTAAATGCTAGCTACTTTATGTTAATTCCATTTGATCTTCACAGCCATCTTCTAGGGATACATCATAATCTTCATTTTACTTATGAGTAAACGAATGTGTGGAGGGTAAATGACCCACCCAAAGAACTGGAATTTGGTCCCACTTTATTCTGATTCTAAAATCCGTTTTTTTTTTTCCTTCGCTATGTCTGTCTTCACTGAGAAGAAAGGGTAACTAAGGGGATCAGAGAGGGCCTTTCAGAAAAAAGGAACAGCATGAGAAATGCCTTTGGAGGCAAAATTGAATAAGGATTTTCTGGCGTTGTAAAAGGGAAAACTAGATTAGCACCAAAGATACCTGAGTATAAATACTGGAAAATAAAATGGGACCAGTGAGCTTTGAAAAGGCAGGAAATACTTTGTGCCCTAAAGCAGCACTGTCTAGTACAACTCCTGCAATGATGGAAATGTTCTTTATTTGATTTGAAGGGAAAGAATTGATACATACCCACAGTTTGTCCTCTAACAAGAACTAATACAGTAAAAACTGTTTTGCAACTTAATGTTATCTCCTGTTTCTTTTTTTATATAGGGGCTGCGATTCATCCAGTTGAAAAATCCTTGGAGTCATTTACGTTGGAAAGGAAGATACAGTGAAAATGATGTAAAAAACTGGACTCCAGAGTTGCAAAAGTATTTAAACTTTGATCCCCGAACAGCTCAGAAAATAGACAATGGTAAATATATCTTTTTAATTTTAATACCATTTATTCTTCAAAAAATGTTCTAGCAAAGCAAAATATATGTAACTGACTTAAGTCATTTAGCATTAAGATTTTTTTAGATTAACAAAGGTATTAATTTTCAGGAATATTTTGGATTTCCTGGGATGATCTCTGCCAGTATTATGATGTGATTTATTTGAGTTGGAATCCAGGTCTTTTTAAAGAATCAACATGTATTCACAGGTAACTTTTTGCACATTGAAGAGTATGCTTTATAATAGCCTCACTTTGTTCACTTAAAAACGTGCCAGTCACGTTGGCTCATGCCTATAATCCCAGCGCTTTGAGGGGCCAAGGTGGACGGATCAGTTGAGTTCAGCAGTTCTGGGCGAGGCTGGGCAACATGGCAAAACCTCACCTCTACAAAAAATACAAAAATTAGCTGGTCATGGTGGCGCACACCTGTGATCCCATCTACTTGGGAAGCTGAGGTCAGCAGATCACTTGAGCCTGGAAGGTGGAGGTTGCAGCCAGCCAAGATCATGCCACTGCACTCCAGCCCAGACAAACAGAGCAAGACTCTTGTCTCAAACAAATAAAAATGGAATGGTTAATTTAGGAAGACTAGCATTCCCTCTTTTTTTATTCCCACAGTGACTATCTTGTTAATAGTTTTTTCTTTCCATACTTCCTGGTTATGCCAAAAAAAATTAAAACCAGTAAAAACTAAAAACTCTGATTAATCCACTTTTTGAAATAGCGTTATATTTTAGCTCTATGAGAAATGTAATTACAACCTTCTTTGTTTACTTTATCTTTTAGTACTTGGGATGCTAAGCAAGGACCTGTGAAAGATGCCTATAGCCTGGCCAACAACCCCCAGTACAAACTGGAGGTGCAGTGTCCACAGGGGGGCGCTGCAGTTTGGGTTTTGCTTAGTAGACACATAACAGACAAGGTATTGATACCCTTCTAATGATATCCTATACAGAAATTTTTTAAATATAGTTAGAGCATTGTGAAAGACATATATAATCACCAGCCTGTTTAATTTACATAGGTGCCCTGAAAGTAGTGTTTTCTCAAATAAATATTTTTATTTTCCTCTAAGGAAATTTATATTTTATAATTATACACTTAAAATCTTGTTCAGAAGTCATCTCTGAAGAAAAGTATGAGGGATTTGATGCTTTTTAGTGAGGGTTTGGGGGTGGATGATGTATAGTTTAAATCACTGAAATATGCTGAAGGGAGTTTGGAAATGTTGAATCATTAGTCTTGAATCTGTAAAGGTTAACCATAATCTTAATAGCCTCTGAATCTTATGTAATATATTATTTCATAATATAGATACAGTTGTCATCTATTAAAATGATAATTTAATTCAGAGAAACAGTGTTCCTTATAACATTAAATAGCTGAAAAATGCTCTTAGAGTTATTTTGTTAACTTTAAATAAAGAGCATTTTTTGTGGAGAGCTTAAAAAAGAAAACAAATCGCATTTTCAACCCATTTTCTAACCACATTGGATTCTTTGTGATTTTAGGATGATTTTGCGAATAATCGAGAATTTATCACAATGGTTGTATACAAGACTGATGGAAAAAAAGTTTATTACCCAGGTATGTTTAGTAGCCCAGCAAACATTAAAATAAACATACATTAAGATTTTATTTATATGATTATGTTGAAAAATGACACATTTTATGTAGATAATATAGAGAAATAATTGTGTTGATAGACTAATAGCTCAAGCATATGGAAGGACATTTTTATGCTGTTCTGTGTTTTGTTTTAATTTAGATAAGCCAAGGGAGGATTTCCACCTTCTCGCACATGGCTGACAGAATTTTATTTCTGAGACTTAAATTATGTCTTTGACTGTAATCAAATGTTTTCTGTAGTTTTCCATGAACTCCTGGATAAAATCTAAGCTCTTCAGCATGATACATACAAGGCTTTTTATATTTTGGCCTACTTTCCCCCTTTATTTATGCCTCAGCTTCTCACAGTTGAGATAGTTGCTACTCCAGGATACACCGTTGCCCTTGTTGCCCCTTTTCATATGGAATCTCTCTCCTCCTGCCACATATTCCTTTTTCCTTGTTGCGCTTAACACATGTAGTTAATGTCCAGCCTAAATGCCATTCCTTCCACTGGGCGCCTGAGACATTTAACACATCGTATGAAAACCACTTTGCTTTCACATTTAAAAAAAATGTATATCACTTAATGAGAGAAACTATCTTAAGGCTGTGAAGAATATGGTGAATGAAACAGGACTCTGCTTTCGTAGAGTTTATGTTCTAGTTGTGGAGACAGATAAGCAAAATATCAAGTAGTGATACATGTGTGTAAAAAAGTAAAATAGAGCTATGTGTGAGTGACTGGTTGGTCAGTGGTCATGGATTGAGTAGGGATGGGAAGAGCTATGAATAACAAAAGGAAACAGTCATTCAAAGAAATCAAGGGAAAAGCATTACAGGCAGAGGGAACAGCAAGTGCAGGGCCTTACAGTGAGAAAAGATGATGTGTTTTTGAAACAGAGAATAGGCCAGTTGCCTGGGTAGGTGTGGTACCAAAAGAAGTCAGGAAGATTTGCAGAGGTCAGATCACGTGAGGTTCTGTACACTACAGGAAGGGGTTCAGAGGGTCTTTGGTCATAATCAGGAAAATGACATGTGCTGGCTCCAAATGAAGATGCCAGGTAGGCTGTTGGATTTTTGAATAGAGTTCTAGAGTAAGGAAAGAGATACAGATTGAGGATTCTGGAGCATATAGATGGAATTTGAAGATGGGACTGTATAAATCACTTGTGAAGAGAGTTGTGGGTACAGAGATGAACACCCAGGACCTGACCCTTGGACTCTGAGACATCTTAAGGTTGAGCAGAGGAAAAGGTACCACAAAAGAATGTGAACAGAGGGCCTGATGAAGCAGTGAAGTTTCACATATAACCCAAGCAAAGAACATTTTTCAAGAGGGAAAGAAAGGATAACTGCATCTATTGATGTTTAAGAAATCAAATGAGATTAGGTGAGAGAAGAAACAGTTGTGGAAACTAAATGATTAAGAACAGAAAGAAGGAAACAACAGACACTGAGGTCTACTTGACGTGGGGGGAGGGTGGGAGGAGGGGGAGGAACAGACAAGATAATATTGGATTCTGGCTTAATACCTAGGTGATGAAATAATATGTACAACAAACCCCCATGACACATAAGTTTACCTTTGTAACAAACATTCACATGTACCCCAAAACGTGAAATAAAAGGTAAAAAGAGAAGAAACTATTGGACTTAGCATCCTGGCAGTCATTGTTGACCTTGATAAGAACAGGCTTAGTGGAGAGGTGGGGCTAGAAGCCCAATTGGATTGGTTTTAAAAGACACTGTGGTATAAGGAAGCAGTTGTTGACAGTTCTTCTAAGAAGGCTGTGCAAAGAAATGGGCAGTGATGTGGGAAGATGTTATCAGAAGTGGTTTAAGTCTTACTTTGTTTAATCATAGGAAAGTATAACATTCTTCCCTATTAGACTGTGTTAAGGGCAGGCATTGAGTCTTAGTAGTCAGTATCCCTATGTTCTGGAATGGGCATGGCACCTAGTAGGTCCAGTGACAATACCAAGTTAAACTAGCCAAATTTTCCTTTTTTAAAACAGTGCTCTATCTTATGTGTAGTGATTTTGCCTTTTCAGAATACTTTCGAGTTTATAATTGTATTTTAATTACAACACTTTGCAGTAATAAAGGACAGGCCTTGTTCCCCATTTTTCAGAAGAGTAAACTGAAACATGGAAGGGTTGAAAACCTTGTTCAGGATCCACAGATATGCCAGTTTTTTTTCTCTTCTCACTAGGTCACACACCCCTAAGCATTAGAGACTTATGACTTGTTTGAGATACGAAAATGTTTAGGTTTTCTGATAGGTCCCCATTATAAATATTCAGTGTTCCTAAATAAGCTAAGTGAGAGCATTGATCTTAACATACAGTAATTGACATGCATAAAATAATTGTATCAGGCTTGATTGATGAGCCTATCAAAGAATAGTAGGCAGCATTCTTTTTTTTATATATTTATATTTTTAAAAATATGGAACGCTTCACGAATTTGCGTGTCATCCTTGCGCAGGGGCCATGCTAATCTTCTCTGTATCGTTCCAATTTTAGTATATATGCTGCCGAAGCAAGCACAGCATTCTTTATAGTAACAAAATATTGAAAACAATCTGAATATCCCAATTTTCTAAATAACCAGTTGGAGGTACAGATAAAATGTAATAGTCATATGATAGAATATTATACAAGCAGTTATAAGAAAAAAACTGTCTGTGTAGAACAACATAGATCTTTTTAAAATGTTGAGTAAAAAATGAAAGATATAAGACATATACTATTTTTTTTCTTTTACATATACACTTATACCAGAAACAATTATTTGATCATTTTTAGGAGGGGGTATGTTTGTATTAAAGTCTAAAAAGGTGCTCACCAAATCCATCAATAGAATGGAATAAGATAAGGATGATGGTTAAAAGAGACATTGTTTTATGAAGAGGCTAGGACGATCCCCCCCCCCCCAAAAAAAAAGTTAAATCTGAGTGGTGGGGAATCTAGATATATTTTTATATACGTCTTTTTTTTTTTTTTTTTTTTTCATTTTTTAAAGACAGGGTTTCACCATGTTGGTCAGGCTGGTCTTGAACTCCCGACCTTAAGTGATCCACCTGTGTTGGCCTCCAAAGTGCTTAGATTACAGGCGTGAGCCACTACGCTTGACCATATGTCTTTTTATATTTTTAATTTTATCTCAAAAGAAAAAGCTAATCCTGACTTTAAAATCCTCTCTGGGAGAAAAATGCAACCCAGAACAAATAGTAGGAATTACTGAAATGCAACAGAGCAAATAGTAAGTACTATTATATCTCATTGAATGTATTCAAAAAGATTATTTTTGCATATTAGGAACTGTTTAATTCACTAAGATTATGTTTTAAGGACAGAATCAATTAAGGAGATGTCCATCCAAGTAATTATTTTTCCTACATCAACCATAAAACTTCAAAAACTAAGAAAAAAAACTCCTTTTCTCTAAGCCTACTTGTTTGTTTGCAGCTGACCCACCTCCATACATTGATGGAATTCGAATTAACAGCCCTCATTATTTGACTAAGATAAAGCTGACCACACCTGGCACCCATACCTTTACATTAGTGGTTTCTCAATATGAAAAACAGAACACAATCCATTACACAGTCCGGGTAAGTAAAACCAACACACAATGACAAAACACAATAATATAAAGTACGTAATGTGCTCTGCTTTGTAAGTGGGATCATCTGGAGAAAAAGTTTATTTCTGAAAATGTACTGCCATTTTTGTGCTGATTTTAATAGTAAATTATGCTTTCTGTAGAAAATAATACATTCGAAAAGAAATGTTTTTATTTCGAAAGAACATTTTTATTTTCATAGTAATAGTTTAGTCCTGCGGCAGTATAGTATGTTGGACTAATACATTTCTTTCTTTCTTTCTTTCTTTCTTTCTTTCTTTCTTTCTTTCTTTTTTTCTTTTCTTCTCTTCTCTTTTCTCTTCTCTTTCTCTCTCTCTCTCTCTCTCTCTTTTTTTTTTTGGAGACAGAGTCTTGCTTTGTCACCCAGGCTGGAGTGAGTGCAGTGGTGCAGTCTCAGTCCGTTACAGCCTCTGCTGCTAAAGCAGTTCTCCTGCCTCAGCCTCCTGGGTAGCTGGGACTACAGGTGCTGCCACCACACCCAGCTAATTTTTGTATTCTTAGTAGAGATGGGGGTCACCATGTTGGCCAGGCTGGTCTCAAACTCCTGACCTCAAGTGATCCACCCACCTCGGCCTCCCAAAGTGCTGGGATTACTGGTGTTGAGCCTCCATACCTGGCCAGTACATTTGATTTTAAAGCAAGCAATAAAAACTTACTTAGCCTGTTTAACATTTTTATTGACTTAAAGGATTTTGAAGTTAGTAAAAGCGAATCAGTTACCTAGAAACATACTGCTCTCATCTAGCTAGGAAGGTCATTGTAATTTTCTTCCATATAGATTTGTTTGGCTCTACATAAGCAACTCAATTTGAATAGATTTTTAGTGATTAAAGCAATTGGGAGCTGCTGCCACCCCTTCATTTTTCGTATGCAGAAGCCACAGCCTGGAAAAATTGTGATTTGCCCTGAGTCATACACAGTTAGTAGCAGAGAAAGCCCAAGATAAGACCTCCAGCTTCTCAGTTGCCAGCTCATTAATCCACTGCCTATAGAATAATGACTTGTATATGCCAACTGGTTTTTTATTCTTCCAATATATTCATGAATCACTTTGATGTTCTTGTAAGTGTAAAATTGATCAATACAGTCTTTTTTTATATATATATCTAGGTATATTCAGCATGCAGCTTTACTTTTTCAAAGATTCCTTCACCATACACTGTATCAAAACGGGTAAGTACATTCATTTGGTTATAGTTATAATCTCAGCATTCTTTTAGAATGTTTAAATTCCCTTTTCCATTTCTCTCATTTTATATTCAGCAATTTATTATGAAATAAAAACATGCTAAGGCTTCACAGGAATATCAGAGAAACCTAAGTGGCCTTCAATTTGGGTTGAAATACAAGATCTTCAGTGAGCAACATCTGTGAAAAGAAACAAATTCAGAGAAAGAAGGTTAATGCAAACTTTGGTGGTTAGAGAAGACTATGTGGATGAACCTTGAAAGTAAAATTTGAGACTAACTTTGCAGGGTGGGCTAGATGTGTAGACAGGATTCTATGGAAGATTCCTGGTAGAGAGAACAGCTTGATTAGAGGAAAGAGATGGAAATAGGGTTTAGTCTAGCAAATCAGCCTGGCTGTCAGCAGCAAATATAGAGCCACAGAGTGGAAAATTGCCTTTTTTTTTTATTTTTTGTTTTTTTTGAGACGGAAAGGAGTTTTGTCTGTAAGTGGAATTGGAGAATTAAATTTTGTTAATACTAAAACTTTGTTCTTACTAGATTAATGGGAAGTGGAGTGGTCAGAGTGCTGGAGGATGTGGAAATTTCCAAGAGACTCACAAAAATAACCCCATCTACCAATTCCATATAGAAAAGACTGGGCCATTACTGATTGAGCTACGAGGACCAAGGTTTGTGATGAGTAATTTTCTTAAATTAATGATGCTCTATTAAAAATGAACATAGTAAAACAGAAAAAACTTTAGAAACAAACCTAAGCATATATGGACATTGTACTTACAACAATGACATTGTAGTAGTGTCAGGAAGGGACAGTCTTTTCAATAAATGATGTGGAATAATGAGCATCCATGTGTAAAAAGGGTAATTAGAACCCTGTTTCACATCAAATCTAAAAACTCCAGGTGGATTACAAACCTAAATGTGAAAGGTAAAACAATACAGCTTCTATACGATAATGCAGGAAATGTCTTAACCTCAAGAGAGGAAAGATTTCTTAAATAAGACAAAGAGCATATTACAAGATTTGTAAATATGCTACATTGGTTAAAAAAAAATCTGCAGTTTTTTAAAAATAAACAAAAACATGTCACAAATGGGGCAATCCAATGACGAGTAAACCACTGTAATAGCCACAAATTGGAAACACATTTGTTCATCAGCAACATTTAAGATTATAATATAGTCATATAATAGAGTCCTGATATAACAATTGAAATAAATTACAGCTACACACAGCATGATAGATAGGTCTTAAAAACAATGCTGAGCAAAAACCACACGTACAGAATATATACCGTATGATTTTACTTCTGTGAAGTCAAGAACAGAAAACTAAAAGACTTATATAAGGATGCACACTAAGGTAGTAAAACTGCAAAGCAGAACAAGAGAGTTATTAGCATAAAAGCTCTGTGTGGGGACAGGAGTTGCAATTAGGAATATACAGGTAATTCTGTGGTGCTGAGAGGATATGTTGATCTGAGTGGTGGTTACCCAGGTGTTTATTCACTTTGCAAATGATTTATTAAGCTGTATGTATGTTTTACATAAGTGTCATATTGCATAGTTTTAAAAGGTTTAAAAAATACAGAGGATATAGCCTGGGCATGGTGGCTCACACCTGTAGTCCCAGCACTTTGGAAGGCCAAGACAGGCGAGTTCAGGAGTTCAAGACCAGCCTGAGCAACATAGCAGAACCACATCTCCACAAAAACTTGTAAAAAATTTAGCCAGGCATGGTGGCATGTGCTTTTATAGTCCCAGCTACTTGGGAGGCTAAGGTCGGAGGATGACTTGAGTCCAGGAGGCAAAGGTTGCAATGATCCTAGATCATGCCACTGCACTCCAGCCTGGTCAACAGAGTGAGACCCTGTCTCATACAACCACCACCAAAAAAAAAAAAAACAAATAAAAACAGAACTACCTTCTAAATAAAATTGGGCTTAATTTTGCTTTTCTTACAAACTAATCCAGCAGCAGTTAATAACCCTTTAGATATGAAGATATGATTAAGCTATTTTTCCACAAGAAAGTCATTTTTAAAATCTCTACCACTTTGATAGGTGCACTAGGCAAATAGGTTCCTGTTTGCTCTTTTGTAGTTAATTTCTAGATAGATTGAACATGTACTAATGTTCATTGACTATTCATGTTTCTTGCCTGTAGAGTTGTCATTTTTTTAATTGTAAACATGAATAAGATAAGGATATTAACTCCTTCACATATTTGCAGATGTTTTTCTCAGATTGTCATTTTTCTCCCACATAGAAAAACATTTCATTTTAAAGTAATCAAATCTGTCTCTGTTTTGTTTTGTTGTTTTTTTTGCTGTGGACAGGAACTCTCACATTATCAAATTAATTTTCACCATATTCTGATTATTTTGTGGTTTAACATTTTGCATTTTAAAAATTCATATGAATATATTTTTATGTTTGGTATGAAATACAGTTTAACAGTTTTTTTCTAAATGTTTTGTTACCTCATCACCAGCTAAATGAATCCTTCTTTCCTTACTGATTTGGAATGCCATGTTTATCATGTGCTAATTACTTCTGTAAATTCAGATTTTATTTCAGGGCTTTCCTGTCCCATAGGCCTTTCCACCTGTCATAATAACAATATTTTTAATTATTCCCTGTGGCTAGGTACAGTGGCTCAAGTGTATAATCCTAGTACTTTGGGAGGCCAAGGTAGGAGGATGGCTTGAGCCCAGAAGTTCCAAACCAGCCTGGGCAGCATAGTGAGACAGACCCCCATGTACAAAAAAGAAATTAATTAGCTAGACTTGGTGGTACATACCTGTAGTTCCAGGTCCTGGGGAGGCTAAGGTGGGAGAACCCCTTGAGTCCAGGAGGGTAAGGCTGCAGTAAACCACGATTGCTCCACTGTACTCCAGCCTGGGTGACTGAGACCCTGTCCCAAAAAAAAAAAAACAAAGGCAAGGCACAGTGGCTCACACCTGTAATTCCAATACTTTGGGAGGCTGAGGCTGTCGGGATCACCTGAGATCAGGAGTTCGAGACCAGCCTAGCCAACATGATGAAACCCTGTCACTACTAAAAATACAAAAAAATTTAGCCAGACATGGTGGCATATGCCTGTAGTCCCAGCTACTTAAAAGACTGAGGCAGGAGAATCACTTGAACCCAGGAGGTGGAAGTTGCAGTGAGCTGAGATCATGCCACTGTACTCCAGCCTGGGCAGCAGAGCGAGACTCCGTCTCAAAACAAAAATAAAATATTTCCTGGCCAGGCCTCACGCCTGTAATCCCAGCACTTTGGGAGGCCGAGGCGGGTGGATCACGAGGTCAAGGATTGAGACCATCCTGGTCAACATGGTGAAACCCCGTCTCTACTAAAAATATAAAAATTAGCTGAGCATGGTGGCGTGCACCTGTAGTCCCAGCTACTTGGGAGGCTGAGGCCGGAGAATCATGCCACTGTACTCCAGCCTGGGCAGCAGAGCGAGACTCCATCCCAAAACAAAAATACAATATTTCCTGGCCAGGCCCTCACGCCTGTAATCCCAGCACTTTGGGAGGCCGGGGCGGGTGGATCACGAGGTCAAGAGATTGAGACCATCCTGGACAACATGGTGAAACCCCGTCTCTACTAAAAATACAAAAATTAGCTGAGCATGGTGGCACGCACCTGTAGTCCCAGCTACTTGGGAGGCTGAGGCAGGAGAATTGCTTGAGCCCAGGAGGCAGAGGTTGCTGTGAGCTGAGATCCTGCCATTGCACTCCAGCCTGGGTAACAAGAGCAAAACTCTGTCTCAAAAAAAAAATTTCCTGGGGAGGCTATGGCAAAAATAGTCTCTCTTAAAGTAAGTTTAATCCAGTGTGTTAATCTTTTAAGGCTTCAACTGAAATATATAAATGGTGTTTTGTATGATTAAGAACAAAAATAGAGTGCATGTGTTTCAGAGTACCATTTCTCTCTTCTGAAACTTCAGAAACATGCTTAATATGACATCTTCACTTCAGTTATTTTAAATCACATGTTTGAGACTATTAATACAGTAATTTTATTTATTTTAAACATTAGGCAATATAGCGTTGGATTTGAGGTTGTAACAGTTTCTACTCTAGGAGATCCTGGACCCCATGGCTTTCTGAGGAAATCTAGTGGTGACTACAGGTAATGTTGACATTTTTATTCTAATTTATACTTTACTTTTTGTGGCATCATCTTCTATAAAAGTTATCATTCTCTCTAAATATAGGTGTGGGTTTTGCTACCTGGAATTAGAAAATATACCTTCTGGTGTCTTCAATATCATTCCCAGTACCTTTTTGCCTAAACAAGAAGGACCTTTTTTCTTGGACTTTAATAGTATTATCCCCATCAAGATAACACAACTTCAGTGATGGAGAAATCTCAACAGTTACTGGCTTTTATACCTACCAAACATCAACTCTTCAAACAAGGACACAAATCTTCTGAACAGTAAACAGAACAATCAGAATGGAATTAAATCTCTAAAAACGTGTTACAGTGGAATTTGGTGCTTGTTCAGGGTGTTTGGTAAGAACTGAATATAGTCAGAATGACCTAAATCACCTAGAGGTGCTGTTTACATGGTTTTGTGTGTATAAAGTTGGCTTGCATTTTACAGGCCATTTTGTATTAAAAAATGCATATGAATAAGATTAGACTCGGTCATCATTGTGAGATGCCTTTGCTAAGAGGATAAAGGAACTGAGACTGGATGAGAAAAAGAAGGGATATAGATTCCTTGAGTGGAATGGTGGGCTAGATTAATATACTGAAATATTTATATTCTTTCCCTTTGTTGCAGAGCATGTGGAAATTAAACCTGCTTGATTCTACTATACATCTTGGGCAACTAATTACCAAATGAATTGTGCTACCATAACTGATTTTAATTTTGTATTGTTTATTATTTTAAATGTCTGTTGCCCAGATGTTATAAAAGAATAAAGCTCTTCAGAAGTACAGACTACCTTAGCATGAAGATGCTCATGCCTAAGAATGAAAATTGTTGGATATCTCCCATTCAGTCATGTAGCGAGAACTTAGAGAAATTCAATACTGCAGTTTTTATTTTTTAAAAAACAGTAGTTGAGATATTGAACGACATTACAATTTAGTTTGTATGGTCTATTTTAAAATTGCTGTATAGTTCAGTGCTCTAGTGGCAATAGCACTTTGAAGAAAATAGAGAATATATGGTGATTGGGTTATGTAGCATTCAGAAAAAGTGAATTGCCAAGATACTCATGTCATGTAAATTCCCACTTTACATAAAACCCATCAGGACAGAATGATGCTCAATATTTAAAAATTCTAAAAATCAGGTGGGATTTTTCATTGTCTCTACTTTATAATTATGAAAACTTATTTTGTATTACTACTACCATAAATTGAAATAAAATGTTTATACTTATGGATACTGCATAGTTTAACTTCGATTTATTCAAAGATTTCATCTATCATATTTAATGTAAATGAGAACAGATTTGCATGAAAATATATACTTCAACAAAAATCTCTTATTTTACAGAGTAGTGGTAGATGATTACACTAATGAGATTGTACTTTGGTAAGTATTTTGTGCTTTTAGTTTTAGCCTATTAGTTTGAGGTGGACTAATTTGACTAGTTTTCTGTTACTCTTTAAAAAGAAAAAATCCAGAACATAAGAACTATATTATAAACACGATTTGAACCTCTTGTGGTAAAGATCTTGTACAGGATGCAAACTGAAAACCTAATCCCTGCCATCAAATCTATTAGAAGAGACGTATATCTGAACAACCTAACTGTGGTACTGATTTCTGTAATGGAGCTCTAACAACATGCTACCAGTGTATGAGTAAAGGAAAGATTAATTTTTGCTGGACCAATATAAAAAATTTTATTGGCAAAATTGATACTTTATCTTGGACCTTGAAGGGAAGGCTTCAAAAGACAGACTACTGACAGTTACTGAGTGTTTACTGTGTACCCAATGTGTATATATATTTTTTTAATCTTCCCAATAGCTGAATAAAATACAGATACTATTATTTGTACTTCTTAAAAGATTTTGCCCCAGGTTCACAAACTGTCTTTCCTGAGGCCCGATTTAGCTGCTATGTGTGTCTAATGACACCCACAGACACAGCCCTCTAGTTGGGGGAGGGACAAGATCCAGACCTGTTGTAGAGGGAGGGAAAACAATCCAGGCCCTTCTGAGGTTCTAAATGACGGTGAGATAGACTAGTCAGGAGTTGTTAGTGAGAGAATGACTGTTTCTAATTCAGTACAGGGACAGATGTGCGTAGCTTCAGTGAAGGTAAGTTTTGACACATTAAAGTAAAATTGCCCATAAAAATCCAGATCTGGAATCAACATGGTATAGTCAGCGAGATGCAAGACTAACAGGAGATGCAAGAAGCCAAGGGGATGGGGGAGGATGAAGAAGCCCAGTGAACAGAACTCCCAGAAGAGTATAATTAAATGTCAGATGTGGTGAAAATAGAGGCCACAGTGATGGCAGACTATGTGAAACTAGAAATTTGAAAGGCGATAGTGTGAGAAGGGAGCCCTGGTCAAAAGGTGGTCTGCATCCCTTTCTGGTGTAGGAAACAAGCAGGTGGTAGGCCGATGGGAAAGAGGGATTGAGGCAGGAAACAAGATATTAAGTCCTAATGCCCAAATAAGGAATACTCCAGCGACACTGACTGCCTAGGCTTTGTGTTTTGTAAAAGCAAGGAAAAGCCCCAATGTTAGAAAATCCCATCCCACTTTCATTCTCTGCAAGAAGTACTTAGAAATTTCTAGTTGACTGTTTAACTTGACTCTGCTGTAAAAACTTTATCCTACTTTATGCTGTTTTACAGATGGTGTTTTTTCTAGAAGGAAAACGAATTGCCTCAATTGCAGGGAACAGTTTTTGCTAACAGTAAATCAAGCAAGTCTCAGTGTCTGTATTACAGATCAAAGGGTGCGAGGAGATTTTATGAGAACCAAATGAACCCTGAAGGTCACTAGTCAAATTCAGGTATGCTGTTTAGTGTTCTTGTTTGAGACCAAATTATGAGACTGGCCAATTTTTGTATTTTTGGTAGAGACTGGGTTTCACTGTGTTGCTGAGGCTGGTCTTGAACTCCTGGGCTCAAGTGATCCACTGGCCTCAGCCTCCCAAAGTACTGGGATTACAGGCTTGAGCCACCTCGCCCGGCTGGCTGTTTAATGTTCTTAAATAGCACAAGAGACTTCTATGAACTTTCCTAAATGAAATATTTAGTAGGTAAAACATCTGTAAATATTTCTGAAACTTAAACCTCGATTGGCCAATGAAGGACCTTTTTCTCCACAGCATGTTTTAATAATGAAATGCAGATTAAGAGTCCACCATTATAACATTTCCACAAGACAAAGGATCCACCTGATTCTCAACTCTGAATGCACATTTGAAATCCCCTTGGGGAGCTTTTAAAAGTCTGATGCACAAGTGTACCCCCAGTTAATTAACTCTGGGGAAGAGACCTGACAGCAACACTTAAGCTTCCTAGGAGACTGCAGTGTGCAGCTGAGGCTGAGGACCATTCCTCCAGCATCACCACATCATCTTTATTTATCTGTCACTGTGTCTCCTCATTGCCCATAGCTTTAGCAGCAGCAGAAGTAGAACTCAAACCTTGGTAATCAAGGCTTAAATTACTACTGTTCTTCAAAACCTTAATTGAAAATGATTACTGGTGACCACAGCACTCCATGTTCTTCCTTATGGCAAGAGGGTGGCATAGAAGATTTAGACAATACTGGGAGTTCTTATTTGAAGTCACAGAGGAAACTTTTCTCAAGCGGTTTTTATTACACTCAATGTATTAAGACAAGTACAAAATAACCTTGTAATTAGGATACTGTATCAGTCAAAAAAGGAGGAGTCACTGTTGTATGAAGAGATTTACAAATGACTAAAATATACAGGCTGTGACAGAATTAACAATTTGAAAGAGGGTTTTTTTAGAAATGCTAAATTTTCTTAACAAAACGAGACAAAAATACAGTGCTCTAAATATGCATTACCATGAAAACATTAAAGAAAAGCAGTCTTAACACTTACTACTATTAACATAACAGACTCTGTTGCTTCTATTTAACAGCCTTTGCCAACACATGCCCACTCCCTTTCCTAGCTTTAAAGAAGTTTCCTCTAAGGAATACTAGTGCAGCATAACCCTTAAATAATTTCGTTTATTTTTAAAGTTACAACCTACAGATAAATTAACACCTTGTCAATCTAATAACAGTGGCAACCATTCTTCACATGCACTTCTCTTAGAATAAATCCCCTTAGCCGGCAGAATAAGGTTTATGCTGTAGAACCTTCTCCCCCACAGCCACAGATTCCCTTCTATGATAAGTCCCTCCTACCCTCATGCCCCCCCCATCCCCACTGGCATTCACCTTCCCCATCCCAAAAAGTGCAGCTCTTGGTAGCCTTTCTAGAAATGGTTTTAATGGGTATCTTAGCATACACGCTTTTTAAAAAGCCCCCTCTGAACACCAGAGGTGATGAAAATGAGTTGTGTTCTTGGATTTTTTTAAGCCTCCACCGGGTCAAAAATATGTGCTCTCAATACTTGAGTTTTTGCTTTGTATGTGGGTTTTCCTTATCATTTAGCTATCATGGGGTAAAAGTGGAGTGAAATCTCCATTTTCCCATTCAAAATTGAGGGTGAGAAGAGAAAGAGAAGCAAGCTGTTGGCCCCACTTTGGCTTAGCTTCCCAGCCATCTTCCCAGCTCTGGTTCTTTCATAGGAACTAGTTATTGCTTCCACAGTGCCATTACAAGGAATGTTCCACAAAGGCTGTGAACCTGGTCACAGTCTGCCTGCGACAACTCTGCTCTGAAAAACAAACCAGCTCAGGACTCTTACCCAGAACCATCTTCAGCCCTCAAGGTCACTGAAACTTCATTAGTGCAGTTTAGAGTAGACGCGTAAGATTTGGCATATATTAAATGATTATTGGCACAATGTTCTCCAGTTCCATGTATAAATGTTGATACGCACATGGGCAGGGCCCAGGATGAATCAGCCAATCTGCACCATTTTTATGTCAGCAATAATCCCATCTCTTCCTTTTGAGCGCTGTAGGGAGAGCTGCTTCATCCGGTTCTCCAAGGCCTGGCCCTCAGGGGAGGTGCTGCTGTGGCTCTTACTGCTGCCACCACCGCCACTGCTATTGCTGAGGCCCTGGTTGTTGTTGGCTTTGTCACTTGTTTTATTTTCTGCCCCTTCTGCCCTGTCTCCTATAGAAATACAAAGATTATCAAAAGTGAGTCTTGACAATTTTAAGTCACTTTGGGCTCAAACCAACTAGCTAACTCAGCCCTGTGGAATTCCCAGTGTTGCCTTCTGTGCCTATCCGGGAGGTTCTGAGTATGTAATCACTTACTGCTTTTATTCCTTGTGATGTTCTATATATTCCTTGACTTTAGAGATGAAATTTGCCATATTCACTTTATAGCTGAGAAACAAACCTTTCTACTATGTGCTTGCCAAGGAGACTGTTCTGATGTGAGACACAGGACCTAAGCCCTACTTTATAGAAGCTGAGTGGAGCCAGGAGCCTCCCCAGAACAGCACTTGGAAATAACCTCAGTGATCAACACTGACAGCACAACCAGAGACCAGGTAATGCAGCACGGAGGGCCAGAGGCCTGGCAGAGATACGACACGGCACAAGAGTCAGGCTACAGAGGCAGTGTGTGTCATCTGAGACAGGGTGAGAAGGCTGCTACTCACCTCGTTCTACTTCACATTCAGGGGACGAGGCCCCACTGCATTCACTTCGGGGGCCCAACACTGGGAACATCATCCCAAACTCTGACAGGGACACAGGGCTGGGCAAATCCAGGCTGCCAGGCCTCACAACCGCAGGGAACTGGTCAGGCATCTCAGACGGGCTTGTTGGTCCTGAACTAAAGCTGGACACAGACTGGGTTTCCGAGTCATCTTCAGACACAAAGTTGCTACAGCTGTCATCTTCAAAGGCCTCCGAGGCCACTAAGTTGAGAAAGAACACCAGTCACATGGGATCTGTCACCTCAAACACTCAGAAGTGCTTGCTGCTGCCAGGCAGCTAGACACAGCACAGGAACTGCAGAATCTGTCACTGTGAGTGCCTAATGAAGGAATGTGACTTCCCAAGCCTGAATGACCAGCCTCTAAAGCAGCTGGATCCCATAGCTATTAAGTGCCCTTCCAATAACCTTAGAACCCTGCCGAGAAATCAGTGTCACAAGACACTGCCTAAAAATGGAACATTGATTCAGCCACAAATTAGGACCTTTTCTCTACCTCAGTCCCCCAGACAGATCCTCATATACACAGGAAGAGGTTCTGGTCATCTGTAACATACTCCAGACAAAGCCAGCTGGACTTGGGCTTCTTTCCTATGTCAAGAGAAGCAAGAGCTACTAGAAGAAACAGGCCAGTATGGAATATCTGTTGGGACCTTTGCTGTATTCCAGGTAACTTCTGATCTCATAAAGGACACACGCAGAATCACCATTTGCTGCAAAAGACCAGAAGTCCTTTACAGTGCTCTGTAGCTGTGTGATTTGGTAGGCCAAAATAACAAGGCCCAGAGACATGCTGTTCCCATGATTTCAAAACCTCTTTGGCCTTCAGCAGTTTTCCTTCAGCTTGCCCACAATCCCACTCCTTAATAGAACTTTCCTACTCCATTTTTCCCCCTCTTCTCCTTAAAAACAGCCTTGTAGCATTCCATAAAGGTTTCTTATAAATGATAAGTACTGTAATACTGGAGACAGAAAGTGGGCTAGACATGAATTGAATCCTTAATTCCACGACTTGCTGTGTGACCTTGGTAACTCTAAACTTCATAATCTTCTCCATGCAGGATTTGAGATGATGTACATTAAAGTAACTCATACATAGTTGTTACTCAAATGATAGTTTCCTTTTCCTTTACCTTGAACCTGGCACTTAAATATTTGCTGAAGGAATTAAAGAACTTCTGAGGAAGGAGCTTGGGAAAGAGCCAAGAGGGATTATCCCACAAGTAAGGAAAATAAAGGAAGTATGCAAGGACAGTGTCGGGTGGGTTTTCTTGATGAACAGAACAGAAACTACATCCAGGGGCTGGCCCTGGGAAAAAAGGTCTCTCTGGTCAGATGCCAGTAAGAGCCACCATTTGCTGAATGCTGCTTGGGTGCCAGGCGTTGATTCTTGTAATTCGAATCACCACCCTACACAATGCAGCATATACAGTAGATACTATCGTACTCCCCATTTTACAGGTGAAGAAACTGAAATACAAAGGCCCTTGCCCACATCATGCACTAGTAATGATGTAATGGCAGATTTGAATCAAATCTGATTCCAAATTCCCTATTCTTAGCTCTTCTTTCCTGCAGGACTTCTCAGCCTCGAATGTTGTAGTGAATACTTTGACTCCCAAAGAAGAGTGACGGTGTAACTTTCCCATTTATTTGACCACAGAATCATGACTTTGAGGAACACTTAGTACCATCTTGATGAACACAGTGTTCCATAAAGCATGGGAAGCCACCAGAAGTAGGCTTCAGGCCTGCCCAAGTCTGAGACCCAGTGATGGCAAGAGAAAGTGAGGACCCTGGGAAACCAATCACACAATCTGGTATCTGCCCATTTACCCAGTGGGGCCCCTGACTTACCAGAAATGGCATCAGGCTCAGGTTTGTTCCCTGACAGATCCTCCACGGATGTGCTGCTGCCCTCAGCCCCAACACCACAGCCCCGAGGCCCCATGGCACTGGAGCGCCGCCGCTCATGGATCTCATCTGATATCATTTCTAGGTTCTTCAGGGCCATCTTGTACTCCCCTTTTGCCAGGGTCAGTTTGGCCTGCAGGTCATCCACAGTCTTCTTCAGTTGCTGGTCGGGAGAACAGGAGACTAAGTCAAGACTACTCTGCTAGCCTTAAGATGCCTTCTGAGTGACAGGTTCAGATACACTTTCTGCCCATCATTACACTTCAAGGAATTTTCCAAGACATGACTAAGACCTGATTACCATTATAACTGCTATTCATTCACCAGACAAAATCAGCCACCATCATCCCAGATCCTATCCAGGTAACAAGCTCTAATATTCAAACACTCTCATTGGTGGAATAAACCCCATGAGGGAAGCAAAAATGGGCATCAAACAGACCAAAGTCCCACAGTTTAGACATGTGGCTCCCAGACTTGAGCTTGCATCAAAATCTCCTTGAGTGCTTGTTAAGACAGCTCACTGGACTCCAGCCTCAGAGTTTCTGATTCAGTTGATCTAGAGTGGGACCTGGGGATTTGCATCTCATTGGGTCTCCAGGTGATGCTGATGCTCCTGGTCCTAAAAGCATGCTGTGAGAACCACTGACCTAGTACAATAGAGTGACTGAATGACAGCGGTTCAAAGACCCCTGCATACCCAAGCCAGACAATGCTGAGATCTGAAAACTCAGTAAAGAATGTGTCTCTCCACTTTCCCCTTATAGCAAGTGGACCATTTGAAATTTTGCTACCCCAAAAAAGTGAGGCTTTGAGTACAGAAAAATCTCATCTGCAACAAAGCCCAAAGCTACACATACCTCAAGCTGCACGTAGTACTTTGCCTTGAGTTCAAAATAAGGCCTGCAGAAGACAGGAAGGAAAACTATCAGGGTAATTTAATACAGTGACCACAATAAACTCCACGAGATGAAAGAGGCATCCGCTATCGCTGGCCAGGTCATCCTTCCAGTATTTAGTAAACTCTTAACAAGGCCGTGACATGAGGGTGATGCTCCTAGTGCTGGAGCCTGCTTAACACAGACACCAGATAGAACGACTGGGCTCACCCAGGGCTGTATGGACAGGAGGCCCATCTCAGGAGCCCACACACATCCTGGGGACCCTACAACCTAGCTCCTGTTCCTCTTCGGGAAGGCTGTTCCAGGCCACACAAATTACACCCAGCAGTAAGGGAGGCCTGGATCTGCTCTCCTAATGAAGTTGACTCCCCAGGGATGAAGAGCAGAGGAGGTTGGAAAAGGGGCTGCTTAAACCTCCTCTACTAAAGTCAACTGGGGAAAAGAGAAGCACCACTCCTCTGTCACAGCACAGCAAGGCCACCACTAGGAGGGGGTCTCAGGTTGGTCCTCCCGAACCTTGCCTGGGACTGGAGTTATTAGTTGGCAGACTCAGTCACATAATGGGCACAAGAAATTCCAGCATTCTACCAGTACCCTTGGTTCTGGGTCAGCCAGAAGAGCTTGACTCTTTTTTTTTTTAGGAACTTTGGTGTCTGAACATGAAGTAGATCAATGCTTTATTCTTGAGCTATTCACCCTCTATGAAGCTCCCAAGTCCTGCATCCTGAGGATCCAGATGGATGACAAGGATATAGGACTGCCATTGATGGGTATAAAAATCCTGAAACTTGGGGAGAGAGTGCGGTGAATAAACTCTTATGTGACCAAAAGGAGCAGAGAGGGGCACAAGGTGAGGAGTGTGTGTGTGAATGGGCATCAGAGGGCACAGGGAAGATGTCCAGCAAAAGGAACATGAGCATCCATGTGGCTGGAGAGGCAGGGTGGGCATGGAGGTAGCCTGGAAGCCACTCTGTGGAATGCACAGATGTACATTGTCTCCTTTGAGCAGACAGGAGCCACCCAAGACTAGGATCTGTCCCTGTACTCTTCTAGAAGTCTCGAAAGGATGGTAAAGTACAATTTAGTTTAAGTTAATGGATGAGTATGTGTGCAGTGGGAGTTCAGGTCTTTTGAGAAAAGACCCACCATATTCACACTAAAGGAAGCAGCATCAAAGCCTGTTCCTCCAGCCTCCCTGGGTGTTGCCATGTGAATGATGCCTGGGCTCGCCCAGAGCAGGCTCAGGTCCTGCAGCAACCCCTGCTACCTCCTGCCTCCCCTGCAGAAAAATGCCATACATGCATGTCTACTACTTGACTCTCAACAGATCAGCCCCTGATATATTGAAAACCAAACCAAAACATACATAAAATACTCAGTTAAGTCCAATAGTAAATGGTTAAATGCTGTTCCTCTGCACGTGTGTGTCCATATGTATGTTGGAAGAGTGTGAGCAGAAACCAAAGAAAAGTCAAGCCTGGGAGAAGGTACTGGGGATAGTACAGAGCCAAGGAGGACCAAACTCTTCCTTGGAGATCCTCTTCCTCACTGAATTGTCACCTTTCCCTCAATTGGAGGAGTGAAGGAGGACTGGGCATCTGCCAAGCTTCCACCTGCCCAGCCCCTTCCAGCTGGGGCTGTGACTGCACTGGAGGACAGGCCTTTAGTAGCCATGCACAGCCTACTCTGGGTCTATATCATAAGTCGTCCTCCTTTTGCTAGGAGGCCCAGGAACTGAGAATCAAGCAGAGGGCTTGTCCCCAAGAGAGGGTACACAGTTGTGCTTGCCCACCATTATCAATATTGTATAAAAATACACAGGGCTGCAGTGAGAAGAGATTGGATAAAAATTACTAAAGCCAGTCTTACAGCATGTTAGCAGTTCTCAATCACAGGAAACATATATTGTGAACACAGCTCATCCCTATTACACTGATAGATACACTGAGGGACAGGGCCTTGTCCACACTGTCAATCACAGATCCTAGGGTACAGCATGAGTTTACCGAATCCCAACCAATGGGCCATTTAATAATGTGCCTTTTTCTGTGTCTCCTAACTCAGTCTTATCTAGAGCAGCCCACCCCTTAGCATCCTCTGCCTCTGGGGGTCATAGAATATTAGGGGGCAAAAGAGCCCAGGCAGGGGCTCTGGTGAGGCCCCAAGGTCTACATCAAAGGATGCGTAGGCTGCTCCTTGAGTGCGTGACATACAAAGGCTGAGAAGATGCAGACTGGAACAGCCATGACCCCAGGGAAGACCGGGTCCGGACTTACTTGGACTTGTTGATGGCTCTCTTGAGTTTCTTCTCCAGCTGCCGCATGCGGCCCATGGCGGCATTGTACCTGGCCGCCGTCTCCTTATGCACCAGCTCGCTCCTGGTCTTGGTCTGCTCCGCCTCCATGACCTTCAGATGACAGCAGAGGTCAGCCCAGACCAACCCAGAACAGCCCCCTGCTTGGAGTATTACTTATATCATTTTTCAAAAAATATGCTTTGGACTGGGCACGGTGGCTCACGCCTGTAATCCCAGCACTTTGGGAGGCCGAGGCAGGTGGATGGCCTGAGGCCAGAAGTTCAAGATCAGCCTGGCCAACGTGACAAAACCCTGTCTCTACAGAAAATACAAAAATTAGCTGGGCATGGTGGCACAGCCCTGTAGTCCCAGCTACTTGAGAGGCTGAGGCTGGAGAACACTTGAACCCAGGAGAGGGAGGTTGCAATGAGCTGTGATCACACCACTGCACTCCAGCCTGGGTAACAGAGCAAGATTCTATCTCAAAAAAAAAAAAAAACCCTCCAGCTCTTGGAAGACGCCCTCACACACTCAGCTTCCTGCCTTGAGAGAGAAGGTCACTAAGCATGTTGCCTCAGTTACCTCTCCTAGGTAATCAAGTAGTTCCTCCATCTGTAGCCCAGCATTGGGCATGAGCTATGTACAGTGATGTGGGGCAGTAGTGGTGGGTGGAGGAGGGTGGCTCGGGTAGGAGTGGCAAACTGCATCCCATACCCCAGAACAGGCAGATGCTGAAGGTCCAGGGACCACAGGGATACTGCTCGGCCCTGGTCCTTGCTCATGTCAGCCCATAGAAGAGAACAAACAGCCAGCACCTAGCTGCATGGGTGCTACTGGGCACTGAATGGTATTTCAGTCTGGCTGGGCATAGCCTCTTTGCAGGGTCCCACACCAGCAGAATGGCCCAACCTGCCCAGTAGAGATCCACCAGGCACAGCTCCTCAGCCTCCTGTTCTGGCTTTCTCGACTCGTCAATATCCAAGGCCTTTGCACCCTCGGTTATACTCCCAACATCTCTTCCAACATCACAGAGCTGCAGCCAGGGGCCTCCTCTGCCCAGGGAGGCAATCTCACTGTCTGCTCAGAATCTCCATTAGCTCCTTCAGACTGTTTTCTGATTCTTACTGCATCCTTGGGCAATGAAACCTGTGAAGGCACTTCTTCCCACTATGTGGAAGGGGGGCAGTTCGCACCCATCAGCGTCAGGGAGGCTGTCCTGAGCAGCTCTTCACCTGCCATTGCAGGCCTCATATCCACTGCTCACCAGAAGGGCTGACCCCGCGTCCTGTCCTCTCCAGCAGCTGCCTGCTGCTAGTTCAGCAACAGTTAATGCCTCTCATTTCCAAGTCACATTTCCATCTTCCTCTGTCTGATCTCTCAGCAGACATCAGAAAAGCCAATTTCTCCCTCCCAGGATGCCAGCCCTTCTCTCTGAGGATGGAAGGCTATCACCTTCCCATAAAGGCTGCTTCAAGGCCAAAACAGCTGAGGCTCAAGGGGCCTATGCTGCCCAAGCTCCCCACCTGGGGAGCAGCAGGGACCCCAAGCAAGGCTGCTCAACTGCAGGCTTAGCAGCTCTGCGACAAGCTGCTTGTGTTTTCCAGAGTCCTCGTCAACTCCAGCAATGAGCGGAAAACTGATCCTTTGTCCCTGCCTGTGGCACTGCATGTGGCCTAACAGAGCACACCAGGGCTAGTATGTTGGTTTCAGCCACGGCTCCAACTGTGGCTACCTGATGTCACCACAGGAAATGTGAGGGGTCGGAGAGATGGTCTTGGGCAAATAACATGGGAACCCCAGTGTTCTGCTGTGCCTTGAGGGATTGTGTAGTCCAAACCACTGCCATGTCTTCAAGATAGCCTGGGCCTTTCTGAGCACGGAATTTTCTTTTAGTAGACCCTTAAGTAAAATACTCTGGAAAAAGAGTGTGAGATGAAGCTCCCTTGTTTTAAAGAAACAAGCTTCCTAGGGTACCCAGAGACAGACAAGGGCAGACATTTTCTAGCCCTTCCATCCTGCAGCTTTTAGCAGGCTGAGCATCCCAGGCCCGCCAGGCTCTAGGAGGGGTCAGCATGAGCACCACTGAGGGAAATGCTAAGTCCAGAGAGTCCCCAGTTACTTCATGCTGTTTCAAAGCCAACCATGCAAGTCTGTGTCCTAGAGAAAGAATGACATTCTGCATCATCCATATCATCCATCGCATTCAGAGGGCATGTTCTGTACCCTGATCTTAAAAATGACATGGGGACGTGATGGGGGAAAGCTTTGCCACAGGCTTTGTCTCTTGCTGGTGTCTGCTTTTTAAACTCATCCATTTAATGAAGGGCATTTCCAGCCTATGCAACTGTGAAGGAATCTGGAACGAGGAATATCAGCTCCAAGGTGGAAATCCTGGCATGTGACCTGGAACACCTGCCAATCTGCAGAGGCTGTCCCCATCCCCAAGAAAACCAAATGGGTCCTTCCCTTCAGTGGCCACGGAGAAGGCACATATCAGCTGTCCTTCCCAGTGCCCTATGAGGCCCTCATGACCTCAGGAGTATAGGGCCATTTGTACAGCCCCACAGGTCTTATACTGCACAACTTCAAAAAGCACTCTTCCTAAAATCTGTGGTGTAAATGGTGCCCTGAGCTGGGAGGCCACCCTCCATCCATCCACTGGGGCCCTAGGACTTAAAAACAAGAGAGAAACAAAGCAGGAACTTGGTTTATCTTTAAAGAACAGATTAAATGACTTCTGAAATGCTTGCTTACAGGCTGACATGGGTCTCCAGCTGGAGTAGAAGGGCAAAAAGGAAAAGCAGTCCTTCAGCTAATTTCTTGCAAGAAGCTACCCTGCATTTTGTCCTTTTCATATCTATCAGACATTGGCTTATAAATTTCCAAGATTTCCAGCCACCTCTTTCATTTTTCATGAGATGACCCAAAAAAGCTATTTCCAGCCCAAGTCTAGCTCTGTGAGCATCATACCCACCAGGGGGCAGGAGGCGCAAGGCCTCGCAAAGGAAAGCTCAGCTAGAGTCTCAGGCTGCAGGGAGAGGTGCGATAAAGTCAACGTGGATTTGACTCTTGAAGTCATTTGTGTGTCAAGCGTTCTATTTAAGGAAGCACAAGGCCATCTTTAATTATCAGATCCCCCAGGACTTGAGCCACTGTGGCAGGTGACATTGAAAAGGGAAATGCTGTTGGTATTAACCCGCTGACTTTTCTATTCCAGCCCCCAGACGGCTTTCTCAAGGAGTCACCAAGACCTCTCGCAACCCCCTACCCACTCTGTTCAGGGTCTTAGTTGGAGCTGCTGAATCCACAGGTCAGGTCACCCACCCACCCCGCAGCAAACCAGCCCTACGCTGGTTTTCCAGGCACTCGTGATTTAGACAGAGAATGCGGAGGGGGACAATGGACCCAGGCTGATGTGGGGGGGATACCAGGAACATGAACCTGGGCAGCCCAGGAGCCAAGCCTGGAAGAGGGAGGAGGTATCCAGGAACATTCTCCCTGACTTCTAAGAAACCCGGTAGTTAGGCAGGGGTAACCAAGTAATGCTGCACCAAGAACTGTCCCTAGCTGCTATGGTCTGAACATTTATGTCCTCTCAAAATTCTCATGTTGAAATCAGTCCCCATTGTAGGGGTATTTGGAGGTAGGGTCTTTGGGAAGTGATGAGGTCATGAAGGTTCCATGAGGATTCATTAATCTCATCATGAATGAGATTAATGACCTTACAAGCTCATGTACCCCTTCCACCATGTTAGGACATGGAAAAGACAGTCATCTGTAAACCAGCTCACCATCTCCTGAGGCCCTCACGAGACACCGAATCTACCAGTGCCTTGATCTTGCACTTCTCATCCTCCAGAACTGTGAAAAATAAATTTCTATCATTTACAAACTACCCCATTTATGGTATTTTGTTTAGTATTTTGTCTTTGCCTGAACAGACTAAGGCACTACCATTTCTGGTTCTGAGTAACGCAGCCAGAGAAGTGGTCACGGGAGCCAGTAAAGAACCCAACATAATGGCATAAAACCCAGCAAGCCAAGCCGTGGGTAAGGATCACAGTCCGCTTCCTTCGTGCATTTCAGCTCCCTGAATCCCTGTCCTAACTACACGCCTGATTCTGGTCTAATCTGCCATGACCTCTGCTTTCTCCAACAGCACATACCCAAACCGCAGACCCAGTGTAGGGCTGTGAATCAAGGTCTCCTCATCACAGATTCTAAACCCAGACAGTATGCTGGGGTTCAGTGGGAGCAGACCCTGGAATACTACCTGGTACCTCTGGAAGCCTGAGTCCAAGTTAAGACCCTTCCGGGATGACCTGAACCAGACAAACCTTCAGCAACATAAGGGGAAGGAGCAGCTCTCCCTGTCACAGAGAGACACTATGACTCATCTCAGAGCACTGGCTTCATACCAAGCACAGCCAAGAGACCACATGGAGATGACAACCTGTGACTTTCAGAGTGTTTTCGGGCAACATGCCTGGGAGTCGAGTCTGTTACCTCCACTTGGGGGAAGCCAGCACCCATGCACGTGCACACCCCCACAGCACACCCGGCTATGACTCATACCCTCTGAGTGGCATGATTCAGCATCTCCTGCCAGGCGGAGTCAAACTGCCGCTTGTCATCCTCCAGCAGCCGCTGTTCGGCCAGAGAGATGGTCTCCTTGGCGGCGCGGAGGACCTCCGTGGCCCTCTGGAAGTCCTGAGTGGCTTTCTGAGCTTCCAGCTGAGCCTGTTTGAGAAAGAATCCTCATGAGACCTCAGGAAATGGCAGGGGCTCCCCATGGTCCATTTTACCTTTCAAAAAATAAGCATCCCAAGGCCCAGGACAAGTTCATCTCTGCCTCTTCACTCTCGGCACCCACAGGTCCTCGTAGATGCCGACAGGGCAACGGGCCTCTGATAAGGGAGTGGGCGCCAAATCTGTGAGCGGGCATTTCCACAGTTCTAGGCCCCATGGATGAGATAAACACATCAGCCCCTGGCCCGAATCTGATATGGCAAACCAGCCCATTGCGGGACAGGTACAGCCAACCCACGGCCTTTCTCGGAAGCTTTGCCTCACCACCGAGGCCAAGGTGGTTACAGCAGTCCTGACACCTTCCCTGACCAGATTTGTGGCTCAGTTTATGTTAAGTCAGAACCAGGAAGGCCCCTGGAGATCATGGTCAAAGACTTCACTCTGCAGATGGGGGACCGTGGCTGAGAGGACACAGCCCTTTCCTGAGATGCACAGCTGACTAGAAGCAGAGCTGTGCCAGCCTCTAGGCAACATGAGTTCCAGCCCAGCACTGTCACTCTGCCAGACAGTCCCCTACTCAACTCACACCCACCAACACCAGCGACAGGCCAAGTATGGCACCAGGCAAGCAAAGAGAAGGACCTAATTAATTAAAACAACAGAGTCCCTGCTTTCAAGGAGCATCAGGTGGGAGAACCAATACCAACTGTAGCTGACCACATGTCTAGAGCTGCCCCCACAACATGCATCTACTGACTGTTCAAAATGTGATTAACCCCAGCCGGGTGCAGGGGCTCGCACCTGTAATCCCAGCACTGGGGAAGGCAGGTGGATCACTCAAGGTCAGGAACTAAAGACCAGCCTGGTCGACATGGTAAAACCTCGTCTCTATTAAAAATACAAAAATTGGCTGGGTGCGGTGGCTCAAGCCTGTAATCCCAGCACTTTGGGAGGCTGAGGCAGGTGGATCATGAGGTCAAGAGATCGAGACCATCCTGGTCAACATGGTGAAACCCCGTCTCTACTTAAAATACAAAAAATTAGCTGGGCATGGTGGTGCGTGCCTATAATCCCAGCTACTCAGGAGGCTGAGGCAGGAGAATTGCCTGAACCCAGGAGGCGGAGGTTGCGGTGAGCCAAGATCACGCCACCACACTCCAGCCTGAGTGATAAAGTGAGACTCTATTTCCAAACAAACAAAAAGTTAATCCCAATTGAATGTAAGGTATCCCTAATCTTGAAGACTTAGTACCAAAAAAAGAATGTTAAGTTTATCATTTATCACATGATGAAATATTTTGGATATAGATCTCCCCATCACAGATTAAATAAATTATTAAAATTAATTTCAGTTGGATGCAGCAGATCCCACCTGTACCCCAGCACTTTGGGAGGCCACAGCAGGAGGACCACTTGAGGCCAGGTATTCAAGACCAGCTTGGGGAAACATAACAACAAGACCCCACCTCTGGAAAAAATTTAAAAATTATCTGAGCATGGTGGCACATGTCTGGAATCCCAGCTACTTGGGAGGCTGAGGCAGGAGGATCACCTGAGGATACGGTGAACTATGATTATGCTGCTGCACTCCAGCCTGGGTAACGCAATGAGACCCTGCTTCTTAAAACAAATAAAAAAAATTTAAAAATCAATTTCACAAGCCAGGCATGGTGGTTCACACTTGTAATCCCAGCACTTCTGAAGACCGAGGCAGGCATCGAGATCAGGAGTTCGAGACAATCCTGGCCAACATGACGAAACCCCGTCTCTAGGTGTGGGGGTGCATGCCTGTAGTCCCAGCTACTCAGGAGGCTGAGGCAGAAGAATCGCTGGAACCTGAGAGGCAGAGGATGCAGTGAGCCAAAACTGCACCACTGTACTCCAGCCCGGGTGACAAGAGCAAAACTGTGTCAAAGAAAAAAAAAAATCACCATTTCATCTTTCCTTTTCTACTGTGACCACTGGGAAATTTACAATTATATAGGTGATTCACATTGTATTTCTTGTGGATAGTAGACACCTTTACCCCAAGATGGGCCATGTGATGGCAATTGTGTGACTGCATGAGAAATCACAACCAAAACATCACAGTCGCCACTCCACAGGCTCACCTTGAATTCCCCAGCAAAGCACACACCTACCTCTGCCAAAAACTGGCCTCTGCACTGCCTCACCACCCTCCCTTGGTTAACGGAGTCTCCAAGTCAGTTACATAAATCCTGGTGGGATGCCCCTGGGGCAGCCCCTGGGACCAAGAGGGGAACTACAGGGACCCCACCCTTCCCCAAAGCAATTCTCCTATGACTTAGAGGAAGTCTTCAGAAACCACAGGCTGAGGGTGCTTGGTGAAGAAGGTTAAAGGAGGCAAAAGAAAAATCACAGACTCAGAGCACACCAGCCCCGAAGGCAAAGAGCAGCTTTCCCGTGAATGTGTACTGCCTACCAGACCCAGACCCAGACCCAGCCCTCCAGGCAATGACAGTCAGGTGGGGAGCTGAAGCAAGCATGGAGTGGACACTCAGAAGTCCATAATACAACGCTGTATATGAGCGTGCCACAGCAGGGAGGGAAGTGTGGTGAGGGAATGTGAAGGAGAAATTACTCCAGTACAGAGAAACAAGGAGAGCCTCTTGAAGGAGGATGAGCCGGAACTGAGGACTGAAGGACACAGATGATTTGAAAACATGGGCTGCTGGGGAGGTAGGGGGCAGAAGGAAGGATCTCAGACTCTAAACATATACTACAAAACAGAGTGCCTGTAGGAGATTTGATGATACCTGAGATCAAATTTTTAAGAAGGACTCGAGTGAAGACCTTGAATGAATGCCGGGTTAAACCTTCAACCAAAGTAGCCCAGGGACCTGTCCCTGCTGTGGACTCACTATGTGGCCAGTGGCCCATTTCCACTCAGGTGAGCCTCAGCTACACAACGAGAACAAGGATGCCCACCCTCCCTGGAGATAACCAACTCACCCCCAACCCCTGCCCCACCTCGTGCCTCCAGGCCCATTAGTGGTTCTTAGTTCTTTCATGTGAGGTCAGCCCTCCGAGGCCTCCCTCCACTGGCCAAGATGCAGGGAAAGAGAAGAAGTGGAGGGGACGGATTACCTTAAAAGCCACCCCAGCCCCACTCGCTTCACACCAACTCCGGGCGATGCACTGAACCCTACAGGATCCTAAAATGGGATTTGTATTTGCTTTTTCTGGAACTTTTTAGTATTTCGATTCAGCAATATTTAAGGGTGAACTCTTCTCCCAGTTCTCTCTGCTTCAATTATGAACTTCCTCTTTGTTCAATCAAAAAAGGCCCTCTCATGAGGGCCTTCTGAAAGGTGGCTGCTGTACCACAGGCCCAGCACCTCTTCACACCCACTGCTATGCATCTGATGGGTTCCAAATAAGAGAACCAGATCTCTACAAAGGAAAAGAGGAAGCCCATTCGAAGCTGCCTTTGAGAAGAACATGTGCTGTCAAATTCCAGACAAGAGTCTAAAGTTTCTGCAAGATTCCTTCTCCTGTATGGTGACATCAGATACATGTTTGCCTGGACTTACCACAGGTGCAACTAATGTGAGGCCTCACTCCACATTTAACCGGCAGAAACCAGGTGGCGTCTCTCCATAACTCATCCACTTATTGGTTCATTCACCCAAGTAAGCACTGGGTACCACATTTGTTGTGGTCTCAAGGCGAAGCAATATATCAGCTAAAAACCCCCACTTCCCAGCCCTCACTAAAACTAGTCACCCTGATAAGTGACAGCTAATGAGAGGTAAATGAACACTGAGTGACACTTCCGGGAAGGCTCCTGTTATGGACTGAATGTTCATGTCCACCCAAATTTACATATTGAAGCCCTAAGCCCTAATGTGATGATATTAAGAGGTGGGGCCCTTGGGAAGTGTATTAGCCCATTCTTGCTCTCCTATAAACAAATACCTGTGGGCCAGGCATGGTGGTTCACACCTGTAATCCCAGCACTTTGGGAGGCCGAGGTGGGCAGATCACTTGAGGCCAGGAGTTCAAGACCAGCCTGGCCAACATGGCAAAACCCCATTTCTACTAAAAATATGGGGAAAAAAAATAGCCAGTTATGGTGGCAGGCACCTGTAGTCCCAGCTATTCAGGAGGCTGAGGCAGGAAAATCACTTGAACCCAGGAGGCAGAGGTTACAGTGAGCTGAGATGGCACCACTGCACTCCAGCCTGGGCAACAAAGTGAGACTCCATCTCAATTAAAAAAAGAAAAAGAAATACCTGACACTGGGTAATTTATAAAGAAAAGTGGTTTAATTGGCTCACAGTTCCCTAGGCTGTACAGGAAGCATGATTCTGGCATCTGCTCAGCTTCTGGGAAGCCTCAGGATACTTACAATCATGGCAGAGGCAAAGCAGAAGCAAGGCATCTCACACAGTGCCTGGACTTGGGTCCAGGGTTGGGGAAAAGTGCTACACACTTTTTTTTTCTTTTTTTTTTGAGACTGAGTCTAGCTCTGTTGCCCAGGCTGGAATGTAGTGGTGTAATCTCGGCTCTATACAACCTCTGCCTCCCAGGTTCAAGTAATTCTTCTGCCTCAGCCTCCTGAGTAGCTGGGACTACAGATGCACACCACCAGGCCCGGCTAATTTTTGAACTTGTAGTAGAGACAAAGTTTCATTATGTTGGCCAAGCTGGTCTCAAACTCCTGACCTCAGATAATCCACCTACCTCAGCCTCCCAAAGTGCTGGGATTACAAGATTATAGGTATGAGCCACTGTGCCCAGTTGCTACACACTTTTAAAACAGATCTCATGAGAACTCAACTATCGCAAGGGTAGAACCAAGGGGAATGGTGCTAAACCATTCATGAGAAACAGCCTCCATGATGAAATCACCTCCCACCAAGCCCCGCCTCCAACTTCTGGGATTATAATTGGACATAAAATTTGGGAGGGGCACAGACCCAAACCATATCAGGAGGTAATTACGGTTAGATGAGGTCCTGAGGGTGGGGCCCTCATGAGGGGATTAGTGCCCTTTTAAGAAGGGGAAGAGAGAGGGATCTCTCCCTCTGCTGCACTGAGGAAACACCATTCTGTCAAAGGCCTCTTAGGAAAGATTCTGCAAAGGAGGAGAGTATCAGGCAGCAGGCCAAGCCAGGAGGCACCAAAGGAAAATTTAACTGTGACATTGCTTCTCAGGGTCATCACAAGACACAGGGCTTCCAAAGTCAGAAACCAATTTAGCAATCCCAGAGAGAGCTGCCTATCTGGTTCTCATCATCATATGAAAGATGACACCTAACAGTCATTGGTACAACCAGTAACATTTTACCTTCAAATGGTAACAAAGGCCCCAGGCCCTGGTATTTAATATATTATTTGAATAGGGCTCTATGCTCACAGGTCCTGTGGTGTGCACAAGTCACACAGTGATTCACTCACAGAAGAGAAACCCAATGAGCCATCAGAAAAAGTGAGGCTCTGCTTATAATAGTACTAGAGAGGAAAATGCTAGCCGAGCTTGGTTTAAGGTCTAAGACACAACGCAGAAAAAAATGTTAAATACCTTCATGACTTACAGACACTAACAGCTTTCATGGGAACAGCTCCATGGAGAGAATTTTAAAAGGCAGCTCTGGGGCTGGGCAAGGTGACTCACACCTGTAATTCCAGCACTTTGGAAGGCCAAGGCAGGTGGATCACTTGTGGCCAGGGGTACAAGACCAGCCTGGGCAACATGGTGAAACCCCATCTCTACCTAAATACTCAAATTAGCTGGGTATGATGGTGGGCACTTGTACTCCCAGCTACTCGAGAGGCTGAGGCAGGAGAATCACTTGAACTCTGGAGGTGGAGGTTGCAGTGAGCTGAGATTGTGCCACTGCACTCCAGCCTGGGCGACAGCAACTCTGTTAAAAAAAAAAAAAAAAAAAAAAAAAAAAAAAGTTGCTCATGAATGAATGTGGTAAGTGACCTTCATTAGACACTGGCCCAGGCCAGCTGTGACTGTGAAGCACTTGGAAATGTGGAAATGTATGGGCATTCCACAAAGGGTCATCAGCAAAAGGAGTGGTGGGTAGAGAAGTCTGGCATAGTTGAGGTGGCCACAAGGGGAGAGAGGCCACAGTCATGCCCCTCTGACTCAACTATTGCCCACAATGGCTCTCAGAAAGGAACAAGAGCATTTGCACATTTGCACTGGCTACAACAAAGGTCCTAGACAGAAGGAAGTTTACAGACCTCCCAGTTCAAGTCCCTCATTTTCCAAAGGAGAGCCCAGAATAGGTGATGTTACACAGCTCTTTAGTGGCCTCCCAGAGCCAGGAAGCCAAAGCCCTGGCCCTTAGTCTGGAGCTATTTCTGCTCAACCATGCAGTGTCTACCCACAGGAGTACCTCATTAACATAGTCACTGGACAAGTGGACAGTCTCCTGCCAGTATTACACGGCAAGAGCAGCTGCCAGGGCTCCAAACACAAGATGGAAACGCGACTGTGCACAGGATTGCTACCTCCTGCCTGCAGCTCCCGTCCCAAAGCCTCACGTGGGCCGGGCCGACAGGCTCGTGGTTAGCTCCAGCAGCTGCAAAGGAGGTGGCTGTCCAAAGCATTCTCTAGCAGGTGGGAGCTCCAAGTCAGGAAGAAAGCCCTCAAGACCAGACCAATCGAGTACTGACCGCTAACGAATCTGTAAGTCTGGATACAGACGATTACAAAGGGGAAAATAATCATAGCAGTTACTACTTCAGCATTTATTCTGTATGAGATAATCTATATACGGTGTTCTGAATACAGTACATCATTTAAGTCTCAAAATAACCCTATGAGGTCAGCTACTTTATAAAGAATACCAAGGCTCAGAAAGGTTAAATTACTTGCCCAAGATCACACAGCTATCAAGGACAAAGTCAAGGTTCAAAGCCTAACCCAGAGCTTTCATTCTAACTCTTTTTTTTTTTTTGTCGGAATTTCGCTATTGCTACCCAGGCTAGAGTGCAATAGCATGATCTCAGCTCACTGCAATCTCCGCCTCCCCGGTTCAAGTGATTCTCCTGCCTCAACCTCCCGGGTAATTGGGATTATAGACACCCGCCACCACACCGGGCGAATTTTTGTATTTTTATTAGAGACGGGGTTTCACTATGTTGGCCAGGCTGGTCTCAAACTCTTGACCTTAGGTGATCTGCCCGCCTCAGCCTCCCAAAGTGCTGGGATTGCAGGCATGAGCCACCGCACCCAGCCTCATTCTAAATTTCTATTAAACAGCACTTGTGGTGCTGCAAACCCCTGACAGAGAAGTACTGGTCAAGGAAGTGCAGCCTTAGCTCCCCACATGAATCAAGGACATGCTGGCCACTGCCACACAGGTCAGGATGGGCAGGGAAGTTTGCAGGGTTTAAGATTTGCAGAAAGCACCAAGGAGGAGCCGAGGAGACGTGGGGAGGAGAAGGCCCACTGCTGTAGGCACTGAGCTCATCCACGAGAGGCCGGAAAATGGGGTGTAGAGAGGCTGATCCTAAAAGCACTCATGGCTCCCTGAGCTTAGCCTCCTACCCCCCACCACGCATTCTCACCTGCTCTGAGGAGCAGCTTGGACCCCATCCACAGGGGAACCAGGAGGATTAATGAAATGCAGAGAGGCATGGAGCAGGCAAAATTCCCCCACCTAGAGGCACAGGCCTCCGACTGCCTTCCCCACACCCTTTCTAAATGCCTTTAGTACTTAAAACCCAAAAGGACTCTGGTTTACTTGGGAATGGGTGGGCTCAGTAAGCATACACCCCCCCTAGCACTTGCCAAAGCAATGATGGAGCCAGAAGAGGCTTTCGGACCCCCCTGGACACCTGGACATGGATTTGGAAGAAGGAGTTCCGCCCCACTTTATTCTAGAGAAAGTTGGAAAGATACCAACCCTGGGGCAAAGCAGAGGCTGCTCAGGTGTGAGGTGAGCAGTGACCCTGCAGGCGCGGGGCGGCAGAACCAGGAGAGCGAAGCCCCAGCCAAATGACAGCTGGGCCGGCTTCTACCCCTTGTGCTTTGCTGGAGGAATCTTACCCCCACAGGGGCTGGGGCAAGGCCCCTGCTGGATGGGGGCAACCACTAGGCAGGAAGCCTCTGTCCTTTCTAACCTGATACTGTTTTGTCCTTGCCTCCTTACAGTGAATGTCACAGGCACTGCTGGGAAGAACCCCTCCCCTGGCTAGAAGCTCATGAAGAAAAGCATCAGAGGCCTTTCCAACCCAACTGAGGAAGATCAGAACCCTTTGAAAACGTGGTCAGTAACCCCTGGGGAGTCTCAGTGAGGGAGGGATGGGCAGGACAGACATCAAAGTGGATGAGCGACAAGGGTGTGTGTCCTCAGCTTATTAAAGCTGTGGTTTTCTGCCTATCTTCTGAGGAATCTCAGGGACCGGCAGTTCATGGACTGCCTGAGCCCTTCCAGCCGGCAAGCCGCCCAGCCTGCACTCCCGCTTCAACTCCTGAATGATGCTTCAGAATGATGCTTCATTGAAGAGGACCATAAACAGAAACTGGCCATTCTGACAGCACCATTTTACCCCTGGGGATATCTGGCATATATTTTAATCCAAATTATCCCAGAACAAAGTTTCATTTGAAATCATTTTCTGGAGAGAATTCCATTAAGCCCATTTAATGCCTTAATTATTTTTCACACCCAGGTGCTTCTAATTTTTCATCTTTGTGTAGGCAAAATTATTCTCCTGAGGATCGATTCCTTTCTATTTCAAATAAACAGATTTGACTGAATGAACAGTTTCATCCATATCGAATTTTACTAAATGTAGCTTGTAGCATGCAGTTTTTCAATATTTCTATAAAAATTTTCCTGAATCGGTTTCTTAAAGATCTAAAAATTTGGGTGGGCACAGTGGCTCATGCCTGTAATCCCAACACTTTGGGAAGCTGGGCAGGCGGATCACCTGAGGTCAGGAGCTCAAGACCATCTTGGCCAACATGGCAAAACACTGTCTCTACTAAAAATACAAAAGTTAGGTGGACATGGTAGCAGGCACCTGTAATCCCAGCTACTCAGGAGGCTGAGGCAAGAGAATCGCTTGAACCTGGGAGATGGAGACTGAAGTGAGCTGAGATCGCACCACTGCACTCCAACCTAGGTGACGACTGAAACCCCATCTCAAAAAAAAAAAAGATCTAAAAATTTGTCAAACATATGGGACATCATTTTTTCTTACTCCCAAAGGTTACCATGTACAGTGTGAGCCATTATCAGTTTAATAGTGTTTTCAATGCACATTATAAAGTAAACAAGAGATCCATGGTATGTATCTATTCTTAGAAAGATGAGAAAACCACGGGCAGTCTTAGGAGAGACGGCGCCTGCAGTTGCACCGTGGACGGACTACACAGCCCTTTCATATTTCAGAGCAGCAAGAGAGCTTTCCAGGGTTACAAACATCGAGGTCAAACAGTTTTGTTCCAGCTTGAGCTTAAAGGTGAACTATTTAAAAATAAAATGTAAAAGCTACTACTTGCTTCAAAATACAGCTAGGAGTAAGAAGGGAGAGCTGGGGGTGGGGGCAAAGATGAAATAGGATTGCCCCCAGGTGGGTAACTGTAGAAGCTGGATGACGAACTTCTGAGGTTCTATTATGCTATTCCCTATTTTGCATATATTTAAAATTTTTGACCCAGTTTCTGGCAAGACAATCCCTACTGCCAACAGTCATCCAGACTAATCAGGGGTGAGTCTAATGCAAGGGTTTTGTTTGGGGGCATCAGGGAAGGTTTGTGAAGCACTGAACCCACCTCTGCTACTCTTCAGTGCCAGACTCTTCATGCAGTTCACCTCCGGGCACAGCATGTTCATAGAAACTACCCAAAGGGCCTCCCCTTGCACTCAGGAAGCACTGGTTCCTCTGCCTCAAGCTGGCCCCACTTGTCACTCTATGGAATCTCCCTCATTCATGTAAAAGCTGGCAGGAGGCTGGGCACGGTGGCTCACGCCTGTAATCCTAGCACTTTGGGAGGCTGAGGTGGGTGGATCACAAGGTCAGGAGTTCGAGATCAGCCTGGCTAGCATGGTGAAACCCCGTCTCTACTAAAAATGCAAACATTAGCCAGGCATGGCGGCCTGTGCCTGTAATCCCAGCTACTCGGGAGGCTGGCACGAGAATCACTTGAACCTGAGAGGTGGGGGTTGCAGTGAGCAGAGATCACACTCCTGCACTCCAGTCTGGGTGACGAGCAAGACTCGTCTCAGAAAAAAAAAAAAAAGACTGGCAGGAGGAGGGTCTCAGGTCTTGTGTTTTCACAGGGCATTACTTAGCCTGAGTCAGCATGCCTAGGCTAGTCAGCCGGCTGATGTCTGTGACCTCTCCCCACACTTCCACTCTTTCACAATTATAAGCAGCTTACAGGGCCTGCCAGCCACACACAGCAGGCCTCCGGGAACTAAGCATCCCAAATCAAATCCTTCCTGTCGCTGCAGCAACACCACAGAAGCCAGGCTCTTCCTGCCTGCCTTAGCCAGAAGGGTGCGCCCACATTCCTCCTTGTCCTCCACTCTCACCTTCATGCTCTAGCAGTGTGCCCCCGGCTAGAGGACCACGGGCCAGGCATGAGGCAGGGGCCCAAGCCGGGAACAGAGAGCAGTGTCCCAATGTCAAAACCCCCCAACAGCACCCCAGGGTACCACCACCCACCCCAGACTTCTAGCCCACAGAACCAAATAACAGGGTCTTTGTGCTCAGGGACATGGAGACATGTTGACCAAATATTTTATTTTCTAGGAGAAAACGTAAGAGCCTAACAAGTAAATTGGCCTGCTCAAAGCATCAAGCTTAGGTATTCTACCAACCCCAATCCAAGCTGCCTTCCCTGCCAGCCAGACACACACCCATACCCAACATCACACTCTTGCACTCTCTCTGTCCCCAAAACACACACACAACACTCACACCTGTAATCCCAACACTTTGGGAGGCCAAGGCGGGCGGATGGATCACCTGAGGTCAAGAGTTCAAGACCAGCTTGGCCAACATGGCAAAACCCTGTCTCTACTAAAAATACAAAAATTAGCTGGACATGGTGTTGGGCGCCTGTAATCCCAGCCAGCTACTCAGGAGGCCGAAGCAAGAGAATCACTTGAACCTGAGAGGTGGAAGTTGCAGCGAGCCACGATCGCACCATTACACTCCAGCCTGAGTGACAAAAATGAAACTCCATCTCAAAAACAAAACAAAACAAAAATCTAAAAATTTGTCAAACATAAGGAACACTTTTTTCAGTCCCAAAAGTTACCATGTACAATCTAAGCCATCTCTTAATTATTCAAACGTGTGCTAACGCAGAACGCTCCTCCACTGCCATGGTTTCCCTGAGCTCATCACGGCTATGCCTTCCTCCCTGCCCGTCCACTCACATTTATCTTCCATCTCTGCCTTTGTCCCCCACCTACACCATCATTCCCAGGACCCATGAAACCCCAGTGTCTCCTAGACACACACACACACACACACACACACACACACACCCCAATCAGGGAAGCCATTTCATCTTCCACTGGGACATACGATACAGACCCAGGCTGAAAACCTGGTCATTGTCTGATGCTGTGAGGGGGTGAAGAACAGTGCTTTATGCCGCAGGGCCGCAGAGAACTGGAATACTGCATGCTCTGAGAGTCCATGTGCTCCGCATTTATGCCTCATGACAATCCTTTGCAGTTAATGAGTAGCTGCTGGTTTCCAATCAGAAGGGTGGAGCATAGGAGAAGAGGTGGGTGTATATAAAACTGGGATGTCAGAAGAGGAAAGAGCATCTCCCTCCTGTAAGCTACAGCTGGGCCATCAGAGCCCTTGGCAGAGCTCTGATCCCAACTCCTACCTCTCTTCTTCCTCTCCAGTGGAAGAACAAGGTGGCCAGTTGCTCCCTCCCCGAGTCCACTCTTCACTACCTGGGGCTTGTGAGCAGAACACAAACTGTTCCAGTGACTGCTCCCCAGAGATGGTTACACCTGTACCATGTGGAAAAACAAGCCCCCTGTATCTCTCCGATCTTAACACCCCAAAATGCCAACAAAAGAAACATTTTAGGCCGGGCATGGTGGCTCACACCTGTAATCCCAGCACCTTGGGAGGCTGAGGAGGGTAGATCACCTGAGGTCAGGAGGTCAAGACCAGCCTGGTCAACACGGTGAAACCCGTTTCTACTAAAAATACAAAAATTAGCCAGGCATAGTGGTGCAGGCCTATAATCCAAGCTACTCAGGTGGCTGAGGTGGAAGAATTGCTTGAACCCAGGAGGCAGAAGTTGCAGTGAGCCAAGATCGCACCACTGCACTCCAGCCTGGGCGACAAGAATGAAATACGGTCCCCCACCACCCACACACCCCCACCTCCAGCCAAAAAAAAAACACATGTTGATGCCTTGCACAAAACTGGCATTGATTTGACCAGGACAATTGAGCCACTCCGAGGCCGTGGTCTGTGTCATGAGAACCAGGAAGAACAGAGTAAATCCTGGCACCAACAATAACCATTGTCCCGGGTCAGCAACCTTGAACAAGTCACTAACTTTTCAGATTTGAACACCAAGGCCTCTGCTAACTCCAAGGAAGCCTGTTTCGATACTGAAAATACATAATTACAGCAAGGACCCATAAGGGGAGTTCTGTAATGCAATATCTGGCTTTAACAACATATGCAAATTGGGAGCCAGCAGGCTAGTTAACCACGAACTGTTTTGCTTTTGCTATCTTCTTTACTGCTGTGCAAGTTTGCAAATTTTCCATGATAAAAAAGTTTACAAAATTGCTTCTCAAGACATTTCTTAATCAGCGGTTGCTTTGCTATTTATCTACCATACAGTTCTTTCTTTAAACTCGAAATTATGTCACTGAGTGGAGCAATAGCATAATCTGAGGGAAAAGGGGAGGGCCACACTATTTATCAAGTCAAAAAATAACCATTATTTCCAGTCAAATGTTTTCAACCAATCACTAGAACACCGTTTTTAAACATCTGGGGAAATCTGAAAAAGGACTGGATACTAGATGATATTTAAGAACTAATTTTGTTAAATGAAAAAATGTGACCTTTTAAAGGTTATCTGTTAAGAGATAAATATCTAAATATTCAGGCATGCAGTGATAAATCTCTAACAGCTTTAAAATAATCCAGGAAAAAACTAGAGGGGAGGGTGGATGAAACCTGATTGGCAGGAGGTTCACAATTATTGACACTGGTGATGGGCATGTGTGGTCCACTGATGATTCTACTTTTGTAGAAATTCCATAATAAAAAGTTGTAAAGAAGTATTTTTGAAGGTGTTGGTTCATCAGTTATGATAATCACTTTTGCTCTTTACCTTCCACATAATCACAAAACTCAAGAAAATGTTTACTAAAGAAAAATAGGGAAAACCAAAAATATTTGTCAGTGGTTATCCTGATTAAAGGCAACATTTTGGCTGGGCGAGGTGGCTCACGCCTATAATCCCAGCACTTTGGGAGGCTGAGGCAGGTGGATCACGAGGTCAAGCAATCAAGACCATCCTGGTCAACAAGGTGAAACCCCATCTCTACTAAAAATACAAAAATCAGCTGGGCATGGTGGCTTGTGCCTGTAGTCCCAGCTACTCAGGAGGCTGAGGCAGGAGAATTGCTTGAACCCAGGAGGCGGAGGTTGCGGTGAGCCGAGATTGTGCCATTGCACTCCAGTCTGGGTATCAACAGCGAGACTCCGTCTCAAAAAAAATAAATAAATAATAATAAAAAAATAAAGGCAACATTTCAAATAAATAAGTAAACAAATAAAACTAAAACAAGGCCAGGTGCAGTGACTCACCCCTGTAATCTCAGCACTTTGGGAGGCCGAGGCGGGTGGATCACATGAGGCCAGAAGTTCAAGACCAGCCTGGCCAATACGGTGAAACCCCATCTGTACTAAAAGTACAAATATTAGCTGAGTGTGGTGGCAGGTGCCTGTAGTCCCAGCTACTCAGGTGACTGAGGCACCACAATCCCTTGAACCCAGGAGAGGGAAGTTGCAGTGAGCCAAGACTGCACCACTGCACTCCAGCCTGAGCAACAGAGCAAGACCCTGCCTCAAAAAAAGAAAAAGAAATATCTAAGATTGGTTGGCAATGAGGGGAGGTAAAAAGTCAAAATGTTAACCCAGGCCGGCCACAGCAGCTCCTGCCTGTAATCCCAGCACTTTGGGAGGCCGAGGTGGGCAGATCAACTAAGGTCAGGAGTTCGAGACCAGCCTGACCAACATTGTGAATCCTGTCTCTACTAAAAATACAAAATCAGCTGGCCATGGTGGCACATGCCTGTCATCCCAGCTACTCAGGAGGCTGACACAGGGAATCACTTTAGCCTGGGAGACAGAGGTTGCGATGAGCTGAGACTGCGTCACTGCACTCCAGCCTGGGCAACAAGAGTGAAACTCCATCAAACAAGCAAATAAATAAATAAATAAAATGTTACCCAAACAAGAGACAGGTTTACAAGACTGAGCTGCTCATGGTCCCTCCAAGCCCACCCTATCCAAATGCAGTCTTTTAAGATGTATAGGAAATGATGGCGCCCGGCAATGCCCCAATAGCCTGTTAGTGGCCAAACCACTCCAGTTGTCCAAAAGTTCTCATCTCTAATCTTGATCTCTTCTGCAATGATTTAAAGCTCTCAGCTCTTTCTCTGTCCCTGGCAGAGACAGAAAAACAACAAAACATGCCCGCTTAAAATTACAAAGCATCACATCAGGACAGATTCACTTTCAAGGAGAGCCAAAACCAAACACGGGCACCTGGAAAAGGCCGTCCCTCTCTGCACTCTACCTCTACTGCCCTGATGGAGGGAGGATAAAAGGAGCCAGGACAGGGGTGTTATGAAATCCCTACCGTGTGCCAGGTATGAGTCTAGCCCACAGCCCTGCTAGAGGTATTGTCAGACCAATTTAACACCAAAAGAAACTGGTTAAGGCACTGGTCCCAGGTCACGGGTCTAGAAAGGAAGGAGACAGGACCCATACCCAGGCCTTCGACTCTGATCACCTGGAGAGAAAAAGCACCAAAGCGGGGCCCTGTATTATCATCCCGCCCCCACCCCCGCCCAGCCCCGCTCCAGTGGTGTATTATCTTGTAAGCTTGACATTTCAGCGAACCAGCTGCTCCTTTGGCCGTGCTTAAGCAAGCTTCACTGAAGCTTACAAGACTGACTCTCTAGACTGTAGAACCCATCATTCATACTCTCTCCATGCTGCCATCTGCACACCCACTTTGCCGAGCCATCTCTCTATAGGGCATCCAAAGGCCTGGCAATCCCTGTTCAACCCCTCCTTACCCCCTAGTTCTGTACCAAGGAACAAATGGGCTCTACAGAAACCACTGCAGATGTATCCAGCATGGGTTCTTACCTGGATTATTTTTAAAGTTTTCTCACCACCTGCCCACTTGGTTGGAGGCGCCACATGCCAAACTTTCATAAGCTAATCCTGGGCTCTGCTCATCTCTATTTGGAAACTGCTTTCCAACACACTTGAAATAAACGGGTTCAAAGTCATTAACATTCCTCGTGCCTCAGACAAAAATACTCAAATGATGAAGGGGAGTTATCTGCCAATGGCCCCTTCCCTGCCAGCTGGGATCTACAAAAGGAACCTCTTAATTGGAGAGCTTCTCCATAATGGCCACAACTGGTCTTTTGCCAGCCAGCCAGTACCTCACACAACCGCTTGGCTTCAGTCCCAACGGATGCCATTTAACAGAGGCAGAGGACACCCCCACTCTAGACGAAGTAACTTCAGTTAACACCAACTCACTCTGCAATCTGGAAGCCCAGATCTTTCTACTCTTGGCCTATAAGCCTGGGAGACACCCATGAAAGGTATGTGAAGGGAGAGGAGAGGACAACTCAAACCCAGGACACCAGCACACACTGGATGACCAAATGCCTGGTCAGTCCCCCAGACCGAGGACCCTTGGAGTTAAGATGCTACAGCAAAAAAGTCTGATAACCCACAGCCCTCGCCTCTATGCACAGTGCATAGAATTTCTATGATCTCATCACAGCAGCATCGGCCCTTGTGTCCTGGAAAGTCTTAAGAGAGCCAAAACTGTTACTGACTTTTTTAATTCCCAAAATCTAGCATAGTGGCTGGTACACTGCAAATGTTTATAACTCCCTTATGATCAATCATTATGAATGCATTTGTGATTTTTTTCTCCTGCAACTCCGGCCATTAGACACGTCCATCTGAATGTGTTTATCCTTGAAAATGGCCATTTAGGGTGATGTAAAAACTCACCTGAATAATCAAACTCTATACCCTAAGTCATGTCATGTGAATGCCATTCTCTCAAGATCTAACTCATTCCACCCTCCACTCGACCTCACCCCTTCCAAGCTGGGCGATAGATAACCCAGATCCCAATGGAGCTTCAGGAAACAAGCCTGGGAAAAAATTTACCCTCTCTGACTTCACGGGACCAAGTTTCTGTACTTGTTTCCTCGGTTTGCCACATTATAAAATAGGGTATGTGAAAAAATACTTTGAAAACTGCCCAACACTATGAACGTATCAGGAACACATCTCATGAATTCTTTACTATTCACTTGGTCTTTTCAACAGGACTGCAGACTCCTGGAAGGCCCTGTGAGTCCCCAACACTAGAATGGTGGAGAAGCTGCATTTAGAAACGGGTGCTACACCAACCCTCCAGTAGCCGGGAACACTGGCTCTCCTCTTCCCACCTCCTCCAGGTTTCCGCCTTCCCTGGGTCATTCAGCACTGTTTGTTGCCCTGTACACTTAAGCACAGCCAAAGGAGTGACTGGTTCAATCCCCCACCTCCAACCTAACCTTGCTCCTGGATCAGCATAACTTGGCTTAATTTTAACTAGCACCTTCAAGAAGATCTGCAAAGGAATTCAAGGTCAGAGAGACACAGATGGAAATGAGGGCTTAATATAAACAGGAGTTAACACAACATACCTTTCTGGTGAGCACAGCATATAAAAAAATCTGAGGGCTCTGTTATCACGCAAGTGCAAAGACGCTCAGCATGGCTGCAGCCAGGGGGCCCTGGCCAGAGCAGGCAGTCAGAAATAGCATCGGGCATAAGGGCACACACAGCCAGGGGCCACTCTGGCAGCCGGAGGTCACACCATTTCAGGCCACCCAGGGTTCTGTAGAAAGGATGGCAATGGCCTTGTGACAGGGCCAGGGCAGCAGCTCCGCCCCCACCTGAGGAGCTGGGATTGGCCCAAGCTGGTGTGGCAGAGGCTCTCCAAGTGAGCCCAGGATCCTGGCAAATCTCCCTTCCACCTGGTATTGCCAAGCAAAGCAGGTCTGAGGAACTCAGGGGCCTCCTCCCAGCTCTAAATGGCTGGAAGTAAATTGCAGCCAACGGAACTAAGACTGAAAGAGGATAATATATCCACACAGAGGAATCCAAATGTCTCAGGGCTGAGAAGACTATACCTTAAGCCTTTGTAATTCTATCAATTCCAAACATTCCTTTATTTATTTGTTTCATTTTTGAAACAGGGTCTCACTCTGTCACCCAGGCTGGAGCACAGTGGCACAATCATGGCTCAGTGCAGCCTCAACCTCCTGGGCTCCAGAGATCCTCCCACCTTAGCCTCCCTGGTAGCTGGGACTACAGGAGCACACCACCAAGCCCAGTTAATTTTTTATATAGATGGGGTTTTGCCACGTTGCCCAGGCTGGTCTTGAAAACTCCTAGGCTCAAGCTATCTACCTGCCTCCGCTTCCTAAAGTGCTGAGATTACAGGCATGAGCCACCGTGCCAGGCCGCAAGCATTCCTCTTTACAGCAAGTACTCATTTTCCACCTTTACTTTGCACCACACAACATGAAGATGCAGAAAGGATAAGACGCAGTTTCTGCTCTCAAGCTCACGATTCCAGGGCAGGCATCTTAACCCACGCTTTACAGGCTGGGAACACAGATCGAGATTCAGGCTTCTAGACTCATTAGCTGTGTGACCCTGAGCACTTTCTTCTCTGTGCCTCAGTTTCCTCACCTGCAAAACACAGATAATAACAGAACCTAGCTCATGGGGTTGCTGCGAGGAATAAGTGAGTTAATACGTATTAAGTGCTGAGAACAGGCACACAGGAAGCAATAGAGTGTCATATAAGCAAGCACTATGCAGCATTAGCTTGCGGGTATTACCCCACGTGACAGGAATATTTAAGCGGATGTGATATATATCTTGAAGTTATAATTTATGCACCCATGCACATGTCTGTTTTGAGAGGATGACATCCACAATGTTCAAATCCTCAGAGAAGCAGAGCTGAGACAAAGCTGCGGGAGCGGGGCTACAGGAGGGGTTCATTGAAGCTACACTGACTTGTGCCTTCACTTTAATCCAGCAAAGGGTAAAAGCTAAGCAGCGCTGTCCAACAGAACTTTCTGCAGTAATGGAAATGTTCTTTATCTACTATCCCAAAATAGTAGCCAGCCTCCACGTGTGGCTATTGAGCACTTGAAATGTGGCCAGCCAGAGTGAATACATGAATTTTTGGTTTAATTTTAGTTAATTTACATTTAAGCAGCTATGCATGGCTAATGGCCGCTATTTTGAACATCACAGAGCTAGCCAGTCTGGGAAGAACAAAGTCACAGTGAAAGAACAGATTATGCAATGATGCAAAACATTCCCTGCTGTCCTCAGAAATCATGACTAGAACACCACAATGTACCCCGCAATCGTTAAGTAGTGACGCGCGTACACTCTGAACCTCAGCACAGAGAAGTGCAGATGCCGAAAGACAAGAGGGGCCAAGGCCGGGAAAAACCTCATGCGCTATGGTCAGATTTGGGCTTGACACTTGGCTCATGCAATTATGGAGGCTGGCACGTTCAAAGTCTCCAAGTAGGCTGCAGACCCAGCAAAGAACTTCTATTTCAGTTCAAGACCGAAGGCTGGCTGCTGCTGAACTCCCTCTTGTTTGTGGGATGTCCCTCTTTTGCTCTATTCAGACCTTTAACTGACTGCATGAGGACCACCCACACTGGGAAGGGAAATCGGCTTCACTCAAAGTCCACTGATTTAAATGTTAATGTTCATCAAAAAACACTCTCACAGAAACACCCAGAATGATGTTTGACCACATATCTGGACACTGTGGCCCCATCAAATTGACACATAAAATTAATCATCATATGTACTAAAGTTTTTAGCAAGACTAACAGCAGAACTGACTCTGCCAAGACAATTCAGCTGGGAGGCGGTAGGGAGAGATGGAGATTCCAGGAGGCAGGAAGACCAGTTGAAAGGCTATTTCAGGCCAGGGGCGGTGGCTCACACCTGCAATCGCAGCACTTTGGGAGACTGAGGCAAGTGCATCGCTTCAGAGATGAGCCTGCGCAACATGGTGAAACCCCATCTCTACTGAAAATACAAAAATCAGCCAGGCATAGTGGTGTGCACCTGTAAGGTGAGGTGGGAGGACTGTTGGAGTCTGGAAGGTAGAGGCTGCAGTGAGCCAGGATCATAGCCCTCTGCACTCCAGCCTGAGTGACACAGTGAGACCCTGTCTCAAAAAAAAAAAATGCTATTTCAATGCTCTGGGTAAGACATGAGGGATTGCACCAAAAAAGTGACAATGAGAAATGAGTCATTTAGTATTTGTTGAAGTATGAATGAATGGATTCTGTGACTTTACAAAACACACACTTTATTAGAAGCTAGAATTTCCTTGTAAATCTCCAACACAATGTGGAACGGGAAGGGAGGTTTTCCATACAACATAAAGGGAGGGAAGTGACGTAGCAGAAAAATACACAGGTAGTTACTGTATTTACCTGCTTAAAAGAGTTTTATGCCTGCTCTGTGGGTAACATATGCCCACCTTTAACTTCTTCTAATTCACTACGCCTTTTTAGAAGATAAACTACAGTACCAACATGGCAGTCTGTTAGCTGCTCCCAATATCCATTCCCCGCCTTCATCCTTAAAACTACCTTGCCTGGCTAGCTAAAAGACTCCAAGCCAAGCCTCCCTTGCAGCTACCTGTGACTATCTGATCAAGTTCTAGCAATGAATGGGAACTGTGTTTTCTTGGACTCCCAAGAAGACTCTTTAAAATTCAAGGGACATATATGCCTTCCTCTTTTCCTCCTTCTATCCTGAAATGCAGAGGTGATGGCTGGAGTTCCTGGAGCCATCTTCAACCATAATGTGACACGGAAAATTGGACTCAAATACTAGGATGTAAGCAGTAAACAGGACACTAGGTTTCAGATGACCATGAAGTCACAGCACTAATTCTGGACTGCCTGATTTAGGTCTTCTGTTAGTTGAGAGATGGAATCCTTGTGTGTTTAGGCCATGTTTTTGAGTTCTGTGGCTTACAATCAAACATAATTCCTAACTGATAGATGATACACCTATTATTTTGTGCACAAGGCAATGTAGATTTCAGAATTTCAGGCCACATACCTTCGTCCATATATTTTCCTATGGCCTTGGATACTGATATGGGGCTAGGTAGAAAAGGAGCCTACATAAACTAATATAGCGCCTTATACCTCATAATTTCCTTCCAACCTTCCAACAGCTGCTTTCAATAAAGGACCCACTGCAGATACCTTCTACCACATTTGCTGAGTGCCCAGGTCAGTGTGAAAACGGACACCCACCTTCTCTACATAAGGAGAATCTTCACTAAGCTGGCCTTACCCTGAGATCAAGAGACTTAAAGAATGAGAAAACCTCAGAAGATTTTGATATGCCACTGATTTTAGAAATAACACCAAGCACTTTCTCTGGAATACGGTGCTTGACAAAGGGCTGGGGCATACACTTGGGGCTGACAGGGAATTGGTGAGCACAGGGCATATTTTTCCTGCTTCCATTTAAGCCACTTCCTCAGGCCAGGCACGGGGGCTCGTGCCTGTAATCCCAGCACTTTGGGAGGCCAAGGCGGTGGATCACTTGAGGTCAGGAGTTCAAGACCAGCCTGGCCAACATGGAAACCCCATCTCTACTAAAAATACAAAAAATAGCCGGATGTAGTGGCATGTGCCTGTAATCCCAGCTACTTGGGAGGCTGAGGCAGGAGAATCGCTTGAACCTGGGAGGTAGAGGTTGCAGTGAGCCAACATGGCACCACTGCACTCCAGCCTGGGCAACGGAGTGAGACTCTAGCTCAAAAAAATAAAAACTAAAACTAAAACTAATCCACTTCCTCAAAATGAAACCTACAAAGTGAGGCTTCCTAAATGGAGCCCATCATTGCCTTAACTGAAGCAAGGTGCTCCATCCTCTGCGAGAAGGTAAACTCCCCCATGCCCATGAAAGTTTTACAAGGAAGAAACTAATAAATATCAAACTAATAGAGGCCATCAAGAATGAAGAAGGGGAGAGAACTAGTGGGAGGCAGAAAACAGGAAGTAGCTGGAGAAGACAGGGGAAGACACAACTGAGGAACCCACATTCCAGAAGATTCTTCAGAAAAGACCCAGTTGATGTGGCCTCCCATGAAGCCCTTCAGAATTCTACCGGGATCTGACCAGCTCTCAGCAACCAAGCTAGCGAGGGTTGAGGGGACAGAAATAAAATCTTAGACTCAGCCCCTTATCTCAGAAACTCAATTTCTTCCCAGAAACACCAGGCTTGGGAGTAGCTAGAACAGCAGTGTGAGCATTCGCATGCTTTTTAGTATAACTAAACTCTACTGTCTGTGATCACTTGTGCCCACTCAAGGCCACAGGCTAAGGAATGACAAAGTAGGAGCCAGGATCCCGCCACAGCTCCATATGCTGTGAATTCAGGAACCCCGAGACAGGGCAGCTGACCTCAAAACTACTTTCTCCCTCTGGCTGATCAACACTACAAATTCCTTTTTTATAGTGCTGCCAGATTTAGCAAATAAAAATATAGGCCTTCCAGTTAAATCTGAATTTCAGATAAACAATTTTTTTTAGCTTATGTCTCAAACATGGCACGGGACAAATTTATACTAAAAAAAAAAGACCTGAAATTTAACTGGGTGTCCTGTATTCCCGTATTCTATCTGCCAATCTTACTGTTGGCTCAAACTCCACAAGGACATCCCACTGCATAGAAATGAAAACTCTGCCTATAGCCTGGACTTCCAAACATGTCCCACTTGGTGGAACACGTATAGTTCTGTCTCTCACATGTGGAGAGGCTCCTGCAGTGTGATGAGCCCTGAGATGGGAACACGCAGTTCCCCCAGATTGGAAGCAGGGCATTCCAAGCTATGGGGATGTTTGTAAGTCAGAACCACTTGAAGGCCCAGAGACCATAAACCTCTAAGTCTTATCAGTCATTTACTTCTCAGCATGAACAATCTCATCGGATTCTTCAGGTAGATCTTCATAGAAGGAAGAGAATATGAAGTCACAACTGGGAGGGTTGAGGAAAAAGTAGAAAAGGACGGAAGGAAAGCAGGGGCATCCCCCAAGTCAGGAACGAAACAGAAGGTGCACCACGAGTGCACAGCCATCTGGCCGGGGTCCAAACCTCGTTGCCAGGCAACAGAAAAAGGCCAGCCTGTGTTGACGAAACTAGTAGCAGAAACATGGTCTGATTTCCTTTACCTGAAAACTTAGTCACTCTACCACTCTTCCCAGGGAATGCCTGTGGTTTACAGAGGGGAAGGGGCCATCGTTGTCAATGCAGTAACTTTACTGAAAACAGAGTGCAGATGAGAAGAAGGAAGGAAACATTAAAGAGCATCATGGTTTCAGACAAGGAACAAACTCCACACCCTGCTTCCCCTCTAACCACTATGCTGTGGTGACAACCACACCAGTTAGTCTCAGAAAGCACACTGCCTGCCCAGCAGCACCTACTGGGGCCCAGCCATGCCTCTGTGACTAGCAAAGATGACAAGGCAAAGGGAACTGCCCATGAGAAACCTCCCAACTGACAGGGTGATGGAGGGCAGCTCCTCCAGCACAGTGCTTCCTGGCGAAGACCTGCCTGTAACCGATCCCCCACGTGGGCTTCCTGCCACCTGCCAGACAGAACAGGGTTGAATGCAAGTGGCCCATAGCACCATCAGAAAAGAAACCCCCAAGATGAGCAACACTCTCCCTGCTCCAGTCCCAGCCCCCGACACCAGAGGCAGAGTCAGCCAAGCAGGAGATTCAGCCCTTCTGGTGGAAGCCCCAAAACCGATCTCTCTATGTCAGGAGCCGTCAACCTGAGTCAAACGCTGCCACTCATCTCCCTCCCGACCCCATCCTAATTCGAGATTCCAGGCTTCCAAAGTGCAACTGCTTCTTTCCCAGAATCTTCAGCCAAGACTGTAAGGCAGGATGCGGTCTTCCCAGCGAGGGAGAGTTAAGAGTCCATGCTTAGTTCTTGCCATAAATCTCGAGGAACTAGAAATTGAGACACATGCCCCGTCATTCCACTATGTGCCCTTACTTTGGGCAGCAGGAATGACGCAGTTCCCAGGAACTGGCCTGTGGCCACTGAGGGGGAATGTGACCAGGGCCACAGGGATGAACGTCACTGAGCCAGACCTCCTCACCCAAAGTCCCGTGGCAAGACCTGCCCCAGGCAGGCAAATGGCTCTGCAGAAATGAAAGTGACTGGGACAAAGGGAGGTATGACAAAGCCACACTGAAGTCCTGGGAGGGCTGGAACAGGGCCCCAAGAGGGAAAGTTCCCAAGGACTCCAGATAAAAGCCTCTCAGTTACCCCAGCCCAGAGAAGTCAGGGGCACGCAGGGAAATTCCCGCACCGATGAGCTCAAAACCTGCTTTTAGTCCTAAAAGTCACTTATCTCTGGCCCATTCTCCTCAGATGTGCCAGAGGTCTTTCAGGTTTGCAGAGTCATAAATGCCTATGATTTGCCAGGCACCAGGCAGCAGCCAGAATCAGGTAGACCTGGGTTTAAACCTTCACTGTGTCCTCACAAGGTCTGTGATCTTAATGTCCCCAAGCCTCAGGGATTACTCCCCCTCGGTATGATGAAACACAACCTGGCAGGCCAGGCACAGTGGGTCACACATGTAATCCCAGCACTTTGGGAGGCCGAGGCGGGTGGATCATGAGGTTAGAAGATCGAAACCATCCTGGTCAACATGGTGAATCCTGTCTCTACTAAAAATACAAAAATTAGCTGGGAATGGTGGTGTGTGCCTATATTCCCAGCTACTGGGGAGGCTGAGGCAGAAGAATCACTTGAACCTGGGAGGTAGAGGTTGCAGTGAGCCAAGTTCACACCACTGTACTCCAGCCTGGTGACAGAGCAAGACTCCGTCTCAAAAACAAAGAAAATAATATCACCCTGCAATCTTGCTCTAAGGATTAAATGAGATAATGTACATAAAAGACCTATGAGCACAGACCCAGGCCCCTAGCAGCACCTGAGTAAATCAGGGCTATGGATAGCCCCTTAAGAGAACACAACCTCTAAACCCCAGTTGCTGCTTCTGCAAAAGTCCGTGTGTGTGTGTGTGTGTGTGTGTGTGTGTGTGTGTGTGTGTGTTCACATAACTCCCCTTCATGCATGTAAAACACTTAGAAAGTGCCTGGTACACAAAGAGTGCTGAAATTACTCTTCTTCCTCCTCCCCTTCCATCTTCCTTCCTTCCATTCAGTAAACTGTCACCTCCACCCCACTGACTCCCAGCTTCCCTGCATTCTAGCCAATGGCATTTCTCCCCAGGTACCCAATCCCTTCACTTTAACATTATGAAGCGTGAACTCACCACCTTCTCCCAAAGCCAGATTCCCACTCTCTATCAACTTCCTATTGGATATTCAGATCAAAACCTTGGAGTTCCCTACAAGATAATCTGGATAGAGAATTAACCACCAAGTCTGTTACAGTCTCCCTTCACATTCTTTAGATTAGGCCACAACACCAGAAAGGTTTATATAAAGACCCAGATAACAGTCTTTGGGCTCCAAGACTAGTTTCTTCATTCGTACTATAAGGCCACAAGGGAGACAATGACAGCCCCACACAGAGCAGTATTTGTGGCACCTAATACATCATCAGAGCTCAAAAAATGGAGCTGCTATTAATGTAAGGACATCAATTTCTCGAACACAACCAAGCCCTCCCAACTCAAGAGCCCACCATGGCTACTTTGCAGCTTCTCAACCAAGTCTGAAGGCCAGGCCGAGGCTCACGGCATTCTCAGCTGCCCACGCTGTTCCTTTCCTGCCTGGTCCTTTAGCTCCCCTACGCCTCTCTTTCCAAGGCTCTGGCTTCCTTACCCAAGTTCATATCCACACTGGCCCCTCCCCTCAGATCTCTGCTCTTCTGTCCTTACTACCCATCCTCCCTCTCATGTTTCAGGAGGGTGCACAGTGTGTCTTTCCCATCAAGGCTTCCTGATGGACAGCATCCCCTGTGCATGCGTGTGCGTGCACACACACACACAGTAACACACTCCCTGGCTTCTTTCCTTTCCCATCTATACCAGAGCCACATGGATCAGTGCACTAACAAATGAACCTCTCCATGGGGCTCTTGGCAAATACAGTCAGTCCTCATTATTAACAGCTTCCATATCTCTGAATTTACCTACTTACTAAGCCTTATTCGTAACCCCAAAATCAACACTTGCAGTGTTTTGGGGGCCATTCATCAACATGTACAGAGTGGTGAGAAAATGAGCCACCTGATACACATATTTCTAGCTGAGGTCCAACAAGAACCCTCTCTGCCTTCTTGTTTTGACTCTCATACTGTAAACAAGTGTCCTTTCCACGGTCCTTTTAGTGCCGTGTGTTTCACATTTTTGTGGCTTATGTCGATGATTTTTCTCTATAAATTGGCCTCCAAGTAGAGCAATTAAGTCCTTTCTAGTGCTCCTAAGTACAAGAAGGCTGTGATGTGCCTTATGGAGAAAATACTTGTGTTGGATGAGCTTCTTTCAGGCAGAAGTTATACCACTGTTGGCTGTGAGTTCAGTGTTAATGAGTCAACAGAACGACACATGCAGAAAAAGGAAGAGGAGACTTGCCAATCTGAACATGAGTTCACTCTGGTAAGTGCTCAAGTAACATCCGCTGTGCATGATGAAGCTATGGAAAAGACGGAAATGCGGCTGGATTGGTAGATTCCATCTGGCACCAATCCTGAGAGGTCATGACAGATTAAAAAAGCAGAGTGGCTAAGAGCCAAAGAAGTTTATAGTCACATCACCCAGAATCAGGAGAACATTCAGCCCTTCGCAGCTAGTGTTTTACTATCAAGAAATATTGCATATAATTGATTGTAAGAAACTTACTAAATAAGTATGTTTATTAACTTACTAAATAAGTATGTTTATTAACATACTTATTTTGTATCTTTAAACAGAAACACACATTCTACAAGGTTATGTATTGATCACCTGAAAAAAATGTTGTGGCCAAAGACTCTCAGGAACCTAGCCCTCTATCTCCCCTAGGAGCAAAGCCTCAGTACCTGCTAATTCATTGTTTATAGCAACTTTATAGAATATGACTACCACAGATAATGAGAACTGTTTGTATTTACCTCTTGCTTCTGCATGTAGATGGGGCTCCTGGAGGATACAGAACAATTGTATGCTGCACAATGGCCAGCACAGACAAAGGGAAGACGCTTTTCTCTGCCAATCCCCTAGCCCACTGTAATCCTCCCATAGTCTCACTCCATATCTCAAATGGAGCGCGCGTGCGCTCACACACACACACACACACACACACACACACCTATCCAGGTCAGCAACAAAGATTCTACTTTTGCTCAAAACAGTCCATTCTGCCACACCCTTTTATAAGACTGCCAAGAGGGAAATGTTAGCTCCATAAGGACAGGATCTTTGTTCTATGCTTGGGGCCAACAAGTGACTAGAACAATACCTGGCATGTAGTAGGTACACAGTCAACAGCTACTGAAGAAAAGAAAATAAATTTTTTAAAATCCCCACACAGACATATAAAGTAATAATCTACATTTGACATATCCTTGAGTTTATATCCCACCTTTGCAGAGCATCAGCCTCTTATTCTCCACTTATGAAATGGTTTTCCTTTTTTTTTTTTTTTTGAGACAGGGTCTCACTCTTTCTCCCAGACTGGCGTGCAGAGGTGTGATCAAAGCTGCATGCAGCCTTGACTTCTCAGGCCCACACAATCCTTCCACCTCAGCCTCCCACATAGCTGGGACCACAAGCAAGTGCCATCAGGTCTGGCTTTTTTTTTTTTTTTTTTTTGAAGAAATGGTGTCATATCATGTTTCCCAAGGTGGTCTTGAACTCCTGGGCTCAAGCAATCCTCCTCAGCCTCCCAGAGTGCCTGAATTACAGGCATGAGCCACCACTCCCAGCCATAGAAGGTTTTCTACAAACAAAATCAACGCCTAGAATTTCCCAGCAAAGGACCAGTATAATACTCTGTTCCTCTAGAATTAACATACTAGTTCAGAATATTAATTGATGCGCTTGACCCATTTCATTTCATTAGAAACAAGATTCTTCATCCATTCAAGGCCCATGCGACACTATCCCTTTGGGCATCAAGTGCTTTTGATCAGTGAGAAGGTAAGTCAGCTTCTCCTTTCTCATCATTTTCCATCCTCTGGCACATTCTGCCCTCACAAATAACTATGTTCTCAACCTACCTGAAATCACTCTTCTACCCGGCACCGTCTCTATGTCTTCCACAGCCCCCTCCCAGCCAGGAGAGGCCTGTTTCCTCTTCTGCCCATAGGTTATTTGTGGTGATTTTTTTTTTTTATTACAAGGCAGCAGATTCACCACAGATACTCAACATTTAATAGAAAAATACATCTGGGATAATCTTAAAATTCTTTGGTCCAAATGCGTTACATGTACTAATTCAATCATGAGTAAATTGCAAAAGTAGCTAGAATGCTTTGCAGATAGAGTGTATCTTTCTCAACTCTTGACTTTGGACTGGCCCCATGTTTTATGTTTATTAACATCTTAGGGGCTAAAGTTTATTAACTTTAGTTTTAACGTTAAAGTTAATGAACTAAAGTTTATTAACTTTAGCCCCTAAGATGTTAATAAACATAAAACAAGTAGAGGCTTGAAAAGGGCTCACCCTTTTTGTTCCTGGAATCCCAACACTGTATTAAAAAAACCAGACTAGCCTGTTGGATGAAAGATACATGCGGTCTAGTCAACCCTGCTACCCTAGCTGACCACCAACCGATTGAAAGATAAGGTCACGATCAGCCAGCCCCCAGCTAACCCACCAACTGACCGTACCTGTGTGAGATCAGCTCTAAGCTCGAGATCAGAAAAACTGGCCAACAACATGAGCTAAATAAAGGTTTTAAGCCACTAAGTTTTAGGGTGGTTTGCTTCACAGCAAAAGCTAACTGATATACAACTTTTTACTTTTTTTAAGAGCCAGAGTCTCACCCTGTTCTCGAGGCTGGAATGCAGTGGCACGATCATCGCTCACTGCACTCTGGAACTCCTGGATTTAAGCAATCCTCCTGCCTCTGCCTCCTGAGTAGCTGGGACACAGGTATGCACAACCACGTTTGGCTACTTCTTGTAAAGACGGTATCTTACTATGTTGCCTAGGCTGGCCTCGAACTCCTGGCTTCAAGCAATCCTCCCATCTTGCCCTCCTAAAGTGCTGAGATTACAGGCCTGAGACCTCTCACCCAGTCAACCCCATTTTATGAATAAAAATAAAACTGGGGCACAGAGATTAGGTAACCTGCCAAAGGTCCCACAGCTTTTAAGAGTCAAGCCTACGAGTCACTCTACAAGTTTCAAATGTTTTCCCATTCATCTCCTTTTCTAAAGGTGGTTATGTAAGACATGGCCTTATAAGGTCCCATAAACACAAAACAGGCAACTTGTAACACTAACCCCCACTCTTTTGCATTTATGCTGCCCATCAAGTTTGCAAAGTACTCTGCTCTCTTCTGACACATTCCAACCACTCAAAAATAACAAGGGTTGCCCAATGTTCATGGATGAATGGAGAAATAAAATGTGGTATACACATTCAATGAAAGAAGATTCTGACACATGCTATAACATGGACATTACTCTAAGTGAAATAAGCCAGTAATGAAAAGACAAATACTGTATGATTCCTCAATACTTATACGAGGTACCTAGAGTAGTCAATTTCATAGAAAAATATAATAGAGGTGGTGGTTGCCTGAGCCTGGGGGAGGGGAGGAATGGGGAGTTAGCGTTTAATGGGTAGAGAGTTACAGTCTGGGAAGATGAAAGGGTTCTGGAGACGGACAGTGGCAAGAGTTGCACAGCAAGTCAATGTGCATGCACAATGTGAATGTCTTCATGCCATTTTTAAGAATAGTTAAAATGAGGGAGAGGCAAAAAAAGAAAAAAGAGAACGGTAAAAATGGTACATTTTGTGTTGTATGTACTTTAACAGAATTTCCTTAAAGAAGGAAAAAAATAAGGGTTGGGACTAGCAGTGACAAAATGACAGGTCCAAAGCCACTGTTAAACCAGTCAGCACCCCAGGGGAGCCAGGTAAGCAAGATACACCCTGCTTTCAGCATCACTGAGTCACACAGGCTCCGCCCCCATCAGTCTGCTCCCGATTCATATGCTGAAGGCCAGATGGCCTGGCAGATATGTCAAAGCAGACTTAAAAACAAGCTTGGGCTCAAAGACAAAAGCTCTCAAAGCAAAGCCAGAGTCCTGCCCCCAATGTGGCACAGAAAACACATGTCATGTTCTACCTCCGCTTGGCAGAATTTGGACTTGGTTTTCAAGATCACAGAATTGGATCTGACTCATTGGTTGAAAAATGAGTTCACATCAGGAAAAATAAAATCGATGCAATTTTTTTTTTTTTTTTTTTTGAGACAGAGTCTTGCTCTGTCGCCAGGCGCCACCAGTGGCGCAATCTCGGCTCACTGCAACCTCCGCCCCCCAGGTTCAAGCAATTCTCCTGCCTCAGCCTCCTGAGTAGCTGGGACTACAGGTATGCACCACCAAACCCAGCTAATTTTTGTATTTCAGTAAAGATGAGGTTTCACCATGTTGGCCAGGACAGTCTCAATCTCTTGACCTTGTGATCCACCGGCCTTGGCCTCCCAAAGTGCTGGGATTACAGGCGTGAGCCACCGCAACCAGCCAATCGATGCAAATTTTTAATGAACCTATATGATTTCTACCAACCCAACAATTACTTTTTGTTTGTTTGTTTGTTTTGGTTTTTTGTTTTGTTTTGTTTGAGTCAGCGTCTTGCTCTGTCACTCAGGCTGGAGTACAACAGAAACATCATGGCTCACTGCAGCCTTGAACACCTGGGCTCAAGCAATCCTCCTGCTTCAGCCTCCTGAGGGCTGGGGCCGCAGGCACATACCGCTACCTCCAGATAATTTTACATTTTTTAATTTGATGTAGAGACAAGATCTCACTAAGTTACCCAGGCTGAAATTACAAATCTTTGTAAACTCTTTAGAGAAAATCAAGTGTAGGAGGTTTTCCCCTTTTAAGTACCCTCAACTGAAATGCTGGATAGACAGACATGGATATTCCACACATATAAAACCACCACTACAGTTCCTGGTTTTTCTCCAAATAGCATACATGCTTTTATTTCCAAATATTCATAAGGTTAAGAAAAGTACCGTACAAAGAACTTTTTGCTCTCAATAATTTGAGTGAGGACCTGATGATCCATCACCACTCCAATACTTTTATAGTTATTTCCTAAAAATAAGGACTTTCTCCCACATAATACAACCATCAAAGGTAGAAAATGCATTGATACATGACTACCATGTAATTATCATGATTTATTTTTTAAAAAAATATGGGATATACATCAAATAGTAAGAGAAGGTACTGGGACTTCTTTTCTTCTAGTTTCTCAATTTTCTATAATAAATTCTAATTTTTTAATGAAGCCAAAACCTAAGCTCAAGCTGGGATCCCACAGTCAAACACATCATCTCACTTAAATCCTAAGCCCAACCTCCTGAGATAGCCAGGGCTGTTCCCTAGACTGCCAGCATGTCACGAATGAGGATGCAGGGGACTCTGAGGACGCAGTGTCTCCTGACTCAAACTGGAAGGAACTGCTATCTGAAGGAGTCTCTCAGGCACCATTCCCTGCTGCACACAGCCAGAGAGGTTTGTAAATATAAAAAGGAAGGGGGTGGGGATAAGAACAGAGGAAGAAAACAGGAAGCCCCACTTGGCAGCAGCTGGAGGTGGACATCGCCCCCCTCACCATCAGGAAGGTGAGGAACATTTGCACACAAACAAGCTCATCCATCTGGCCTGAGCAACCTGCCCTCCACGGAGATGAAATGCGACATCCGTGCCCAGCCCCAGCCTTTGAATATCTTTCCAGTTCCTTCGCTACTGACCAACAAGGTCCCTTGGGGGTGAGCGGTAGGAGTTTGTTAGGAATCTAATCTTTTCTACCCTGCTTCTTCCTGCCCACCTGCAAGAAGGAAGGAGATTACGAGGAGGACTTGCAGGCATAAAGCCAGGCAGGACGCTCTCAACATTTCATCTTGGGCTCTGCCCATTAAGAGTGACTCACTCAACCTCAGGACCTGGGCATCATCTGATTCGATCTGATGACTCAGTGGCTTCCTTGCCCAAGGGACTCAGTAATTGTCCTATTGTCCCCACTGGCTAAGAGAAGGAATGAGGAGGGGAGGAGCCAGCATCCACTGCTTCCCAACAGACAAGGAGCCTCCCAGCCAGCTCCCTGCTGTCTTTTCCCATCAAAGAAGATTTAAGGTACAGAAGAGCAGGGAGTGATGTGAAAGCCACTCCAGGACGTGTCACAGCCAGCTGGGGACCCACCCGCCAAATGGGATTTGAATGAACCCAACCCAGATGGAGCTGGATTTGCCAGTCATGTTGCTCTCCATCCGCTTACCTAGCTACCAGGTGGGAAAGAGGCTGCAAGTAAACGGGCAATGGAGAGGAAAAGCTCATGACTTCAAGGGAGGGCAGTGGAGGAACCTCTGTCTGTTGGCGGCTCCCAACATCATTCACTAGTTTGTTCATTTATTGATTTATACAGTATTTGAGTACCTTCTGCGTGCTGGCACTGCAGACCTGGCAAGGAGCCAAACAGACAAAACTCCCTGCCCTTGTGAAGCTTCACTTACTATAAAAAGTAAATTACCACAGGTCAGATGGGGGAAAAGTACATCAGGGAAAAAGGAAAGCAAGGAATGGGGGCTGGGGCCGGCAGGGATGTGGCCTGGGAGTTACCATTTTAAATGTTAGCCTGAGAAGGCCTCATGAATAAAGGGACATTTGAGCAGAAGCCTGAAGGAGATGAGGAACTGGGCCATGAAAATACCAGGGTGAGGACACCAACAAATAGAGGGCATGGGGCCAGGCGAGGTGGCTCACGCCTATAATCCCAGCCCTTTGGAAGGCCAAAGCAGGTTTATCACCTGAGGTCAGGAGGTCAAGACCAGCCTGGCCAACATCAGTTCAAGACCCCATCTCCACTAATAATATAAAAATTAGCTGGGCATGGTGGTGTCACACCTGTAATCCAAGCTACTCTGGAGGCTGAGGTAGAAGAATCGCTTGAACCCAGGAGGCGGAAGTTGCAGTGAGTCGAGATCACAATACTGCACTCCAGCCGGGGCAACAAGAGCAAAACTCTGCCTCAAAAAATAAATAAATAAAAACAGAGGGAACGGCAAGTCCAAAGACCTGAGGTAGGAGCATGTGTGACAACAGCACAGCCAAGGGAGTGACCTGAATCAGAGGACCAGCCTCGAGAAATCCTGACACAAAGCCCCCGAGGGCCATCTCTGCCCCCAAACCTGAGCTCAGGGACCAGGCAAGAAACTTCAGGTAGAGAAGCCACTGCCATGACTCCAAGGGGATGCTTTACAAACCACCCTTCAACCCTTCTGCAACGCGGGCACATGGGCTGCTTGGACTAGTTAAGTGTGGGCTAAACAGCAGCACAGAACCAGAAGTCCCAGCGTTAAAGACTTTCAGGAAAGGAGACTTTCGGAACTCCTCGGAATTTATCCAATGTTTGAATTAGATCCTCAGAAGTTTCTCCTCAACCCTAACCTGAATCCTCCATACTTCCGTTTTGGGTCAAGAATGATACAACCATGGTCCACAGTCATCAACTTGAGGGGGGCCTCTCAAAGATTGGTGGGACAGGGACACTTTGGAGGGGGAATGCCTCAGGGTTCTGCAATCTGTGTAAATTGGAAAGTACCTTTTGGAGCAGGGTTTCTTCTCCCGGGAACTCTAGAGGCCTGGGCAGGGCCCTGCTGGAGGTGGAGAAAGGGAGGGAGTGGCTGCTGCTCAGGGCTTGTGCAAACCTAGGAGCAATCAGAACTCTGAAGCATACAGCCCAGTGCGCCAGGCCAGGGAAGGAAGAAGGGCTTCAGGCAGCCACTCTGTCTAGGAATAAAGGCAACATATATCTAGCAAGGTCCCAACAGAAACTTCTGCCCGGGGTTGAGAACACAAAACCCAAACACACAGAGAGGATCCTGGTACAATTCCCAAAGCAGGTCTGGGCATGGTGGCTCACACCTTAATCCCAGCACTTTGGGAGGCCGAGGTGGGAGGATCACCTGAGGTCAGGAGTTCGAGACCAGCCTGACCAACATGGAACAACCCCATCTCTACTAAAATTAGAAAATTAGCCAGGCGTGGTGACACATGCCTGTAACTACTGGGGAGACTGAGGCAGGAGAATCACTTCACTTAAACCTGGGAGGCAGAGGTTGCAGTGAGCAGAGATCACGCCACTGCACTCCAGCCTAGGCAACAAGAGCGAATCTCCATCTCAAAAACCAAACAAAAACAAAAAAGAACTCCCAAAGCAGAAAAGGGATTCTTTGAAGGGAAATGTGAGAGGTGCATGGAGAAAGGGACAAGAAGAGGAATGGTTAAGTCCTGGCCCTCACTCTCTATGGGTCTATCTTAATATGTTCCTAGATTTCTGGGACTTTATTTCCAAAAAGTCCATCCTACTGTTATCTCCCCCACAGTACAAAACATCCTGTGCACATACACAATAGGTGCTCAGAAAATTTTCATTGTTATTTCTCACTAAATTTTTTTTGACATAGCTGTTCTCCATTGCCCAGGCTGGAGTGCAGTGGCACGATCTCGGCTCACTGAAACCTCCATCTCCCAGGTTCAAGCGATTCTCATGCCTGTGCCTCCACCTCCAATGCAGCCGAGATTACAGGCACCTACCACCACACCCGGTTAATTTTTGTATTTTTAGAAGAGATGGGGTTTCATCATGTTGGCCAGGCTGGTCTCAAACTCCTGACCTCAAGTGATCTGCCCACCAAGTGATGGGCCTCCCAGAGTGCTGGGATTTCAGGCATGAGCCACCACATAGGTGGTGGCTCACTAAACATCTTACAAGTGGACACTTGTAAGTGTGTAGCATCTTCTACCATGTCATAAACACACCACAGGGACAGCACTGGGTCATTTGCTAGTGAACTATAATTTGGATCAACTTAGATCGTCTTGGGAAATCTGAGCTCTCATCTCAAGAGGCATCACAGTGTTGGTGATTCGCATTAGAGACACCTGACCAGGAAGCCTGAGTGGGCTGAGGAAGGAGAAGAGCCACAGCCCAGGGCCTGGCTCACAGCAGGTACCAGTAACTGCTTTGGGAATTGTACCAGGATCCTCTCTGCGTGTTTGGGTTTTGTGTTCTCAACCCCGGGCAGAAGTTTCTGTTGGGACCTTGCTAGATATATGTTGCCTTTATTCTTAGACAGAGTGGCTGCCTGAAGCCCTTCTTCCTTCCCTGGCCTGGCGCACTGGGCTGTGTTCCCCGTTCACAGGGCCTGGCTATCAGAGGGTACAGGTGACACAAGCGTCACATCGCGTCACACAGCAGCCAAAGGAAGACCAGCTCCTAAACCAGAACCGTGTCCATGCAGCCCCTCAGTCGCCTGATCACAGCCCCCTCCACCACTCTCTTTCCAGTCTCAGGTTCACCACTTCTTATGTGAGCTCTCAGGACAAAGAACCAACGTTTCAACAGGACGATGGCCATGGACACCAGAATCCACTAAGGAGTGTGTAACAACTCACCGGCTGAATCTTAAAAAGGATTAAAAAAAAGAAGAACCAATGTTTCAAGGGAGTCAGAAGGCTAAACACTCCGAAGACAGTGAGGCGAATGCGAGGGAGGAAGCGAATCTTCCTACTGCTGCCTGAGGGGCTGGCATTAGGAGCGGAGGAGGAACACGCTCCGGACATGTCCCCATCAGCGCACCCAGCACCAACTCAGGTGAACCCACTTTCAGGGTCATCCGAGTGCAGGCACTCACACCCTATTCATAGTGTCAAGCACTGGAATGACGCAGATTGGGGCAGCAGCGGGGCAGTGGGGGACGGTCACTACAGATAAGACACATAGGACTCAAGCTTCTAACCTTCAGCAGGAGATACAGAGTCAAAGGCAGCCTCAGAACTGAAGGGTAGGGGGCTCGAGGTAGGGGAGACGTCTATGGGGCTGTCTTACCTGCCTCGCCACCCTCCGTGCCTCCCAGTAGGGCTTGGAGTCTTCCACGGCTTTGCCAATTTTCTTCACCAGTTCATCCAGTTTCACTGTCGCTTCAACCAGAACAGAGCGGAACTTCTGACGAGCATCCTGCAGCCAGGGGAAACCGAGGAAACACAGTTCAGGCTTATCAGGGATCTGCAAACACCTACCAGACGGACCTGGGCAGAAACACCAACGAAGGACTGCACCCAACACACAGACCCCTAAAGCAGCACCTTTACAAGACATGCTAGAGCAGCGCCACCCAAAAGAGCTTCCTGCCATGGTGGGAATGGACTGCGCTCTGCACTGTGCAGGCTGGCGGCCACCAGCCATGTGTGGCTACTGAGCACTTGAAACTGGCTGGTGGGACTGAGGAAAAGAGTTTTTAGTTCATTTCATTTTAATCAGGCCAGGCGCAGTGGCTCACGCCTGTAATCCCAACACTTTGAGAGGCCAAGGCAGGTGGATCACTTGAGGTCAGGAGTTGGAGACCAGCCTGAAACCCCATCTCTACTAAAAATACAAAAAAGGATGAGCCAGGCATGGTGGCGAGCGCCTGTAGTCCCAGCTACTCAGGAGGCTAGGGCACAAGAATCTCTTGAACCCAGGAGACGGAGTTTGTAATGAGCCAAGATCATGCCACTGCACTCCAGCCTGGGCAACAGAGCATGACTCCGTCTCAAACAAAAAAGTTCAGTGAGCAACAACAATGCAAAGTTTCTGAGCACCTCCTGTGTATATGCACAGTATGTTGTGCACTGTGGACCCTTTGGAAATTAGCCCCGTCTCTACTAAAAATACAAAAATTAGCCAGGTGTGCACGTGCCTGTAATCCCAGCTACTCAGGCAGCTGAGGCAAGAGAATCATCTGAACCCAGGAGGCAAAGGTTGCAGTGAGCCGAGATCGAGCCACTGCACTCCAGCCTGGGCAACAGAGTAAGACAGTGTCTCAAAAAAACAATAATTTAATTCATTATACTTAATTTTTTTAATTAACATAACTGGCAACTACTATATTGGGCAGCATGGTATAGATTTAACAGCTTTGTCCAGGACCTCTGGGAAGAATGTCCAGCCGCCTCTGGCAGCTTCAGTCCATATGATGCAGTCAGTGTTAAACAGAGTGGAAATTTATTTATCACATGCCAGACCTGGTGCCAGGCTTTGGGCGTAGCCTTGCCTCCAGGGCATTTACAGCCTGGTGGGTAAGGTAGGTATTAAAGTCCGTTCCAGAAAAGTCAGTGCCAGGGTGAGAATGGTCCAGGCGCCATGGAACTCAGCAGGGAAGAACCACGCCAGACTAGGTATTAGAGGGAGAGTCACAGGAAACTTCCAGAGCAGCACTAACTAAACAGAAGCCCAAAGCATGAATAGGAAACCGGGGGAGAGAAGGAAAATGCTGAGTCGCAAACAGGCAGCAGAGCCTGTGTCCAGATAAGAGGGGAGGGGGAGCAGAGGTGTCTGCGAGAGACTGGAGAAGCCAGAGGTCTGGAATGCAGAGAATGGCCAGAGATAGGGGTGTCATCCATTCTGGCGACAGCAACTAGCAAGTTGGGCCTTGACAGGAGTTTGGAAGGTAAAAGGGGACTGTGCGAGGCTTAATCGTGTTGTAAAAGTCAAAAAACCAGATCCAGGAGAGGAAAAACAATTAAGTTAGTCCCAGGTCTAGGAGAATCTACTGGGGGGGATCAGGGCAGTGCACTTCAGACATCCCCTCTACTTCTCCCTTAGCATCTGCCTAACAGAGCTACACCTAGGGAAGGGAGGGATACATGCATGAGTTGGAAAAAAAAGGAAAATGGCCAGGCACAGTGGCTCACATCTGTAGTCCCAACACTGTGGGAGGCCCAGGTGGGAGGATCGCTTGAGCCCAGGAGTTCAAAACCATGCTGGAGGATGTAGTAAGACCCTGTCTCTATAAAAAAACAAAAACTAGCTGGGCATAGTGACATGTGGCCAGGGTGGGAAGATTGCTTAAGCCCAGAAAGTTGAGGCTGCAGTGAGCCGAGATTATATCACTGGGCAAAAGACCCTGTCTCCAAAAAACAAACAAATACACAAACAAACAAACAGAAAATAGAAAGGGGAAGTGGATACTCTGAAGGAACAATACATGATCATGAGTTATGGGGCTGGAGACTCGACAGCCACCTGCTGATAAAACACGTGTTTCATTGGCTAGAGGGGCCTGATTCATAAGTAACTATCCGAAAATTTTTATTTATTTATTTATTTTGAGACAGAGTCCCGCTCTGTCACCCAGGCTGGAGTGCAGTGGCATGATCTCGGTTCACTGCAACCTCTGCCTCCCAGGTTCAAGCAATTCCTTAGCCCCCCAAGCAGCTGGGGCTACAGGTGTGTGCCACCATGCCCAGTTAATTTTTTTCTTCCGTACTCTTAGTAGAGATGGTGTTTCACATGTTGGCCAGGCTGGTCTCAAACTCCTGGCCTCAAGTGATCCACCCACCTTGGACTCCCAAAGCACTGCGATTACAGGTGTGAGCCACTGCACCCAGCCAAAATTTTCTAAACATGCAATTGCAGGAGTCTCATGGAAGTAAAGGAGGCTCTGATCAGTTCTTCTAATTCATCCCATCATCCCAAGCTGCAGGCTTGCTACATCAGTTTGAAAATGCCACTGGCATTCCAAAATCTGGGAATAAAAGTGCCACCTTTCATGGGAGTGCCTCACTCCCGAGCCTGAATCACACTTCCAACACAGGCTTTGCCCCCTTTCCTCTGGTTCTGTGCCCTCATCATCATCCTGATTTCCTCTGCCTTCTCTCTTATCAGACCAGGCTTGGGGTCATCCGCTGCAGTGTCTGCAGGCGGAAAACAAGACTAGACTTGTTCTCCAGGGGAAGTGCCCAGGGAACACAGAAGCCCACGGAGCTTCTACGGGACTTGGCTTCCAGTAAGCGGGAAGCAGCATGCTCTCAAAGCCCAGGATTTTAATCAGAGACATGGATTCAGTGCTGACTAAACCTCTTCCTGCAAGGCCCACTCAGGGCCTTCTCTATGAACCACTTGCATTACCTATAAAATTGTTACTTTCCGTCTCATAGGGAGGGCTCCTGGAATCAAGGGGAATGCAAATGTACAACATCTAACAATTTCTGGGCACACAGTCAGTGCTCAATAAATGCAAACCATTTTTCCTCCTGGTATAAAGAGAGACCCTGAGACCCAGGGAGTTTCCTGGAGGCAAGGGCAGCTAACACGATGGACATAATAAGCTGTTTGACTGTGCGCACAGCCGCTTTGCAAGAGGCACTCACATGCATGGCTGCACCCTCACGGTCACCTCCCGGGTGGTGAACAGTGCCAGTGCTGTCCACATTCACACCAGTGAGAAAACCAAGGGCCGGATTGGGCAGCGTGTGGCCTGCAGCAGGTCACATCTCCCCCAGGCCTACTCTGTTAAATGAGCATTGGGCCCCAAAGCAGTGGCCTATGGACCGATAAATGTAGTGCATTTGGCTGGTGTGCTGTGTAGTAAATGGCAGGGAAAATTCACATTTTTTTAAAAAAGTGAATTCTCAAAATTTTTCATATAAAGGAAAAAAAAACAGCTAGAAGTAGAGTAGAAGGTGCCCCCTTAGGCAGGGATTACCCTCTCTAGTCCCTATCACTCCAGTGCCTGAATCACCCATTCAGGTTCCCTGCCCAGCCACTGAAGACATCAGATTTGCTGAGAGCTCTTCAGGGAACTGGCGAATACAACCCACCAACACTGCCTCTGTGGAGAAAGAAGGATGGACCCAGGGCACAGACTGACCGCTTCCTATGTGGCAGGCCCTACTGTCAGTGCTTTCACCCCAACAATTCGTGCCATCGCTAACAATCCTAACAGGTAGGTGCTATTACTACCATTCACGTTTTACAAAGGAGGAAATAGAGGCAAGGAGAAGAAAGGTAACTGGCCCAAGGTCAGAGAGCTGGGAAGAGGCAGCCAACAGTTAAACTCAAGCAGTGCTAAGACTACGTACACACACTGAGCAACAGACACACGGCTGGGAAGGCCACACCACCCAAGCCAGGCTTGAAGAAAGGGGATTCCACCAGACAGAGAGGAGGGACATTCAAGCTCCCAGTATGAATGGGCTGGCCTGGTAGGGGCTGGAGCGAGGAAGCCTTCTGGGCCATATAAAGGCATCTGAACTTCATCCCATGAGCAATGGAAGGCTATGGCACTGTGGGAGAGGGGAGATTCTTTCTTGTTTCTTTCTTTGCAAAAGTTTTTCTGGTACTAGTTCATCCCTGAAATTCTGTCTCCCTCTGCTCTTCTCTATTTGCCATTTCTCTGCCTTTGACCATAAATCACATCTCATAATCAAACCTTTCAACCTGGTTCTATGTGGTAGGTTTTTTTCCCATAGGGTTACTTAAGTCTCAAGTAATTTATTTCCAGTGAACCCTTTGTCAGAAATAATTAAAGAATGCATTCCACCGCAAAAAGGAAACATAATCATAGCTTACTGGATGATTCAACTGTGCATAGCACTCACCTCGCTGCAGTAAGGTGATCAAATACTGACCAGATGGAATTCTGTTGAGGGCAAGAGATGGGAAAAGTAGGGTGGGACAGAGTGAAGAGAGACAAAAACCTCATCTTCCATAGCAGGACATCAACAGATAGTCACTCAAACTGAAAAGAAATCAAGAAGTAGTCACAGTACATACTGTTTGGTCATAGAAGTAAATACCTCCATCAGCGAAAATATATTAAACTAATATAGTAACTGTCTAGGGGATAAGAAAACAGGGGTAGGGTGGGAGAATGGGATACTACAGGCTTTTTGTTTGCTTTGTGTTTTTGTTTTTTGGGTCTTTGTTTTCTTAAGAGACAGAGTCTTGCTATGATGCCCAGGCTGGAGCGTGGTGGCGATTCATAGGCATGATCATAGCACACCGTGGCCTCAAACTCCTGGGCTCAAGGGATCCTCGTGCCCCTCCCAGGTAGCTGGGACTACAGGTGTACAACACCATGCCTGGTTTTTTTTGTTGTTGTTTTCAACTGTAAAATACCATAGATTTTTCTAAGCAGGGGCGTGACCTGATCAAATTCAGGTTTTACAAAAGTCGTTACATGGCTGCAGAGTAGACTAAAAGACTCCTCAGGTGATTCTGATGGACAGCTTCAGGGCCCACCAGCCTGGCTGATGCCCTTTTTGTGACCATCTGTATTAAGAGTGACCATCAAGGGTATTAAACCCAGAAGACTTGATTTGACATCAATGTTGCCTTCTCTAAATGAGGCTGTGCCACCAGGAATGATGCATGACTGGCTGACATCCAACCACGAACAAGCCTATTCATCCGAGATGCACTGAAACTAAGCACAAAGCCAGTCCCCCCGCCCCACCAAGAAAAAGCCCACTCAGCGGTTACCATCCCACTGAGACTCACAGCTACTTGGGTAACAGTTCCCAAAGTATAGAGGTAGGAGGGGCCACAAACCAAAATCTTGCCTGTATCTCCAGCATTACAGCCCCAATATTCCTTGGTCCTAACCCCCACCTCTCAGTCCCTGGGGATGTGACCTGGTCACAGGCATGCTCCTAGCTACAGTGATTGTTCTGTGAGCAGGGGCGGCAGACATGACCAATCATAACCAGTGAGACTTCATTTCAGGACCTTTCTGAAACTGTTAGAGGAACTTTCTTCCACTGGGATGGAATGAAAGCCTGCAGCAGACAGCAGCCGTCTTGGCACCATGAGGGGAGAGCCTGATAAAGAAAGAAGGAAAGGAGACCCTCAGGGAAGTCCCAGTGACACTTTGAGCCTCTGGACCCAGCAATACCTTACAGTCTACCCCGAAACTCCTCCTCCCTGAGCCAAGAGAGGCCCCCGCCATCATCGTCATTGCTATTTGTCCAAGCTAGCTAGAAATGTATTGCTGTCACTTGTAACTGAATTAAGCCTTAAATAAATATGCAATTGAAAGATACACCTTACAGAAGCCATTATTAGCATAGGTAAGCAAGGGCCAACCCACATTCTACAGAGTGGCAAAGCACTATAATTAAATACAGTTAACTGCTGCAGGGCTTCTGCCCCTGACAATAAAACCATGTGTATAAGGAGCAGAGTCTGTGGAATTTAGACCTAGCTTTTAGAAAGCATTTATTAAATACATCTTAAAGCCAGCTTGCCACAATTGAACTTAGGCTTTTTGTCTTGTTTCTTAGTTTAAGAAAAGACTTGACCATGATTCTTTGTCTCCTGCAATTACAAGCAAATGTCTTCCAAGATCAGAGTGGGGGTGGCTTCAGGAATGTCCAGGGAGGAGAGAAAGCTGACTGCTTCCCCTGCGGGAAATGAGCCGTGGAAGGGAACGGTTCAAAAGTACAAACTCATCTGAGAGCGAGCAGATCTTCCACCAGCCAAGAGAAAGAATCCATTTACCGTCCCAGGGCTGTTTACCAGGGACGTTTTTAGATCAGCACTGGAAAGAGCTCTACAAACAGTTCCCTCTGCTTGGAGGAGGCCTCAGCTCTTCAAATCTGAAAACTGTGTCTCACCCATTAGGTGACTCAGACTGAAGGTAATTTATTCAAGCAAAGAATTGCTGGGGGTGGCAGTGTCTCCCTGTTGGACTGTGTCAGTGTGTCAAACACACAGCTCTGTGCCAGGTAAGAGCTCAAGCTAAACCATGCAAGCCAGCACCCGACTTATAGTGGAAACGGCATGCCGGTTGACCGTGCAGCACACAGGACGAGTCCCTGCTTTCTGGCCAATCGCTCACCTGCTCACCTCAATTACCTTGTCTGTAAACTGAGAATGGCGGCTTTTCCTCTTCACAGGTGTCCCCAGAATTAAGTGAGATAAAGATGGGATGGTGATGTTTTAAAAATAACTGTCCTACATATTAGAGACAACACCATACTTCAAAAGATCCTCACTAATGCCATTTACAAATATACCACTTTCAGTTTGCAGAAAGAGGTTTCCCAGGCATTATCTGAGACGCACAACAACCCTGTAAAACAGGCTGAGCCAATTTCCATCCCGAGTTTACAGATAAGAAAACTGAAGGCCAGGTGTGGTGGCTCACTGCTGTAATCCCAGCAAGCTGGGAGGCTGAGGCAGGTGGATCACCTGAGATCAGGAGTCCTAGACCACCCTGGCCAACATGGTAAAACCCCATCTATACTAAAAACACAAACATTAGCTGGGCATGGTGGGTACCTGTAATCCCAGCTACTAGGGAGGCTGACACAGGAGAATCACTTGAACCCGGGAGGCAGAGTTGCAGTGAGCTGAGATCATGCCACTGCATTCCAGCCTGGGCAACAGAGCAAGACTGTCTCAAAAAAAAAAAAAAAGGAAAAGAAAATTGGAGCCCTGGAGCTCCAGATGACCTGATCTCTTTGCATAAGGTCAAAGGACTAGTAAATGTCAAGTGTTGAATAAAAGCAGATTTTTTTTTTTTTAAAGACATACCCAAGCTGAATGCTGTCACACAATCATGGCTCACTGCACCCTCCACCTGGGCTCAAGCAATGCCCCTACCTTAGCCTCCCCCAAGTAGCTGGGACTATAGGCACGTACGACCACACCTGGCTAACTTTTAAATTTTTTGTAGAGAAGAGGTCTCACTGTGTTGCCCAAGCTGGTCTCAAACTCCTGGGCTCAAACATTTCTCCTGCCTTAGTTCCCAGAGTGTGGTCTGGAGGAACCACTGGTGGGGGTGGGGTGGGGTGGGGCACCTGGAAACCTTTTCCAGGAGTCTACAAGATGGAAGCCATTTTCATAATAAAGACGTGCCATTTCACTGTCATTCTGAGCGTGCAGTAGAGTTTTCCAGAAGCTACCTGATAGGTGACATGGCAAGAAATTACACAAAATGCACAAGTAGCTGAGAGAATCCAGCTTTTCTATTAAGCCAGACACTAAAGAGACTTGCGAAAGCATGTAAAGCAATTACTCCTTCACTGAATTTTTTGCTTGGGAAAATAGTGCTTTTTCAAAAATTCATTTTTGGGAAAATAACAAAAATATATTTTTTAACATGTAATAGGCTCATTGTCACTTTTAATGAATACAGATCTACGAAACAAATGTCTTTTGATTTCTATGTGGCAAATATTAATATCCACAAAAACACAGCTCTCTAGGATACTCAATCATTACCAAGATCATGAAGGGGACCAGCAGCCAAAAGCTTCCAGTGTGCAGCATGGCACCTGCCCCCAGGCCCGCTCCACAAAGACCCCTCTGGACCCAAAGACAAGAGTGTACTTTCAATAAGAATGAAGCAGTTATTCCTCCTCAGATCTTTTTTAAATGCTTCTGATTTTGTCAGGGAGAAACACTCCATTTGGTACTACAATGTCTTCAGCACCTGTATACATTTACTGACCTCTTTCTTAAAGAAAAGGGAAGCTGTCGATAAGGAAAACAATAAATCTACTGGAAACACGTAACATTATTCTGAAAGTTATAAGCTGCACCACTACACGGTGGGCACTTCCTATGCAGATATTTTTCTTTAATAAAATGCCTGCTTAAAAAATGTATTTTCCTTTGATGGTTTTCCATTTATAATAAGGATATTTCCTTTTCAAACTGAAGTAAGGCCAGATGCGGTGGCTCATACCTGTAATCCCAGCACGTTGGGAGGCCAAGGCAGGTAGATCACCTGAGGTCAGGAGTTCAAGACCAGGCTGGCCAACATGGTGGAACCCCGTCTCTATTGAAAATACAAAAAACAAAAAATAGCTGGGCATGGTGGCAGGTGTCTGTAATCCCAGCTACTTGGGAGGCTGAGGCAAGAGAATCACTTGAACCCGGGAGACACAAGTTGCAGCGAGCCGAGATTGCACCTCTGCACTCCAGCCTGGGAAACAAGAGCGAAACTCCATCTCAAAAAACAAACAAACAAAAAAACTGAAGTAAAAACAGGAACCGATTTAAAAGACAACATGGAATAAATAGCACATCTAGTCCAAAGACATGGTAAAAATGATGGCAGCATCAGAGTAACTGGAGTTAGGGAAATCCTGCCCTAGAATGATGGGAACGTCTCCATTAGCAGGAACGGACTAGAATTCTATGATAAAAGGCACTATGGAAACATCCTGACTTACCGGCCAGTGGTAAAGGTACCTGAAATGTTCCGTTCACTATCACTTTTTTTTTTTTTTAGATGAAATCTCACTCTGTTGTCCAGATTGGAGTGCAGTGGCATGGTCTCAGCCCACTGCAACCCCTGCCTCCCGAGTTCAAACGATTCTCCCATCTCAGTCTCCTGAGTAGCTGGGATTAGAGTCGCATACCACCATGCCCAGCTAATTTTTGTACTTTTAGTAGAGACAGGGTTTCACCATGCTGGTCAGGCTGGTCTCGAACTCCTGACCTCGTGACCTGATCTGCCCACCTCAGCCTCCCAAAATGCTAGGATTACAGGCGTGAGCCACCACGCCCAGCCCACTATCACTTTTAATGGCAAAAACCAGAATTACTTTTGCATCAACCTAATACAGATCATGCTTTCTTTCCAGCCATCCACTCTATTCTCTAAGAGCACTTGTGGCAGCTACTAGAACACACAAACCACTTTAAACAGCACTTGGGTGAAAAGGGAGCAAGTGCTCTCCAGCGCTGGCTGATGGAACTTCTGTGCTGATGAGACGTGCTACATCTGCACCATCCAGCACGGAAGCCACAGCCACTTGTGGCCAAGCAAACACTTGAAATGTGGCTGGTGCAACTGAGTTTTGTATTTTATTAAACTTTAAGAGGTTGGGCACGGTGGCTCACACCTGTAATCCTAGCATTTTGGGAGGCCATGGTGGGAGGATCTCCTGAGTCAAGAGTTTGAGACCAGGCTGGGCAACATAACAAAACCCCATCTCTGCTAAAAAATATGAATATTAACCTGGTGTGGCAGTGCACACCTATAGTCCCAGCTACTCAGAAGGCTGAGGTAGGGTGATTCCTTGAGCCCAGGTGGCCGAGGCTGCAGTGAGCCAGCATCGTGCCACTGAACTAGCCTGGGTGACAGAGCAAGGCTCTGTCTCAAAATATTAAAACTTAATTAACTTAGTGATAATTTTATTTTTATTTATTTATTTATTTATTTATTTATTTATTTATTTATTTAGAGAAGGATTCTCACTCTGTTTTGGCTCACTGGAACCTCCGCCTCCCAGGTTGGAGAGACTTAATGGTAATTTAAATAGCTGCGTGTGGCTAGTGGCTGCCCTATTGCACAGCACAGGTCTAGCCCTAGACCCTTCTCTGCTTTGAGAGATCCTGCCATGCTTTTGGGGGCCTCAAGATGCCTTCCCTCCTGCCTCTGTCTGGTTTTTCTTTTTAGTCCCAGCTCCCGCAGGGAGGGACTTTCACAGCCCTGAGAGAACAGGGGCCAGAACGAGCTGATTCTACCTTAAGAATTCTGCAGCAAAGAAGTACAAAAGAAGCACAAACACTGCACCAGGGCAAAGAGGGGACCAAGGGAGCCAAACCAGAAAGGCAGAGGCAGGAGGGTGCAGGAGCCGGGAAGCGGCAGAGGTGGAGAGCAGGGATGTGGATGAAGACCCCCCAGGGAGCTGCAGCCAGTGACAACACTCCTGCTCACAGCGCAGGCCCGATGCTGCAGCAGCCAGTGTCATCCAACTAGAGGAACCCGGTGAAACAGCCCCAAGGTGACGAATGCAAATGAAAAGGAATGGAGTGGGAAGAACATACGAGGATCTTCAAGTCGGGGAGAACCTCAGGATCACTGCTGGAGACCAGGGACCTAATTTCCCTTCCCCTGAGTCCTTTTCTTTTCCCATCTCAGGCCCTGCCTGATGTGAGGCGTAGGGGCCCCTCAGAGTGTTGGCCAGACCTGCTACTTCCTTCCGTGAGGACTTGCCACCACGTTTCTAATACAAGACACCCTCTGTCAGGAATCCGAAGAGAGGCAGCCAGAGTGGGGAAGAGACAGCCAAAAACAGTTGAGAGACAGAAGAAAGCAAATGTGGAGGTCAAGTGCAGTGGCTCACACCTATAATCCCAGCACTTTTGGAGGCCAAGGTAGGGGGATCGCAAGGTCAGGAGTTCAAGACCAGCCTGGCCAAGATGGTGAAACCCCATCTCTCCTGAAAAAAATACAAAAATTAGCCAGGCGCAGTGGTAGGTGCCTATAACCCCAACTACCCGAGGCTGAGGCGGGAGAATTGGTTGAACCTGGGAGGTGGAGGTTGCTGTGAGCAGAGATCACACCACTGCACTCCAGCCTGGGCGACAGAGACTCTGTCTCAAAAAAAAAAAAAGCAAGCAAATGTGGAGAGAACCATGATGTAGCACAGGAGGGGTGGTGAGAGATGACCTGGGCTCCTGATTCTAATCCTGTGACAACACAGTCACATGATATATCAATCAAACAGGACACTTTTGAGAATAAGGAGACGCACTACGGGCACCAACCAAGACTGTCAGGGCCAACTGAGATGTGGTCTCCATATGCTTCTGAGCCAGTGACACTTCCCTTCCATTGAGCTCCATGAAAGACTCCTACAACCTTTCAGAAAATCCTCCCTTTAATTTAAGCTATTTGAGTGGGCTGTGGGGCAAAATGGGGGATAGTCTAATCCCAGCTTGGGCACTGCCCAGCTTTAGACCCTCTGGGCAAGCCTTGTGCATTCAACAGTTGACAAGGACAGATCTGATCTCATCACTCCAACCCTTTCCAAGGATCACACTGCCTGTCCTTATCTGAACCACCAAGAGGTTCCCTCCACTAAGAGGATGGAGGCAAAGTAAGGAAAGATAGGTTTGCTCCTTCAAGTTCCCCTCCTCTCAGGTTAACAAAGGTCTTGAACACTTTTAAGGCCTAAGTAGAACCAATTTCCTCCTAGACAGAAAGGGTCTGGTTGAGAACTCTGATCTAACTACAAAGTGTTTCCAAACGAGCAGGTGAGCACCCACTTCCACCTCCCAGAACATCGCAGCCTTCCTTTCAATTCTTGGCCTGTGTTCAGATTCCATAACCAAAGGGAAGTGCTGCCATTTGGAGGCCGAGTTAAGGCAAAAGGCTCTTTTAACTTTTTAGTTTAAAATAAATTCAGACTTGGAAAAAAATGAGGGTAAGATGCAGACACCATGCCCCTTTACCCTACAATATTTTGGGTGCGTATTTCCTAAAGATGAGGCCATCCACTTACATAGCCAGAGTACGATGATCAAAATCAGAAGTAGCATTGGTGCAGTGCTATTAATCTGGTCCACAACTTGCTCCAAATTGCATCAACTCCCCCACTGATTTCTTTTACAATAAAGGGCAAAAATTGTTTTCCTGGTCCAAGATCCAGTCTAGGAGTCACACACTGCATTTTGTCATCTAACATTCTTTCATCTGGAACAGTTCTTCAGTGTTTGTCTTTCAAAGCCTTGATTTTTTAATAATATGAGCCAGTTATTTTGTAGAATGTCAATTTGGAAAAGACTTGCTTTTTTTTTTTGAAACAGAGTCTCGCTCTGTCACTCTTAGCATCCCAGGTTCAAGCGTTTCTCCTGCCTTAGCCTCCCAAGTAGCTGGGATTACAGGCACGTGCCACCGTGCCCAGCTAATTTTTGTATTTTTAGTAGAGATGGGGTTTCACCATGTTGATCAGGCTGGTCTCAAACTCCTGATCTTGTGATCTTCCCCCCTTGGCCTCCCAGAGTGTTAAGATTACAGCTGTGAGCCACCATGCCCAGCCATGACTCATTTTCAATTTATCTTTTCTGTTGATATTACATAGGCACCAGAATGGAATTAAACCAATTACAAAAAAAATGTTTAAAATAGCCCAGGGTAGATCATTTTGTAGTGTGATGACAGGATATTCACGTGTATGTGTGAGATATGCTATCCTCTAATTTGTCATGATATGATTTGGGCACTTGATATGAAATGAAAAAAAAAAAAAGCCCAAGGTACAAAGCACCACAAACAAAGGACAAACTCATGAGCCCTTTAAACGTATGAGCAAGCACAGGGGTCAGTCCTTAAGGCCCAGGAGGATGGACCGAAGTTACATAACAACCCTGCATGCTCACGAGCAAGGACATGTGCATGCACACAGCTACAAAGACTCGTGGGGCCCAGGGCTTTTTCATTTATGGCCAAACACATGTTCTTAAATCCACAGGATTCTTTGTGTAAGAGGATGCAGAAATGCTGAAACAGCAGTGTTCTCCCGAATTCAACCGCAAGAGCACTACTGCCATGTTTACACCAGGAGGCTTCACTATTTCCTCAACTGCAAGATCCACAATTTTTTTCAAAAATTCACAATCGTTAGATTTCAGACAGATTACCCCACCGATGTGCATGTTTATTGGGGGTGGTGTTTCAACCACCCCCCAAGCTGTTATGAAATGCAAGGTCCATTTTATAACTAGTGAGTATGGTGAGTTCATGGCCCAGCCTTGGAATGTTCTAGAGATCAGTTAGTGCAGCCTGCGCAGGAATCACACATCCACCCACCACAGCATTCCAGGCAAGCTGGCTGGCTGACTTCGGGGCTGGCTTTTGGATAACCTCCCTCCTGCCTTCAGTTAATCAAAATGTTAAGAAAGGAGAGCACAGGATGCAAAAGAGCCAAAGTCAAAGCGGATGGCTTAACTCTAAAGACACAGAGAAACGACCTGAAGGAACAGCTAGAAACATCACAGTAGCTGCTTCTCGGACTAGAACTAGAGGGAGTGAGACAGAGGACTTTCATTTTTTATTATAACTTATCAGGGGTTTTTCTTAAAAAAACAAAAACAAAAACAAAACTATGTCCAAGTATTGTTTCAACAAAAATGACTTTTTGTTTTTTAAATGAGTCTCACTCTGTTGCCGGGGCTGGAGTGCAGTGGCACGAGTTCAGCTCACTACAACCTCCACCTCATGGTTCAACTGATTCTCCTGCCTCAGCCTCCCGAGTAGCAGGGGTTACAGGCACCCGCCACTACGCCCAGCTCATTTTTTGTATTTTTAGTAGAGATGGGGTTTCACCATGTTGGCCAGGCTGGTTTCGAACTTCTCACCTCATGATTCGCCCACCTTGGCCTTCCAAAGTGCTGGGATCACAGGCATGAGCCACTGTGCCCAGCCAATAATGAAGTTTTAAGTCTATTACAGCATAGTCAATCTATGCTTAAATCTTCAAGATTTAAAACTTCATTTTTGTATTTCCCCAGCTGTCAACACCGAGGATGGTTCATAATTTATTTGACATGTGGCTAGATCAGAATGGAGATCCCAGTCAAACAATATCAGGGCTGGAAGAGAGTTTGCCCATCATTTAGTTTAGATGCTCCCATTTCACTGATGAAATGAGTGAAATCTCAGGAGATAATGATCCTCTCCCAAGGATCTATACCTGGTTAATATCAGTGCAAAGACTGAAAACCTGGTCCCCTAAGTCATAGACAGCATTCCTTCATCTAAGCAGCCTCAGTGGGGGTCTCAGAATATGTATCTGCTATGCCTCCAAACAAACTATTTAAAGGCATGGGCTCCAGCCTCTGATTCCTGGATTCTTATACACCCTGGCTCCACCACTCCCTGACTGTGTGACCCGGGAGAACTGACTTGCTCACTCAGTGCCTCCCCTTCTCATCAACATTCTGAAGGACTGTTCCGAGAATGAATAGAATTAACTATAGAAACCACTTAGCACAATACTCCCCATAGAGTAACTTTTCACAAAACAGTGGTTATTTTTACTTAGGTGCCATTATTTAGTAAATGGCTAAGGGGCTGGAGGAGGAAAGGACAACACTTGTTGGACATATATACCAGGTACCATGCCAGACACTTTACAAACATCACCATATTTAATCCTTAACAGCTCTGGTAAGATAGGTATTGCCCTTCACATTTTAGAGAGAAGGAAATTAAACCCAGATAAGCTGATATAATTTACCAAAGCTGTACAGCATATTAAGAGGCAGAGAGAAAGTCCAGGCGCAGTGGCTCATGCCTGTAATCCTAGCACTTTAGGAGGCCAAGGTGGGCAGATCACCTGATGTCAGGAGTTCGAGACCAGCCTGACCAACATGGAGAAACCCCATCTCTACTAAAAATACAAAATTAGCCAGGCGTGGTGGTGCATGCCTACAGTCCTAGCTACTAGGAAGGCTGAGGCCGGAGAATCACTTGAACCCAGGAGCCAGAGGCTGTGGTGAGCCGAGATCGTGCCATTGCACTCCAGCCGAGGCAACAAGAGCGAAACTCCATCTCAAAAAAAAAAAAAGAGGCAGAGAGACAATTCAAATCCAGGTCTCAGCTCCAAAGCCTGCACTTTGCACCATCATATGCTATGCAGTTTAGTTTCTATCAGCTCCAAAAAAAGTTTTCCTATGCTTTTTTTTTTTTTTTAAGACAGAGTCTCGCTTTGTCACCCAGGCTGGAGTGCAGTGGCACAATCTTGGCTCACGGCAACCTTCGTCTCCCAGGCAGGTTCAAACAATTCTCATGCCTCACCCTCCCAAGTAGCTGAGATTACAGACATGCACTACAATACCCAGCTACTACTTTTTCCTTTTTTGCATTTTAGTAGAGACAGAGTTTCCCCATATTGGCCAAGCTGGTCTCGAATTCCCAGCCTCAAGCAATCTGCCTACCTCGCCTCCCAAAGTGCTGGGATTACAGGCGTAAGCCACTGTGCCCAGCCTCCTATGCTTTTTTTTGACCCTAAGTTTCGTTAACACTGAAGTGTGGTTTTCTTTAATAAGTTCCAAGTGGGGATGTAGATCTAATTTCTATCAACAAATGTAATACCAGGACTGTCTTTCCCCAGAGAAGACCCAGCAAAACCAGTGTCAGGGAAAGAAAACAGCACATCTATCTGGACTTGCCCAAGGGCTTTAGAACCTAACCACCCCGAATTTATAAAGCATCTATCTAAATATTGTAACTCTGGCTGTAGGCTCCACTCATATTTTCTAATAGGCATTGAAGCCATGATATAATTTTTTCTCTCAGACAAGTTTTAAGAAATGGGCAAAGTGGCAAAGAATTCCCTAAGGCAAGACCCTCAGCATTGCTAAAAACTGTCCATCTTTCCTTTACTGTTGCTGGCTTATTGAGGGTCACTGGGAAGACTAAGCAAAGCTGTTGCTTTGATGGCTGGTTAACCGTTAAAGCGCCTCGGGAAGACACTGAAACATGGTTGTTTATGACGTCTCCCACAGGAAGAAAGGGGGGAAAAGAAGTCCTATGGGCCTCAAAACAAATCACTGTCTTACATCACCATGAGGGTGGCAGTTTCCAAATACGGCCTATAATTCTTTGGCACTGCCCCAGTATCAACAAGAATTAGAATCCAGGTGGGCTCACCAACAGATTCTAACAGAAGTGCTGCTCTGCTTCCAAGGCTCAGTCAGAAAAAGCCATGAAGCGTCCACCTGGTCATCTTGGGACACTCACTCTGGAAGAAGCCAGAAACCAAAAGGGAGCAAAAGTACCATACTAGAAAGGTCACACGTAGGCACTCTGGCTGCGACTCCAGCTGAGCTCCCAGCACAAGCTTGCAGAGCCAGCGTCCTCTGTCAGACCAAGAGTAGACCGTCTCCGATGTCCACCAGGTCCTCAAACCAGTATAACCCAGGCTGACATCTGACGGCACACAACTCCTCAAGCAAGGACTGCCCAGCTGAGCCCTCTCAAAACCTCTCCAAATTCCTGATCCACAAATCATAGGCAAAATAAAACAGTTGTTTTAAGCTATTAAGGCTTGGGATAATTTCTCAGGCAGAACAGTAACCAGAACAATGAAGAACACCACCACCCCCATTTTGTTTCTTCTTCCAATAAAGCCGAAAATCAAGTAAGAGAACATTAAATCTGTGGGCTTCAAATCCAGGAAAACAAAGCTGGAAACAAAAGGGTGTGGTGAAAGAAGGCAACCAAACCCCATTCATCATGCTTTGGTTGAGTTTAATGCCAAACAATAAAAGATTTATATTAAGAAGACTTCGCTGCAGTTATAATAAACAGCGGATATTCCTCTCATTGTCTCCCTGATAGCAATTTCTTTCTGTCAGAGCAAACATTAATATCTCTTAGATAATCCAGCAAAACACAGCAAAGGGAAAAAAATCAGGCAAGAATAGAACAAAATTTTTTCCATCTTCCTTTAAGGAAATGAAAGGGGCTGACTTGCTGAGCTCTCTAAGAGCTGCTTTGCAAATTTTGTGATACTCTTGGTTAAAATGCACTACAAAAAGCAGTACAGTCTTTAATGATGGAAACACCTACCTGGCAATCAGCAGATTAAGTAACTCTCAAAGAGAAGGGCTAGGCAAAGCTACCTGGGCTGCCTGCCAAAGGATGAGGTTCAATAGATGTTTAATTCATCCAGCCAACACACACACACACCCCCCACTACATTAAAGTCCCTACAACACATGCTGACAAAGAAAAATAACAGCTCAAAATTAAAAGGCTACAGTCCACAGGGACTCGATCTCTATCAACCTGGGGATTTGAAGACTCTCATCAACCACAGGGATAGCAATGAATCCATCAACACCCATAGCTGGTCTTCTTTTGAGATGACACCTCAGAGTCAGCGGATGCGCACCTTGAATACAGCTGGGGATACAGTCACATGATTTGTGGGGAAGTCAGCGTCAACTGCAACAAGCGCCTCTGACCCTATCATGGGTTTTAGCTGAGGGGCCAGGACAGTCTGTGTATTACCTTGTTGGTCTTTATAGCTTAAAAGGAAAACAGGTCTAGTTTTTTTAAGGCAATACGGTCCATGTCAATATTGGATAGCTATTTCCATGCTCTAGCCAATGCCAGAACATCATTTTGGCCACTAGTATCATTTTGCTAATGTGGCTACCGTGAATGCAGTTGTGCAAGAGAACCTATAGGTGCCCACATTTATCCATTTAGAAGTGACGCTAACAGTAAAATGCACAGAGTAACTAAGTTCGAATATCAGCATATTCTTAATATTTGGAATGTTTTCCATTATATCTTGACTTTTTTTGTATTTTCTAAATAAGCATATAAATGAAGGTTTCTTGGCTGTAAAAGATCTAAAGTGCCTTTAAAGCACTTTTCATCCTTCCATGAATTATAACTACAGTAGCTTAACAATATACTAATTCATCAAGCAAACCCACGACATCAGGGTTTATCTATAGTTAAGGCAGGAACAACCAATCCAAAGTTTTTCCCATCAGCATTCATAGTTCCTAAAATTCCTTCCAGAGAAATTCATTTCTTTGGTTTAAAAGACATTATTTTTTTTACAATAAGCTTCATTCCCCACCCCCATGCCATGAAAATTATAACATAGGGTCACTGTAAATATTTCAGAAAACACCAAGAAATGAAAACTAAAAATCACCAGCATCTTCAGCAGTAGCAACAACACCTGGCAACATGAGGGCACACTTTTCTAGAGCCTGGCTCCACAAACACCGCGGAGATGGATCCTCCCCCAACTGTACATCAAGACTTCTGTAGCATAAAAACAAACTAGGAAAGTAAAATGCCCCTGGGATGTCACAACAACATCAAATTGCAAAAAAAAAAAAAAAATTCTAAAGCCTTACTCTCAACTTCCATATTTACTTCACCATAATTAGTAACAATCAGTTCATATTCTTTGGCCCACATGAGAATATGTTGGCTGGGTGCAGTGGCTCACACCTGTAATCTTAGCACTTTGGGAGGCTGAGGCAGGTGGATGATTTGAGGTCAGGAGTTCAAGCCCAGCTTGACCTATATAGAGAAACCCTGTCTCTATTAAAATACAAAAATTAGCCGGCCAGGGTAGGCAGGCACCTATGATCCCAGCTACTCGGGAGGCTGAGGCAGGAGAATCACTTGAAACCAGGAAGCGGAGGTTGCAGTGAGCCAAGATCGCGTCACTGCACTCCACCTTAGTGACAGGGCAAGACTCCCTCTCAAAAAAAAAAAAAAAAAAAAGAATAACTATATTAGGCCTGTCTTCTCATATGTATATATTCTTTTACTATATATATGGTTTTATATATGCTCTCTCTATAGTTTTATATATATTTTACGTATAGCTTAATTTTTTTCCCACTAAATAGACCATGGCCATTTTTTCATATCCACACATCTTTTTTTTAAAGTGAAAGTCCACTCTTAAAATGCTAACACCCACGAGCAAGGCAGAATGTTATATGCTAATGAGGCAACATCTGCATAAATGGACAGGTTCTGGGGAGGGAAAGGAGAACACATCAGCCTGTCTGAAAACAGACTGGGAGGCCAGGTGTGAAGGCTCATGCCTATAATCCCAACACTTTGGGAAGCTGAGGCAGGAGGACTGCTTGAGCCTAGGCGTTCAAGACCAGCCTGGGCAACACGGGGAGACCCCTCCCATCTCTATAAAAATAAAAATTAGACAGGCATGGTGGTGCACTCCTGTAGTCCCAGCTACTTTGGAAACTGAGGTGGGAGGATCGCTCGAGCCCAGGAGTTCAAGGCTGCTTGAGCTCTGATTGTGCCACTGCACCCCAGCCTGGACAACAGAGACCAGGAGGCAGGCTGCAGCAGCTCACGCATATAATCCCAGCACTTTGGGAGGCCAAGGTGGGAGGATCACTTGAGGTCAGGAGTTGACCAGCCTGGCCAACGTGGCAAAACCCCATCTCTACCAAAAACACAAAAATTAGCCAGGCATGGTGGCACATGCCTGTAATCCCAGCTACTCGGGAGGCTGAGGCACAAGAATCGCTTGAACCTGGGAGGCAGTGGTTGCAGTGAGCTAAGATCACATCACTGTACTCCAGTTTTTGAGACCCTGTCTCAAAAAATAAATAAATAAAGCAGGGCTCACTCAGGGAAACTAATTTCCACATCACAGCAGACAGGCCACAGCACAATGCCCTGCCGAACCAGTGACTGCAAAGTCCATGCCGCTGTATGGCTTGTACGAGCCCTCCTTCTGGCCCTTTTCCCAGTGCCAATCTGACAAAGAAAGGTCATGGCAGGACCTGGGGAAGAGAACCACAGAGCAACTGCCAGGCCCCATGGCCAGTTTGGCCCCAGTGGACATCTCATTGGAACCGTCTCTGTTTGCAGCACCCAGTGGGTCTCAGTCCTCCCTGCCAGCCAAGCACACAGGCGGCCCTCTTGTCCACTCAGGCCGGGCAACTTTCAAAGCACTCCCTCACACAGCATCCCTTACCATCCTCCAGGCAACCACGGGATGTAGGCAAGAATCGAAGACCCCAGATGTGAAGATGAGGAAACTGAGGCTTCCACGTGCCAAGTATCCTTGGAAGTCAGCAGACCTCTAATTTCAACCTACATCACCTGATGTCAAGACAGCTTCTTCCCTCCACCTGCCCTTCCCCATGGCTTTGGGTTTTGGTTATTTCACAGCAAAAACTGAGACATGATCCCATTTTAGAGAAGAAATTGAGGCACAGAGATTACATAATCTGCCAGAGATCCCACAGTTAAAAAGAGGGAGCTGGGATTCAGTGCCAGGTGGTCTCTAGCTCCAGAGACCAAGCTTTGCCAGCTGTCTTACAGCTAAGTCACTCTACAAGTTTCAAATCTTTCCCCACTCACCTGCTTCCCCAAAGGAAAATAAGCAGTATAGGGGCCACTGAAGCCCCCTATACTCTAAGCACCACCACTCTGATGGCCAAACTTCAAGTCAGAACTGTGGGAGCAGTGCAGCAGCCCCGGTCCAGGCTACCTTGAAGATGTGCAGAAAGACCTCACACATGTTTTTTCTTTACAATCAGCCAATCACCAAAGGTCCGGTTAACACTCCACCTCTTCCCGCCCCAACCTTCCTCAGGGGGCAGATGATGTCTGTAACGTCAGCTCTCTGCCTCCTTCACTTTAAGGCTGCTCTGGATTTTATCTTCAGACTATTTGGGATCTGCACACCTCAACTCTGATGCCCCCTACTTCAACAAAGCTTTGTGTGGCCTCCCAAATGTCCCTGAGTGACTCTACCAGGGCCTCCCTCACTCCGCTACAATTGCTTGTGTGGATTCAGGAGACAGCAAGCTCCATAAGGCAGGGACGTGCCTGATTATTTGTTGACCACCCTGGTCCCCAGCACCCCACACAGTATTTGCTGCAGGAAGGCCTCCAAGCCAATGATTACTTCAACCAGATCTCACCTACGTACAAGAAGGTCGGGGGTGCACGGGCTCTGCCAGCCCAGACTGGGCAGCCTGCCACCAGGCCTGGAATCTGGTGCAGCTTCAAGAAATAGTTCCTCCTCCCTCCCCAGTCCATCTATTGCCTCAAACATTCCCTAGCAGTTTCTTCAAAGCACAGCTGAGTCTTACAGGACCTAGTCCCGAGTGCATTCCCCCAACACATGTTCTGAAGGAGAAAGTACTAGGACATAACACTGTCCTGTGATAGAGGAATTTTTCTCCTGATTTGTGCTAATAATTCATGAGAGACGGGCCAGGTGGCTTCCATTTCACCCCCACCTCCAAGTAAGTATCTAAGCTCAAAACAGAGTTTTTGGTTCTACCATTGCTCCTAGGATAAAAAAAAAAAAGTTTTAGGTTTTGTTCTTAAGAGAAAATATCTGCTGATTTTTGGAGGGAGGAAAGGCAGAGATCATGGGTGCTGGCTTAAGTGTGTTTGAGGAACACAGATACTCAGAAACAAATCTTTTTTCTGAGATGGAGTTTTGCTCTTATATTCCAGGCTGGAGTGCAATGGTGCAATCTTGGCTCACCAAAACTTCCACTTCCAGGGTTCAAGCGATTCTCCTGCCTCAGCCTTAAGAGTAGCTGGGATTACAGGCATGTGCCACCACACCTGGCTAATTATGTATTTTTAGTAGAGACGGGGTTTCTCCATGTTGGTGAGGCTGGTCTCCAATGCCCGACTGCAGGTGATCCGCCCGCCTGGGCCTCCCAAAGTGCTGGTATTACAGGCATGAGCCACTGCAACCAACCAACAAATGATTTTTCAAGCCACCCTACAAGTATAAGCAGAAACTATTCATATCTAAGCTGAGCAGGGAGGAAAAGAACATAAGCATTTACCATTCACTGCTTTTGCTCCCGGGGGTGGGGGAATTCTGGGAGCTAGAAAAGTCAGCTTTGGATTACTGGGAGCCAGAAGAGCTGTACGCGGTAATCAGGCTCTGCTGTGCCCTGCCTGGCGCATGGCCCCTGGCCCCTGGCCCCCCCCCCCGCCCCTACCCCTACCCCTACCCCCAACTCCACCTCCTCCTAGGACCACTTCACAGCCCTGGAACAGCTCCTTTCAGGGCAAGCACAGGAAATGATGAAAACACTGTATATTGTGCTTAAAACCACATATATATGGGCATGAAATATTACAAATCTTTATTCTGATTAGACTTAGAAATTCTGTGTGGCATCTGTTTTAACAAACATTTGAAAAGAGATAGATCTACATAATATGCATTTTAAAATTACATCAGCATATGGAGTTTTATTACCTCACCTGACAGGGCTGTCACACACCTGAATAACCCATTTATCTCTGACTCGTCGCCTCCTCTTCCATCCATTGCTCACCCATGCCTGGCACAAGGCCCCCTTGCTGGTCCTCAGCTAGGCCAGGCCCACTCCCACCTTAGCACTGATGCGCCCTCCAGCTGGAATGTTCTTCCCCCACAGGGCCTGAGGTTTGCTCACTCTCTCCAGACAATACTGCATTCCTCTCCCTCCCCCTCCCCCTAAACACCCACAAGCTGAGTCCCCTTCCAGCTGCTCTCCTCCTTCACACACATCAGATAACCTACTCTGTGTATTTTAACTCTCTGCTGCATTTTCCACCCCCTCTACAATGTAAGCCTCAGAAGAGCAGGGACTTCTGTCCATTATCTTCACTGCTCTGACACCATCACCTAAAACTGCCCCATCACATAGTAGGTACTCAATAAATACTTAGTGAATTTAAAAGCTGGCCAGGCATGGTGGCCCACACTTGTAATCTCAGCATTTTGGGAGGCCGAAGGAGGCAGATAGCTTTGTGCTCAGGAGTTTAAAACCAGCCTGGCAACACTGTAAAACCATCTCTACTAAACATACAAAAATTAGCCAGGTGTGATGGTGTGCACCCTTGGTCTCAGCTACTTGGGAAGCTGAAGCTAGAGACTCGCTTGAACCCAGGAGGCAGCGGCTGCAGTGAGCTGAGTTTGTGCCACTGTATTCCAGCCTGGGCAACAGAGGGAGACCCTGTCTCATTAATAAATAAATAAATAGGCTGGTCGCCTGTAATCCCAGAACTTTGGGAGGCCGAGGTGGGTGGATCACAAGGTCAGGTGTTGGAGACCAGCCTGACCAACATGGTGAAACCCCGTCTCTAAAAAAATAAATAAAATTAAAAAATAAAATTTTTAAAAATAATAAATAAAACTGACTGATCAATGGATCTGTGGGAAAATGTTTATTTTCCTAACTTAGAACATCAGGCTAATATCCAGGGCCTCTCTGGTTAAAAGGTTCCTCCTTTAACAACTTGAAAAGATTGGCTTTCACTGATATAAATCAGAGTGCAAAGGGGACCCAGCACTGTTCAAATAAGGTCAGAGGCAAACCCAGGTTGCAGGAAGAGACAGACATCCAACTGACACGGCAGATGGCGGGCATCCAGAGGCCCTTCTGCAACCTGGAGTTTAAACGGCCAAGACAGGAAATGGGATGTTAAAAGTGAGCATCTACAGAAAAACCTTCAGGAAAAAATAAAGGTAAAAAAAAAAAAGTGAGCCTCAGGAGCAACACCTCAGTATACAGCTACCCACGGACAACCGCACTGCAGCTTGTGAGCACGTCGGCAACTACTACAAGCCTGGCCACCAATGCAGCTTCATCAGACAAAAATCACGAGAGGTGCTGAACACCCCAGATCATAACCAGCAGGCAAAGGGAAAGGAAATGGGAAGCAAAGCACCTTCCCCCGGGGGCCCTGAAAGTAGACTATTATTTGCCAATTCCATACTTGTGAATTCGTCCACTCACCAAAATGTGTACGAAGCCCCAAAATCAATAAGCGCAGCCCTTTCAGGTCCCTTTACCGACCTATGCTAAGCAGTGAAAATTTCCCAGCTGAGGCTGCACAGAGCGATGCCCTGCCCTCCTCCTTTCTGTGCTCGTCGTATAAACAAGTGTCCTTTTCATCGTCCACTTAGTGTCATGTCTTCACACTTTTATGCTTTCTTTGGTGATTTTGCTGTTGAACATGGCCCATAAGGGTAGTGCTAAAGTGCTATCTAGCTAGCATTCCTGAACACAAGCAGGCTGTGATGTAGCTTGCCGAGAAAATACATGTTAGGTAAGTGGCTCCGAGTTGAATACTAATGAATCAATAATATATAGTAAATAAAGTGTCTTTTAATGGAAACTGAAAAGATTACTATTGATCAGTTGATGAAAATGATGTGACCACAGCTTGCTCGGAGCCCTGCATTTTCCCTACAACAATGGTTCCGTATTCACTAATTCAGTGTGCACAACTTTATGGAATACAAGTACCACAAAAACAAGACTTAGCTGGTCGGGTGCAGTGGCTCATACCTGTAATCCCAGCACTTTGGGAGGCCGAGGGGCGGATGGTGAGGTCAGGAGTTCAAGACCAGCTTGGCCAACATGGTGAAACCCCATCTCTACTAAAAATACAAAAATTAGCCCGGCATGGTGGTACATGCCTGTAATCCCAGCTACTTGGGAGGCTGAGGCAGAAGAATTGCTTAAACCCAGGAGGTAGACGTTGCAGTGAGCTGAGATCATGCCACTGCACTCCAGTCTGAGCAAAAGAGTGAGACTCTGTCTCAGACCAAAAAAAAAGACTCGACTATATATATTAAAATGGCTCACTTTCCTGCCCCGATGCCTGGGCATACTCCCCTTGACCACCCCACTGGCTCACTCCATCTGTTCCTCTGCAAACAGAGGCTCTCCTGCAGGCATCTGCTCATGCATCCTCCAGCAGCACCCCTCCAGTGTCTCTGTCACATTTCTTACTGTAGTTATTACCACTAGTAATTACTATCCCCTCTCTGCCCCTCACCCCAACCAAAAATGTCAACTCCTAGAGGAGCCTTTGTCTTGTTCACCCACATAACTGCAGTGGCCAACAGTGCCTGACAAGCAGTTGGTGCCCAGCAGGAAGAGTGCCATCCCACCTGACTCCTTTGTGACAGAAAGCACCTATTCAACCTGTGCCAACCAGTGCCACATGTAGCTACTAACACTTGAATTGTGTCTAGTCTCAACTCAAATGTGCCCTAGGTGTAAAATATGCCGTAGATCTTAAAGACTTAATGCAAAAATATATGCAAAATATCTATAATTTTTTAATAGCAAGTCCATGTTGAAATTGTACTGTCTCAGATATTTCGGGTTAAACAAAATAAATTCATTTCAGCTGTTACTTTTTCCTTTTTAATGTGCTGCTAGGGAGTTTTTCATTGCTTATGTAGCCCATATTATATTTCTATGAGTCAGTCTGGGTTGTAATACCGTGAAAAGGCCAGCCAGCAACCCGGCCCAGCCCTGGCCACCCCCTCACACCCTCCAGTTCGCCTCTCACACAGTCCAAATGCTCTCCAGACTCAGGCAGGAAGCACCTGTCCGGTGGCTTCCTGTGACACACAAATACCTAAGAGTATTCCAAAATGAGATTCAGAAGTCAGGGCTAAAAAGAGTTTAACAGATTAACCAATTTCACCCCAGGAAGGTAAGCACTCTGGAGGCTGAGACATGCATGGGCCATCTTGTTCATTACCCAGAACAGTGGCTGGCACATAGTAGGCGAGCAATTAGAATCAATCAATGCTTTGGTGGGGAGGGGGGAGAAGACTTTCCAGGCTGGTTATGGCAACTCCTGCCTATAATCCCACCACTTTGGGAGGCCAAGGTGGCAGGATCACTTTGAGGCCAGGAGTTCAAGAGCAACCTGGTCAATACAACATGACCCCATCTTTACAAAAACGTTTAAACATATGAAAAAATAGCCGGGTATGGTGGCATGCACCTGTAGTCTCAGCTGCTGGGGAGGATGATGCAGGAGGATTGCCTGAACCCAGGTGTTTGAGGTTGCAGTGAGCTGTGATTGCACCCCAGCACTGGGGATAACAGGACAGAGGAACCAGAAGAGACCTGGAAAATGCCTGGGAGGAAGCATGGCTGGAGGATGGGAGGCATGGCTCTGATGCATCATAGAACCACGAGATGCTGAGCCTCTGAGTCCTCATCTGGAAAGCAAATAGTCCCTACCCTCCTTGTTCTCCAGGCCAGAACATTCTATGATGACAGTAATTTAATAGAGTGGCAACTGGGCTCTTGAAAGGTGGCTATTGTGACTGAGGAACTGAATTTTAGTCTTACTTCATTTTAATTGACTTCATTAACCAGACGTGGTGGTGCACACCTGTAGTCCCAGCTACTCAGGAAGCTGAGGAATGAGAATCACCTGAGCCCAGGAGGTGGCGGCTGCTGCAATGAGCAGACATCGCACCGCTGCACCCTAGCCTAAACAGAGCAAGACTCTGTCTCAAAAAAATTTTTTTTGCATTAAATTCAAATAGCCACACATTGCACATGGCTACCATATAGGACAGAACAGCTGGTATGACAAAATGGACTGGAATAAAGCGTAAAAAAAACACTCTATAAATGCTAAAGCCCTACAGGAATGATAGAGGTTTTGTTGTTTAATGCATTAGAAATCTGAGCTTCCAAGAGGTTCCAGTTACTCACTTCACAAAGAGACTCAATTCGTAAGTGAAAGAAACGTAAATAAACACTGATTTTACTTTACTTGGGAAGAAAGAGAGCCCGTGCTCTTGTACACCTACGATGGAAATGGAGGTGGTTAACGATAACCCTTCACACAGCTCAGAGCAACAGGCTTTTTAATCCACCTTGCTACATCCTGATTTGGTAACTCCAGGGGCTACGCATGCAGCAGAATCAAGGCTGCCAGTGAATCCTGGCAGATGATATTCCTGTCTCCTGTACCCTCGCTCTCAGAAACCACATGCTTCTTGTCCCTTCTACTGACTTTTGCTATTTCTCCTGCTACAGAAACAGACCTTGCCAACAGCTGCCTGTACTGGGACACTGCATTGGGAGTCCCTTCTGAGCTCTGACAGTCACTCACCCAAATATATACAATGTTCAAATTTGCTGATGGGTGGTAAAAAAAAAACCACCACTACTGGGAAGGGGTGGGGAACCAAAGGGAGGCTGTGAGGAATGCCAACTTGTTTACACTCTGGTTGGAAAACGTACACGAAATTCAAATCGGGTTTTAGTTTCCAACAATTTTTCCCAGCAGGAAAGCCCTTCCCGGTCTAAACAGCTTTTCGTTACCATTATAATTATATTCTATGCACAAGCAGACAATAAAGAAAGGAGCGGGGAAGCAGAAGGGGGAGTTAAACTAGGACAGGAAAGACAAGAAATGGTCTAAGTCAGAGGAAACAACGCAACACTTTCCAGGACAAAGGGTAGGAACCGCCCAGAACATGTAAGAGATTCTGTGAGCTCATTCATTATTCTCCATTAAAGAGTTCAGCTAATTTTCCCCTCTGTCCTTGCAGTCACATTAAAACTCCGGGCTTAAGCATTGTGCAATGCTCTGCACAGACTCAGTTTAGGCCCCATGGAGCTTCCATAATGAAAAACAACATGTGAAATCAGATCCACATGCGTTCCGCCCACAGGTTGAGCTCAGTGGTGTATTTTATTCTGTGAGACAGGGAGCTGTCGCTCAACTCGCAAGGAGGGGAGTCCAGCAATAACCCTCCAGTCAGAACACGAAATTAACCAGCTTTGTGCCGGTGTGACACCACTTCAAGAACAGGAACTCAGCTCTCTGTACCTCAAGTTCAGTCTCCCGTCTGTTGATATCATCCGTGGACTGATTTAACTTCTCCAGTTCTCCCTGGTGAAGAAAAGAGGGAGAAAAAAAGACTTAAGGGATCCATCTTTTGTTTCCAGTATAACTCAGTCCATAACCTGAAAAATTACCCCAGCCCAATTTGCAGGACAAATGAAGAACCAGTACTAATTCTTAAGGCAAACAGCTGAAGCTTGGCTAGAAAAGCAAATGAATGTCAGCATTTCTGAAACCATTTTCTTGACGGTGTCCCTTTTGAAAATGTCTTAAGGGACATTTGGAATTTGAGGTCAAATATTCCAGGTATGTGCCTTCAAGTAAACCCCACCTGTTACAAATGGCTTAATGGCCTAATCAAAACAGTACCATCTGCCTTGAGCAAGAACTTTGCTTAGAAAACAATAAAAGACAATAAGCAAGGCCAAGCCAAAAATATAAATCCAGTGAAATCAAGGGCAGAATTCTGGTATTAACTCATCAGAATTATTTTTCTGTAAAGGGTAAAAATCTTTTGACACTGCCAATTATTCAACCTACTTAGCTGGCTGTTTTAAACTAGCCTTAATTCTCTTCCTTTAAAAAAAAATTTACAAACTGACATTTTGTGAAAAACATCCAACATGAACTTAATTCGTCTTTACTATGCAAACAAAGGATCTTGCTAACATAATTCCACACCAATAACATGCGATTTATTCCAAACCAATTATTTTAATTACAGCATTCCTAATGCAAGGATTTTTTCCCCACCTGATCTTTATGTTGCTAACCTGACAATTCATTTAAACCCCAACCACTGAGTTAAGTGAGCTTGTAAATTGATCTGCGCACCAAAAAGCAATTAAGGATCCAGAAATTACAGAGCATTTTTAAAATCCATTTTTAAAAAATGATTTATTGAAAGGGTTGGGGAAAACGGGTCTTGGAAAGGGATTTGCTCTGCTTTTTGTTTAGGGGTGAAGAGGTTAAACTGTCACTCCTAGATCTCTCTTGGAAATGGAGGCACAGAAAGCCAGCCCAATCCCCTCGCCGCCTCCACGCATCAGCTTTGCGCAGCAGTTGTCCCTGATTTCTGTTCATGCCCAACCTCACAACAAGGGAAAGCAGGGTTTTAAGCAATTTCAGGCCAGACAGAACGTTGCACCGGTGGTGACAATAAGCCGCTGAGTTCGCTAACAATGAATCAGAGAAGGAAAACGGCTCAGGCCGAGCACCTCCGGCAGGTGAGGACGCTGCACCGGGGCACTGGGGCCAGCCCACGCCGCAGGGGCGGGCAACGCCCACCCGCCCACGGTGCCCGCCGCCCACGCAGGCGACCCCTCCTCGCAGAGCGTGGAGGCCGTGCCATCCCCGCGGCGCCGTGGCCGGGCCAGGGGCACCCCGAGGATAGCAGGGCGCCCCCGCCCCCTTTTTCCCTTTGTTGCACAACAGCCCAAACCACTAGGCACTCTGCGGCGACCCCGATCCTGCTAGGGGTCTGCGGGGGGCTGCCCGCAATAGAGTCAGGCCGCATCCACGCGGGCATTGCAGCCTTCATTGTGGAGACGATGAAATGGAGTATACAGACCCTCTCTTGCCACCAGAGCTACGCGGTCGCCAGTCCCCGGACCACAGTCACTGGGGGCTGCGAAGTGGGTGTCCGCTTAGACGCCGACTCCGCAGCATCCCCGGCGAAGCCCGGATGCGGGGCGACTCCGCGCGCCCTACCTGGATCCGGGGGTCCACCTCTTCTTCCTCCTCCAGCCCCTGCTCCATCCCCTCTTCCTCCTCCTCCTCTTCTTCCTCGTCCCGGGCAGGCGGCAGAAGCTCGGCTGGCTCCTCCGAGCGGCTCCGCTTCAGCGCCGCGTCCATGCGGGCAGCCGGCACGCGCGCAGCGCACTGGGTTCCGGAGCGCCCCGGGAATCGCAGCCGCCACAGGCTCGGCTGGAGCCGCCTTGCCACAGCCGGGCACTGTCGGGGAGCCGCGGGAGCCGACACCCGGGAGACGCAGCTCGCCGATGCGGATCGCTCCGGCCGCAGCGGAGCAGAGGAAATGGGCGCGGCCGCCCCCTTTCTGCAGCGGCCGTCAGCGCAGCGCCCGCTCCGCCCCCGTCCCGCCCCGGCCGCGCGTTCCCCGGCCAGTCCCAGCTACCCAGGTCTCCGTCACAAAACCCCAGCTCCCTCCACATCTCCGAGGTGGCAAAATAGGAGAGCACCCACCCCCTTGTCACTTAGCAGCCCGGATATATCTCAACTACGCAACGCAAGCCTCCGGCTTTCGGGAGTCCCCTTCTCCCTCCCTCCCCCGAGGCGCGTTGAGTGTGCGGTGGGAATGTGGGGTGCTTTCACGCTGAAGTCGCTTTCAGAAACCTGCGCTCAGTGACCCTCAACCAGTAAAAAGACTTGCCGAACCCCTGTACTTACCAAACCACATTCCTCCCCTTGGGCAACCCTTGGGAATGGGGCCTCCTCAAAGATTTCCCCAGAAAAGGAAACTAAAATGTGTGCTCACGTAGACGCAGGAGTGCAGAGAGGAGAACCAGCTGCAGTTCCGTGCGCAACTGCATGGCCGAAGGCTGCGGCCCCTCTGGGCGCGCCCCATACCCAAACACAGAGGTGCCGCGGTCCTACCTGAATACCGAGGCAGCATGGAGAATGCATTGAGCTGGGATGCCAGTGGGCTGACACAGCCTTTTTAAGGAGGTGGCAAGTGCAACCGCTGTTGATGGGCACGCTCTGGCCAGGAATTTGTGAATTAGTGAGACTTTCTGCCCACCATCAACGAGTAGGGAGGTCAAGCTTGCCTGGCAGACACAGCACCCGACAAAGCCAAACTGAAGGGGCACGCTTCTGCTTTTATGTCAGGGCCACTGTGATGTCAGGGGAACACGAAGAATGACCTTGGCAAAGCAGGTGAGCACATGGCTGCCAACGTCTCCCTCCCTCCAGAAATGCAGAACGTTCTCATGTTCTCGAGGGAGGCCTGTGGCCCATCCGCTTAAACAAAATTGTCCACCAGTTGTCCAAAATTTGTGGACAATTTTGCTTAAGAAAGGGGCTTCTTTCTGAGAACCTGTCATCAAAGCCACCTTATAACACCTGTGTCTAGTATGACGTGGTGGCTCATATCTGTAATACCAGCTCTTTGAGAGGCCAGGACGCAAGGATCACTTGAGGACAGGAGTTCAAGACCAGCCTGAGCAATACAGCTAGACCCCCCCCCCCCCCCCCGCTTCTCAAAATAAATAAATAAATTTGCTTCTGGTGGTTTTGTCAGAAACTAGGCTAGAGGGTTACTCCTTGGGCAAGGCACCACCCCATACCCCGCTGGCACTATAGTCCATTGTCTCCTGGAGGTAGTGCCATGGTTTGTTTCTAAAAAGGTCAGACCTGTTCATTGCTCTTTAAATCAAGGATGAGTCAGCGTTTGAAACGCCTGTGAGAGGCGTTTCAAAGCTCCTTGCTAAAGTATAGTTGCTTTTGGTTTTCCAATGATAGATGAAGCCAGGGACAAGATAGCCATAGGCGTCACTTTGTGACACATGAGCCACCAGTGTTCCCTGGTGGCTTTGAATTGACCCTCCAACTGGCAGGTACTTCCTAGCTCTGAATAAAGTGAGAGGGTTTGAAATAAAACAGAGAACCGTGGGGTCAGCCCTGACCATGAGAAATGCATCTCAGCTGGCAGCACTCCGTCCTCTCCATTCTCATCAGCTGGCAGCACCCCGTCCTCTCCATTCTAATCAGCTGGCAGCACCCCGTCCTCTCCATTCTCATCAGCTGGCAGCACCCCGTGCTCTCCATTCTCATCAGCTGGTAGCACCCCGTCCTCTCCATTCTCATCAGCAAACTCCGAAGTACATTTCTGCTTAAGCTTAGACCAACATAATGGTTCAAAATGTACCTATGAGACATAGCCCAGCTGCCTAAGAACATCAGTTCAGACTTTCGTCATCTTATTTTTTGGAGATCTGGGCCAGCTATAGTGCTAATCCCAGTAGTGTTTCTAAAGTTAAAATAAGAAAAATAACCAGTCGACCTTCCGTAGCCTCTTGAGTTCCACATATGTAAATTCAACTAACCAAAGACAGAAAATATTTGGGGGAAAAAAACACAACAATTTTTTAAATCTATATTTAAAAATACATGGCCAAGCATGGTGGCTCACACCTGTAATCCTAGCATTTTGAGAGGCTGAGGCAGGAGGATCACTTGAGGCTGGGAGTTCAAGACCAACCTGGGCAACAAAGTGAGACTGCCTCTTTCTCTAGAAAAAAAAAAAATACAGTATGTAACAACTATGTACCTATTTGCATTACATTAGGTATTGCAGGTAAGAAATCTAGAGATGATTTAAAGTATACAGAAGGAGCTGCCCGTGGTGGCTCATACCTGTAATCTCAACACTTTGGGAAGCCAAGGCATGTGGGTTGCTTGAGCTCAGGAGTTCAAGACCAGCCTGGGCAACATGGGGAAACACTAGCTCTGCAGAAACTACTGAAAATTAGCCAAATGTGGTGGCTCATGCCTGTAGTCCCAGCTATTTGGGAGACTGAAATCGGAAGACTGCTTGAGCCCAGGAGGCAGAGGTTGCAGTGAGCTGAGATTGCACCACTGCCCTCCAGCTTGGGTGACAGCAAGACCAGTCTCAAAATAAATAAATATATAAATAATAACAAAGTATACAGAAGGGGACAGACATGGTGGCTGATGCCTGTAATCTGTCTTTTGGGAGGCCAAGGCAGAAGGGAGGATTGCTTGAGGCCAGGAGTTTGAGACCAGCATGGGCAACAAAGCAAGACCTTTTAAATTTTGTAATTTAAAATAAAATTTATTTATTTATTTGTAAATAAAATTTTTTTTAATTAGCAGGGCATGGTAGCACATGCCTGTAGTCCCAGCTACTCTAGAGGCTGAGGTAGATCACTTGAGCCCTGGAAGTCAAGGCTGCAGTGACCCTGATCATGCCACTGCACTCCAGCCTGGATGATAGAGCAAGACCCTATCTCAAAAAAAACACTTTTCTAATGAAAAAAAAAGTATACAGGAGGCTGTATACAGGTTATATGTAAACACTGCCATTTTCTACCAGGGACATGAGCATCTCAGATTTTAGCATTACAGGGGTCCAGAAACCAATCCCCCTGGGATATCAAGGACAACTGCATATATTCCCTACTGGCACATATATAATGCACGTAAGTGCACATCGAAAGGCCTGGAAGGATTTACACCCAGTGAAGAGTGGCTACCTCTGGGGAAAAGGGAGAAGGGAGTGGCCTAGGATTGGCTGGGATGGGGGTAGGGGATCAAAGAAAACTTAGTTTCTTGGGAATGTTTGTATTTTTCACAAGGAGAATATGTTTATGATTATTTCGTGGAATTTAAAGATAAATATAAAATAATACATACGGTTGGGCACGGTGGCTCATGCCTGTAATCCCAGCTACTTGGGAGGCTGAGGCAGGAGAATCGCCTAAACCTGGGAGGCAGAGGTTGCAGTGAGCTGAGATACCACCATTGCTCTCCAGCCTGGATGACAAGAGTGAAACTCTGTCTCCAAAAAAAAAAGAAAAAAAAAAGAAATGAGAAAGCAAAAACCACACATACTTTTGGGGGAAGAGCACTCCAGAGACTGAAGCAGCATTTGCAAAGGTCCTGAGCAGGGAATATGCCTTGGATGTTGGTGAAAAAGCAAAGAGATCCATGTGTGTAGGGCAGAGACAGCCAGTGAGAGAGGGAGGGAGATGAAATCAGAGATGAGCATGTGGGTAGACCACATAGATGCTTTAGGTCACGGTAAAGAGTTTGGATTTTGTTCTGAGTGAGTGATCATGTAATAATTCTGGCTAGTGTATGGGAAATTGACTCAGTGGACATTGAGGAACAGAGGGCAGAAGAGACAAAGGAGATCCATTAGGCCGATGATCAGCCTCTTCTGATTGCTTCTCTTTTTTTCAGCAAAATAATGAGCAAGGTCATCAGCTGAGAAGGAGGGGATGGGGGCAGAGGGCATTGGAGGTTGGAGGAGAGAGGCTTTGTGAAAGAGCTGGCCAGGAGAGTTGGTGACTGAGTTGACCATGGAACTATATTACAATTGCCAGGCTGCACTGAGGACCCACCTATGGTTTGAGAATCCCAATGAAAACAGTCAGCAAGGACGAGTGGAATTTTCTACAGTACAGTCCCCAAATCATTCCCATCTTTCTAACCTTTGATTCAGGGCTTCATCATGGCTCCCTAGACTCTTTTACAGTCTCTCACCTGCTTATGTCCACACTTCCCTTTTGATCTAGTTTAGATTCCATGATCTGTCATTAAAATCACCACACCTGCGGCCAACCACAACTCCCTCGCCCTACCACAACTCCCTCGCCCTTCTCCATGACCACTGTAAGCACGTGGCACAATCCCAACCCTGGTTCAATCCCACAGCCTTACTACTTACTACCTGTACTCAGCAGCTAAACTAAAGTGCTGGGATTACAGGTGTGAGCCACCGCAATCAGCCAAAGAGTTGGAGTTTTTTTGTTTTGTTTTGTTTTGGGACAGAGTCTCGCTATGTCATCCAGGCTGGAGGGCAATGGCGTGATCTCAGCTCACTGCAACTTCTACCTCCTAGGTTCAAGCGATTCTCTTGCGTCAGCCTCCTGCATAGCTGGGATTACAGGCGTGTGCCACCATACCCAGCTAGCTTTTGTATTTTTAGTAGAGACGGGGTTTCACCATGTTGGCCAGGCTGGTCTTGAACTCTCAACCTCGTGAACCACCCACCTTGACCTCTCAAAGTGCTGGGATTATGGGCACGAGCTACCTACACTCCTGGCCTGTTTTTTTTTTTCAGACAGAGTCTCACTCTGTGGCCCAGGCTGGAGGGCAGTGGTGTGATCTCGGCTCACTGCAACCTTCACCTCCTGGGTTCAAGTGATTCTCCTACCTCAGCCTCCTGCGTAGCTGGAATTACAATCATACGCCACCACACCCAGCTAATGTTTATATTTTTAGTAGAGACGGGTTTCACCATGTTGGCCAGGCTGGTCTCGATCTCCTGACCTCAACTGATCCATCCACCTTGGACTCCCAAAGTGCCGGGATTACAGGCGTGAGCCACTATGCCCGACAGGGTTTTTATTTAATTTTTTTTTTAATTTTTTTTAATTTTTAGTAGAGACAGGGTTTCACCATGATGGCCAGACTGGTCTTGAACTCCTGACCTCAGGCAATCCACCTGCCTCAGCCTCCCAAAGTGCTGGGATTAAAAGGCATGAGCCACTGCTCCAGGCCTTATTTAATGTTTTTAAAGCAAATTGTGAAAGAAAGTGGTCCGCAACATTAATTCATTTGTATTTTTGTTTCGTTTTTTGTTTTTAGATCCAGACCTGCAGAAAGCAACATTAATTTAGTACACTTTTTGGCCCCTACTACATGCATGCACTATTTCTGGGGCTAGTTTGAGGGTCCTAAATATGTAGATGACAAATTTCTAGTCCTTTACTTGGGGAGTCAGGCCCTCACAAAAATTGTGCCCCGGGCCAAGTGTAGTGTCCCGCATTTGTAATCCCAGCACTTTGAGAGGCCAAGGGAGGAGGATCATTTGAGGCCAGGAGTTCAAGGCCAGCCTAGGCAACCTAGTAAGAGCCTCCCCACATCTCTACAAAAAAAAATTTTTTTTAATTAGCTGAGTGTGGTGGTGCATGCCTATAGTCCTAACTACCCAGGAGGGTGAGACAGGAAGATCACCTGAGCCCAGGAAAGTGCCATGAGCTAAGAAAGTGCCATGGCACTGTAGCCTGGGTGACAGAGTGAGACCCTGTCTCAAAAAAAAAAAGTGCCCCAAAGCAGCAGCCACATGAATCCCTCACTGTGAAGTTGACTCTGTCAAATTTCAATGACATTTAAATGAAGATTCCCTGCAACGCCAATTTTTTTTTTTTTAAATGTTTTGTGAGCCAGGCACGCTGGCTCATAATAGTAATTCCAATACTTTGGGAGGCCAAAGTGGGAGGATTGCTTGAAGCTAGGAGTCAACACCAGCCTGGGCAACATAACAAGACCCTGTCTCTAAAAAAAAGAATACAAAAACTAGCTAGGTGTGGTAGTGTGTACCTGTAGTCCTAACCACTCCAGAGGCTGAGGCGGGAGGATTGCTCGAGCCCAGGAGGTTGAGGCTAAAGTGTCAACCAAGACTACATCACTGCATTCCAGCCTGGGCAACAGATACAGATCCTGTTTCTAAATAAAGTAATTAAATTTAATTTAAAATGCTTTGTAACTATCTGTTAACTCCTAGAACAGAAACTGCTGTCTGGACTAAGAACGAATCCACATTCACATCACACTCTGGCGTCACCGACGGAAGAAACTGACAACCAGCACCCCCTCTTTCTCCACCAGTGATATTTACGTGGCACCTTAGGTAAGAGGTTGCAAACTAGAAGCGACTGATGAATCAGGTCTGGGGTATGTGCTACCTGGCCGACATAGCCAGCAGTTAAAACTAACATGAGGGAGCCTTGCAGCAGCAAGAGATTTTTAATTTCATCTTGGCTGTAGAGAGGGACTCACGGGCGCGCGCAGCCACCACATCCCACCCACATCCCCTGCACCAGCAAGGTCCCCCTAAAAAAAAGACTAACTTGAAAACAGTGATCTAACATGAAAATTCAGATAATTCAGAAAATTCAGAGAGTAGAGGAGACGTGAGGAGTGGCTGGCTGGCCCCTTTAGGATGTACTCTCAAGTTAACCTCAGAACCCCAGGGGCAGACCACTTACACCTGGCAGGCCACACACAGGTAAATGTCTGACTTCTACCCAGAGCACCCCATGGTAAGGTGTTGCAGGATAGCTGGCTCCATAGGTCTTCCTCCCGACTCTCTCTTCTCCTCCCAGCGATCCCTAAGGATCATGGCACATAACAAGGTTGAAGAGAATTTTAAGGTAGATTATACACCCTTGAACAATATTTTTTGACCACAAGTGACTGGTTCTAAGAATTCAAAGATCTATAGAAGCCAGTACTTTGAAAGGGATCAGAGCCTCCACATTAAAGAGGCATCTGTTTAGTTCAGTGATTCAGTGACATCAGTGTGTTGCCAAATTGTCTTGCGATGTGGCCACTCCCTTCTAATGAGAACATTTATTTTTGTCTAAATTGAATTAAACTCATCTCTTGATCCAGATGAATTACAGGCCACAGCACATAGAGAACCCAGGAAAGAGATTTTTTGTGTCTATCTGTACTCTTAGAGGAACTACAGATATTTAGGATGGTGCTGGAATCTTGGAGATGGAAAAAATGTTCCATTAAAAAGAAGAGGCCAGGTGTGGTGACTCATGCCTGCAATCCCGGCACTTTGGGAGGCAAAGGCAGGTGGATAACCTGAGGTCCGGAGTTCGAGACCAGCCTGACCAGTGGTGGCATGCAACTGTAGTCTCAGCTACTAGGGAGGTTGAGAGAGAAGAATTGCTTGAACCCGGGAGGCAGAGGTTTCAGTGAGCCAAAATGGCGCCACTGCACTCCAACCTGGGCAATAGAGTGAGACTCCATCTCAAAAATAAATAAATAAGAGTAGTCATTTAAGCAGCTCATATACTAAAACTGGAATGATACAGAGAAGACTGGCATGGCCCCTGCACAAGGATGACACACAAATCTGTGAAGTATTCCATTAAAAATAAATCATTCTACTATAAGGACACATGCACCCGGATGTTCATTGCAGCACTGTTTACAATAGCAAAGACCTGGAACCAACCCAAATGCCCATCGATGATAGACTGGACAGGGAAAATGTGGCACATATACACTGTGGAATATTATGCAGCAATCAAAAATGATGAGTTCGTGTCCTTTGTAGGGACATGGATGAACCTGGAGACCATCATTCTCAGCAAACTGACACAAGAACAGAAAATGAAATACCGCATGTTCATAGGTGGGTGTTGAACAATGAGAACACATGGACACAGGGAGGGGAGCACTACACACTGGGGTCTGTTGGGGGAAATAGGGGAGGGACAGTGGAGGTTGGGGAGTTGGGGAGAGAGAGCATGGGGAGAAATGTCAGATATAGGTGAAGGGGAGGAAGGCAACAAAACACACTGCCACGTGTGTACCTATGCAACTATCTTGCATGTTCTTCACATGTACCCCAAAACCTAAAATGCAATTAAAAAAAGAAAATAAATAAATAAGAAATAAATAAAATTAAATTAAAATTAAAATTAAAAAAAGAAGAAGAAAAATTCTGTTGCAGCGATGGGCCTTGCTAAAAAAGGGGGAAAAAAGAAAGTTCTATACCCTGCAAACCAATGGGCATAACATTCTGCAGACACTATTGCAGAGTGGATTTTAAGGAGGAGAGGGTACTTCTGTGCCCCAAAAACAAAAATGACTCATCACTGTGACCCACCTTGGGTTAACCAAGAGCAAATCACGTCGGCACAGCCCTCACTTCCTTATTCCATGGTTTATTAGTCTAGGAAATCTAAGGAAGGAAATAGGCAAGATAGACAAAGATAATTGGTACAGGGAAAGGCCACGTAAATAAATCTACTTATAAAGGAAGCCAAAATTCCATATTAAATGATGAAGAAAGGTATTTATTGAGACTTTACTCTGGAAGATAAAACTTAAAATAATGTTAAGAAATTTACTTTTTCTTGTATTTTAAAAATGAAAGAAATATTTATTTATTTAACAAGTATTTATTGGCCATCTATTATAAGACAGCCTCCGGCAAGTGAAAATATGACAGTGAACTGAAGAGACAAAGCCTCTACTCTAGTGGAGCTTGAAGTCTAAGGGCAGACAGACAGTGTAACACATCAAAAAGCAAAATAAGCCAGCGTGGTGGCTCACACCTGTAATCCCAACACTTTGGGATCACCTGAGGTCAGGAGTTCGAGACCAGCCTGGCCAACACGACAAAACCCTGTTTCTACTAAAAATACAAAAATTAGCCAGGCCTGATGGTGGGCATCTGTAATCCCACTACTTGGGAGGCTGAGGTGGGAGAATCACTTGAAACCGGGAGGTGGAGTTTGCACTGAGCTGAGATCGAACCACTGCACACCAGCCTGGGAGACAAGAGAGAAACCCTGTCTCAATAAATAAATAAATAAATCATATTATAAAGAGGCTACTATTAAACCACTTTTATAAACCTAAACTCTTCCCTGTGGCCTCCTGGGCCCCACCTCACCTGACTTGTGCCCACATCTCATACCTCCTCTCACCGCCCCTCCTCCTCGCTCACTCTCTGGCCACCACATGAGCTGTCAGCTGGCTGTGTCCTCGTGGTTTCTGCTGTCTGCATCGCTCTTTTCTCCAGAGCACAGCTGCCTGACTCCTTCTCATCATCCACATCTCAGCCCAAATGTCACATCCATACCGAGGCCTTCTCCAGCTCCCATCTGGAGCAGTTTCTCTTCCAGCCCTCTGGATATAGTTTGGCTGTATCTCCACTCAAGTCTCATGTTGAATCGTGTCATGGGAGGGACCTGGTGGGAAGTGAGTGGATCATGGGGGCGGTTTACCCCAGGCTGTTCTCATAATGAATGAGTTCTCACAAGATCTGATGGTTTTATAAGTGTCTGGCGTTTCCCCTGCTTGCACTCACTCTGTCCTGCTGCCTTGTGAAGAAGGTGCCTGCTTCTACTTTGCCTTCCACCATGATTGTAAGTCTCCTGAGGCCTCCCCAGCAATGCAGAACTGTGAGTCAATTAAACCTCTTTCCTTTAATTACCCAGGTTCAGGTATTTCTTCATGGCAGTGTGAGAATGGATTAATATACCTCTCTATCTCATTAACCTGTTTTGTCTTCTTCATAGCAATTATCTTTATCATAGCTGGTATATTTTGCTTTTAATTTTTATTTTTTTTAAATGGAGATAGGGGTCTCACTATATTGCCCAGGCTGGTCTCAAACTCCTGGGCTCCAGTGATCCACCTGCCTCAGCCTCGCAATGTGGTGGGATTATAGGCATGAACCACCATATCCAGCCTTTATAATAGGTTTTATAACAACTTTTTAAAGTTATTATAAAAGTGATGGAAAGCACTGAAGGGAATTCGAGGAACGACCCAGTCAATGTCTTTGCTTCAGCGATCACTGGTGCTGCTGTCTGATCATGAAGTAGTCATGAAGACAAGGGCGGGAGCAGGGATACAGGCCAGGAGGCTGTCCCAGGGGCCCTAGTGAGAGATGTGGCTGCCTGGGCTTAGAGTCCAATGGTAGTGGGGAGATGGACTGGAGTTGATTTAGGACATATTTGGAAATTAGCCCCAACAAAACTTGCAGTTCCATCCAATGTGGGGTCAGGGGAGGGCAGAGGCAGAGACATATAGAATAACTCAAGATTTCGGCTTGAGCAAGCAGCTGACTGAAGCTGCCATTTACAGAGTGACATAGGGGAGACTTACCAAACAGTTTTCAATCAAGAAGCCTGTTTTCAGGCACCCAAGTCTGACAGGCCATTAATCACTCAAGTGGAGATGTCAAGTAGACAGTGGGATAGATGTCTGAAGCTCAGGAGACAGGCCAAGACGGCAGACGCAAATTTAAGAGTCAGCTGCATGTAGATGATATTCAAAGCCAAGGGACTGAATGAGATCAAGGGACTGAAATCACTTAGAAGAGGAGAGATATGGAGAAGAGGCCCAGGACACGGCTCTGGGGCATCCCAACGGTTAGAGACTGAGCCTTGGAGGGGAAGCGAGGCAAAAGGTCTCCAGCCAGCTGATTCTCAAAATAACAATAATCATGAAAGTGAATCAATCAACTGTTGAGGAATTTTCTGCATATGTTTTTCTGGTAAAATTATATGATCATATAATAAAAAAATTGGTCGATTCAGATTTGACTTTCACAGCACAATCATAAGCAGTAAAATTTGGACAAAAATGGCTGAGGTCTTTGCTGATTTTCCCAGGGGTCTCTCTGACTCCTCTGATATTCAAATCATTCTCATTTGAAGCATCATTTCGGTCCTTATCCTCATAGATCTTCTCTCATCTAATGCTGCTGCTTCCTCACATGTCACTGGCTAAGCAAACGATTAGGGCGCTTCCCCAAACTTGCTTTCCTAATCTTTTTAAAATCTTGCTTATTTTGCAAGACTGACAGTTTCACTTTGCCATCAATTTTTATGTAATTTATGTTGCATAGTGCTGTTGTAACCTGATAACTATCGAGAAAATAACGGACAAAGACTGTGACACAATGGGCAGGGGTGGAAGCTTGGTTTTGAAAGGAAGGAATGTGTGGTCAGTTTATGAGTGATTCATTTTGTGTCACGTAGACTTTAGCTGTCTATAGTGGAGACAACTAGTTATCCACCAAATCCATTCTTCCCCTCTTTAAGCAATAAACTCAACAGCATTTCCCTAACTACCATTTGGCTAAGTGTGACTTTGTGACAAAGTGAACAGCAGTGACATGCCACCTTCATGCCTGTCTGACAAAAATCACTCACATGTGCTCCTTTGTGTGTTTTCCTCTTCCTTGACTGGATGCAGACAGATTCACAAGATGGGAAAAACCTAGATCCCTGAGTGGCTGCATGGAAGAGAGTATCCCCACCAACTTGAGCATCAGATTTCTTGTTACCTGTGCTACAAATAACATTCTATCATGTATAGCCATTAAACATTTGGGTCTATTTGTTATGGTGGCTCAGTGTATCCTAAATGACACACTGCTCTACTAAACTTCAGGAATGGGACAATGAATACCCAATAATAAGAAGTCCCTTATATATTTCAGCAAGATAGTTATTATTTCAGCAAGATATTTGTTAACTATTACTTCATGTAGACAAGGCTGAGAAACAAGGATGGTTGCTGACCCAGGTCGGAGAAGTAGTACTGACTGAATAACCAAACCTAAAGGTTAATGAATCACTGTCCAACTATCTACATTCCTTTGGGCTTAATTATCAGTTCTGTCCTTTTCAACATTTGTAGCAGTGACTTGGATGAATATAAAGAATGCTCACTTCCCAAACTTGCAAAATCCACCCTGGATTGGACAATCGTGATTCAATTCTCAAATATCTTGGCATTTCATTTGCATTGTGTTGTTGTATCCTAACAACTATAGAGAAAATAATGAATAAAAACTTTGACCCAGTGGGTAGGGGCAGAAGCTTGGCTTAAAAGGAAAGGGTGGTGCACTAAACCGAATATGGTAAAAATCACTGGAGTTAACTGTGAGGTCCTGAGCTTAGTTAGAAATAAACTAGAACAAGATAGAGAAGACATGGCTTAAAGCAGCACATTTTTTTAAAGTTAGACATTTTAGAATGCATTTCTACAAGTATTGTATCTAGAATAAAAAGGTGACAATCTCATGCTTTTCTGCCTGTGGTAGGGGTGGGGCTTCCTCTTGGCATTTTGTAGTCAAATTCTACACAATACATGAAATGTGCTCAGAGGAGAGAGCTCAGAACTGAGAAGGAACAGGAAGATGGATTTGGAGTGTGTGTGTTTTAATAAGAGATGGGGCCTTTTTTTTTAACATTTGGGTTTATTCCTTTGATGCTGAAGATAATGACCTGTTTTTCCTCATATGTCTGCTCAAGATAGTTACAAATTTAGTAAAGGTGGGTTTTTGCCATGTTAGCTAGGCAGGTCTCGAACTCCTGACCTCAGATGATCTCCCCAAGAGACAGGGTCTTATGCAGTGTTGCCCAGGCTGGAGTGCAGTGGTGTGATCACAGTTCACTGTGAACTCTAATTCTTGGGCTCATGCGATCCTCCTGCCTCAGCCTCCTGAGTAGACAGGACTACAGGAATGTGCCACCAATTGTTTTTGTAGTGACAAGGGTCTTACTATGTTGCCTAAACTGCTCTCGAACTCCTGGATTCAAATGATCATCCTGTTTCAGCCTCCCAGAGCAGTGGGCTTACAGGCAAGAGTCACTGTACCTGGACAATTTTTTAAAACATTCTATTTAGTAAATCTGTTCAATTGTTAACTGGGCTACCTCAGTAAGTAGTGAATGTCCCATCTCTGGAAGTGTTTGAATAAATTTACATATAAAAGTACTGTTATTCAGTCATTTTAATCTATAAGAATGGCAATTTCATATGGTTCAACCTAATATTTGGTGGAAAGGGTAGAGGGTGAGTCAAGCAATTGATATTTTAAGAGCAAGTGGCAGAAGCACATCTCAAACTGGCTTCGCCAAAGGGAAGGAGAGGCAATAGTGGAGTGGAAAGCATATTGGCTCGTGTAACTGAAAAGCTTGAGGAAATTTAGCTTCAGGTATGGCTATATCCAGCAGTCTCTCTCTGAAATTTAGCGTCAGGTATAGCTACATCCAGCAGTCTTTCTCTGAAATTTAGCTTCAGGTATGGTTACATCCAGCAGTCTCTCTCTGTTTCTTCCCTGTCCTCCTCTGTGTTGGCTCCCTTCCCAGACACACCTGCCCCTTGTGCTAAGCAGTAGGGCACCAGCAGCTCCAGGCTTATGTTAAAGCAGCTTAACAACCCCAGCTAAGAATCTCTCCTCACCAATAATTCCTGGGACTAATGTTTATTGAACTGATTTGGCTCATACATTCCCCCCTGAATCAGTAACTAAGCCCTCAGTTATTGACTCAGGGGCTGGAATTACAATTAAGAATTGGTGTGGCCTCAATTACAAGTTGCCCTGGAGTCCAGAGGACCGTGGGGGGAGAAAAGAGGATGTTCAGCCACATGGGCTGAAAGTAAAGAAAGGGTGGCTTTCCAACGGAAAACTGAGGTGCTACAGGTTGACCTGAAAATGACCAGTGTGTTGGTTCTGTGCCTATTTGAAAAAATAAGTAAGTAATAGAAAGATGAAGTGGACCATCCAAGTGAATCACCGGGGGAAAATGTGTTCTAAGCAGAGACAGCAGCTGGTGCTCATGGGGAAATGAGCTGGGCAGGTTTGAGGAAGAGAAAGCAGGTCACTGTTCAGTTATCTGTTGCTGCAAAACAAAACATCAAAACTTAATGGCCAAAAGTAGTAACTGTTTTATCTCTTCAATTCTGTGAGATGACTACAGTCAGCTAGTAAGTTCTGCTCCATGTGATGCTAGCTGGCTGCTGTCACGTGGAAGCTTAACTAGGCTGGAACATCCAAGATGGCTTAGTCACATGGCCAGCAGTCAATGCTGCTGGCTGGGGGTCATCTGGGGTTATGGCCCAGGGCTTCTTAGTTCTCCTCCATGTGCCTTCTCTGTGAGGTTTTCGGTTTCTTACAACATGGTAGCTGGATTCCAAGAGAAGCAGCAGAAGCTGCTAATCTTAAAGCCTCAGCTCAGAAGTCCTGGAACATTAATTCACAGAATCAGGGAGCCAGTATATTCAAAGGCTGTGACATTAGCATACAGGAAGGGAAGAAACTGGTGGCCACCATCTTGGCTCCAGCCCTGGGGGAGCAGGAGGCTGGGCCATAGTGAAGGGCAGAGTAGTGTGCAATGGAATTGGAAAGGTAAGAAAGGACTGGATCAGGTGTATGGAAACTATAATCCACAGGCCAAACCCGGCCCACTGCTTGTTTTTGTAAATAAAGTTTTATTGGAACTTAGCTACATTCATTTGTTTACCATCTTATCTGTGGTAGAGTCTAACAGCAGAATCGAGCAGTTGCAGCAGAGACCATATGGCTCACAAAGCCTGAAACATGTTCTCTCTGGTCCTTTACAGAAAAGTCTACTGATGCTCTGTCTAAGTCATGGAGTGCCTTATAAGAATTGTTGAGGAGTTTGAATTTTATTCTAAGTGTGATGGGAAGCCACCAGAAGGTTTTAAACTAGTGAGCCACAGTATCCCACCTACATATTTAAAAGATCCTCTCTGGGAATGGATCATTGGAGGATAAACATGAAAGCAGGGAAACCAGTTAGCAGACTATGCCAATAATCCAGATGGGAGACACAGAGTCAAAAACACAAGCGTGTGGCCAGGCACGGTGGCTCACGCCTGTAATCTCAGCACTCTGGGAGCCGAGGTGGGTCAGGAGTTGGAGACCAGCCTGACCAACATGATGAAACCATATCTCTACTAAAAATACAAAAGTTAGCCCAGCGTGGTGGTGCGCGCCTGTGATTCCAGCTACTGAGGGGCTGAGGCAGGAGAATCGCTTGAATCTGGGAGGTGGAGGTTTTGGTGAGCCAAGATCACGCCACTGCACTCCAGCCTGGTTGACAGAGCGAGACTCCGTCTCTTAAAAAAAAAAAAAAAAAAAAGCCCCACAAGTGTGTGAATTTTGCACATGTATTCAGGAGAAGCAGCTCGCAGGTCTTACTGAGCCATTGGATATGGGGATGAAAAAAGAGAGGAAGCAAGGATGACCTACATTTTTGGCTTGAGCAACGGTCAAGGGTGGTATTATTAACCAAGAAGAGAAAGATCAGGGGAGGAGCTTGTTGGGAGAAAAAGCACCAAGAGTTCTTTTTTTTTTTTGGAGACAGGGTCTCACTCTGTCATCCAGGCTTGAGTGCCTTGGCATGATCTTGGCTTAGTCAGCCTCCGTATCCCAGGTTCAAGCAATTCTTATGCCTCAGCCTCACAAGTAGCTGGGATTACAGGTGTGTGCCACCACGCCCAGTTCATTTTTATATTTTTAGTAGAGACAGCGTTTCACCACGTTGGCCAGGCTGGTCTCAAACTCCTGGCCTCAAATGATCCACCCTTCTCTGCCTCACAAATTGCTGTTATTACAGGTGTGAGCTACTACACCCGGCCAAGAGTTGTTTTTTGAACATACTAACTTCGAAGTTTTTGTCAGATATCCAAGAGACCCGACAAAAGCCTCCAAGTTAATATGTTTAAAAGCAGCTGAACACTTGAGACTAGAGATCAGGGCATGAGTAATCATCAGTAAACAGACAGTATTGAAGCCAGAGGCCTTGAAGGAATATCTCCAGAGAAACAAATGGAGAAAGCCTAGGGCCTGGGAAAATTAGAAGCCAACAGCAGCAGAAAGTCCATAAAAGAGAAGCAGTAGGAGTGGCGAGGAGAGAGCCAGGAGACTGTGGTTTCATGAAAGTCCTGGAAAAAACATATCAAGCTGGAGAGAATGGTCCACTGTGTCTAATGCTACTGGGTGGTGGAAGAACAGGTGGAGAGAGAAGTGACCACAAAACTCTGTGACACAAGCCCTTTCTGAAACATCGACCAGAGCAGTTTCAGCGGACAGGACCACGCCCTGATTGACGGAGTCTGAGAAAACCATAAAATATGGATAAATGGAGACGGCAAGTATAGAGAGACCTATTTTGAGAAGTTTTGCTATAAAATGAACAGGTCAGAATCACAGATGTTCACTGCAGGCTCGTAAACTTTAAAGTCTGTTTCAGCACTAAAGAGCATTGACTGCATAGAGTACCTACTATGTGCCAGCACATTACTGTCCAGGATTCCAAGGATGAATTTCTTCCTAATGGCTTATTGGGAAATCGTATGAAATACAACAGAAATACATATCCATAGCTTAAAAAAAAAAAAAAAGGAAGAAGAAGAAGAAAAAGAAAATTTCAGTCCTTGAGAGGCAAATGAAGATTTCAAACAGGTTTCTCCGCCTTGTAAAGAGACCTGCAAACCCATCAAACCAGCAGTTTCATTTCTGCTGGGTCTGCGCTCAAGCTCTTCCTTCCACGCTTTCTCAAGGAAGCTTGTTCATGCAAACTTCCGAAATCTGTTACCAAATATAAAAGTGCAATCCAATAAATAAGCAGATTTTTATAATCGGAACACAATGCACCTTGTAAAAGGATACAAAGTATTATTTTTGCTTGAATATTTTATTTGTTTCTGGAAAACATTTAGTTTCTCATGACAAACTTCCAGGACAAAAAGCACACTCATACACACAGGATAAGTACAGACTGTAAGAGAGACACGGAGACAATTTGTATCTAATGTCGCTTCCTGGTGATCTTCAGGAAGATTCAGGTGAACTGAATCTGAATCTCTACCTGATAATCTTCAGGTGAAGATGATCACGCTTTGGGAGGCCTAGGCAGGCAGATCGATTGCACCCAGGAGTTTGAGACCAGCCTTAGCAACATGGTGAAACCCTGTTCTCTGCAAGAAATACAAAAATTAGCTGGGTGTGGTTGTGCATGTCTGTGGTCCCAGCTACTTGGGAGTCTGTGGTGGAAGGATCACCTAATCCCGGGAGGTCAAGGCTGCAGGGAGCTGAGATCGTGCCACTGCACTCCAGCCTGGGCAACAGAGACCCTGTCTCAAAAAATTGAAAAAAAAAAAAAAAAAAGAGCTCGCCTGACCCCAAAGTCTACTATTTTATAGAAGTACAAACTGACTCATTAGGTTGACTATCTTCCTGGGTCTATAAAAAGATATACATGTAATCAGCAAAGACGTAAGAATCAGCAGTAGCTGATAAAGAAAATGTGGTACTGGCCAGGTGCAGTGGCTCATGCCTGTCACCCCAACACTTTGGGAGGCTGAGGCAGGTGGATCACCTGAGGTCAGGGGTTCAAGACCAGCCTGGCCAACATAGTGAAACCCCGTCTCTACTAAAAGTACAAAAATTACCCAGGCATGGTGGTGGACGCCTGTCATCCTAGCTACTCGGGAGGCTGAGGGAGGAGAATCCCTTGAACCCAGGAGGCAGAGGTTGCAGTGAGCTGAGATCACGCCACTGCACTCCAACCTGGGTGACAGAGTGAGACCATGCCTTCAAAAAAAAAAAAAAGAAAATGTGGTATATATACACCATGGAATTCTATGCAGCCAATAAAAATCTGAGATCATGTCCTCTGCAGCAAGATGGATGGAGCTAGATATCCTAAGCAAACTAACACAGGGACAGAAAGCCAAATACCGCATGTTCTCACTTATATGAGGGAGCTAAACACTGAGTACATAGGAACACAAAAAAGGCAACAACAGACACTACTTGAGGGTGGAAGTTGGGAGGAAGGTGAGAATCGAACAACTCTCTATCAGGTACTGTGCTTATTACCGGGGCGATGAAATCACCTATACATCAAACCCTTGCAACAGAAAGTTTACATATATAACAAACCTGCACATGTACCCCTGAATGTAAAATAAAAGTATTTTTATTGTTTTCAAGTTTTTCAGAGAAATAAGGAAACAGAAGAATGGCTACTCTGTAGAGCAAAGTTTTTTTTTTTTAAAAAGGTATAGATGTTATCATAACTGGAGCCATATATCTGTCTTTGCCCATGAACTTGTTTAGAATCCCAGCTGATATAGTTTAGATATTTATCCCTGCCCAAATCTCATGTTGAATTATAATCCCCAGTGCTGGAGATGGGGCCTGAGAGGAGGTGTTTGGATCATGGGGCAAATCCTTCATGGCTTGGTGCTGTCTTCATGACAGTGACTTCTCACAAGACCTGGTCATTCAAAAGTGTGTGGCACCTCCGCCACACATATGTTCTCTCTCTTGCTGGTGCTCTCACCATGGGACAGGCCTGCTCCCTCTTTGCCTTCCACCATAATTGGAAGCTCCATGAGGCCTCAGAAGCAGATGCCACTATGCTTCTTGTAGAACCTGCAGAACCACGAGCCAATTAAACCTCCTTTTTAAAAACAATTAATTACCCAGTCTCAGGTATTTCTTTATAGCAATGAAAGAATGGCCTAATACAGAAAATTGGTACTGAACAGAAGATTCGTACTGGAGTGGGTCATTGCTATACAGATACCTGAAAATGCGGAAGAGACTTTGGAACTGGGTAGCAGGCAGAGGTTGGAAGAGTTTGGAGTGCTCAGAAGAAAACAGAAAAATGAAGGAAATTTTGGAATTTCTTAGAGACTAAATAGTTGTAACCAAAATGCTGAAAAGGATATGAACAGTGGAGACCAGGCTGACAAGGTCGCACATGGAAATGAGGAACTTATTGGGAACTAGAGCAAAGGTCATGCATGTTATGCTTTAGCAGTGAGCATGGCTGCAGTCTGTTCATGCCCTAGGGAACGTCTGGAAGTTTGAGGTAAAGAGTGATGACCTAGGGCATCTGGCAGAAGCAATGTCTAAGTAGCAAAGTATTCAAGAAGTGACTTGGCTGCTTCTAATAGCCTGTGCTCAGATGAGGGAGAAAATAAATGATCTCAAGTTGGAATTTATATTTAAACAGGAAATAGAGTGTAAAAGTTTGGAAAATTTGCAGGCTGGCCATGTGGGAGAGAAAGAAAACGCTTTTTTGGAAGAGGAATTCAAGCAGGCTATGGAGCAACTACTTGCTAGAGAAATCTGTGTAACTAGAAGGGAGCTGAGTGCTAATATCCAAGACAGTGGGGAAAAGGCCTCAAAGGTATTTCAGAGACCTTCTTGGCATCCCCTCCTATCACAGGCCCAGAGCTCAGAGGCCCGAGAAGAAAGGTGTCATGGGCCAGGGCCCCACTTCCCTATACAGCCTTGGGACACTGCTCCCCATATCCAGGTGCTCCAGTTCCAGCTCCAGCTGTGGCTCACGGTGACCCACATACAGCTGTGGCCACTGCTCTGGAGAATGCAAACCGTAAGCCTTGGTGGGTTTCCTGTAGTGTTAAGCCTGCAGGTGCACAGAGTGCAAGAGTGGTGGTTTCTTGGCAGCCTCTGCCTAGATTTCAGAGAATGTATGGAAAAGGTTGGATGTCCAGGCCAAAGCCTGCTGCAGGGGCAGAGCCCTCACAGAGAACCTCTGCTAAGTGTGGAGAGAAAATGTGGGGTTGGAGGCCCCAAACAGAGTTTCAACCAGGACACTGCCTAGTGGAGCTGAGAGAAGAGGCCATCTGCCCAAAGACTTGGCAGCCCACTCCTCACATCAGCATGCCCTGGATGTGGGACATGGAGTCAAAGGAGATTATTTTGGAGTTTTAAGATTTAATGACTGCCCTGCTGGGTTTCAAACTTGTGTGAAACCTATAGCTCCTTTCTTTTGGCCAGTTTCTCCCTTTTGGAACAGGAAGGCTTACCCAACACCCCCACTATATCTTGGAAGGTTTTTTTATTTTACAGGCTCATTTTACAGGTAGGAGGGATTTTCCTTGTCTCAGATGAGACTTCAGACTTTTGAGCTAATGCTGGAATGAGTTAAGACTTTGGAGAACTGCTGGAAAGGCATGATTGTATTTTGCAATATAAGAAGGACATGAGATTTGGGAGGAACCATGGGCAGAACGATATAGTTTGGATATTTGTCCCCACCCAAATCTCCTGTGGAATGGTAATCCCCAATGCTAGAGGTAAGGCCTAGTGGGAAGTGTCTGGATCATGGGGGCAGGTCCCTAATGGCTCAGTGCTGTGTTTGTGATGGTGAGTGCTTACGAGATCTGGTCATTTAGGTGTGTGGCAGCCCTGCCTCCCCAACTCTCTCTCTTGCTCCTGCTTTCACCATGTGACACCTGCTATCCCTTTGCCTTCCACCATGATTGGAAGCTTCCTGAGGGTCCCCAAAAGCAGATGCCTCTATGCTCATTGTATGGGCTGCAGAACCATGAGCCAACTAAACCTCATTTTTAAGAAATATAAATTACCCAGTCTCAGGTATTTCTTCTTCTTTTTTTAAACTTTATTTTTATTTTTTAATTTTTTGAGACAGAATCTCACTCTGTCACCCAGGCTAGAATGCAATGGCACAGTCTTGGGTAACTGCAACCTTCACCTCCTGGGTTCAAGCGATTCTACTGCCTCAGCTGCCTGAGTAGCTGGGATTACAGGTGCGCAGCACCACAACCAGCCAATTTTTGCATTTTTACTAAAGAAAGACAGAGTTTCACCATGCTGGCCAGGCTGGTCTTGAACTCCTGACCTCATGATCCGCCCAGCTCGGCCTCCCAAAGTGCTAAAATTACAGGCATGAGCCACGTTACCCAGCCAGATATTTATTTATAGGAATGCAAGAACGGCCAAATACACCAGCTCTGCTATGTAGGAAGCTATGTGACTAAATCTCTAATCTCAGTGAGCCACAGTTGCCTCATTTGTCAACTAGTGAAATAGATCTACTTTACATTTGTGTATTAAATTAGCAAATGTAGATAAAGGTCTGTGTTCACTCCCTGAGTACAATACATGGTAGTTATCATGAAGAATAATATCTATGAGTACGCCCAGCCTTTCTCAAAAAGATAAAGCTATCTTATCAACTATTAAGAAGGGTCTCAGCTGGGCATGGTGGCTTACGCCTGTAATCCCAGCACTTAGGGAGGCTGAGGCGGGCAGATCATGAGGTCAAGAGATTGAGACCATTTTTTCCAACCTGGTGAAACCTTAGCTGGGCATGGTGGCACGCACCTGTAATCCCAGCTACTAAGGAGGTTGAGGCAGGTGAATCACTGGAACCCAGGAGGTAGAGGTTGCAGTGAGCCAAGATCATGTCATTGCACTCCAGCCTGTTGACAGAGCAAGACACTGCCTCAAAAAAAAAAAAAAAAAAAAAAAAAAAAAAAAAGAAGAAGAAGAAGAAGAAGAAGGGTCTCAGATTTCCTGAGTTATCCTCCCTCATAGTCAGAATTGCCTGTCTATGCATTTTAAGAATAATCTTGGCTGGGTGTAGTGGTTTATGTCTGTAATCCCAGCAGTTTGGGAGGCTGAGGTGGGAAGATCACTTGAGCTCTGTACTTCAAGACCAGCCTGGGCAATATAGCAAGGCCTCATCTCTTGCTAAAAAATTTTTAAAAAAACTTAGCCAAGCATGGTGGCACATAACTGTAGTCCCAGCTACTTGGGAGGCTAAGAGGGAGGATCACTTGAGCCTGAGAGATCAAGGCTGAAAGGAGCTAAATGAGCTATGATCACACCGCTGCACTCTAGCCTGGGTGCCAGAATGAAATCCTGTTTCAAAAAAAAGAAAAAGTAATCTTGCTGTCTGGGGAATTCTATAGTAGGCGGTGTAATGTTAAGCAAATACCCTTGACAGTCACAGACTTCCATTATTTCGTTATTTCTTTTTGAGGAAGGATTTCACTCTGTCACCCAGGCTGGACTGCAGTGGTGTGATCATAGCTCACTGCAGCCCTGAACTTATGGGTTCAAGTGATCCTTTCACCTCAACCTCCTGAGTAGTTGGGATTACAGGCACACACCACCATGTCCAGTCATTTAAAAATTTTTTTGTAGAGACAGGGTCTCACTGTCTTCCCCAGGCTTATCTCAAACTCCTAGCTCCAAGCAATCCTTCTGCCTTGGCCTCTCAAAGTGCTAGGATTACCAGGCGTGAATCAGCACAACTGGCTGAGAGTCACAGGTTTCAGAAGGTCATCTGTTGACATACTGAAATGTCTCCCATAAATGGCACCGCGAGGCCTTCCTGCTAAGCAACCAACCTCTCCTCTGCCCAGTCCCAAAGCTCTCAGCCGTCATCCAGACATGCTTCTGTTGCCCCATAAGTTCTTCCCAATAAGCTATTTCCGGTGAAGAAGAACATCTACTCTCATCTTCTCTATCTTTGAAGACATCACGATGGGAACTGCTCTACCGTGGAAATACCTGCAGTTCCAGTTTGGGCCAGTTTGCAGCTTGGATCTGAATGTTTTCAAAACCTCAGCTCAGACAAGAGGGAAAAATTCTGTCTCCAAGCCTTGTCCACTTCAACTTTCTTGAAGACTCTGATGAAGAGTGAGAACAGGGTTATGGATGACCATCTTTTTGGTCTGACTTTAGCTGGTGAAGCTCACTGTACATATATGCAGGAGTGCCAGTAGAAGGGGTCTTTGCCTTGGCCCGGACTGTGCACAGGCTGGCTTTGAGCGTTCCATCTTCTTGATGTGAAGAAACAGCAGCAGAAGTCCTATCAGGTCAAGGGGTTGTTTCTATTTTTAAATGTTTGAGGGTTTTTTATATTTTTTAGTTGGGTCAAGAAGATAGTTTTAAATCACTATTTGGGAATAACAGCAGATGCTGTTGGACTGTAGACCACTTCCCCTCAGCCTGACTAGGGTTTCAGTTGCAGACAGAGTGGGCATTCTCCATGCACACAGGCAGCGCCCACCCTAGGCACCTGTGCAGTCCCTCAACTTTTCTACCTCGGGTTTTATTGGAAGCTTTGGTTGTTCACTGAGTCCATACACAGAGCAGCACTAAGTACACAGCGGTGTCAACACTCCTAATCACTAGAGGAAGAAGAAACGAGTGGGGGAAGTCCCCAGCCTCTGGCCCTTCAGAGGCACAATTCTGAGATGTATTCTACACAACTCTGCAGAAGGTCTCCAGCAGCAGCGAGCCTGGCTGCCTGCAACAGTGATCAGTGGATCGTATCCTTGCCTATCTCTTTTCTTACTCTCCCTGCTCCTGCACTACTTCCTAGGGTCCCCTTTCAAACAGCTGTCTATACCCAAGACCCAAGTCTTTCCCTCAGATTTTGTATTTGGAAGAACCTAAACTAAGACAACCATCAATGGGCATGTTAGGAGGTGGGATTGTGTTCTTTTTCTTTTTTTTCCTCCCTCTTTTTTTTTTTGAGACAGAGTCCCGTTCTGTCACCCAGGCTGGAGTGCAATGGCACAATCTCACTCAGCTCACTGACTCCCTGGTTCAAGCAATTCTCTTGCCTCAGCCTCCTGAGTAGCTGGGATTACAGGCAACTGTCACAACGCTTGGCTAATTTTTTTTAATTTTTAGTAGAGGTGGGGTTTCACCATGTTGGTCAGGCTGGTCTCGAACTCCTGACCTCAGGTGATCCATCCACCTCAGCCTCCCAAAGTGCTGAGATTATAGGTGTGAGTCACCACGCCTGGTCTTCTCTCTTTTTCAACCATGGGAGACTCAAAAGTCTTTGTTTCTGAATAAAAAAGGAAGTGTTTGGGGTTTTTTTTTTTAACATTCAAAAATAAAGTTGCTCCTGGAAAAAGGAACCTATCACTATGAAGAAGAGCTGTCCTTCATGCTGAAGAAGTGGGAATTCAGTTCTGACTATTCCCACTTAAGAAAGGTAAGCCTGCAGGCTGACTATTCATCTAGACCTGGACCTGGGTTGGGGAGGAGCAGCCTGGCTGATCGTGGTGTGTGTATTTCTTCTTCCCAGTCCTAGCGCTGGGGGTGGAGGTGGAATGTGTGATGGGAAAAGGCTATGGGTTGAGACCGAGACCAATGTTCAAAACAGATCATAGAGACCTGGGAAACCTGAACCAAGGTTGCAGAGTAAGAGAACAAAGCAGGCAAGACAGAGTTATGAAGTGGGAGGTGGTCTGGATTAATTTCAGGGACCAAGGGTGAAAGCTAAGGTAAGGCCTCCTCCCCTTTCCTGAGAAGTTTGCGAGGGTCCTGCCATGAAGCGATGCCCCTAATAATCCCAGTAGATCTAATAATAACAACACTTCCCCCAACTGTGGATCTATTTGTATGAGATGGGGAGAAAGAAGAAAATGAAGAGGAGGAGATGGGGAGACAGCAAAAACAAGCATTTGCGCCCAGTAAGAACACCTGCATTCCAAGGGCGTAATTTCAACACAAGGAAAGGAAGGATAAAACAAAAGATCGCCATGAGCAAAGGGGATTTCCAGGAATCAACAATAACTGAGAAATCAGTCACCTGCCTTCCTTCCCACTGATTTTATGAGGCTGTTTTTTACTGTTTCACTTAGATTTGTGGGTCTACAGAGAAGTTGAAGTTACAGTGTTTCTGGGAAAGTAATATTTTCCAGATGCTACAGCCACAGATCAATTATTATAATAAACCTTATTTTATGGAGCAGTTTTAGGTTCACAGTAAAATCACGTGGAAATCATAGAAGCATTCCAAGTATAGAGGCTTAGAGTGTAGAGCGTACCCCGTCCCCAAACAGAGACGGCCTCCACCCCATCAACATCCTGCAGCACACAATTTGCTACAATCCCTGCACCTACGCCGACACATCACTATCACCTTAAGTCCATAGTTTGCCTGAGGGGTCACTCCTGGTGCTGTATGTTCTATGGGTTTTGACAAATGTCTAATGTTACGTAATCCACAATTACAGTGTCATACAGAATAGCTTTGCCACTTTAAAAAAAATCCTCTATGCTCCTGCAGAGCACTTTTAATTCTACAAGAAAACTGAGTGGTCAGTTACAAGTACAATTGACAGAATTGGATGGTAAATACTTTGTACAATATATCAGAATCTCCTGGAATTGATAGCAGATTGGAACCCACCAATAAAGCTGCAGAATAAAAATCCTGACTGGGGCTGGGTGTGGTAGCTCACGCCTGTAATTCCAACATTTTGGAAGGCTGAGGTAAGAAGATCGCTTGAGCCTAGGAGTTCAAGACCAGCCTGAGCAACATACAGAGACCCCCATCTCTATAAAAAATACAAAAATTAGCCACATGTGGTATCACATGTCTATAGTTTCAGCTACTTGGGAGGCCGAGGCAAGAGGATCACTTGAGCCCGGGAATTGGAGGTTTCAGTGAGCTATGATCACACTCCTGTACTCCAGCCTGGGTAACAGAATAAGACCCTGTCTCAACATAAAAATAATTTTTAAGAAGAATCTTGACTGTACTTCAGTGCTCATATTCTCCAAAAGTGGACAACTTCTATCCCACTCCCAAACCAAGTCAAAAAAAGCCCACCAAAGACCCCAAGATTCTCCCAAACTGTAGGTCTTTATCTGTAATTTGTAATTCTACCATCTAATTCTAGTGCTTCAGTTCAATAATTATAATAGTAAGATCAGGCCAGGCGTAGTGGCTCATGCCTGTAATCCCAGCACTTTGGGAGGCCAAGGTGGGTGGATTACCTGAGGTCAGGAGTTCAAGACCAGACTGGCCAACATGGTGAAACCACATCTTGCAAAAATACAAAAATTAGCCAGGCATGATGGTAGGTTCCTGTAATCCCACCTACTCAGGAGGCTGAGGCGGGAGAACTGCTTCAACCTGGGAGGTGGAGGCTGTAGTGAGCCAAGATCGCGCCACTGCACTCCAGACTGGGTGACAGAGCAAGACTCCAACTTGAAAAAATAAAAATAAAAATAAAAATAATCAAATCAATGACTGTAGACTATCACAGGTATCTTTCTGCAAGGACAGGATGCAGTTTCCTGATAAAGGACATAACCTTTAATCTTAGTTAAAATCATTTCTTCATAATTCTGAGTCTTAAAATGCGTTTCTGCAATTTTAATTTCCAGCACCTGCTTTATGAGCAGACCATAGCAATTTAACTGCCAAGATCTGAAAATGAAACTCACCAAGTACATTAAAAAATTCTCAGAATCATTTGAAAAATTAGTTTTTTTGTGTGACACAGTCTCACTCTATCACTCTATCATCCAGGCTGGAGTGCAGTGGCACGATTACAGCTCACCGCAGCCTCAGCCTTCCAGGCTCAGGTAATCCTTCCACCTCAGCCTCCCAAGTAGCTGAGACTACAGTCATGTCCCACCACACCCAGCTAATTTTTTAAACCTTTCTTATAGAGATGAAGTTTCACCATGTTGCCAGACTGGTCTGGAACTCCTGGCCTCAAGTGATCCTTCCACTTCGGCCTCCCAAAGTGCTGGGATTACAGGCATGAGCCACCGCGCCAGGCTAACATATATCCTTTTTGTTTTCTCTTTTAATTAGCACATGACCTTGCATGAAAATTATTCTCCCTTTAAATTATCTTGAAGTCCTTAGATTACCATCAGTAAGTCAGGATGCCTCTAGGTCTGCACTCACCAACACAGTAGCCACAGGTTGGTTACTGGGCCCTTTTGTTTTTTCTTTTGGAGACAGAGTCTTGCTCTGTCGCACAGGCTGGAATGCAATGGCTTGATCTCCGCTCACTGCAACCTCCACTTCTGGGTTCAAGCGATTCTCCTGCCTCAGCTTGCTGAATAGCTGGGATTACAGGTGCCCATCACCATGCCCACCTAATTTTGGTATTTTAGTAGAGACCGGGTTTCACCATGTTGCCCAGGTTTGTCTCCAGTTCCTGAGCGCAGGCAATCAATCCGACTGCCTCGGCCTCTCAAGGTTCTAGGACGACAGGCGTGAACCACCGTGCCCGGCCTACTGAGTACTTGAAATGTGGCTAGTTTGAATTGAGATGTGCTGTAAGATACAGATCAGATTCAGGGATTTAGCCGGAAAAAGAATGTAAAACATTTCTGTAATTTTTTATATTGGTTACATGCTGAAATAATAATATTTTGAACATACTATGTTCAAGAAAAAAATATTTTAAAATCAATTTTGGGCTTAGCATGGTGGCTTATTAGCACTTTGAGAGGCTGAGGCTGGTGGGTCACTTGAGCCCTGGAGTTCCTGATCAACCTGGGCAACATGGCGAGTCACTGTCTCTACAAAACAAACAAAAAAATTGGCTGGGCGTGGTGGCACGTGCCAGTAGTTCCAGCTACTCAGGAGCAGAGGTGGGTGGAGGTTTCAGCCCAGGTGGTCACAAGTGATCACACCACTGCACTCCAGCCTGGGTGACAGAGCAAGACCCTGTCTCAAAAAAAATTAAATAAATTTCACCGGTTTCTTATGTTTTTAATGTGCCTACCAGAAAATTTTAAAATATTGGCTGGGTGCAGTGGCCCATACCTGTAATACTAACATTTTGGGAGTCTGAGGCAGAAGGATCATTGAGGCCAAGAGTTTGAGACCAGCCTGGGCAACATGAGACCTTACCTTCTCTACAAAAACATTAAAAATTAGCTGGGTGTGGTGGCTTACACCTGTAGTTCCAGCTACTCAGGAGGCTGAGGTGGGAGGATCACTTGATCCTGGGAGGTCAACACTGCAGTGAGCCAACTACACTTCAGCCTGGGTGACAGAGCAAGACCCTATCTCTAAAAAATAAAAATAAATAATTTAGAGGCATGATGGCACGCACCTGTAGTCCCTGTTACTTACGAGGCTAAAGTGGGAAAATGCCTTGAGCCCAGGACTTTGAGGTTCTGGTGAGCTATGATCACACCATGGCACTCCAGCCTGGGCAATAGAGCAAGACCCCATCTCTGGAAAGAGAAACGCATATCTGTGGCTCCCGTTGTATTTCTGTTGGATAGAGCTGCTGCTATTTATCTATACAGTAGGTACTCAGGAAGACATTTGTTGAAAGAAACATCAGGGGGCCTGTCTTTTGTTTGTTTGTTTGTTTTGAGACGGAGTGTCATTCTGTCGCCCATGCTGTAGTGCAGTGTCATGATCTCAGCTCACTGCAACCTCCACTTCAGGGGTTCAAGTGATTCCCCTGCCTCAACCTCCTGAGTAGCTGGCATTACAGGTGCCCACCACCATGCCCAGCTAATTTTTGTATTTTAATAGAGATGGGGGTTTCGCTATGTTGGCCAGGCTGGCCTTGAACTCTTGACCTCAGGTGATTCACCTGCCTCAGCCTCCCAAAGTGCTGTGATTATAGGCGTAAACCACCACACTCAGCTGGGCCTGTCTTGAGGTTCCCTTACAAAGCAAGTACAGCTTTTTCTTAGTGTGCATATTTGAGGTTTATCTGCAGGAGCTGCTAGAGGTAACTTATAGGGGAAGGTGCTAAAAGCCTTTCAAGAAACCTTTGAAATGGCCAGTCCCAGTGCCCTTTAGTATTCCACCATCACTGGAAGTTGTTTTCTTACATTTCCTTCCATTGGTAGCAGTGCACAATTCACAGTGTTTCTCTTTCAATCTTTTTTATTTATTCATTTTTTTGAAACAGACTCTTGCTCAGTCACCCAGGTTGGAGTGCAGTGGCACGATCTTGGCTCGCTGCAGCCTCTGCCTTCTGTGGGTTCAAGCAATTCTCCTTCCACAGCCTCCCGAGTAGCTGGGATTACAGGCATGCGCCACCACACCCGGGTAATTTTTGTATTTTTAGTAGAGACTGGGTTTCACCATGTTGGCCAGGCTGATCTTGAACTCCTGACCTCAAGTGATCTGCCCACCTCAGCCTCCCAAGTGCTGGGATTACAGGTGTGAGCCACCGTGCCCAGCTTCAGTATCTCTTTTAAACAGATTTATTATATAATGTATATATCATAAAATCCAGTTTGGTGAGTTTTGCTAAATTTATTGTCGTGCAACCACCACTACATTTCAGTTTAAGATAATTTCATTACCCTAAAAACTTTCCTTGTGCCACTTGTATTCTATCCCTGTTCTCAGCAGCCACTAGGTAACCCCTGATCTGCTTTCTATGTCTATAGTTTTGCCTTTTCTGGAAACTCTGTATAAATGAGATCATACAATATGTGGGCTTTTGTGGCTTCTTTCACTTTAGCATATTGTTTCTGAGGTTCATTCTTATGCATTGTGTTTTTCTTGGCAGTCCCATTTTTCAGCCTACTTTTAGAGTAAGCAAAAATGAGTGGTAGAAAAGTTTGGGAAATTCCTCAGTAACTTGGTCTGAGCCTAGAAAGGTTGCCAAGTTTAATGAAAAACACACTTAAGTCCCATGTCACACTGGGATTGATTATAAGGATACTGCTCATCTCTCTTTCCAACTTGTTTTTAAAAGAAAATTGACTGTGTTGGCGAAAGTATTCACTTCCTCATTTTACCTTTCTGTTCTCGTCTATAAACTTACATAATTTATACATTATTTCCTCACAGCGTAGATACAAATGCGGCATTCTGTATTTCATTTTCTTTACCGTAAAACGTTTAAAAAATCATGATCATAAATTTGCTGACCAGCATGGACACTCTTACCTGGAAACTGAGCAGATGTAACTGCCTTTTATGGAATTTAACACCAGGACAGGCATTCATGTATTTAACGAAGTGCAAGCTCGTGTGACTCTACTTTATATTGAACTCTAACCAGATGAATTGAACATCCCATGATCCGAAGATTTCGAATTACAAGTCATGTTATTTGTTTAAATAACAGAAGAAAAAAAAAAGAAACACTCTAGAAAGTCCATTTTTCATGCTAATGAGCCAATACTAAAATAATGAGTATCTTCCGACTACCTTCCTCAAATAACTGAGGAATTTACCCATTAATAATATGTGGACTTTGAAGAGTGGGTGGCTGGAGTTTCTCATAAGAACACCCTTAAAGATTAAACCACACATAAATTGCTACAGGAATCACCCAGTGAAAATCAGACTGTGATTAGTAGGGATGGGGAAGAAGGAGAAGTTGAAAAACCCAGGCTGGGGTTAAACCTCTTTCAGTTATGTTTTTAATCAAATTAAGTCAAAACTAAGTTTCATGTCTCTTTTGTTTATTACTGACAGTTGTGTTTAGCTCAGCCACAGCCCCACTGAAGCACACTGTGTCAGCGCGCTGTCAGCTGTGGCCTTGGAAGACAATTGCTGTTCCCGTTGGCTTTTTCCCTCATATGCCTGTGTCCAGATTCAAGAACACAGCACTGAGCCTGTCAGAGGTATTTGAGAGCTGCCTGCTTGACTTTGGGAGTTACTACATGTAGAGAAAGGAAAGAAGATGATCTACAGTATCTTCAAACGCTTGAAGGCTTTGAGCAATGAACCTCCTTGGTGGCTGAGTGAATAATTCTATAATGAGTGGATGCTTTCCCAGAATAGTATTTTTACTTTTTTTTTTTTTTTTTTTTGAAATGGAGTCTTGCTCCTTTGCCCAGGCTGGAGTGCAGTGGCGCAATCTCAGCTCACTGCAACCTTCACCTCCTGCATTCAAGTGATTCTCCTGCCTCAGCCTCCTGAGTAGCTGGGATTACAGGTGCCCACCACCATACCCAGCTAATTTTTGTACTTTTAGTAGAGATGAGGTTTCATCATGTTTGACAGGATGGTCTTAATCTGTTGACCTCGTCATCTGTCTGCCTCGGCCTCCCAGAGTGCTAGGATTACAGGTGTGAGCCACTGTGCCTGGCTTTTTTTTTTTTGAGATAACTTCTTGGCTCTCTCACCCAGGCTGGAGTGCAGTGGTACAAACACAGCTAAGTGTAGCCTCAACCTCCCAGGCTCAAACAACCCTCCCACCACAGACTCCTGAGTAGCTGGGATTATAGGCATGCACCACCACAACCAGTTAATATTTTCATTATTACTATTTTTAGTAGAGACAAGGTCTGGCTGTGTTGCCCAGGCTGGTCTCAAACTCCTGGGCTCAGGCAGTTCTGCGTTGGCCCCTTAAAGTGTCAGGATTACAGGCATGAACCACTGGCCCAGGCAGAATAGTATTTTTAAGCGCGTAAAAGAAAATGCTTAGGATTACAAAGGAAACCAATTATACAGAAATGCACTTATTGAAATATTCCCCCAAACTGTGACACAGCAATACAGTGATCCTTTGGTATGCACAGGGAACTGGTTCCAGGACCCCGGAGTACACCAAAATGCCTAAACCTGTGCACACTCGAGCTCCGCAGTCAGACCTGCAGAACCTGCCGATACAAACAGGCTTCCATTTACAGGGGTTTGCATCTCGTCAACACCATATTTTCCATCCACAATGGGTTGTAAAAAGTCACGTGTAAGTAGACCTGTGAAATTCAGAGCTGTTATCCAAAGATCCAGCTGTATATACATCCATTCTATGGGAGGAATTACATGTTAGAATGGGCTCCATAGAAGTGTCAATTCTCTGTCTTTAGTCACTGACAGGAATGGGCTGAGTTGACCAAATGGCTGGATGTTTTCAAGACAGACATCCCTGGCTAGCTCCAGAAACCTGAACTACGAGGCACCCTCTACCTTCATAAACTTTCTGGGGGGTGTGTGTGTGTGTTTCCGAGACTATTTTGCTCTGTCACCCAGGCTGGAGTGCAGTGGCACCACCTCGGCTTACTGCAACCTCTGCCTCCCGGTTTCTCCTGCCTCAGCCTCCCAAGTAACTGGGATAACAGGCACCTGCCAAAATGCACAGCTAATTTTTGTATTTTTAGTAGAGACAGGGTTTTGCCATGTTGGCCAGCCTGATCTCAAACTCCTAGCCTCGAGTGATCTGCCTGCCTCGACCTCCCAAACTGCTGGGATTACAGGCGTGAGCCACTGCGCCCGACCTCACCTTCATTCACTTTCTAAATCAGGTTTGTGTTTCTCACCTGTTCTAAATCTTTCTGTACCCACCAGCCACTGTCCCTGATAGGAAGTGTAGGGTGTCCAAGATGATATTCAAAGCCCGTGCGACCTGAACCCAATAATTAACCTTACTGTTATGCCGAATTCCTATCCACTCCAATGGGGATAGCCCCAAGTTCAAGAGATGGAAGAAGAGACCTGGAGCCAGCGAATGAGACATGGGGTTTTACTGGGGCCTTCTACACAGGGGAAGAGGATCCAGTGGTGGCAGGCTGGATGAGAGAACCATCAATCACTTACAGAAAGCACATGGTTTATGTATCATTTTCACTTAGCACCCTCCCTCAATGACCTCCACCTGGCAACCTTCACCCATTCCCAAAACAAAGGGCCTTGATCCCTGTATGTCCCAGATCCATGGGATAGACTAGGGCTCAGATGTTCCTTAGAGATAAAGAATAAATCTCTGCATTGGCCATCCCTAGATTCCTTGGCTCGGAACTCTAAACTGCATTCAGGTGCATCTGCCATACAGGGTCCTTCTCAGGGTTTGCTGACGTTATTGCCAGCAGCTGAGTTTACCATGCACTTACCTCTAAGCAGTGCTTCCCATGTTCCCTACGTTCTAGTCACAGCAAAAGTCCTGCTTCCCTGCTTGTCCCATGCACTTTGCATTTCGGGGGCTCACTTCCCCTTCTGCCTGCAGTGAGTGAGGCCTCCAAGGCAGAGCCCTTCCCCTCAGCTGAAATGGTTTTCCAAGTTCTCCGACACTCCCTATCCCAGACAGAATTAATCGCTCTGAGCTTCCATAACTCTTCCCACGTGCCTCTACTCTAGCTGTAGTATACACATCTTAGTATAGTTGTTGTAAACATATATTAAGGCCTACGACATGAGCAATAGTTTATTCATCTTTTTTTTTTGACAGAGTCCCGCCCTGTTGCCCAGGCTGGAGTGCAATGGTGTGACCTCGACTCACTGCAATCTCTGCCTCCCAGGTTCAAGTGATTTTCCTGCCTCAGTCTCCCGAGTAGCTGGGATTACAGGCATGTGCCACCATGTCTGGCTAATTTTTTGTATCTTTAGTAGAGACGGGGTTTCACCATGTTGGCCAGGCTGGTCTCAAACTCCTGACCTCATGATCCAACAGCCTCAGCCTCCCAAAGTGCTGAGATTACAGGAGTGAGCCCCCGAGCCTGGCCTATTTTACTCATATTAAACAGGATAGGGCAGAATACCCAGCCCAGGACTTGGCTGGGCACGGCGGCTCACCCTGTAATCCCAACAGTGGGAGGCCAAGGTAGGCAGATCACTTGAGCTCAGGAGTTCAAGATCAGCCTGGGCAACGTGGTGAAACACCATCTCTACCAAAAATACAAAAATTACCCAGGTGTGGTGGCACGTATCGGTGGTCCCAGCTACTTGGGAGGCTGAGGTGGGAGGATTGCTTGAGCCTGGGAGGTGGAGGTTGCTGTGAGCTGGGATTGCACCACTGCATTCCAACCTAGACAACAGAGCAAGACTCTAAAAAAAGAATACTGAGCCCTTGATTGGGGTGGGGGGTGAGTAGTTCATTTGACACAAGTATGAGATGAGCTGCAGGGAGTGTCTCAATAATGACCACAGGTCTTTGTGAGTCTGGTAACAGTCTTCACCAAAATGGAAGACTTGTGTTTATTTTTTAATATCATGTATTACTGGCTATCTCTTTCATATGTATTAATGATATTGAAATAATGTTATCGGCTTTGCCCAGATTTTTAAGTAAAATGGACATGCCTTAACAACCTGTTTTCTTTCTTCTGCGGCTTCTTATACCCTCTGGCCTGCCAATAATCCCGTGGGTACAGATACCCAGGCTAAGATGCAGGAACCTAGCGGGTTCTTCTTCCTGACCCTGGAGGTAAGGGCTTTTGGTTGGCTTTAACTAAAAGCCCCAGGAGAATCCTCCTGATTGCTTGAGCCCAGGAGTTCCAAATAAGCCTGGGCAACATAGTGAGACTCTGTTTTTACAAAAATATACATATTTCTTTTTAATAATTTTTTTTTTTTTACTAGAGATGGAGTCTCACTATGTTGACCAGGCTGGTCTCAAACTCCTGGCCTGAAGCGATCCATCCATCTTGGCCTCTCAAAGTGCTGGGATTACAGGCATGAGCCACCATGTTCAGCCTATAATTTTTTTTTAAATTAGTCAGGCATAGTGGCACGTGACTGTAGTCCCAGCTACTCAGGAGGCTGAGGTGGGAGGATGGCTTGAGGCCAGGAGGTGGAGGCTGCGGTATCCTGCGATCCCAACACTGCACTCCAGCCTGGGCATCAGAGTGTGAATCTGTCTCAAACAAACAACAAATTTTTTTTTAAATCAACAAATGTAAAATTTGAAGGAAAAAAAAGGAAGCCTCCTACCTCCTCCAGGCTGCTGCATACTAAATACGCAGCTTCAGGCAAGACTCTGCCTCCAGTAAGGAGTTCAGATGAACAAGGATTCCATTTTGTTTCCCCTCAGACACACTTTGTCATCACTTAAAGCCTATCCGTTTTCTAACCTTTCTCCAAATCCTTTTGGGGATGACTCATTCTGTGAAGTGAGCTTGTCGGGAGTTTTCCATCATGTTCCTTTGTGTTGATTATTTTCATAATTTTTTCATTGTTGAGACTTTATCTTCCCTGACATGCAATTTCCTTATTGTCCTTATAGGACAGACCTCTCTCTTCTTTGCCCAAAGAGGGCTGAGCAAGTGTCCAAGCTCCTCCCTTCTGTTGTTCATTTTTCTCTTTTTCTTTTTCTTTTTATGGAGAACAGGGTCTCACTGCAACCTCCACCTCCTGGGCGTAAGCAGTCCTCCCACCTCAGCCTCCCAAATAGCTGGGACTACAGGCATGTGCCTCCATGTCCAGCCAATTTTTGTATTGTTTGTAGAGACAGGGTTTTGCATGTTGCCCAGGCTGGTCTCAGGCTCCTGGGCTCAAGCAAACCTTCTGCCTTTGCCTCCCTAAATGTTGGGATTACAGGAATGAGCCACTGCACCCCCCCTTCTCTTCTGTTTGAGTTTGATCTACCTCTGTAAATTTAGGCTATGGAGCTGGGGAAAGAGAATGGATTTTTGAGTCATGCAGACCGCTTTCAGTCCTAGCTCTCCTACTGACTAGATAACACTAGGCCAACCATGTAACCTCTCCCAGTCTTAATATACTCATCGATGAAAAGCAGAACAACCATTTCCCAGGCTGCTGTGAAAACGGAAGGAGGTGAGGTATGTAGAAGCATCTTAATTAGTATCTGACACAGAGAAAATAATCAGTGTAAATTTTTGCTTCCTTTTAAGAGAAAGGAAGTAAAGTTCTGTGGTCTACAAACTAAGGGTGGCGTTGATGCCCACTGAAGAGCCACTCATGAGGAAATGTGCAGATAGCCACTCCCCACTGGAGAGTATGGTCTTGACTTTTGCCTCAGTATCTCCAGCTCCTACCCATCATAGGATGTAGCACAAAGTGGGAATCCACCAATTGTCTATTGGATGAATAAATGAATACATGAATGAGTGAAAACATTTCTCTAGACTAGCAAAGGATCTGAGATAAGTTACGTCAAAGGAATCAAACAGGCCGTAATATGTGAAACTTACCTCCATGAATCTATCTGATCCCCACACCTCTGACACTGTATAATAGTTTGTCATGAAAGTCTGCCATACTGAGGGAGGGGGTCATGCACGAGAGCAGCACTGGCCTTGAGAAATTCAAGCATACCATAATGCAAGAGCAGGTGGGCTGAGCAGATCACTTGCATGTAGGAGTTAATTGTTAGGGCAGTCAGGAGTTAGCAAGGAAGGCATGAGAGGGGTTGCCCTGTAATTACTATTGTCTCAGCATAAATGATTTTTTTCTGGCAAGTAATTGCTGTGTATCGGGTTGCAGCGATAGGTTCTGACGGTGGAGATGTCTTTGAGGAATGACTTCGATGAGTAAGCACAGCCTGGCATCACCAGATGGTTCGCTGCGGCTCGCCGTCTCTGGCCTCAGCGGTAGCCTCCTAGCCAGACCCCTGCTTCCACACTTGCTTCGTCACAGTCCAGTCTGGTAGCAACGAAAATTGACGCTAGATGTCTAAACAAAATGGGAACTTACTGGAAAGATTTAGAGACTCAGCATTCCAGGAGAAACTGGCATGAGCAAGCCAAGGAAGTAAGGAAACGCAGGGCAGAGTAGGTGAACCATGGGGGATCTAAAGGCATGCCAAGAACATTTGCAGGAGCAGGAAACCCATCCCTGTGTTTCCCAGGCACGCTAGGTGGGCCCCTGCCTCCTCTCTTCCGTTCCTTTCAGAGTTGAGAAAGGGCAAACTTGTCTAAAGCAGCATATCCATGGATTAAGGAAGTAGCACCGTTTCCTCTGCCAGCTCTGCTTGCTGAAAGATGAGGAGGTGACGATAACATCTTCGTCATCTACCTACAAAGGTCATGATCGAGTCTAGGCCTTGCCTGGAATACTGGGGGATAAGACTAGGTTAGACTTGGCAGTAAAGCAGGTGCCACAAACTCACATGCTGTAGGGACCAGCGGGGTCAGGGAATAGGTGCAGCCAGCTGGGTGAAAAACAATACAGCATGACGATGCCTGTGCTGAAGTGGAGAGCCAGCCTACAGAAGGCATCAAATCCTAAACATTTGTGATATGATAATGTGGTTTTACTTTTTTTTTTTGAGACAAGGTGTCACTCTGTCACCCAGCCTTGAACGTAATGGCACAATCACAGCTCGCTGCAGCCTCAAGCATGCCCCTGCCTCAGCCCCCTGAGAAGCTAGGACTACAGGCACACAGTATGACACCTGGCTAAATTATTTTATTTTTTTGTAGAGGTGAGGTCTCCCTATGTTGCGTAGGCTGGTCTCAAATTCCTGAGCTCAAGTGATCCTCCCACTTAACCTCCCAAAGTGTTGGGATTACAGACATGAGCCACCACGCCTGGCCTGGTTTTACTTCTTTAATGTATTAACAGAATGGATTCGTTGGTGAATTTCCCAATTTTGAATCAGCCTCTAGTGGTGTGCTATAGCTGGCTCTTACCAGGTGACAGCCAATTATTAAATTTTCAGGAACTTTTTAAAGTCATTGATGTCATGCTGGTAGCTTAAAATTGGCTGTGATGGGAGTGTTTACGCCATGGGAACTGGCAAATGCTATAAATTGGGGCTGTTTTCTTCCTTCTCAGAGAGCTAGTTGTGAATCCAGCATGCTACTGCTTGTACTCCTGGAATAAACTGTGCTTGATCTTGTTGTATTATTTTTTCATTGCTGTATTTTACAGCAATATGTTACTGTAATTACTGTGTTACATTGTTCGCCAGCTTTATTTCTTAAAGCCTTTCCTAATTTTCGTATGGTCCAGTTTAAGTCTCTGCTTCTTAATTACCTAGGGAGTATTGTAAAATGCAGATGCCTATGCCATGTACCTGACGGATAATCAGAACCTCTGAAGCTGGAACCCAAATACTAGTACTTTTTAAACACTCCATAGGTGATTCCCGTGTACAGCCAGGGTTGAGAACTAGTGGCCTAGGCCAGTGCTTGTCAAACATCAACGTGCGCGCAGATCATCTAGGGATCCTGTTAGTATGCAGAGTCTAATTTAGTAGGTCTGGGGCGAGCCTGAGATTCTGCATTTCCAACAAGTTCCCAGCGATGCCACTGCTGCTGCTGGTCCATGGACCACAACTGGGGTAGCAAGGATTTCAGTTAACACTGTAATTATCCATGCTTTAAAGGTACATCAAACTCAGCTATTCAGCCATTTCATCCTGGTACTTTTTTTAGCATCCAATCTTATTACACCTTTCCATCTCTTATGTAGAACTTAGTCTTTTTAAATTTTCCTCTGTCAATTCTGGTATTATATGTTTTGTAAGAAATCTGTTTCTCTTGGTTTTCAAATATGCTGTCAGAGTGATATTCAGTAACTTCTTACTATTCTTTTAAATTCTCTCACATCTGCAATTTTTAAGCGTTCAAATTCAAATTTCAAAAAAATATTTGTCAGGTGCAGTGGCTCACACCTGTAATCCCAACACTTTGGGAGGCTGAGGTGGGCAGACTGCTTGAGCCCAAAAGTTGGAGACCAGCCTGGACAACATGGCAAAACCTCATCTCTACCAAAAAATGCAAAACATTAGCCGGGTGCAGTGGCACCGGCTTGCCAGTAGTAGTCCCAGTTACTTGGGAGGCTGAGATGGGAGGATTGCTTAAGCCCAGAAGGTCAAGTTGCAGTGAGCCAAGGTCACACCACTGCACTCTACCCTGAGCAACAGTGAGACCCTGCCTCTTAAAAAAAAAAAAGGAAATTGGCCGGGCATGGTGGCTCATGCCTATAATTTCAAACTTTGGGAGGCTGAGGCGGGCAGATCACCTGAGGTCAGGAGTTTGAGACCAGCCTGACCAACAGGGAGAAACCCGATCTCTACAAAAAATACAAAATTAGCTGAGCATGGTGGCACATGCCTATAATCCCAGCTACTCCAGAGGCTGAGGCAGGAGAATCACTTGAACCCAGGAGGCAAAGGTTGCGGTGAGCTGAGATCACACCACTGCACTCCAACCTGGGTAACAAGACCAAAACTCCATCTAAAAAAACAAAAGAAAGAAAGAAATTAAGTCAACCAAACCAAATATCTGTGGGCCAACTGTCCCACAGATACTTATTTTTTTTTCCACTGGCTCTAGGTTCCAGCAGGGTTCAGTTTCTGGTGAGGACTCCCTGCCTGGCTTGCAGATGGCCACCTTCTCACTATTTCCTCACATGGCATTTCTTCTGAATGCACGAGCAGGGAAAGATCTCGTGTCTCTTCTACTTTTTGTTTTTGTTTGAGACGGAGTCTCGCTCTGTTGCCCAGGCTGGAATGCAGTGGCGCAATCTTGGCTCACTGCAACCTCCGCCTCCTATGTTCAAGTGATTCTCCTGCCTCCGCCTCCTGAGTAGCTGGGATTACAGGTGCCCGCCACCATGCCTACCACCACACTCAACTAATTTTTTAATTTAGTAGAGACACTGGTCCACCATATCAGCCAGGCTGGTCTCAAACTGCTGACCTCAAGTGATCTGCTCACCTTGGCCTCCCAAAGTGCTGGGATTACAGGTGTGAGCCACTGTGCCTGACCCCTTCCACTCTGGTAGGACACTACTCCTACCAGATCAGGGCCCATCCTTGTGACTTCATCTCATTTGACCTTAATTACTTCCTTCAAAGCCTTATTTCCAGATACGGCCACACTGGGGGTTAGGGCTTCACCATGTGAATTTGGCTAGGGGGGTGGGCGGTGACAAACATTCAGTCAATGACCTTCAATTACAGCAGTTATTTCACCTGCTGTTAAGTTGTTGCTGACTCCAGAAGACTCTTTACTACAGAGCTAATCCCGGAATCCTTTCAGAGCTGGACTATGCTTAACAACTATGTGATTCAATCACAGTATTTTACACATGGAGAAACTGAGGCCCAGAGAGGCACATCATTCACCCATGCAGAGTGGAGAGGTTATGACTAGAACCAGGGCGTCTAGGCATCCAATCAGAGATAGAGGGTATATCACCCCTTTTTACTACCACACCTCCTCAATTCAATAATTCAAGCACAGTCACTGGATGTGAACGATGTGCAGGATGGTGCTTACCTGGCACTCAAGGTCTTCTATATTCAGACCATTTTGTGATGTTCACAGCTTTTCTCCACAGCCCTGGGGGAAAGTGATGCTGTTAAGAAACCAACGAGGCCGAGCGCAGTGGCTCAAGCCTGTAATCCCAGCACTTTGGGAAGCAGAGGTGGGTGAATCACAAGGTCAGGAATTTAAGACCAGCCTGGAAAACATGGTGAAACCCCATCTCTACTAAAAAAAATAAAAATAAAAATAAAAAAAATTAGCTGGGTGTAGTGGTGGGTGCCTGTAATCCCAGCTACTCAGAAGGCTGAGGCAGGAAAATTGTTTGAAATCTGGGAGACAAAGGTTGCAGTGAGCCAAGATCATACCACTGTACTCCAGCCTGGGCAACAAAGTGAGACTCCATCTAAAAAAAAAAAAAAAACCAACCAATGATTGTAGGAAGCTTCTGGAACCCCACACTGGGCTAGAGAGACAAAAAAGAGAACAGTTTTCACCCAGAGCCCGTGAGCATGAGCTTACTCACAATAAATGCATCTGTAGCGTTGCTGATACTTCCACTATCATGATGATCACCGCCTTTCCCACTGGGCAGGAAGCCAAGCGTTCACCTGTTTGTGCTATTGCAACAGCCACCAGAGCCACCCCTGCTGCCCTCACCCCTGCACCCTAGCATTGCAGGGCCCACAGCTGCCTACCATACCCACTGATAAACATCATAAACAGAAAAAAACGGCCTCTCCCTCCCACCTTCCAACCAACTTCACATAAGTGCCTTCCACTAGCAGAACTTACCTGGCAAGGAACCCAGCTGACCAGGAAGTTTGGGAAATGCAGTTTCCAAGCTTCTAGCCCCTGAGTTCTAGAGGAGAATGTGGGCTGGGTGTGATGACTCACGTCTGTAATCTCAGCACTTTGGGAGGCCAACATGGGAGGATCACCTTGAGCCTAGGAGTTTGAGACCAGCCTGAGCAAAATAGTGAGACCCCCATCTCCAAAAAAAATAAGAGAATGTGGACAGGCAGGAAAAGCCATAGACAATCTCTAGGTATAGTTACTAGGAGGAAGTGAACAGGCAAGAATGTGGTACCTGAAGGTGAAGTTTTAGAATTCCGACATGTCCCACCAAGAATAATCAGCAGTACTGGGGGTGTCACAAATTCCATCTGGAAGAGACTTTTTTCCTCTGGTTTTCTCAACAAAACTAGCCCAGAGGAGAATTTGCTCTCCTGCCTCAGAGGAACAGCTGAAAGAAGCTGAGTACCTCCTCTAGGAAGTCAGAAAATTCTGCTCAAGCCGAGGAGCCGAGAAGCCCAGAGGCGCCGCCGTTCCACACTCAGGCCAGGAGCTAGATTGGTCAGCTGGAGCCGCCATGACAAAATGCCTTTAACAACAGAAATTTGTTTTCTCACAATTCTGGAGGCTGAAGTCCAAGATCAAGGCAGGTTTGGCTTCTCCTTAGGCCTCTCTCTGAGACGTGCATGGTCTCCTTCCTGCTGCGTCCTTGTGTGTATGGCATCCCTGGTGCATCTTCCTCTTCTATAAGAATGCCAGTCCTGTAGGATTAGGACTCCACCCCTATGGGCTCATTTAATCTTAATTATCTCTTTAAAGGCCTTATCTCCAAACAGAGTCATGGGGGATGGGAGGTTAGGGCTTCAATTTAGAACAAGGGATACAATTCAGTCCATAACAGGAACTGAGTTGATATCTGTTAACTCGGAGAATAAACAGACCTCACGTTTTTATTTTTATTTTTATTTTGAGCATCTCTCTCTGTTGCCAGGCTGGAGTGCAGTGGTGCCATCTCAGTTCACTGCAACCTCCACCTCCTGTGTTCAAGTGATTCTTGTGCCTCAACTTCCCAAGTAGCTGGGACTACAGGCATGCGCCACTACTCCTGGCTAATTTTTGTATTTTCAGTAGAGACAGCATTTCATCGTGTTGGCCAGGCCAATCTTGAACTCCTGACCACAAGGGATCTGCCTGTCTCAGCCTTCCAAAGTGCTGGGATTTCAGGTGTGAGCCACCATGCCCATCCCAGATCCTAACTTTTAAGCCCTGGTCAGGAATATGCTGAGTCATCCCTGACTCCCACCTCTAGTTTTAATTTACGTTGGTTTGTTCTTCCATTTACTCACACCACAAATATTTATTGAGTTCCAGTTTTGTGCCGGGCACTGTACTAGCACTGGGGACATGGGTGTTGACACTGGGCAAGTGACTACAGTGAAATATGACAAAGGCATGCTCACAGTGCTGCCTTTGGTCAGGCTGTTGGTGGGATGCACTGCAGGCAAAGATGCCAGACAAGGCTTTCTAGAGGACGTGGGATGGGAACCCAGTTCCAAAACCTGAGGCAGAATTATCCGGTTGTGGAGAGGATTTGTTTAATCAGTGGGCCTTGGGAGAGGTTCCTATTTGCCTAGACTTGTACAGGAGAGGAAGATAGGGTTTATGTAAAACTTTTCTACTCCAGGTGTGGCCCACAGATCAGAAGTATTAATTAGAATCAGCCGGGAGCTTCTTAGATTGACTCACTGACTCGCAGAGTCCATCCCAGACTTACTGAATTAAAAGCTACCGTTTAACAAGCTCCCCAGGGCACAGGTGGACATTAAAATTTGGGAAATGCTGATGCAGTGAAATCCTATTGCTTCACAGATGGACAAACCAAGGCCCAGAGAGAGCAAGGAATTATTTTAAGATAATGCAGATAACACAGCATTGACAGGAAAAAAAAAAAAGTCTTAAATCCACCTACAGTTTGCCTACAGCCTGGCCAACATGGTGAAACCCTGTCTCTACTAAGTTGGGGTTGGGCACAGTGGCTCACGCCTGTAATCCCAGCACTTTGGGAGGCTGAGGTAGGCAGATGAAGAGGTCAGGAGATCGAGTCCATCCTGGCAAACATGGTGAAAACTCATCTTTTTAAAATGCAAAAAAATTAGCTGGATGTTGTGGCACATGCCTGTAGTCCCAGCTACTCGGGAGGCTGAGGCAGGAGAATCACTTGAACCTAGGAGGTAGAGGTTGCAGAGAGCTAAGACTGCACCACTGTGCTCAAGCCTAGGTGACAGAGTGAGACTCTGTCTCAAAGAAAAAAATCTAAATTCGACACCCTCCTCCAGTCGGACGGATTGACACATTTGGCAGCAATCCACCTACAGCCTGGCCAACATGGCGAAACCCTGTCTCTACTAAAAATACAAAAAATTAGCCAGGTGTGGTGGCAGGTGTCTGCAGTCCCAGCTACTCGGCAGGCTGAGGTGGGAGAATAGCTTGAACCTGGGAGGCAGAGGTTGCAGTGAGCTGAGATCGTGCCATTGCACTCTACTCTGGGTGACAGAACGAGACTCTCAAAACAAGGCAAAAATACCCCAAAGCAGTGTCCAACATGCAGTCATAGATAACTCATAGAGTACAAGATTGGCAATTGGCAGAAAAAAAAGACAAATATTAGGAACAGATTTGCAAAGAGTTAAAATATTGAATTATCAGATGTAGACTTTTAAACAAATAGGCTGAATTTATTTTATTTCATTTATATACATAGATTACAATTAACCTTGTGACACAAAATTAACTCATAGGCAGTGTACCCAGAGTCAGCCCGAACTTTTTTTTAAGGCAAACTTGTCGATGTCTTCAATGAATTGAAAACTATGAAAAGCAATGTAGTCTATTTTTAAAAGAACCAAATAGAACTTCTAGAAAAAATGTAATAACAAACATATATACATGTGTACATACATCTATAAATGCCTACCTACATGCTAACTTCAGCGCATAGGTTTCACGACAAAAAAATATAAAACTGAAGAGTGAAGTAGAGAATAGGGAGACAGGGCTGGAGAACCTAATTCTGATGCAGGATAGCGAGCCCCAAAATTGAGGTTTAGTACTGAAGGTTGTCAGCCTCACCAGGGAAGAATTCAAGGATAAGCCTGTGGTGTTAAACAGCAATCTTACATGAATTGTACCTCTCCTGGCAGAACAGGGGTAACTCCTAGGCAGTGAGCCCAGAGTCTGCAATGTGTGGGATGTTGGCAGCTCTATTTATAGCTACTTGTACCCACTTTCAATTACTTGCAAATTAAGGGGCAAGTTATTTAGAAAGAGCTAGGAAGTTACTACCCCTTTGCATGACAATGACCCAGAAAATTAGTCCTCATGTAAAGGGGCAGTAACTTCCGGGTCGTTGCCATGACATTTATAAACTGTCATGGCGCTGGCGGGCGTGTCCTATGCTAATAAGCAACGAGGGCGGCTAGGGATTGCTTTTGTCGCCATCTGCTGGTTTCTGCCTGTTTCTTCACTTCATCCTGTGTGGACCATCTTTTGGTCAGCACAGTTGTGACCAGAAGACACGTCCTGCCGGTCTCCTTCCTCATTTCCAAGAGACAAAAAGATAGAATGTGCAGAGAAATAGAAAAAAGGCTTCGAAAACATTTTAAACATCTAATGAACATTTTGTTAGAGACCCAGAAGGAGGAGTGAGAGAATGGGCAATGACGATGCTGAAGATGGAGTGGCTGGAAAGGGGACCTTCACGGCACCACCCATGCTGTAAAGAGACAGGGGTGGTCGCCATGCTCCTGCAACCCAGTGGGTTCCTTCTTGGAATCAGAGAATCGAAATAAAAGGGCCGAGTTCCATCTTCAGTCTCATTCTTGGCTTCAATATTTCCCCTCCAGATGTCTTTTACATCTATTTCCAGTAGGTCCTTATTCTATGTGAAAAAATTAAAAATCCGGTGTTTATTTTGGATTTCAAAGACACAGCAGGCACAGTCCCTAGACAAAAATGCATAACTCAGTGCTCAAGAAAGAGTTTTGCTTTTCCTGGCACTGTGGATGTTAGAGGCACCTGGGCCAGGGAGCAGATCTCTCTGGAGTCTGAGTGGCAGGTCTGCTGGCCGCAATTGTGTGGTTTGTGCACTGTACAAAGGTGCCTGCTAAGAGGACAGGGTCCTGAATTCCAGCTGTGGTGCTGCTTGACAAGCTGTGTGCCTCAGCTATGGCCTAACAGAAGGCTGCCTTCTACCCAACTATGAGGCCTGCATTTACCCAGAGCAGGCCCTTTTTCTGTTTTTTCACAAAAACACTCATTGAGTAATGTGTTCCAACCCAACTGTCCACTGGAGAAGTGTCTAACAAGAGACAAATTCATTCTCAGGTACTTTGCAAAGGCCAACCAAGGCTATGTAATGGTGTGGTTGTTCTATAGTTACTTGTACCCACTTTCAATTACTTGCAAATTAAGGGGCAAGTTAATTTGGTATAGCATGGTTGTAGGGTGGCCAACTGTGGGCCCACACTAAGGGGTTTCCTGCCATGTGTGGCTGTCATGCTAAAGTCAAGACAGTGTCTGCAAACCCAGATGGCTGGTCATCTTACTACTGGAGCTCCCTGGAGTTTGGGCAGCTTTTGACTGTCACTACACAAAGGACTGAATTCTTGATGTTGTCCTTTCCCTTCCCCTGTTGCTTCCTTGCCTTGTGCTGACACTTACATGTCAGGGCACAGACCATGTTGTAGCAGGAAGAATTCTCCCCATACAAAGTTTGCATCTAATGGGGATGTTTCCATGTCAACGCCTCAGTCACCATGGCTGATATGGAAAGTCGCTTCTTTTCTCCCCACACTAATGCTCCTACAGGGGTCGGCTTATCTCCTACTTCTTTACTCTGTGCAGCATCCTGTTCTCTAACCCCCCACCCCCACCCCGCCCCGCATTACCTCAGAGCACCATGTCTCACTTTTTGGATTTCTGGATATAACCAGTTCATTTCCTAATCTGAACCCTCCAAGTTCTACCTCTGACCTTCTGGCTATTGTACAGAAAAGTACTAATATTTTATGGCCAGGTATGGTGGCTCATGCTTGTAATCCCAGCATCCCAGCACTTTGGGAGGCTGAGGCAGGAGGCTCACTTGAAACCTAGAATTCTTTTTTTCCTTTTTTGAGACAGAGTCTCTCATTCTGTCACCCAGGCTGGAGTACAGTGGCGCAATCTTGGCTCACTGCAACCTCTGCCTCCTGGTTCAGGCAATTATCCTGCTTCAGCCTCCCAAGTAGCTGGGACTACAGGCATGTGCCACCATATCTGGCTAATTTTTGTATTTTTGTAGAGATGGGGTTTCGACATGTTGGTCTGGAACTCTTGATCTCAGATGATCCACCCGCCTCAGCCTCCTAAAGTGCTGGGATTATAGGCATGAGCCATCATGCCCTGAGTTCTTTTTCTTTTTTTTCTTCTTCTTTTATTTTTTTCAGAAGTATGTGATAAGAGAATCCAGAAGTTCAAGACCATCCTGGGCAACATATTGAGACTCCATCTCTACAAAAAGTAGTAAAAATTAGCTGATGTGTGCCTATAGTCCTAGCTACTCAGGCGACTGAAGTGGGACAATTTCTTGAGCCCAGGAGTTAAGGCTGAAGTGTGCTATGATTGCATCACTGAACTCCAGCCTGAGTGCCAGAGCAAGACCCTGTCTCTCTAACAACAACAACAGAAAAACTAAATGAAAATATTTTAGGCCGGGCATGGTGGCTCATGCCTGTAATCCCAACACTTCGGAAGGCCAAGGCAGACAAATTACCTGAGGTCAGGAGTTCAAGACCAGCCTGGCCAATATAATGAGACCCACTCACCATACATACTAAAAATACAAAAATTAGCTGGGCATGGTGATGCGTGCCTGTAATCCCAGCCACTTGGTAGGCTGAGGCAGAAGAATTGCTTGAACCTAGCAGGTGGAGGTTGCAGTGAGCTGAGATCATGCCACTTCACTCCAACCTGGGTAACAGAAAGAGACTCTGTCTCAGAAAAGTAAAATAAAATAAAATATTTTATTTTATGGTACTAAATTTCTTGCCAGTTTATTTTTCTGTACATATTTTTATATAGTTCAGAACAGATTGTATACTTTCATATTTAGCTTTTTTAACCTAAAATTAGAATATGAACATTCTATTAAAATGTTGAAAACATTGTTTTTCCTAGACACAATGTTCATTGACTGTATTCTGCTCCATCATATGGCTGTATCTAGCTTGACCATTCCCCTACCAGTCATCTACACCGGGGTCAACAAACTTTTCCTTAAAGGTCCAGATAGTCAGGCACGGTGGCTCACATCTGTAATCCCAGCACTTTGGGAGGCTAAGGCAGGAGGATCACTTGAGCCCAGGAGTTTTGAGACCAGCCTGGGCAACATAGCAAGTGCTGCTTCTCCAAAAAAAAAAAATGAATAAAAGGTCCAGATAGTAAATATTTTAGGCTTTGTTGGCCATATAGTCTCTGCCCTTGTAGCATGAAAAGAGCCGTAAGCCATAAACAACACATATACGGGTGTGGCTGTATTTCATACAACTTTACCAAAATCACAGGAGGATTAGATGATTACCAAGTCCAAAGCATGTACCACTCACTACAGAACATCTAATAAGTTGAGAAACAAGCGGTTGAGGCAAGGAAAGTGACTTTTATCCAGAGAGCCAGCAAACCAAGAAAATGGCAGAGTAGAGTCCTAAAGAACCATTTTAAGTCAATACAAATTTCAGGCTCCTTTTGTGTGAGGGGAAGGTGAAAGAGGGAGAGAGTTGAGGTCAAGAAATGACCAATGATCACAGACACCTGGGTGGCAGCAAACATCCAAGGAGGTGGTGAAACTTTGTCCTTGGTCAGGTCACAAGGCTCTTATAAATCTTTAACATCACATTATTACTTGCATGCAGCCTCCTTATCTCCTCAGGGGTTAGTTTTGGGGGAGGCACTATTACCATCCTTGCTTAAAGTTAAACTATAACTATTTTCCTCCTGTAGTTAGCTTGGCCTGTGTGCAAAGATAAGCAAAAGCAGTTAACCTAAAAGCTATAGGTTATCCCTGCAGGGGATCAGGAGCAAAACAGAGTTAGTCAAGCTAGGCCTCTTTGTCACAAAGTTAGACGGAGTCTCACTTTGTCGTCCAGGCTGGAGTGCAGTGGTGTGATCTTGGCTCACTGCAACCTCCGCCTCCTGGGTTCAAGCAATTCTCCTGCCCCAGCCTCCCGAGTAGCTGGGATTATAGGCGTGCACCACCACACTGGGCTAATTTTTGTATATTTAGTAGAGACAAGTTGACCAGGCTGGTTTCAAACTCCTGACCTTAAGTGATCTACCTGCCTCCACCTCCCTAAGTGCTGGGATTACAGGCATGAGCCACTGCACCTGGCCCGATGCTGAGAATTTATTTTCTTTGTGCAGTGGGCAGGAAGAACCTGTCAGGCAGTTACAATAAGAGTTCCAGGCCATAGCTCACACCTGTAATACCAGCACTTTGAAAGGCCAAGGCAGGCTGATCACATGAGTCCAGAAGTTGCAGACCAGCCTAGGCAACATGGTCAAACCACATCATTATTTTTTTTAAAGTGTAAAAATTTAGCCAGGCATGGTGGCATATAACTGTAGTCCTAGCTTCTTGGGAGGCTGATGTGAGAGGATCATCTGAGCCTAGGAAGTTGAGGCTGCAGGGAGCCATGATCATGTCAGAGGTGTTGGAACCACAATGACTCCATCTTGAATAGGGGTTGGGTAAAATAAGGCTGAGACCTACTGGGCTGCATTCCCAAGAGGTTAGTATTCTAAGTCACAGGGTAAGTCAGCACAACGTACAGGTCACAAAGACCTTGCTGACAAAAGGATGTGGTAAAGAAGCCGGCCAAAACCCACCAAAATCCAAGATGGCAAGGAAAGTGCCCCCGGTGGTCCTCACTGCTCATGATATGCTAATTAAATACATTAGCATGCAAAAAGACATGCCCACCAGTGCCATGGCTGTTTACAAATGCCATGGCAATGTCAGGAAGTTACCCTACATAGTGTAAAAGGGGAAGAACCCTCAGTTTCAGGAATTGCCCACCCTCTCCCCCCTACCCAAAAAACTCATGAATAATCCACCCTTGTTTAGCATGTAATCAAGAAATAACCATAAAAATAGCCAACTAGCAGCCCTCACTCTGCTCTGCCTACAGAGTAGCCATTCTTTCATTTCTTTACTTTCTTAACTTGCTCTCACTTTACTCAAATTCTTTCTTTCCCAAATTCTTTTTTACTCGAGCTCCAAGAACCCTCTCTTGGGGTCTGGACTGGGACACCTTTTCGGTAACAATCGCACCACTGCACTCCAGCCTAGGTGACAGGAGTGAGACACTGTCTCAAGAAAAAAAAGGAGTGTTAGGAGAAACCGTGTGTGTGTGTGTGTGTGTCTAAGGGGTGTGTTGGAGGGGTGTGTGTGTGTATTTGGAGGTGTGTGTGTGTGTGTTGCAGGTGGTGGGGTTAGTCCTGGAAACCGTGTGTGTGTGTGCGTCTGTGTGTGTGTTGGAGGTGTATGTGTGTGTGTTGGAGGTTGGAGGTGTGTGTGTGTGAGTCTATGTGTTGGAGGTGTGTGTGTGTACTGGAGGTGTGTGTGTTGGAGGTGGTGGTGGTGGGAGTAGTCCTAGAAACTGTGTGTGTGGGTGTGGTTGTGTGGGTTTGTGGGTATGTGGGTGTGGGTGTGTGCTGGAGGTGGTAGGGATAGTCCTGGAAGTGTTAGAGAATCATTAAATAAATAATTCAAGTAAGTAAATTTCCCCAAACTATAAAATAAACATTTCCAAAATCATAGCAGCCATGGAGAGCCCAGCCCAACAGGTGAAAATATCCTGTCCAAGGCACCTCACCATGACATTCAGGAACTAGGGGACTGGAATGTTGGGGCTCAAAACATCACCCTAAAATATGACTGTGAAAGACAAAAATATGCCACCTCAAAAAATATTTAGGCATATTTTGAGATGGCTATTTTGAGAAACTGAAGACACGAGAATAGCTCTGAAAAAATCTTTTTTGTAAAAGAAATTTACAAAAGAATTTTGTGAAAGGAAATCTACATTAGCAAACAGCAGATGCAGTCAGAGGCTTTCTCTGAGGCCCCCTTATCTGCCTAGAGATGAAGCTAGGAAAAGTCGTATCACAGGAAGAAGAGGTAATGGGTGGACACCTCCCAGATAGAGATGGCTACAAGCGGCCCCCTTCTGAAGGGTGCTACCTGGGAGATTTTATCTGCATAGGACAACCTTTGTGGGCTGTGCTTGTGTACAGTTTTGGAGTGCTGGAGTGCCATGGTTGGATATCAGCTCACTACAGCCTCAACTTAACCAGGCTCAGGTGATCCTCCCACCTCAGCTTCCCGAGTAGCCAGGACTACGGTCATGCACCACCATACCCAGATGAGTTTTGTACTTTTTGTAGCAACAGGATTTCACCATATTGTCCAGGCTGGTCTCGAATTCCTGGGCTCAACTGATCCACCAACCTGAGCCTCCCAAAGTGCTGGGAATACAGGCATGAGCCACTTGTGTCTGGCCCAGTTTTATAATGTTTATGTACATGACATTATATTATGAGCATTTTCTACTTTTTAATGATTGAGTGAATGATACTAATTATACTACAATTTATATAACCAATCTCCTAATTTATTTTTTATTTTTGAGATGCAGTCTTGCTTTGTCATCCAGGATGGAGTACAGTGGAGTAATCTCGGCTCACTGCAACCTCTGCTTCCTGGGTTCAAGCAATTCTCCTGCTTCAGCCTCCTGAGTAGTTGGGACTACAGGCACCAGCCACCTTACCCGGCTAATTTTTGTATTTTTAGTAGAGATGGAGTTTTACCATGTTGGCCAGTCTGGTCTCGAACTCCTGACTGCAGGTGATCCACCCGCCTCAGCCTTCCAAACTTCTAGACTACAGGCCTGAGGCATGGTGCCCAGCCTAATCTTCTCTTTCTAGACATTTAAGCTGTTGCCACTTTTTCACTGTTCTAAATAACATCATGATGAAAATCTAAATAGCATCATGATGAAAATGTCTGGAAGTTACCCTATATGGTCTAAAGCAGGAAGGAATCCTTAGTTCTGAGGATTGTATAAACACCTCTGACTACTAAATTGGATTGCAAAACATACCAGAGTAAAGATCATATATAGATTTAAGGCATTTGATATATGATGAATACTTGTGTTCTAGATCTGTCCTGTACAATATGGTAGCCACTAGCCACATGCGGCTATTATCATAATTTTGTCCCAGGAAGGTGGCTCACACCTGTGATCTCAGCACTTTCCAAGGTGGGCAGATCACTTGAGGTCAGGAGTTTGAGACTAGACTTACTAACATGGTGAAGCCTAGTCTCTACCAAAAAATAAAAAAATTAGCCAAGCATGGTAGTGCACACCTTAGTCCCAGCTACTTGGGAGGCTGAAGCATGAGAATTGCTTGAATCCAGGAGGTGGAGGGTGTAGTGAGCTAAGATCACACCATTAGGCACTCTAGCCTGAGTGACAGAGTAAAACCTTGTCTGAAAAAAAAAAAGTGTATATACACTTTGGGCGGCTGAGGCAAGCAGATAGCCTGAGATCAGGAGTTCAAGACCTGGCTGGACAGCATAGCAAAAACCCTCTCTCTACAAAAAAAATTTTTTAAATTAACTGGGTGTGATGGCACGTGCCTGTAGTCCCAGCTACTCAGGAGGCTGAGGTAGGAGAAGAGCCTGAGCCTCAAAGGTGGAGGATACAGTGAGCCATGTTCACGAAAAAAAAAAAAAGAATAGAAAAGGATAAAAAAAGGAACAGGTCACAAAGACACTGCTAATAAGACAGTTTGCAGTGAAGAAGCCAGTCAAAACCTACCAAAACCAAGTGATGAAAGTGACCTCTGGTCATCCCCAATGCTCAAAGTACACTAATTATAATGTATTAGATGTATTTTGTATTTTGGGCATGGTAAAACACACACCCACCAGTGCCATGACAGTTTACAAATGTCTGGAAGTTACCCTATATGGTCTAAAGCAGGAAGGAACCCTTAGTTCTGAGGATTGCCCACCCCCTTTTCAGAACACTCATGATTAATCTACCCTTTATTTAGCACATGATCAAGAAATAACTGTAAGTATACTCAGTTGAGCAGCCCATGCCACTACCATGACTGCGGAATAGCCATTCTTTCGTTTCTTTACTTCTCTAATAAATTTGCTTTCATTTTATTCTGTGGACCCACCCCCAGTTCTTTCTTGCATGAGGTCCAAGAACCCTCTTCTGGGGTCTGGATCAGGACCCCTTTCTAGTAACACAGTGGATTCGTTTTGCTTGCTGCCCAGATAGAGCCAACCTATCAAGGCAGAGGAACTGCAATGGGGAGAGACCAGAGTTTTATTACTCAAAACAGTCTCTCCACAAATTCGGAGACTAGGGTTTTTCTTTTCTTTTTTTCAAGGATAGTTTGGCGGGCAGGGGGCCAGGGAGTGGGGAGCCCATTGGTTGGGTCGGAGATGAGATCTTACGGAGTTGAAGCGATCCTCTTGGGCTGAAGTGATCCCTGAGTGGGGACCACAGGAACAGTGGGCAGGTCCGAGTGGCAGTTGCCAGAAATGCAAAAACCTGACCAGGTATGGTGGCACTTTGAGAGGCTGAGGCAGGCAAATCACCTGAAGTCAGGAGTTTGAGATCGGCCTGGCCAACATGGTGACCCCAATTCTACTAAAAATACAAAATTAGCCAGGTGTGGTGGCACATGCCTGTAATCCCAGTTACTGGGGAGTCTGAGGCAGGAGGATCACTGCTCTCCCAACTCCTGGTCTCAAGTGATTTTCATGTCCTCAGCCTCCGGAAATGCAGGGATTAAAGGTATGAGCCAACGTGCCTGGCCTCATTTAATTTATAATTATTTCTCTTTTTTCCCCCCCAATACTATATTGAATAGAAGTGGTGAGAGAGGGCATAATTTATAATTATTTCTAATTAGAATTGACCATTTTGCTAGCAGTTTGCTTCAGGAATTGTCTCATTTTGCCAGTCCTGGTATTTTCCTTATAGATCTAGACATGTTTGGCAGCTTGCTCCGAGGAGCTATGTGTCATGTTCTCATCTCCGTGGCCATGCCCCAGACCAGAGAATATAAGGCCTCTAGTGCGAAAATGTGGAAATATTCTTTCCAAATGACAGTGACAGTTATGGCACTCATGTTTTCCACAACTGTTCTTCCTCTTTTTTCTTCCGCTGGCTTTCTGTTTGTATTTGGTTTCCTAGTGTAGCTTACTCTGGTGGCTGGGTGAACATATGACTGGAGCTGTTTCCCCACCTCCCAGCACATGCATGTTACTGGGAAGGGGTCCCAATGCAGACTCCAATAGAGGGTTCTTGGATCTAGTACAATAATTCAGAGTCCATAAAGTGAAAGCAAGTTTATTAGGAAGGTAAAGGAATAAAAAATGGTTACTCCACAGATAGAGCAGCCCCGAGGGCTGCTGGTTGCCCATTTTTATGGTTATTCCTTGATGATATGCTAGACAAAGGGTGGATTATTCATGCCTCCCCTTTTTAGACCATATAGGGCAACTTGCTGACATTGCCATAGCATTCGTAAACTGTCATGGCGCTGGTGGGAGTGTAACAGTGAGAATGACCAGAGGTCATTCTTGTCATCATCTTAGTTTTGCTGGAATTTGGCTGGCTTCCTTATTACAACTTGTTTTATAAGCAAGGTCTTTATGACCAAATCTTATGCTGACCTCCTATCTCATCCTGTGACTAAGAATGCCTTAACCTCCTGGGAATGCAGCCCAGCAGGTCTCAGCCTCATTTCACTCAGCCCCTATTCAAAATGGAGTTGCTCTGGTTCAAATGCCTCTGATACCACACTCTCCCCTCATCCCAACCCTGCACTCCAGCCAGAGTGACCCCAGAGTGCCCTGAACCCAGCTGGTACCCAATGAATACTATTTAATGAAATACCACACATTTGAGAAGGACAGGAAGGAAAAGTGAAAAACATCTAATTTATTTTTTGAGATAGAGTTTTGCCCTTGCCACTCAGGCTGGAGTGCAGCAACATGATCTCAGCTCACCACAAACTCCACCTCCCAGGTTCAAGCGATTCACCTGCCTCAGCCTCCCAAGTACCTGGGATTACAGATGCACACCACCAAGACCAGCTAATTTTTTTTTTTTTTTTTTTTTGTATTTTTAGTAGAGACAGGGTTTCACCATGTTGGTCAGGCTGGTCTCAAACTCCTGACTTTAGGTGATCCACCTGCCTCGGCCTCCCAAAGTACTGGGAATACAGACGTGAGCCACAGTGCCTGGCCCTTCTTTTTAAATTTTTATATTTTTAAAGACAAGGTCCTGCTATGTTGCTTAAGCTGGAGTGCGGTGGCTGGTTTATTCACAGGTGAGATTATAGTGCACTGTAGCCTTGAACACCTGGCCTCCAGTGATTCTCCTGCCTCAGCCTCCTAAGTAGCTGGGACTACAGGCATGTGCTACTGTGCCCTACTAATTTTATTTTTATAAAGCATTTGGTTTCAGTTGCAGAACTTTTTTTGTGTGTGAGCAATGTCTGCTTCCCAATAGAGAACATGGCTGAAAAACTGTCTCAGTTTACTTATTTCCCAATTTTCCCTTCCTTAGTTGACAACTGTGAAATAGGGAACCAAATGCTATCAAAGATAGCTATAAATAAGATTTGTGTGAGGCAGACAATTATCTGGGCTGCAGTCCCTTCTCTGCTTTGGCTTTAATTCCGAACAACAGTAAAAGCAAATCCACAAAACCATTTGGGGATAGGAAGTGCAAAGGGGTATTTACTCACAGGAACAAATTAGGACCCTGATTGGTGTCCAGCACGTATTCATGCTCCCCAATGTGTGGGGGGCATTGCAGACACCTTTCAGGCCCATCACAGACATTGCCTTAAAATGCTTCCTAGATTTAACTGAAAGCACTTTCCGTAGGTAAAGCAGACTGAACGTTGGGTAAAGCACACTTCTTTCTAATCTCCAGTGAGGCCAAAATTGATCTTATGAACTTATAAGTGGATCTAGAAAACACATTTGTAATAAATATTTTCCATATTCTTCAATAACAATAAAAAACGGACGCTATGTAACTAAGAGGGGAGCAGAAGGCCAATAACATTTAGTGTCTAGCACCACCTTGTGGTGCTACATGCAAATCCTGAGCCCTTGCAAGGACCCCCAAGATTAAACCTTGAAAAAGTTGGTTCGTGAGCTGCTCCACCATTTCAATGTAACAATATACTTTCTGGAGAAATACAAAATAATAGAAATAACTAGCATTTGACTGGTACTTTATAGTAAACCAAGCACTCCCATCTGAATTATCTCATTTAACCTTGGCAGCAGCCCCAACAGGTACCGGGTACTAAGATCTCAGTCTTAGACATGTGAAGTCTGAAGTTCAAACAAGTTGGTAGTTTGTACTGGGCAAGTTTTGCACTTGAACCCATTTATTCATATTCCAAATCCTATAATAAAATTGTATTACTACTATTGTATGGAATATATATACATGTGTATATATATATCACTATACTATATGTATTAATACACGTGAAAAGTTCAAAAGAAACATTTAGTGCTATATAGAATATTTTAATATAATATAGTATTTCTACTATTTTTTGTAGTATTGTTAACCAGTATTCACTACATTGCTGGGGGCTGTTTTCTGTCTGTGAAGACAGGGCAATATTGGTTGACTCTTTGTGGTCTATATGATTCCACAGAGTTTTGCTACTAAACCCACCATGGTCTTGCTTTCCTGGGCCCTAAGCACCCAAGCTGTGGGAGAACCTGATCCTCTGTTGTCTTAATTTGGGGTGCACTGATGGAAATGTGCACCCCAGGGAGAATGAACACAACATCAAGGCAGTGAGACTGAAGTCATTTTTATGTTTGGCCTTTAAAATGCTTGTGAACCAATCTACTGTCTCATAGTTAAAATACTGAAGGACTGCGTCACCTCATTAAATTAAGAAGAAGTACATTTTACAATCAACATATCTTGAAGTTGTCAGCTGCCTGGGCCCACTTCCAATCCTGGCCCACCTATGAAAAAAAAATCTCAAGTTATAATTTTTAAAAAAATGGAATCTCACTGTCACCCAGGCTGGAGTGCAGTGGCACGATCTTGACTCAGTGCAACTACCACCTCCCAGATTCAGGCGATTCTCCTGCCTCAGCTTCCCGAGTAGCTGAGACTAAAGACATTTGCCACCACATCTGGCTAATTTTTCGTATTTTTAGTAGAGATTGGGTTTCACCATGTTGGGCAAGCTGGTCTCAAACTCCTAACCTCAGGTGATCCACCCACCTCGGCCTCCCAAAGTGCTGGGATTACAGGCATGAGCCACTGCACCCAGCCAGTTATAATCTTAATGTTTCTTAAATATATGAGAGGCCACTTGCTCAATATCATGTCATTAAACCAGCTTTAAACATTGTATGCATGTATTTATTTATTTGAGACAAAGTCTTACTCTGTCACCCAGGCTGAAGTGCAGTGGCACAACCTGGGCTCATTGTAATCACCTCGGGTTCAAGCGAGCCTCAGCCTCTTAATTAGCTGGGATTACAGACGTGCACCACAACGCCCAGATAATTTTTATATTTTTAGTAGAGATGGGGTTTTGACATGTTGGCCAGGTTGGTCTCTAACTCTCGGCCTCATGTGATCCACCCACCCTAGCCTCCCAAAGTGCTGAAACTACAGGCATGAGCCACCACATCCAGCTTCAGCTTTAAATATTCTAAATGAAAACTTTTGCAGCCTGGCTTTATAGGATTAGAATCTGGGGCCATAATTACTCCTGTGGGTAGAGAAAACTCCCAAGTTGTGTTTGGAGGAAACTGTTGGCCCCTTTCACAGGTGTACCCCCAGCCAGCACTGGCAAAGGAAGAGGGCTTCATCAACCTATTTTGCTTTCTCTGAAGTCATTCCTACTCGTCTCTTGGCCAGATGGTCTGCCCAATCAATACCTGCCCTTTTAAGGGAGAAGAACCTAGACCTCCTGGTTCTTAGATTCACATCAAACCCTCCACTGAGAACAGTATTGATGAAAGACTGCCAAAAGGACCAACAGCCTGTTAGTCTACTAGAGATTCTAAAACCCACCTAGACCATCTCCTTTCAGTCCTCTCCAGCTACAAAGTATTTGACTAGTCCTTTAGGGATTATATCTATGTTATGCAACATTAACAGAAACAATGCTTTGATACTTGTGTTTATTGTTGGTAAATCTCCTAAATTTGCTATGTTACAGTGCTCTCTTCATGGGAACTAGAGGGAAAGGTTCCTTAGATCTCCAGATTAGGTGTAGCGGTCTCAGGTTTATCACATGGAGTCTGGACTTGATCTCGTTTCCCTCTTTATGCTGACTACTAGGAAGCAAAATTGGTTAATTATCCTGAAGTGTATAAGACCTCCTGTAATGCAGTTTGTGTAGATAAGGTTATTTTTTCCTTTAGCCCAATTTCCTTACTTAAAATCATGTAATTTTTGTATTTTTGTAAGTTGTCCTTGAACTCTTTGGGGGAGAATTTTCAATAGAAGAAAAACTACTTTCTGGTGTTAGACTTCAGAATAGAGTATATCCTTACAGGGAGAGTGACTGGAACAAGACACAGAGGTGGGGAGGTTTCTGGGATGCCAGTCATGCTGGACACGTCACACAGATGTGTTCACTTTGTGATGTCAGTGAGCTAAATATTTATGATTTGTACACTTTTCCATATGAATGTATAACTTCTATGCTCAAAAAATGAAGATTAAAGGAAATGATACTTATGTGCCATATTTATGTACTTTCTTTAATCCTCTGAACACTTTTGAGTTAGGAGTTATCCCCATTATAAAAATGAGGAATGTGAGGTTCAAACAGGTTAAGGAACGAGGCCAAAATTCCAAATAACTTCTGATAACAAAAGCACGGGTATGCTATGCTAATGCTATGCTAATGGTAGGCTATGCTATGCTATGCTATGCTGCGCTGCGCTGCGCTGCTACTTGCTCCTCTTTTTGTAAATTGGAGACAGGGTCTCGCTCTGCACCCAGGCTGTCGTGCAGTGGAGTGATAATGGCTCACTCCATTGCTGCAGCCTCCAACTCCCGGGCCCATGCAATCCTTCAACCTCAGTGTCCTGAGTAGTTGGGACTACAGGAGTACACCACCACACCTGGCTAATTTTCTTATATTTTTCATAGAGATTGGGTCTTGCTACATCACCCAAGCTCCCACTTTTCTACTTTAAATGGCCTGTCTTTATCCAGTTTAGCCACTAAAATCCAAGAAACATTGGCCAGACTTAGCAAAGACACAGGTGAAAGGACTTCTGTGGAGGGGACAGTGTCTGGGGCTGAAGCTGAAGTGGGATTCATTTGGTGGAGGGGGCTTTGGGAGAGAGCACTGGACTGAAAGCGGGGAGCCTGAGGCTGCTTTTGGTCAGGGCTGGACTCTCACTGTGAGAAGGCCAATGAGGCTCCCTTTAGCTCCTCCTTAATTATAAGTTCCATCAGCGCCTCCCAAGAAGTTGAGGAGTGATGGCAGAATCACAAAGCCCAGCAAGCACAGTCTGAGCCCTGCTGCCTGTCCCTCTTCTCTTCAGAAGCCAGGAGGATTTATTCTGATTGTACAGTGACTATGACTATTATCCAACCCTTCAATCTGCGACCCATCCTCCAGATGTGGTTGGAGTTGAAGGGCCCAGGCCTGCTGCACGCAGTCCAGTCACGTACTAAAGACAGTGTTCTCACAAACAGCTTTCTACAGAAAGGGAAACAGAAAGGTTTACAGGCTTAACTCTTGTGAGCAGAACAAAAGAATTTGGATTTTACTTCATAGAGGAAAAGTCATTATAAGGCAATGATTGGGAAACAGGTCAGTAGACCAATTTAGGGATTTCCCCATATTCCACAACACTAGCTACATGGTTTTGGGCTCATCATTTACCTTTTGCTACTGCTTCCTCATTTACCAGAGGGAGTTGGAACAGTCCATTCTAACACCCCTCTCAACTCTGAAATTCTAACTCTAAACTAGACATCAGCCATCTTCTCAGAGAAACAGCACTGGACAAATGGGGCAGAGGGGAGGACAGGTGGTGGCCATCCCCTCTCTCCCCCAAGGCAAACAGTGTGGCAAGGAACTGACCCAATGACAGGGGGTCTCAACAATCAGGCAGGGAGCCACGGAGAGTTCTTGGGCACAGACAGAGCAATTGACAGAGTATTTGTGGACAACTGGTTTTGAGAAATACATAAATGAACTAAAGTGGAGACCAATGGGCAAATATGACACTGGAAAAAGAAGAAAAAAGAACAATCCTTTAGGCTAAAAATATATATGAGTATCTTATTTTAGTCTACTTGGCCTCATTTTTCTCCATGACTATCCATCTGACATGCTGCCTGGAGGAGAGGAACACTCACAGAGTCACATGAGTAATGACAAGGATCTCTATGTGCTACGAACTCCTTAGGCTTTTCTTTGTGGAATTTTACAGTGAACGATATGGCTAAATTATGTTATTCTATAAAATTTTCATTACTTTTCAGGCCTTGAAGTTTTATTTACAGGTCCTTAACACACAAACACACATATACTTCCTATTTTTTAATACAAAAAGTACATAGCAGTTTCCCCTTATCTGCGGGAGATATGTTTCAAAACCCCCAGTGGTGGCCTAAAATCACAGATGGTACCAAATCCTAACTTTTTGTAATAAAGTTAGGTAAATGTGATCTCTCTTTAAAAATATATATTTATTTTGAGACAGATTCTCGCTTTGTTGCCCAGGCTGCAGTGCAGTAGCATGATCTCGACTTACTGCAACCTCCACCTTCCAGGCTCAAGCCATTCTCCCACCCTAGCTGGGACTACAGCCACATGCCACCATGTCTGGCTAATTTTTGTATTTTCTGTAGAGACAGGGTTTCACCATGTTGCCCACACTGGTCTTGAACTCCTGGGCTCAAGGGATCTCCTGGCCTCAGCCTCCCAAAGTGCTGGGGTTATAGTCATGAGCCTATAACTTATCTCAAACTATCTAAGTAACTGACTGCAGTTGAAAACAGGTAATTGAAACTGTGTTCAGTGAAACCATGGATAAAGGGGGACTACCGTACATGCTCATTAAAAAAAATTAAGGGCCAGGCATGGTGACTCACACCTGTAGTCCTAGCTACTCAGGAGCCTGAGACAAGAGGATTACTAGAGCCCAGGGAGGTCAAGGCTACAATGAGCTTTGATCACACCACTGCACTCCAGCCTGAGCACCACAAGATCCTGTCTCAAAAAATATGTAAAGTAAAAAGAGTAATTTTATTTATTTATGAAACAGGGTCTCGCTCTGTTGCCCAGGCTTAGTGCAGTGGCATGATCTCGGCTCACTGCAACCTCCACCTCTCAGCTTCAAGAAATTCTCCTACCTCAGCCTCCCGAGTAGCTGGGATTACACGCACCCGCCACCATGTCCAGCTAATTTTTTTGTATTTTTAGTACAGATGGGGTTTCAACATGTTGGCCAGGTTGGTCTCAAACTCCTGGCCTCAGGTGATCCCCCCATCTCGGCCTCCCAAAGTGCTGGGATTACAGGCATGAGCCATTGCACCCGACCAAAAGAGTAATTTTAAATTTCCTCTTCAAGGGGAGGTATGAATGCCAACCTCATGAAAGGTCAGGACTTATGATCAAGGCCCAGGATCACAGGAGATGGATTCTTAGGAGGCTTCTGAAATTTGCTCTGAAGGAAAACTCTCGGCACACACAGGCCTTCTTTTTTATTCACCGTCTCTCGAAACACATACTCGTTTACCACTTCTTCATAACCTGTGTCCATAAAGAGCTGGGCCAGGAATGCTGTAAGACAAGTATCAATCAACAATGCTCAAAAGTCTTGATAACATTACATTTGCTTTGCAGTCCCTGAGAGGAGGAATAGAGGGCTGAGACTATTTTAATATTTTTTAATTGAAAACCTCAGTGCTACAATGTAAAGGTTTTGATTACAGAACTAATACACGCCTCCTCTTCTACCCAAACGGAAACCTTCAATTAAACAATTTAATCAGAACAAAGTGAACAACAACCTGGTGTGTGCATCTTGCCCTATTATGAATTCTCAGATACAAAAGCCCGAGTAAAAAGAAACAATTTCAAACTGGTTATATTCCTTTTTTTTTTGAGACGGAGCCTTGCTGTCTCCCAGGCTGGAGTGCAGTGTTGCAATCTCAGCTCACTGCAACCTCCGCCTCCTGGGTTCAGCAATTCTTCTGCCTCAGCCTCCCAAGTACCTGGGACTACAGGTGCACACCACCACGCCCAGCTAATTTTTGTATCCTTAGTAGAGATGGGGTTTCAACATAATGGTCAGGCTGGTCTCAAACTCCTGACCTAGTGATCCACCCGCCTCGGCCTTCAAAAATGCTGGGATTACAGGCGTGAGCCACCGCAACTGGCCTATATTCCTTTTTTAAATTAAGTATTCTTTTTTTTTTTTTTTTTTTTGAGACAGAGTGTGGCTCTGTCACTCAGGCTAGAGTGCAACCTCCGCCTTCTGGGCTTAAGTGATCCTCCTGCCTCAGCCTCTTAAGTAGCTGGGACTACAGGTACACACTACCATGCCTGGTTAATTTTTTTTGTATTTTTAGTAGAGACAGGGTTTCACTATGTTGGCCAGGCTGGTCTCAAACCCGTGACCTCAAATGATCCACCCATGTTGGCCTCCCAAAGTGCTGAGATTACAGGTGTGAACCACTGCACCCAGCCGATTATATTCCTTTTTAAAATTTATCTTATTATTTCCCATTTCCGAACAAAAACATAAAAACTGGCAACATTCCTACAAGGTCTACATGTGCTCAATTTGTTTACCTCAAATATCTTATTCTTCCTAACAGGAAGGAGGAAAATCTGTGATCAGAGTGGAGAAATATAACCAATGGTGACCTAGCTGCAGGAAAATCTAACTCAAATAATACATCACTACACATTAAATGAAACAAGTAGGATAAATGGCTAGACGGCAAAAACAAAGACTCTGACTAAGAGCACTGCTCCAGAGAACACGCTCTGAAACACTTTGCAGGTATCACTGCATCTTCTCAAGATTTACAATTGGTTTAGATGTTACAAATTAAAACTGCTTTTGAATTTTAACCTATTTTAATAATTTTGCAGTTTTTTTTCATTTTGTTCTGTTTTATTTGAGACAGCTTTCTCACCTTGTCACCCAAGCTGGAGTGCAGTGGCATGATCGTAGTTCACCGCAACCTCTGTCTTCTGGGGCCAAACAATCCTCTTGCCTCAGCCTCCTAAGCATCTGGGACCACAAGTGCATGCCACCAATCCTGGCTAATATATTTTTTAAATTTTTAGTAGAGACAAAGTTTCACTGTTTCCCAGGCTGTTACTGAACTCCTGAGCTTAAGTGATCCTCCTGCCTCAGCCTCCCAGATAATTTTGCAGCTTTAGTAGTAATCACTCAATTTCAGCTCATTTTGGTATCTAAAAGAATATTTCAAGATGAAAAATGTTTGTTAAAATAGAGGTTAAGAAGGTAATTATCTCCCAGTCTAGATGATTAGGCAGACTTTGTTCAAGACACCTAGAAGACTGAAATAATGTTCCACATTTTCTTATCAAAAATGACTTTTTTTTTTTGAGACAGAGTTTCACTCTTGTTGCCCAAGCTGAAGTGCAATGGCACTATCTCGGCTCACCACAATCTCTGCCTCCCAGGTTTAAGCCATTCTCCTGCCTCAGCCTCCCTAGTAGCTGGGATTACAGGCATGCACCACCACGCTCGGCTAATTTTGTATTTTCAGTAGAGATGGGGTTTCTCCATGTTGGTCAGGCTGGTCTTGAGCTCCCAACCTTAGGTGATCCACCTGCCTCAGCCTCCCAAAGTACTGGGATTATAGGCGTCAGCCACGATGCCCGGCCAAAAACGACTTTTTAAATACCTCTTTGGGCTGGGCATGGTGGCTCATGCCTGCAGTTCCACAACTTTGGGAGGCTGAGGTGAGCAGATCACTTGAGACCAGGAGTTTAAGAGCAGCCTGGTCAACATGGCAAAACCCCATCTCTACTAAAAATACAAAAATTAGCTGGGTGTGGTGGCACACACTTGTAAGTCCTGCTACTTGGGAGGCTGAGGCATGAGAATCACTTGAGCCTGGGTGGTGGAGGTTGCAGTGAGCCAAGATCATACCACTGCCCTCCAGTGTGGGCAACAGAATAAGAATCTGTCTCAAAAATAAACAAACACCTCTTTACAGCAGATTTGCATATTTAGTTAAAAACAGATCCAGGCCAGGTATAGTGACTCATGCCTATAATCCCACCTATTTCAGAGGCTGAGACAAACAGATCATTTGAGCTCAGGAGTTCGAGACCAGCCTGGGCAACATGGTTAAAACCCCAACTCTATCACTGCACCCTAGCCTGGGTGACAGAATAAGACTCTGTCTCAAAAACAACAACAACAAAAACCCAAAACAGATCCAATCAATTCTACAGAAAAAGGTTTCCTGACTTTGTGCCATGGGAAAGTAAGCTCAAGGCATTATACTGATTAGCTTTATTTTTAACTAGACAAGGGTAAGTTTCTGACTTGCCCTCCCTCTTATTCCAGCACAGTTCCTAGTAGGGCATCAACATAGTATGTCGAGGCTGTCCACTAAGGGAATCACTGACACCAGAGAAGGTCTGTGAGCTCCTCAAGGGCAGGGGCCAGGTCTGTGCCTTCCAGGTGCTGACTGCTGTGCAGCAGATGGCTTGCTGCGGGGTCTTGTGCATGTGTGCTAAGTGTAGTCGCAAGCCTTCTCCAAGCAGCCTTGCAGTGATAATACAATCAAATAAACAGAAACAAAGAATAAAACATTTAAAGACTAGATTCCATTCCTCTTACCATCAGTAAAAAAATATGATCTGGTCCCATCTTGTCTAACATAAAAGTTTTCTCCAAGTTTGCTGCCAGCTTTAAACCTAAGCATGGCATGATCATACAGCCCGTAGTCACGAAACAAGACACTTTTTCCTGGTTTTAATACCTATGAAACAAAAGCAGGTTAAATGTGACTTTGGAGAACCCTGTCCAAATAAAACCTGATTAAATTAGGACTTAAAATGAATTTGTGATCATTATTAAGGGGACAGACTGAAATACACATAATACGGAACCAAAATGGCCTATTAGTTAAAAAGATATTAACTTCGGTCAGGACTCCACAACACTAAGACACTTTTGGTTTTTTTTTTTTGAGATGAAGTTCTGCTCCGTCGCCCAGGCCGGAGTGCAGCGGCATGATCTCAGCTCACTGCAACCTCCACCTTCCATGTTCAAGTGATTCTCAAGCCCCAGCCTCCCAAGTAGCTGGGATTATAGGTGCCTGCCATCATGCCCAGCTAATTTTTTAATTTTAGTAGAGATGAGGTTTCACCATGTTGGCCAGGCTGGTCTCAAACTCCTCACCTCAAGTGATCTGCCCAACTCAGGCTCCCAAAGTGTGGGGATTACAGGCATGAACCACCTTGCTGAGCCCTGAAGACACTTTTTGAGTACTTCCAAGAGCACTCTGGAATGTCCAGTGTCACAGGATTAAAGTGTTAGAGACCAACCTGGGCAATATAGTGAGACCACATCTCTACAAAAAATTAAAAATTAGCTGGATATGATGGTGTGTGCCTGTAGTTCTAGCTACTTGAGAGGCTCAGGTGGGAGAACTGCTTGAACCCAGGAGGTTGAGGTTGCAGTGAGCCATGTCCATGCCACTGCCCTCCAGTGTGAGTGACACAGCAAGACTCTGTCTCAAAAAAATAAAGTGTTAGAGACAATAAATAAAAGTGTTATCCTCATCAAAGCACTTTCTTACAACATTTTATTCACCATCTCCTAGTACTCAAACTGTATTCAACTTTTTTTTTTTAACAGTCCAGAGTTCTTTTCTTTTTTTTTTAACAACTATTATGCCATGAATTCATAGGGAATAGGTTCCAGCAGCTCAGTCAGGCTCCTTCCCACTGGTTCTCACACAGTGCATCCTCTCTGGGTGGAGCAGGCTGGCACTTCACTTGAACTTAGGTACCTTTCTCTTTGGCTTCTTTTTTTGATCCTTCTCCTTCACGCATTTCAGGAAGCTATCTCAACTCTTAGAGAGCTTGATGTGCTCAATATGCACATTAATTCTCTTGGCAAGAATCTTGCCCTTGTTTGTTTACAGAAATGCCAACAGCATGCTGGGGAACACTGTTTTGCCATGGTAACATTGGTGGGGCATTCCTTTTTGAACAGTACCCACTCCCTTGATGTCTACAATAGCACCTTTCTTATAGATTCACATATACGTGGCCAAAGGACAACTCCGTGTTTTCTAAGACGCCTAGAGAACATATATCGAGTGCCTCTCCTCTTTCCCTTTGTGTTCGTCATTTTCGTGAATTACTGGAAGATGGCGGTTCCTCAACTCTTTCTTTAAAAAAAAACAGAATATCATTTTGGCTTTTTACTGATTCAGGTTGGTTTTCCTCATTCTGAGTCTCAGCTCTCATTTCACTGTGCCACAATATGTAGCTCAATGACGGTGCTAATGACTGATACACGACTAGCATTTGACAGCTTCACCATACATTTTCTCATTGTATCTTCACCCAATTGTGAGACAAAGGAATGTGATTATTATTCTCATGTGAGATAAGGAAACCAATACTCAAAAGGGTTAAGTGATCATGCATTAACTCTTTTTTTAGAGACAAGGTATCGCTATGTTGGCCAGGGTGGTTTCGAACTCCTGACCTCAAGTGATTCACCTGCCTCAGCCTCCCAAAGTGCTGGGATTACAGATGTGAGCCACTGCACCTGGCCAAACTGTGGACTCTTGACCACTGAACCATAACTCCTCTCACCTCATAGCAGGACTCCATGGATTCCAGGTAACTGCAAAATCATCCTTGTCCCTGGGCTGGCCAAGCTCTAAAGAGCAGCCATGCCACTACACAAATCAGAATTTAGAGTGGATGTTTTATGCCAGAGGACCCCTTTCTAAACACTGACTACAGTCTACCTAGTGAGGATGGAGAGACCATGTGAATTTAGACAGTACATGAGCCTCATGAGAGAGGGTAAGCAAAAGAATCAGGACTGTCCAACCCTCAAGTGCAGGCCCAAATCACTAACCTTGTAAATGTTTTGTAAGACAAGGTGCATCTTATCAGGATGAATAGCTGAGAGCACAAATATCAACAAAACAACATCCACAGATTCTGGTGGTACATGATCCAGAAGATCATCTTTTGTCAGATCACACTGGAATACCTTGCATCTTTCTGTGTCATATAAAGGATTTTGCTAGAAGGGAAAAAATACAAATGGATTTTAATGCAACCACTATGCTGATACATATAGAAAATGGAAAAATACAACATCAAAAGGTGATCCTATTTCCACTTGTATATATAGAAATGATCACTTTGTTACCAGATAAAACTGATTAATAAATCACTCACATATAAAGCATGTAATATTCACTACTGCTACAAGGGGCAAGACTTCATTTTAATATATCATTTTTAACTGAGGAGAGAATAAGAGTATCACATATTCAAAACTGAGCATTTTAGAAGCATATTATTTCCAGAGGGATGGTGATCCAAAACTGGCCTCTGCTTCTTTCTGTTTCTTTAAAGAGACAGGGTCTCACTCTGTCCCCTGGGCTACATGGGTGGCATGATCATGGCTCACTGTAGCCTTCACCTTTTGAGCCCAAGTCATCCTCCCACCTCAGCCTCCAGAGCTGCTGGAACTACAGGTAGGCACCACTGCATCTGGCTAAATTTTTATTTTTTTAAAGATGGGGTCTTGCTATGTTGTCCAGGTTAGTTTTGAACTCCTGGCCTCAAATGATCCTCCGCCTTCAGCCTCACAAAGTGCCGGGATTACAGGCATGAACCACCATGTCCTGCTGGCCTCTGGCTTCCTTAATCCTCCTTTGAATCATCTGCTACAAGCCTAAACCCTATGAGAAGCCCTTCCAATTCCCCTGTTGAGATATTCCCACAGTACTTCTATGGTATATTTTTCTCTTGATGCAGCAAGCTAAATAAACTTAACCTTTCTTTTGACTACAAATGTGTCCCTGGTACATTTTGGTTCATAGGCTTCAGCATATGTATAAGAGTATTATGAAGAAAAATATTAAACTTTTCTTTCATGTAAATGTGGACCCAAATAGATATACAAAGTTTCTGGATGGGAAAATTAAATGCAAAGTTAAAAAGATGTCAATTCTCTTCATAATTCCATTTGTAAATCCAACAGAATCTCAACTGAATCCCAACAGATTTCCAGAAACTTGACAGGATGAATCTAATTCATCAGAAAAAATCTTTAAGAATAGCCGAGTCAGCCAGGCAAGGTGGCTCAGGTCAGTAAACCCAGCACTTTGGGAGGCTGAGGTGGGCAGATCACAAGGTCAAGAGATGGAAACCATCTTGGCCAACATAGTGAAACCCTGTCTCTACTAAAAATATAAAAATTAGCTGGGCAGGGAGTGTCTGTAATCCCAGCTACTTAGGAGGCTGAGGCAGGAGAATCCCTTGAATCCAGGAGGTAGAGGTTGCAGTGAGCCAAGATCGCACCACTGTATTCCAGCCTGGTGAAAGAGCGAGATTCCGTCTCAAAAACAAACAAAAAAAATAATAGCCAAGTCAGTTTTTTAAATGATGAACAATGAGGTGGGTGTGGTGGCTCATGCCTGTAATCCCAGCAACTTGGGAGGCTGAAGTGAAAGGATTGCTTTACTTCAAAGCTGCAGTGAGCTATGATCTGTGTCACTGCACACCAATCTCATCTTGTAAAAAATAAATAAAAAAGAAAATAATAATAAAGGAGGAGGTACACTACTGGACATCAAAATATATTACAAAATGTAGTAATAAAACAGTTTGAGAATGGAGAGAAATACATCACTGAGACAAAACAGAGTCCCAAAACAGACCTGTGTATACTGTATATATAAACAGGAATTTTGTATGTTATATGATAAAAGATAGACAAAGATGACAACTAGATAAAAAGGCAGATAAATAAAGATGACAATTATGAGTGAGGAAAAATTAATTTCTCATTCAATTTACAGTGTTCAGAAGAACTGGCTACCCATTTGAACTAAAGGACAAACACAGGCCCACTGTACCAGTTCAAATATGGACAAGCAGATCATTAGAGAACAACCCCCTCTCCCACACCCTACCACCAAGTCTCCAAGAATAACAGTAAACTGCAGCTGGGACAGCCGCAACACACAGACTCTTTGGGAAACAGTACAAAGGGAAGAACCAAATCCAAGAGAGGAGACAAAGCAAGTTGCTAGAGGAGTTTGAAGTCTCTGGTACCCACAGCAACAACAAACCTCACAAACAGCAACAAGAGACTTCAAACAACAGCCCAATTCATTACTAGATTATTACAAATCCCTATCCCTCAGTGTCTACTGGCTCTTATAATAAATATGTCCAGCTGTAACCAAAAAGTAGAAAACATCCCGGAAAGCAAGAAAAAATACAGTGTGAAGAGAATAAGCAAACACCAGAGCCAGACTCAAATATGACAGATGCTGGATCCAAAAGCTTAGGTATTTAAAATAATTACGATTAAAATGTCAAAGACTCTGATGGAAAAGATAGGTAACACGCAAAATCAGATACATAATTTCAGGGATGGAAACTATAAAAAGACTCAAAGAGAAATGATAAAAACCAAAAACATGGTAACAGAAAATGAACACTTTCAATAGGTTCCTCAATAAAACATGTACTGTCTAGGAAAGAGTCAGTGAACTTGATGATAAGACAATAGAAATTACACAGACTGAAAACGCAAAAAGGAAAAAACTGTGGAAAAAACCCTAAAACAATAGCATCTAAGGGTTGTGGGGAAATAGTAAATGTTACATATGTAACTGGAATCCCAGAGGGAGAAGAGAACAAGAGCTAAAGAAAGAATCTGAAGAAATAATGACCCTAATTTTTCCAGATTAAAAAACATAACCAAAATTATAAAATAACTATTTAATCAAGAATTACTAAGGGCAATATATAGGTAATTATGTCTAAATCCTAGCAGTAGCTGGGTGCAGTGGCTCACACCTGTAATCCCAGTACTTTGGGAGGCTGAGGCAGGAGGATCACTTGAGCCCAGGGGTTCAAAACCAGCCTGGGCTAGTAAGACCTCATCTCTAATTAAAAAAAAGTAAATTCTAGGAGAAAAGGATTCCTAAACAAGACATTAAAATGCACTTCAAAAGGAAAAGATTAATATTTTGCCATAATAACTTAAATCCTTTGTAGCCTGGGCAACACAACAGGTCCTCATTGCTACAAAAAGAAAAAAAATTTTTTTTGAGACGGAGTTTCTCTCTTGTTGCCCAAGCTGGAATGCAGTGGCACAATCTTGGCTCACTACAACCTCTGCCTCCTGGGTTTAAGTGATTCTACAGCCTCAGCCTCCAGAGCAGCTGAGATTACAGGCATTCGCCACCACACCCGACTAATTTTTGTATTTTTAGTAGAGACAGGGTTTCACCATGTTGGCCAGGCTGGTCTCAAACTTCTGAACACAGGTGATCTACCCGCCTCAGCCTCCCAAAGTGCTGGTATTACAGGCATGAGCCACCACGCCTGGCTCTACAAAAAAAATTTTGAAAATTAGGCAGACATGGTGGTGCATGCCCATGGTCCCAGCTCAGGCAGCTAAGGATCACCTGAACCCACAAGGTTGAGGCTGCAGTGAGCTGCGCTTGTACCACTTTTATCCAACCTAGGCTACAATGAGACCTTGTCTAAAAAAAAAAAAAAAATCCTGTGTGGAAAAAAAGATACCATAAAGCAATGCTGAACATACTGTAAGAAATATTTGCAACATATATACCACAACATCTAGAATATAGCCTGAAAATAAGAAAGAAAATGACAAACCAATAGAAAAATGGGCAGAAGTTACGAATGGACAATATAAGCTTCATGTGGGTAGGAATTTTTTTCTGTTCACTGTTTAACTCCAGTGCTTAAAACAGTGATTGGCACACATTAATCTCTCAATAAACAAATGTGGACCAAAGGAACTCACAGATAACTAATGCTATCGACCTTCCACAAGGTCTTCAACCTCTCTAGTAATACGGAAAACCAAATTAAAATATGGAGACATTTTTTGCCCACAAGATTGGTAAATATAAAAAAGACTGATATCAAGTGTTAAGGCAATAAAGAAAAAGATACCTTTATATTATTGGTGAAATTATAAATTAGTATGATCTTTTTGGAAGGAAACTTGGCATTGTCTATTAAAATGTAAATGTGCATGCTCTTCTTCCAAAGAATTTTTCATCATAGACAAATGTGCACGCACGTTTTGGGAAGCATATGCATGATGCTGATCACATTAACTCTATTTATAAGAACAAAAAAATCAGAAACAATTCAAATAAATATCAATAGGGTAACTGTTAAATATAGTATGGTATATCCATTCTATGGAATACTATAATAGGTAAATAAAATCCGCATGTACTAACATGAAAAACTCTGCAAAATATAATACTGTAGAGTGAGGAAAGCATGTTATAGTAAATATTATACCACAACTATTTAAAAAAAAAATCTACCATGTATTTAATGGACAAACAAGTGCTTATTTAAAACATCTAGACTTTCTAGATGTTTAGAAGTGCACAAAGTATGTTAAAAAGTAGAGGTAGTAAATAACACATTTTGTAGATATCCTTTTGTTAAAATTCACTGAAGTATCACCTTTTGGAAATGAAATGATCAAACCACTTCTCTAAGCAGTATACATCATTACATTTGGGTCAGGGGAAAAGGAGGAGAATAAAGTGCAAAGGGCTTTATACCAATGTGCTTATAGTGAGGCAAGATTGACCACTGTACCTTATTGTCCATGCGTTTTCTTTGACTTTGCTGAGCATATAGTGTATATGAAGGACAAATGCATCCTATTTTAGAACATCTAGTTCTAGATGTTAAAGAGGTTTCCAGTGGATTACTCAAGATGGCATGGTGAGAACAACCCAGGATTGAAGCTCTCGGTGAATGCGCGGAGGGTGAGTCAGGGCCACATTTCCAGATGGATCTTTGTTGCCCACAGAACGGGGAAATTCCCAGGTGTAAAAGAGATGCGGGACGCCAGGCAGAGGTTTTGGCTGGTGCAGCCAGCAGCCGGTGCAGCTGGCAGCCGGTGCAGCCGGTGCAGCCGGTGGCCGGCACTGTAGCGCAGCAGCGCTCCACAGCGCTCCACACAAAGTGCACTGGTCCGGGTGCCCTGCTGAACCAGCAATCTGAGACTTGAGAGGGCAGATTGGCATATCCATCTGATTGAATGGGACTTGGACAGTGAGCCAGGCCAGGAGATTCCAGGGAAATGGCATTTGGGGTAGTGCAGTGGGACAAACAAAACGGCAATTCCAAATGCTCCAGGTGGAGAGTTTCACTGTGGGCACAGCTGAACCCAGGATGGTGCAGCTCGGTGGGGGAGGGGCATCCGCCATTACCGAGGCAATCCACCCCTACTGAGGTACACGCCCATTGCTGACGCAGCCTGCCGTTGCCAAGGCAACCCGCCACAATACAGAGACTCCGCCTCAGGGCGTAGCCCGTGGCAGCAGGGTGGAGACTGCAGCAGCAGGGCAGAGCCTGCAGCAACAGGGTGAACCTCACACCAGCAGGGTGGAGCCTCGGCATGCAAGTAGTGAGTAGACTGCCTCCTAGCTGGGCAGGACAGCGCAACGGACACTCTCAAAGAAAGCCCCAACCCCCTGAGACAGAGCATCTGAGAAAAAAAGGGGTTTTTTAATGAGTTCCGCTGCAGCAGAATTAAACGTAGCAGCCTAACAGCCCTGAATGAACAACAGAGCTCACAGCTCAGCACTTGAGCTCCTATAAAGTACAGACTGTCTCCTCAAGCAGCTCCCTGACCCCTCTATATCCAAAAGACTGACATTTGGCAGGCATCATTCTGGGACAAAGATAGCAGAAAAAGAAAATGGTAGCATCCCTCACTGTCCGTAGCTGCTATAGGTGCACCCCAGACAAGCAGGGCCTGGAGTGGACCTCAGCAGTCATACAGTGGAGGGGCTAGACTGGTAGAAGGAAAACCAAGTAACAGAAATACTTCATCATCAACAATCTGGGAGTCCACTCAGAGACCCAATCGAAAAGTCAGAAACTACTCAGATGACAGGTGGATAAATCCACAAAGATGGGAAGAAACCAGCGCAAAAAGGAGGAAAACACCCGAAACCAGAACACCTCGCCTCCTAGAAAGGACCAAAACTCCTCACCAGCAAGGGAACAAAGCTGGACGGAGAATGACTGTGACGAAATGACGGAATTAGACTTCAGAAGGTGGATAATGAGAAACTTTTGTGAGCTAAAAGAACATGTTTTAAATCAATGCAAAGAAACTAAGAACCTTGAAAAAAAATTTGAAAAAAGATTCGAGGAAATGATAACAAGAATGGATAACTTAGAGAGGAATATGAATGAATTAAAGGAGCTGAAAAACACAATAGGAGAACTTCACGAAGCATGCACAAGTTTCAACAGCTGAATTGACCAGGCAGAAGAAAGAATATCAGAAGTCAAAGATCAACTCAATGAAATAAAATGAGAAACCAAGATCAGAGAAAAAAGCACAAAAAGGAATGAACAAAGTCTCCAAGAAATGTGGGACTATGTGAAAAGACCTAACCTACATTTGATAGGTGTACCAGAATGTGACGAAGAGAATGAATCCAAGCTGGAAAATACTCTTCAGGACATTATCCAGGAAAATTTCCCCAACCTAGCAAGACAGGCCAACACTCAAATGCAGGAAAGACAGAGAACACCACAAAGATATTTCGCAAGAAGAGCAACCCCAAGGCACATAATCGTCAGATTCAACAAGGTTGAAATAAAGGAGAAAATACTAAGGGCAGCCAGAGAGAAAGGTCGGGTCACCCACAAAGGGAAGCCCTTCAGACTCACAGCAGATCTCTCGGCAGAAACACTACAAGCCAGAAGAGAGTGGGGGCCAATATTCAACATCCTTAAAGAACTCTGAACCTAGAATTTCATATCGAGCCAAACTGAGCTTCAGAAGTGAAGGAAAAATAAAATCCTTTGTGAACAAGCAAGTACTCAGAGATTTTGTCACCACCAGGCCTGCTTTACAAGAGCTCCTGAAAGAGGCACTACACATAGAAAGGAACAACCAGTACCAGCCATTCCAAAATCACACTAAATGCTAAAGAGCATCAACATAATGAAGAATCTACAACAACTAACGGGCAAAACAGCCAGCTAGCATCAAAATGGCAGTATCAAATTCACACATAACAATATTAACCTTAAATGTAAATGGACTAAATGCACCAATCAAAAGACACAGACTGGCAAATTGGATAAAAATCCAAAACCCATCAGTGTGCTGTATTCAGGAAACCCATCTCACATGCAAGGATACACAAAGGCTCAAAATAAAGGGATGGAGGAAGATTTACCAAGCAAATGCAGAGCAAAAAAAAGCAGGAGTTGCAATTCTCATCTCTGATAAAATAGACTTTAAAGCAACAAAGATCAAGAGACAAAGAAGGCCATTACATAATGGTAAAAGGATCAATACAACAAGAATAGCTAACGATCCTAAACATATATGGACCCAATACAGGAGCACCCAGATACATAAGGCAAGTTCTTAACGACTTACAAAGAGACTTAGACTCCCACACAATAATAGTGGGAGACTTTAACACTCCACTGTCAATATTAGACAGATCAACCAGACAGAAAATCAACAAGGATATCCAGGGCTTGAACTCAGACCTGGAGCAAGCAAACCTGATAGACATTTACAGAACTCTCCACCCCAAATACACAGAATATACATTCTTCTCAGCACCATATCACACCTACTCTAAAATTGACCACATAATTGGAAGTAAAGCACTCCTCAGCAAATGCAAAACAACTGAAATCATAACAAACAGTCTCTCAGACCATAGTGCAATCAAGTTAGAACTCAGAATTCAGAAACCAACCCAGAACCGCACAGCTTCATGGAAACTGAACAACTGGCTCTTGAACGTTGACTGGATAAACAACGAAATGAAGGCAGAAATAAAGAAGTTCTTCAAAACCAATGAGAACGAAGACACAACATACCAGAATCTCTGGGACATATTTAAAGCAGTTTCTAGAGGAAAATATATAGCAATAAGTGCCCATATGAGGAGAATGGAGAGATCCAAAATTGACACCCTATCGTCAAAATTGAAAGAGCTAGAGGAGCAAGATCAAAAAAGCTCAAAACCCAGCAGAAGACAAGAAATAACTAAGATCAGAGCTGAACTGAAGGAGATAGAGACACGAAAAAACCCTTCAAAAAATCAATAAATCCAAGAGCTGGTTTTTTGAAAAGATCAACAAAATAGGCCACTAGCCAGATTGATTAAAAATAAAAGAGAGAACAACCAAATAGATGCAATAAAAAATGATAAAGGGGAAATCACCACAGATTCCACAGAAATTCAAACCATCATCAGAGAATATTACAAACAACTCTATGCACATAAACTAGTAAACCTGGAAGAAATGGATAAATTCCTGGACTCCTGTGTCCTCCCAAGCCTAAACCAGGAGGAAGCTGAAACTATGAATAGACCAATAACAAGGTCTAAACCAGGAGGAGGCTGAAACTATGAATAGACCAATAACAAGGTCAGAAGTCAAGGCAGCAATTAAGGGCCTACCACAAAAAAAAAGCCCAGGTCCAGATGGGTTCACAGCCAAATTCTACCAGACACACAAACAGGAGCTGGTACCATTCCTTCTGAAACTATTCCAAATAATCCAAAAAGAGGGAAGCCTTCCCAAATCATTTTATGAGACCAATATCATCCTGATACCAAAACCCGGCAGAGACCCAACAAGAAAAGAAAACTTCAGGCCAATATCCATGATGAACATAGATGCAAAAATCTTCAATAAAATATTGGCAAGCTGATTGCAACAGCACATCAAAAAACTTATCCATCATGATCAAGTAGGATTCATCCCGGGGATGCAAGGCTGGTTCAACATACGCAAGTCTATAAACGTAATTCACCACATAAAGAGAACCAAAAACAAAAACCACATGATTATCTCAATTGACGCAGAGAAGGCATTCAACAAAATTCAACAGCCCTTTATGCTAAAAACCCTCAATAAACTTGGTATCGATGGAACATATCTCAAAGTAATAAAAGCTATTTATGACAAACCAACAGCCAATATCATACTGAATGGGCAAAAACTGGAAGCATTCCCTTTGAAATCCAGCACTAGACAAGGATGCCCTCTTTCACCACTCCTATTCAATAAAGTACTGGAAGTTCTAGCCAGAGCAATCAGGCAAGAAAAAGAAATAAAGGGTATTCAAATAGGAAAGGTGGAAGCCAAATTGTCTCTATTTGCAGATGACATGATAGTATACCTAGAAGACCCCATCGCCTCAGCCCAAAAACTCCTGAAACTGATAAGCAACTTCAGCAAAGTCTCAGGATATAAAATCAATGTGCAAAAATCACAAGCATTCCTGTACACCAATAACAGACTGAAAGAAAGCCAAATTAAGAACGAACTGCCATTCACAATTGCTACAAAAAGAATAAAATACCTAGGAATACAACTCACAAGGAACGTAAGGGACCTCTTCAAGGAAAACTACAAACCACTGCTCAACGAAATAAGAGAGGACACAAACAAATGGAGAAACATTCCGTGTTCATGGTTAGGAAGAATTAATATCGTGAAAATGGCTATACTGCCCAAAGTAATTTACAGAATCAACGCTATCCACATCAAGCTACCATTGACTTTCTTCACAGAACTGGAAAAAACCACCATGAACTTCATATGGAACCAAAAGAGAGCCCACATAGCCAAGTCAATTCTAAGCAAAAAGAACACAGCGGGGGGCATCACACTACTGATTTCAAACTATACTACAAGGCTACAGTAATCAAAACAGCATGGTACTGGTACCAAAACAGAGATATAGACCAATGGAACAAAACAGAGGCATCAGAGGCAACACAACATATCTACAACCATACAATCTTTGATAAACCTGACAAAAACAAGCAATGGGGAAAGGAGTCCCTGTTTAATAAATGGTGTTGGGAAAACTGGCTAGCCATGTGGAAAGCAGAAACTGGACCCTGTCCTGACACCTTACACTAAAATTAACTCCAGATGGATTAAAGACTTAAACATAAGACCTGGCACCATAAAAACCCTAGAAGGAAATCTAGGCAAAACCATCCAGGACATAGGAGTAGGCAAGGACTTCATGACCAAAACACCAAAAGCATTGGCAACAAAAGCCAAAATAGACAAATGGAACCTAATCAAACTCCACAGCTTCTGCATGGCAAAAGAAACAGTCACTAGAGTGAATTGGCAACCAACAGAATGGGAAAAAATTTTTGCAGTTTACCCATCTGACAAAGGGCTGATATCCAGAATTTACAAAGAACTCAAACAAATTTACAGGAAAAAAACAAACACGCCCATTCAAAAATGGGCAAAGGATATGAACAGACACTTTACAAAAGAAGACATATACGAAGCCAACAATCATATGAAAAAATGCTCATCGTCACTGGTCATCAGAGAGATGCAAATCAAAACCACATTGAGATACCATCTCAAGCCAGTTAGAATGGTGATCATTAAAAAATCTGGAGACAACAGATGCTGGAGAGGATGTGGAGAAAAAGGAACACTTTTACACTGTTGGTGGAAGTGTAAATTAGTTCAATCATTGTGGAAGACAGTGTGGCGATTCCTCAAGGCCTTAGAAATAGAAATTCCATTTGACCCAGCAATCCCATTACTGGGTATATATCCAAAGGACTATAAATCGTTCTACTACAAGGACACATGTACACGAATGTTTATTGCAGCACTGTTTACAATAGCAAAGACCTGGAATCAACCCAGATGCCCACTGATGATAGACTGGATTGGGAAAATGGGGCACATATACACCATGGAATATTATGCAGCAATCAGAAATGATGAGTTTGTGTCGTTTGTAGGGACATGGATGAATCTGGAGAACATCATCCTCAGCAAACTGACAAGAACAGAAAACGAAACACCGCATATTCTCACTCATAGGCGGGTGATGAAAAATGAGAACACATGGACACAGGGAGGGGAGTACTAAACACTGGGGTCTATTGAGGGGAAAAGGGGAGGTCCAGTGGGCGGGGGAGCTGGGGAGGGATAGCCTGGGGAGAAATGCCAAATGTGGGTGAAGGGGAGAAAGGAAGCAAAACACACTGCCATGTGTGTACCTATGCAACTGTCTTGCATGTTCTGCACATGTACCCTAAAACCTAAAATGCAATAAAAAATTAAAAAAAAAAAAAAAAAAAAAGAGGTTGCCAGCATATGACAAGAGTCAGTAACCTAATACATTGAGTACACTTTGTGTTCAAATTCATAGGAAAGACTGTTCTTAATAACACTTAGGGAAGTGAAATTGTTAAAATCCCCTCTAGGCATTACAGATGCTTATACCTATCCACTGAGTTGATAGAGGTGGGAAGTGTTCTGTGCCAGAATGTTCCTATTTAGATGGCACTTTCAAATGACAGCTTATTATTTATGTGTACCACTTATTCAATGCTATGGCATATATAGTGGAAAACTTAAGTCCTATTTGAAACATCTAGTCTTTCTAGACATTTAAACGTACACAACGTATGTGTACTTCTGGCATTGTAGAGGGCTAAAGTAACCAAAGTACAGGGCTAATGTAACATCCTTTGAGCATTTTCTGTTATTTCATAGGACTGGTTGCATTTTGGGAATGGAATTTTTGAAACTGATGATGTCTTAAAGTGTATGCTGACTATTCACTGGCTGGTAGTGGGCAGGGGGAGGAGGAAGTATGCAGAGAGAAGGATTCTGTGCCCTTGAGTCAGATTACTTCAGATTGTCTAGCCATTGTTCTATATGTGCATCTCAGTTAATACTGCTGTGTATTAAAGGATAAACAAGTCCCTGATGCTCAAACTATACTAAAAGTAGAGGTAGTAAAATAATCCATTTTTTAGTTTTTAGGAAGGACTATGCTCTGGGAATTACCTTTGTTAACTGACCTCTTGGAACTAGACATAGTCCTCACTTAGTCACTGGAATGGTAGAAGAGGAAGAAGAAGGGGTAGAGGGAAGGGCTCTTTGCCAGAATTTCCATATTTAGAAGATGGTTTGAGATGATAACCATAGGTCTATATGTACATTTTTTGGTAAAGTACATGTGTTTATTGTGGACAGAGTTCATTATTTTGCAACACCTAACCTTTACAGACGTCTTGATGTGACAACATATGATAAAAAGCAGAGCTACCCCATAACTATATATGTCTACTATGTACCTACAAAATTATTTTAAAACTAGGGCTAGTGAATTTGCCAATTTATGAATAGGTTTTTGTTATAACTGATAGAAAAGATGAAAGTTGGACATGGAATTGTTAAACCACCTCTGAGCAATGTATATATCAGCATTTGTTCATTAGAGGGGAACAGAGGGGTAGAAGTATAAAGAGATAGATGTATGCAGATGTATTCATATTTATATTTTGACAATAGCCACTAATGCAAGTTAGTTTCTCTTGGCTGTACTATGGGAATACACTAAGTAATTCAATGGAAACGTATCTTCTTGGTAATATTTTAGTGGCAAAGATCCCATAATAAATTCTCTCAGAAACATTATACTTGGGATACTCTGTTACTTTATGTTCCATTTTAAATTGAGCATTAAGGCAATACAGTCTTTCATTGGGAACTCTGCCAATACTTCTACCTAGAGGACTGTTGCCATTCTAGTCTTCTACGAAATTTTTGTCCCAAGACAGGTGAGATTATATTTTCTTCAAACAGATTGAGTTGGTGTAGGGTGTTCTTGGTTATCAAAATACTCATACAGCTTTGAGACTTTCAATTGGTAAATATTCATAATGTGTGATAAAACATAATACATACTATATGATATCAAACCCATAAAATTGGATAATGTGTCTATACATACACAGGACCTAGAAGGACAAGTTAAACTGTAAACCGGTTGTGATTGTGGATGACTTTGTTCTTTGCTTCTTGTGTTTCTCAGCTTCCTATAGTAAACATATTAACTTTTTAAAAATAAAGGGTTTAGGTTTTGCTTTTGTTTTTGTTTTTTTGAGATAGCCTGTCACCCAGGCTAGAATGCAGTAGCATGATCATAGCTCATGCAGCCTCAAACTCCTGAGCTCAAGTGGTTTTCCTGCCTCAGCCTCCCAAACAGGTGGGACTACAGGCACACACCACCACACCTGGCTAATTAAAACTTTTTTGGCCAGGCGAGGTGGCTCACACCTGTAATCCCAACACTTTGGGAGGCTGAGGTGGATGGATCACCTGAGGTCAGGAATTCGAGACCAGCCTGTCCAACACAGTGAAACCCCATCTCTACTAAAAATACAAAAAAATTAGCTAGGTGTGGTGGCGGGTGGCTGTAATCCTAGCTACTTGGAAGGCTGAGACAGGAGAAATGCTTGAACCCAGGAGGTGGAGGTTGCAGTGAGCTGAGATTGCACCATTGCACTCCAGTCTGGGCAACAGAGGAGAGACTCCATCTCAAACAATAAAATAAAATAAAAAATAAAGGATATAAGTGTAAAAGGTAGTACTTGACTGGATTATAAAAAGCTATAGGTAGGGGGTGGTGGCTCATGCCTATAATCCCACACTCTGGGAGGCCAAGGCAGAAGAATCGCCTGAGCCCAAGAGTTTGAGACCAGCCTAGGCAATATAGGGAGACCTCATTTCTACAAAAATTTAAAAATTAGCCAGGGTCAGGTGCCATGGCTAGCACCTGTAATCTCAGCACTTTGGGAGGCCGAGTTGGGAGGATTGCTTGAGCCCAGGAGTTCCAGCCCAGCAACATAGTGAGACCGTATCTCTAAAATTTAATTTAAAAAAATTTTAATTAAAAAGAAATAATAGCTGGGCACAGTGGCACATGCCTGTAGTCTCAGCTACTTGGGAGACTGAGGTGGGAGAATCTGCTTCAGCCAAGGAGGTCAAGACTCCAGTGAGTTATGATTGTGCCACTGTACTCCAGCCTGGGTTACAGAGTAAAACCATGTATCAAACAAAAACAAAAACCAGCTATAAAAGATACTTGGAAGCCAGGTGCAGTGGCTTATGCTTGTAATCCCAGCACTTTGGGAGGCCAAGGCTGGTTGATCACTTGAGCCCAGGAGTTCAAGACCATCCTGGACAACATAGTGAGACCCTATCTCTACAGAAAAATTTTTAAAATTAGGCAGGCGTGGTAGTGCATGCCTATAGTCTCCGCTACTTGAGAGGTTAAGGTGGAAGAATCACTCAAGCCCAGGAGGCGAAGGCTGCAGTAAGTCATGTTCATGCCACCGCACTTCAGACTGGGTGATAAAGACCCTGTCTCTAAAAAAGTAAAAAATAAAACTAAAAGACACCTGGAACTATCTGGGGAAATCTGAATCTGGAGTGGATGTTAATGACATTGGGGGATGATAGTTATTTTATTTATTTATTTGTTTATTTTAAGACAGTCTTGCTGTGTTGCCTAGGCTGGAGTATAGTGGTACACAATCTTGACTCACTGCTACCTCCACTTCCTGGACTCAAGTAATCTTCACACCTCAGCCTCCTGATTAGCTGGGATTACAGGCGTGTACTATCATATTCAGCTAATTTTTTTTTTGTAAAGACAAGGTTTCACCAGCTGGGCACAGTGATTCATGCCTGTAATCCAGCACTTTGGGAGGCTGAGGCAGACGAATTACCTGAGGTCAGGAGTTCAAGACCAGCCTGGCTAACATAGTGAAACCCTGTTTCTAGTAAAAATACAAAAGATTAGCTGAGTGTGGTGAGGGGGTCTATAATCCCAGCTACTCGGGAGGCTGAGGCAGGTTCACTTGAACCCAGGAGGCAGAGGTTACAGTAAGCCGAGATCACACCATTGCACTCCAGCTTGGGCAACAAGAGCAAAATGCCATCTCAGAAAAAAAAAAAAAAGGCTTCACCATGTTGCCCAGGTTAGTCTTGAAGTACTGGGTGCAAGCCATCCACCAGCATCAGCCTCCCAAAGTGTTGGGATTACAAGTATGGCAGGCCAGATTACAGTTATTTTTGTTACATATGACAAACTTATTGTGGCTATGTACAAGGGGAGATATATGCAAACATATTTAGGAGTGAAATGTCTTGACATTTGTAATATACTTTAAAATGGTTCAGCAAAGAAAAATTGTAAAGCAAAAGATGTTAATTATATGGGTGTCACTATTGTTCTTGAATAAAGCTGTGTTTCTGCATGCACTGTATATGTATGTACGCAGGAAAACTACATTTACGGTGACTATAACTGGTTAGCTCGAGGGACGACTAGAATTGGGCAAATGGGTATAAAAGGCAGATCAAACAAGATCTGCAAGAAAAGAGAAGCACAGCAGCATACACGGATAATATACCAACCTCAACATATTCAACTGCTCTTGGAGAAAAATCACAGGCGTAGGCAAAGATATTCGGATCTTCTTCTAAAAGTGGGAATAAACAGTTTCCAACTCCACAGCCAGCTTCAAGCATTGTTAACTTTTGATCTTCAAACTGGGGGAAAAATAGCCCAAAGTTATAGTACATTACATTTGCATAACGAAGAAATAAACCAAACTAAAAGGTCCAGAATATGAGAGGTCTCTGACCCCATGGAGCAGATGATAAACAAGTGAACTAATAAGCAAAAGCTAAGACTGCTACTTCATTTGTCATCCAACATTAACAGTTTGGTGTGGAGGATAAAAACAGCACAATGGCTAACTCGGCTCTGGAGTTAAACTCTCAGCACTCAAATCTCAACTCCTTGGGCAAATCTCGGTGCCACAATTTTACCTTGGGGACAAATGAGGACAATACTAATACACTTCACAGAGCCTGTAGAAGGCTCAGATGATAGGACATGTAAAGTTCTTAGAAAGGGCCATGGTAAATAGTTCACTAACATTATTATTATTATTATCATTATTTTGACTTTGTCACTGAAGTCACTCAGTATGGATTTATATTTTTGTTCTTTTTAAATTCTAATGTTTAAATTTTTTAAAATTTAGAACACAGGGTCTCACTATGCTGCCCAGGCTTGGCTAATTCACACAGGCACAAGTTGCCTGCCAGAGCCTCTGGAGTAGCTGGGCGACAGCCACCATATCTAGCTCTTGAATTTAATATTTAATGTTTACAACTATCAGATCAGCTTAAAGAAACAGAAAACACCCTCTAAAGTTCTCTCTCCTATGTGTTAACCAAACCAAAAAATGAGAAAACTTTGGTGTTAAGACCAAAAAGTATATTTTTCTCCCAAAATGCAAAGCTTTTGGATAGGTTTCTTAAATTTTCTACTTCACACTCTCCCTAAGATTGCAATAAAGCACACCTTTTCACATTTTAAATGAAAAACAGCTCAGATAAGGTGTAATATTAGCTTACCTCTCTACATGATCTTAGCTCCTTAAACTCTCTGGTGGTCCAGTGTCTATCTTTGAAGAAATTAGTGCTATTTCTTTTGTAAAAAAGATCCCAGTTTTTCTGAGCCTCTTGTTCCAATTTTTGCTGTTTAAAATCAGACACCAAAGTTTGGTCTCTTTTCAGTTTCTCCTCTTCTTCAGAGCTGAGAATCCTTGCCTGCAGCCCTTTCCTTTGCAAAGAAGCCATCTCAGAAACTGACGGTAACAGAAACTTAAGGCAGCTGAAGATTCTCCATCCCCAAACAATATAAATCCATGCTAATGAGTCAGATGCATTTCCTCAGGTGAGTTGCTTCGCAGAAAAAAGAATGAGATTCTGGTTAGTGGTTCTAGAACAGTGCAAGACGGCAGGTTCAATTCACAAATATTTATGAGATGCCGACTGTACAAAAAAAGATCCTGCCCGCTATAGGTGAGGTCACAAAGAAGATCAAGACACAGTCCATACTTCAGAGAAGATACATTCATTCAGTGGCCAGGACTATCTTATGCACCATACTTTTATTCAAACCAGATGAGACAACTGTTACAATAAATCGATTTAGTTTAGAAAAAGGCCCTCTCACGAACTGACTGAGAAACCTTGTGGAGAAAATACTCCTCAATTTTTGGTGCCCATGAAAGGGGTAACTTTAAAACCACAATGGCCTTAGCTGGAAGCGGGTGGTCAATTGCCAGATACAAGTGAGTTCCCCGTTTCCCAAGGGTCGGAGCTCCGTTTTTTCGGGGGAAATGAAGCGAAGCCTGGCGGGGGGGCTCCGTTCCTGATCGCACTCACAAGAGGCTGTCGTGCGGACCAGAGGGGGCGTCACTTTCCAGGGACTGAGGCTCTCGCACCGCTATCACCGCGCGAACAGGAGGAAGAGACCCAGTGACGCGTGGCTGAGGTCCCGCGGATCCACCTCAGGACACTCAGGATAAACTAGGCCACGTGGGGCCCTAGACCCTGAGGAGGGGCGCCCTTAATGACTAGCCGACCCGCGTATCTAGTCAGCCACGCTCAGGGGTTACTGTCATCAGTTCCTAAATTCAACTGTAGGGGTAGGGCCAGGAGCACTCACCCCACACCCAGCTTCAAGTTTCGGAGGCAGAATATGGGAGGCGTCGCGGCACAACTCTGAGCCAATCCTGAGGACCTCGCAGTGGGATTCTCCGGGAGGAGTTCTTTTGTCATGGCACCGCCCCCGCCACTTCCGCTGGGAACCCGGAAGTTCCTACCCAACGTCGGAAGTCCCGCGGCCTTACTGCCTCAGGTTCTTCCTCCACCCCGAGACAGAGAAGAAGGCTTGCTTGCGAACCCCTGTGGGCGCCGGCTCGGCTTTCCTTGCGCTTCAGAGCGGTGTCCTCCCAGGAGCAGCGTCCTTCCAGACGCCAACGCCGGAAGCTCGGGTCGCGGCTGTGCCAGGAGAGCGCCGATCCGGGTGCGAGGTCGGTGCGGAACCATGAACGGGACCGCGAACCCGCTGCTGGACCGCGAGGAACATTGCCTGCGGCTTGGGGAGAGCTTCGAGAAGCGGCCGCGGGCCTCCTTCCACACGATTCGTTGTAAGTCAGCGCTCCCCACAGTTCCCTTCGGCCGCTCCAGGCGCCACATATCAACCCCTACTCCTTCCTTTCTTCCCTCAGCCCTTCAGATTCCAGGGAACCCCCTGCCAGCGTCAGTTACCTTCTCTCGAACCCCAAATCCTTTCGTACTTCGATTTGTTCCTTCTTTTACCCAGATTATTTCTCCCAAATCTTCGTCACCCCCTTCTATTCTTCTACCTCATAGTCTCAAACACTAGTTCCAAAGGTCATTGGCCTCTTTCCATTTCCATCCCTCCCCGACCCCCACCTCGCCCCTAAGGCAAACCTTCCCCTCCTTCACCAGGCAAACCTTTCTTATCCAGGTCCACTTCTTCCCCCTCGACACCCCTCTTCCTCCTTTCCGATGCTCCCATCAGGGTTCCCCACATTTAAAAGACAGTTCTTGTTTGCTGTGAGCCTCATCCACTCCCTCCGAATCCATTCTCTTCCCTGTTTTCCTCCTCCGACCTGGTCCTGGACACCCAGATACTGTGCTTTGTCCGCTCTACGGCCAAAGAATTGGCAACCTCTCTGTCCTCATCAGAGTCTTTTTCCATCTCCTTTCTGTGCTTCCTTTGACTTGGATCTCTTTTGAGGTTACCTTTACCACCCTGGCTTTTCCTCCAGACCAAGTTCCTTGGTCAAATTAGAGTTCGTGAGCCTGGGGTAGGTTAAAGATTGGTCTATGTTTGGAAGCAGAAGAGAGCAGGCGCAAGGAATGCCGAAATAGTCATTACGCCGGACCTTTTTCTACAGATTATAGACTCTGTTGAGCGAGTGCACTTCCACCCTATGTCCTGGGTGAAGATTTGGCAGTTAGGAATTGGCTGACAGAGCATCCCTCCGTGATTCATGAACTTCTGGTTTCCGTGGCACTAACGCTGTTGTTAGGACTTGTTTTTGTCAGAGGACCTAATAGATGTGACTCAACACACGTGAAGAGGGCGTCTTAGATAATGAAATTCCATCTTTGTGTGGTCACTTGCCATGCCATTACTATGCTTCCTACTGACAGATCCAGCACTTTCAGAGAGAGGAGATTGGGAATGAGATAAGAACATCATTTCCTGAACAGTTTACTAAGTTGATGTTTTCTTCTGGTGAAGGGCAAGGTGGAATTTATCATATAGTTCATGTGTGCACCTGGCCTGCAGTTTGAGGCAGGTGTGAATGTGAATTAAGATGGCTATTCGTGTTGTACTCTTAACTGCAATTTAGAAACATGAGTAGGATAAATTTTGGAGATACAGTTGTCTGCTCCGAACATCTACAGAAGTGTCTTGGTTAAAGCTGTGGAACTGGCCAAGAGTGGTGGCTGACACTATAATCCCAGTACTTTGGGAGGCCGAGGCAGGCAGATAGCTTGAGCCCAGGAGTTTGAGACCAGGCTGGGCAGCATGGTGAGACCTCATCACTATTCTTTTTCATATGCTATTACTTTTGATCCTCACAACCCTAAAAAAGCAACTTATTATGGATGATGAGGCATTAATTTTCATCTCTCCCTTGGGAGAAGGGAATGTCTTTGTTTAATAAAATAACCTGTAAATTTCTTTTCCCCCCTAGAATAACTCAAAGAGGGTCAGAGGAAAAGTATGTGGAGGTGTAGATGAAACAAGATTGTCCCTGAGTTGGTAATAATTGAAACTGGATAATGGTACACCAGGGCTCATTGTACCATTCTCTCTACTTTTGTGTATCTGAGGTTTTCCATAATGAAACAGGTTCTTAAGGCGGAACGCAGTGGCTCATTCCTGTAATCCTAGCATTTTGGGAGGCCAACGTGGGCGGATTGCCTGAGTTCAGGAATTTGATACCAGTCTGGGCAACATAGTGAAACCCCGTCTCTACTAAAAAATACAAAAAATTAGCCGGGCGCGGCAGCATGCATCTGTAGTCCCAGCTATTCGGGAAGCTGAGGCAGAAGAATGTCTTGAACCCGGGAAGCAGAAGTTGCAATGAGCTGAGACCATGACATTGCACTCCAGCCTGGGTGACAGAGTGAGACTGTGAGACTTTGTCTCCAGAAAAAAAAAAAGAAAGAAATAGATGTTTAAGAATTCTAAATTAGTTTTATTTTCTATTCATCTGAGTAATAACAGTTTAAATTCTTAAATGGAGATGCCCAGGAAGCCTTATTATTAGTAACCTGGGGGATAAGTGCTTTGTTTCCTTTCCCTTTAGATGATTTTAAACCAGCATCTATAGACACTTCCTGTGAAGGAGAGCTTCAAGTTGGTAAAGGAGATGAAGTCACAATTACACTGCCACATATCCCTGTGAGTTTATTTCATTGTTTTTTTTAAATGTGGGATCACAGTGAATTCTTGTCATTTATATTGTTGCAATTTAAACTTCCTACTTTTAAAAATGTTTAGATTTCTAAAGTGGCAACATAAGCAAAAAAGGGATTTGGGGGAGTGGGGTGGGGTGGACTTCATGCTAGGCAGGTGCTTGATTAAAAATAATTCTTGTAATCCTAGCACTTTGTGAGGCGGAAGTGGATGGATAACTTGAGCTCAGGGGTTCAAGACCAGCCTGGGCAATATGGTGAAACCCTGTCTGTACAAAAAATACAAAAAATGAGCTGGGGGTGATGGTGCATGTCTGTGGTCCCAGGTACTTGGGAAGCTGAGGTGGGAGGATCGCTTGAGCCTGGGAGGTAGAGGTTGCAGTGAGCTAAGATCATGCCACTGCACTCCAGCCTGGACGATGGAATGAGACTCCCTCTCATTAAAAAAAAAAAAGATTCTTTGTCATTTTGCCCAAGCTTCCTTTTCTTCTGTCTGCTACTGAGTAGACAAGGTTCCTGTTTGGACACCTAGCCCCACTTTTGATATAGCTTTTCTCCCAAGCAACTCTAGAGAGAAAAGGTCTAGGCGCCCTGCTGATTATATGGCCACAACAGCTCAGGAGTGTGAGGCAACCAAGCCAGGAGTTAAGGCAGGCAGGAGCCAGAGGTTTGGCACATTCCACTGATGTAGGGATGGAGAACTAAGTTAAAAGCTGGATTAAGAACCCTTGCAGAGAAAGACTTTTGTGAATTAGCGCCCAAGGCAGCACTAATCACGAAGCACCAGAGGATCACATGATGCTCTTAGTGAACATGTGTTATTGCATGTCACACCCCATGCTGGAACGTAAGTTCTTGGTAGCTGGTGACAGAATGAAAAGTCTCTAGACAGGGAGATCTGGAACGCTTTGTACTGAGGAAAAATGGTCTGCCCATTCAAACTGCTGTTTGATTACTTTTTGGCTTTGGCAGGTTACATCATCTCCCTTTGGACCTTAGTTTCCCATATGTAAAATGAAAGGTTTAGATAAATGGTCCCTAAAGTCCTTTCTAGCGCTATAGTTTGCTATATAAATAAGCAAAGAGCCAAGTGGTTTTTGATTCTAAGCAAGGCATTAAATACTATATTTGACAAATATTAATGAATGCCTCCCACACATTGGCCCGTCACTAGGCATGAAGAATACAACCTTGAACAAAACAAGCACATTTCTTGCCCTTGTGGAGCTTATGGTCTGGAGTTTAAATAAATACTAGAAAATACAGCAGTTATTCTAAATCAGGGGCGGCTTCCTTAAGGAAGTAACCTGTGAGCAGATCTGGAGGTTGGATAATTTAAAGAGAGCTGGCAGGATATAGCCAGAGAAGCCTTGTTAAAGCCCAGAGGCAGGAGAGAGCTTGAGGATCTGAGAGAAGCCAATTGCCTTCTGCTTTGAAGCACATGCCCAGGGGCATCTGCTGCAGGGTAAGGTGGAGAGCCAGGGAAGGGCCCAGTAGTGCAGGGTTTCCTGGCTAGTTTAAAGATTTTATCCTTTGGCTTGAGAGCAACTGAGGAGTGATTGAAAGGCTTAGGCAGATGAGTGACCTGACTGATTTATTCTGAGCCAACCAGGATAATGACCTGCTCTTGGAAAATGCTCTGTTGGTTGCTTGCCTTGAGAAGGGGAAACCTTGAACTCTCTAATTTCGAAGAAATAAAGGGATCACTCACAGTTGTACCATATAGAGTGATAGCTCTGCTTAGTATAATGCAAGTAATAGTTCATTTGTTTTTCTCTCTCGGAACATATACAGTAATTTAAAATTTTTATACTACCTTTCTTGACTACTTAGAATGCATTGCACATTTACAGATTCTTGCTATATTATTTCTCCTTTATTTTTGCCTGGGAAACCAGAAGGAGTTAAAATAGAAATCAGTTCAGTCTATTCTTTTTAAATAGCTCGAATAAAACATTTCATCAGGTAGAGTCATCTGTAAATTCAGTTGGTATTCATAACTGCTATGTTTAGTTTGATCATCTTATACTTTTGTGGCAAATAGGGATCCACGCCACCCATGACTGTGTTCAAGGGGAACAAACGGCCTTACCAGAAAGACTGTGTGCTTATTATTAATCATGACACTGGTGAATATGTACTGGAAAAACTCAGTAGCAGCATTCAGGTGAAGAAAACAAGGTATGTGAATAGCTAGATGCAGGTTTATATCATGTTTCCAAACCTGTCTTATCTATTTAGTTTTTATAAGGTTGTGAACATCTGCTTCCTTATAGTGTTCTGTCAATAATCTTAACAGCTCTACCTGTGTCTTCTCAGACAAATCAGTAAAATATGTCTTACTCAAATATAATAAAAAGAAATAATGTTTTTAAGACCTAAAACATGGGAACCATTAGGGAAAGCGATGTACTTTATAATTAAGCCAATTCTGTTAATCTCATGATTGCTACAGTACCACCTAAGGAATAAGATAACTTATAGACTTATAATTATGAAAGAATAATATATACTATGCTTCATTGGAGTGAGGACATTAATTTTTTACAAGATATATTTGAGATCACTATAATACCAAAATAAAACTTTGCCTGTTTTTTAATATAGTGAACTCTTTAATTCAACAGTTATTACATGTCTAAAATGAAGCCAGTTAGAGTTAATTTGAAAATAAAAAATGCATTCTATAAATAGAAATAACTGAGTGGTTCTATTTTTTACCTTATAATACAGTATTATTAAGAGTCAAGGTCTCTTGCTCTGTCATCCAGGCTAAAGTGCAGTGGCATGATCATAGCTCACTTATAATACAGTAATTATTATAATACAGGAATTAAATTATAAAGATTGTCACAACCTGATTTTCTTTATGTTTCAGTAAGCCATTTTTTTGTCCCTTACTCATTGCACAGAAAATGAAAATAGGTAGCATTTATTGAGGGGCTGTCATGATGCCCCAGGCTCTGCTAGATGCTTTCCGTGCATTGTTTTTGCTAACAAGTAATTTTTAGAAAGCTGCTATTATTATTTTTTACCCCTTTTTATTAAAAATATGGAGTGCTTCATGAATTTGTGTGTTTTCCTTGCACAGGGTTCATGCCGATCTCTGTATTGTTCCAATTTTAGTATATGTGCTGGCGAAGAGAGTATGAAAGATGTATGATTATCTTTAAAAACAAAAAGAACATATGGAGACCGAGGGTTAGAGAGCTAGACCCACCCTAGAAAGTGTGCTGCAGAGTCCTTGCTCCTGCCTTGCCACTCTGTTTATTTGTGTTCATTACCTACAGTGAACCAGGTGCTACTGTTACTCCTCCAATATCTGATGGTTGTGGTCTATCCCCTTACTACTCAGTGTGATATGGGAACGAACAGCATCATATCATCTGGGTTCTGTTGGACAGGCAGAATCTCAGCATCTATTAGATCTGAATCCGCAGAGATCACCATGTGATTTGTGCATATGCAAAAGTTTTACAAGCACTGAGCTAGTCCATTTACAAGAGAAATTGTTAACTGATAGAATATTCTCAGCTTGGGGTGGAGCTCTGCTTGTCTGTGAGCAAGAGCTGGCATGTGATGAAATGAATAAGCAGTATATAGATAATGGAAAAATTTGCAAGCTGGGCAGTATTTTAAGAGCTAGTTCATTTAGGAACTCATGCATTCATGATTATAACTACATAATGATGTTTCAGTCAATAAGTGAACTACATATATGACATTGGATCCTAATGGAGCATGTATGGAAACCTGATATATGGCACCTGATATGGCATTGCAGATCAAGTAGGGGAAGTGATTGATAGTCAGTAATGATGGAACATTTGGCTTTTCATGTGAAAAAATTATATAACATGCTATCTATGTTTGTGTAAGTACACTCTGATGTTTGCATTATGAAATCACCTCATGATGCATTTCTCATTGTTAAGGGACGCATGGCTGTATTTTCTACTAGTAAATGGATTCTCATAGTTGCATTGTATCCTACATTGTTTGCTATAACGTTTGAGCTCATTGAGGGCTATGAATATTCTATTCATCTCTGTATCCCTGATGCATAATATAGTACTGGAATACAGTAGACACTCAAATGTCAAATGAATAGCTCACATGATAAAATTACAAATATCAGCATTTTGAAGTGGTCTGGAAAGAACATGGGGTTCTACAGAGACTTCTGAGTTTTCAGTCACCTGGAGAAATTTGAGAACCACTATTTTTGCCCCTTCTGATTTAATGTCTATATTTCCTTTCAGAGCTGAGGGGAGCAGTAAAATCCAGGCCCGAATGGAACAGCAGCCCACTCGTCCTCCACAGACATCACAGCCGCCACCACCTCCACCACCTATGCCATTCAGAGCTCCAACAAAGCCTCCAGTTGGACCCAAAACTTCTCCCTTGAAAGATAACCCCTCACCTGAACCTCAGTTGGATGATATCAAAAGAGGTAGAGAAATTTTCTGGATCCATGATAGCAACATGGAGATCACTTGACTGCTGTATTGATATGGTGGCTGGGGCATTCAATGCCATCAAAAAAATTTCTGCAGAGCTCACTGTTCAGAGATGGGGAGAGTGGGGCCCTCTGCCACTTATCTCATTTGACAAGGGTGAGTCCTGGAATAGTGACTTGAGTTTGTGGCTATCTTGGTAGCATTCTGCTTAGGGGCCCAGGATTTAAACAAGCGTGACTCCCATCCAAAGCTCCATATGGCATACCTCTTAAGGCTCTGGAGAAAGGATTCTAGGTGTTGGAGGTGAAGATTAAGTGTAGGTGGCAATATTTCTGAGCTCTACGTTAGTATAGCTTCTGGAGGGGCTGACCATGGTGCTGCACACTAGTAGTTTCAGCTACTTTCAAGGCTGAGGCAGGAGGATCACGTGAAGTTGGGAGTTCAAGGCCACAGTGTGTTTTGATCATGTCTGTTGGTAGCTACTGAACTCCAGCCTGGCAGTAACATCTCTTTTTGGCAGCGGGGGGAGATTAAAGTGCCATTTAAAATACTGTAAGCAAATGTTCTGTGCTAACACAAAGTGTGTGAATATGAGAGGCCATGAAGACCAATGGAAACAGATATTGGCCTAGAAAGACTTAGAGGTGTGGTTTGGTTGTCTCCACTGCAAACCTGAGACAAAAAGGCTTACCTTGACTTTTTCCTTCACGTGATGAATGGTTTTAGTCCTCCAGACTCTTTAGAAGTTGTGAGGCCAAGTGTCATGTTTCATATTTGTACGTTTTAGAAAACAAATCCATACTGATAGTAGGGAAAGATAAAGAGTCGTCCTTGGGAAGTTTGCCTTTTCCACCCTGTAGAAGGGCTGCAGACACTCTGCACTGTACATAGTTGTTTTGCCTCTTGTTTTTTTTTTTCCCCCTCATGGCTACTGGAATGCTGTTATGGAAGTTTTCACTTTGGCTGAATAGGAATCGAGCATGAGTGGTTAATTATTGCCAATCATGCTTAAAGGAGCCATAGCCATTTAAGGCTACATGGTATGTTTGGACAGGAAAATCTAGCATCTTTCTTGAAATGGTTAGGTAAGGCATGTTTTTTCTTCCCTATTTTATGTCTGTAAAAAACGTAGTACCTGACAGGCATGATACTTAAAGAGTGAAGAGGAAAAATGTTGTTTCACCATTTTTCTTCAGTCACCATGGCTCTTCCTGCAAGCCTCCATTTATTTGTGGGACATGAGAGCTGGAAAGGACCTTAAAGGCTGTCTGGCTTTCATTTTTCCAGAGTGGCTTAGAAAATTATTGACTTCTACTTGGGTGTCACTGCTGGTTACAGGTAAATCTAGAACAAACACTCAGACCTTCCAAGTCCTAGTCAAATTTATTTTTCAACCACTTTGCATAATAGTTGTTTTCTCTTATGTGAGAATGATGGTTTTATCCCATAGTTAATAATATTCATAATTTTTTTTGTTAGTAGATAAAGGCAAATTGACTTAATTGATTTTTTACACAGAACAGTCATTATTCTGAAACAGTCTTGCTTTTTGTTTATTTTGAGTGAATTTAATGTTCCCATTGATTCTGTTTGGTTTTGGTAATTTTCTGTTTTTTAAGGAATTGAAAAGAAAGACTTTGTTTTAAATGATTTCTTATTGCTGTTGGTTTTGCTGATTTACTATTTATAGGAGCTCCAATGTGTTGCTTTGAAAAGGGCTGCTGTGCTGACCCATGTCATATCATTTATTGCAGAGCTGAGGGCTGAAGTTGACATTATTGAACAGATGAGCAGCAGCAGCGGGAGCAGCTCTTCAGACTCTGAGAGCTCTTCAGGAAGTGATGACGACAGCTCCAGCAGTGGAGGCGAGGACAATGGCCCAGCGTCTCCTCCGCAGCCTTCACACCAGCAGCCCTACAGCAGTAGGCCCGCGGTTGCCAACGGAACCAGCCGGCCACAAGGAAGCAACCAGCTCATGAACACCCTTAGTAAGTGTGTGCTCCCCTTTATGACTGAGAGAGGGCAATAGGTGTAGCTTCTGTTTATCTTATTGCTAGAACCTATAAACCTAAAGACATTTAAGGCATTATTACAGATAATGTGCAGCAGAAAGGTGTGAGTTACTAAATAGTAAAAAAGGGAAATGAGATGAAAAATCTGTTCTTTCTATTCCCCACTGGCTCATACTGGTGTTTGTGAACTCTGGAAAATGCTAAAGCATGAGCAGGTAGGCTGTTTTTGCTTTTATACTGGGCTTTCGGGGAGCTACCTGCCATCACACTGCTCTCGGCCTCTTGGTCTTCTTTTTCTTTTGGAGATGAAGTCTTGCTCTGTTGCCCAGGCTGGAGTGCAGTGGCATGATCTTTTTATTTTTTTGCAGAGATAGGGTTTCCCCATGTTGCCCAGGATGGTCTGGAACTCCTAGACTCAAGCAGTCCACCTACCTTGGCTTCCCAAAGTGCCGAGATTACATGCAGGAGCCACCATGCATGGCCATTTTTTAAATTTTCAGTAAAGACAAGGTCTCTCTGTTTTGCCCAGGCTGGTCTTGAACTCCTGAGTACAAGTAATCTCCCCACCTCCCAAAGTGCTGGGATTACCATGCCCAGCCTGGGTGGCTTTTAATGGAGTTGATGCTAAAGTAAAACAGGAAAACAAAAACAAATTTACTTGTTTTGAAGGTGAGCAGAGGTCTAATTTTCTATGCTTTTCTCTCTTTGGAACCTTGGTGAATGTTCTCTTTTGGTATACCTTCCTTTGAGGAAGTTGGAAGGTCTAGAGGCAACAGTGGGGAAGTTAACCTAGTTAACACAACTGTTGTTGACCAGGCGGAGATAATCTGAGCCTCAGCACTATGGACATTTTGGGCCAGATAAGTCTTTGTTGTGGGAGGTGGTCCTGCACACTGTTGGATGTTTAAGAGCATCCCTGACCTCTATCCACTAGATGGCCAGTACCAATCTCCTCCCACCTCCCCAGCCCCATAACAGTCAAAAATGTCTCAAGACATTGCCATATGTGCCCCATCTTTAACATAGACCGAAGTATATGAAGAAAATCTGGCATTGTAGGTAGTTAGAAAAGGGGTGACTTCAGGATCAGCCCCCTGAAAGGGTTTTGTGGACCCGAGTCCTCAGAATAGACTTTGAAGAGAACTGGCTTAAAGATTAGCAATTCGGAAATACAGAAATTCACTTTTGTTACAAGTAGTATCAACTGGAGTTCTGTTAGATGTATTCCTATTGTATTAGATTGAAATGTTGAGAATTAAGTTCTTCTAAATTCTGCACAGTAAGCAAGAATCTGGGGCTTTGTAAAGCTTGTTAGTTCAGATTTGAAGTTTAAGGTAATGTGAATATCCTGGAGAGAGGTATGCCAGAACAGATGCTGCATTAGCATATTAATGGTGTTAACAGTAATCACTTTTCTTAATGGGAAACCTAACAATATTTTCTTAAGTTGCTTTTATAAAGCAACTTAATGTGATTAGTTCCAACAAATGGTGAATCAGTTATTTTAAATATATATATTTTTTTCTTCCCTTTGAGATGGAGTCTTGCTCTGTTGCCCAGGCTGGAGTGCAGTTGTGCAATCTTGACTCACTGTAACCTCCACCTCCCAGTTTCAAATGATTCTCCAACCTCAGCCTCCAGAGTAGCTGGGATTATAGGCATGCATCTCCACGCCTGAATAATTTTTGTGTTTTTAGTAGAGACAAGGTTTCACTATGTAGGCCAGGCTGATCTTGAACTCCTGACCTCAAGTCATCCTCCCACCTTGGCCTCCCAAAGTCTTGGGATTACAGGCATGACCCATTGTACCCGACCATATTTTAAATATTTTCTTGCTATTTATTAAGCCACTTCAAAGCTGTTTAGCATATTCCTTCTTTGTTCTACCCTAATAAGCAGTATTGCTGTGCTTTGCAGATGCCAAAAATAGCATCTTTTTTAAAATGTTGACTGCACTGTTTTGTTTCAGTGAGCCAAATATATTTTCTTCCCTAAGTTGAATTAATAAGGTTTTACTGTAGTGTGATATAGCCAAGGCAGTTAACCAAAAAATTGTGTGGAAATCATTTTTAAATTCTGCACTTTTGTTTGATTCTACTATTTGACTTTTTTTTTTTAATAGGAAATGACTTGCAGTTGAGTGAGTCTGGCAGTGACAGTGATGACTAGTGCTGGATCTTTCGAAATCTACTTTTTGGTGCACAAACATGCCGCAAGACCGGGCTACTTTGGTGTGGAGTCCATTGCCAAGAGGAAAATGTTATGGATCAGTGACTGCAGTAGGAGTTTGAGGCTCTGGAGCTCTCACATATTCAAGTCGTTAACTTGGTGGTGATGGGTGATTTTCTTGTGTCATTTTTGAACAATCTCATCTTTCAAAGTTTAAATAGACCTGTAGAAGAGCTAACAGTTATATTTCTATTTAGTTAACATTGTTAATGAAAAACAAGACAAATGATGTGCCCTGGTCTAGGTTACGCAAAGGCCGTATCTTCACCAGGCCAGGGATTCAGTTTTAAACCTCAGCAGCCATCAGTTTGGCCAAGTGGTTGACACCAGTGACATGAAAGTCTTTGAGGGCTAGGAGAGAGAGGGAAAACCTCAAACTACGTCATAGAAATATATGTGTTAAAACCGCTTTAAATCGTTGACACAAAGTGGTAAGGAAGTTTTGTCTGAATCAGCCTGAGAAGCCTGGACAGAAATGGATCTGAGAATTCAGAATGGAGTCCTTGAGTGTCAGCTGGTAAGGACCATCATTTACAGACTAAGAAAGGGAAGTACACACCGGCTTGTGGCTAGTCTCCCGCCCCCTCTCCGGGCTTTCCTCGCTCTTCTCTCCCTTGAATCTCATTTGTAGGAATCAAGAGATTTTTGTACATAGGACTTGTAGATGTACATTGGCACGTTGATTAGATTCTAAAAGACAAAAGTGTCGGGTGCTTCTAGCTTAAATTCAGATCCAGGCAGTCCCTAAATACATGAGACTGGGTGAGCAGATGAAACTGGTAGCTGCTGTGCTGATACATGTGACTCCGTTCAGTTCGGGCTTTTGGTTCTATGTGGAGCCGTACTAAGGATTCTTCAGTCAGTGGATTTTAGCAGGGGGAGGTAGTGCAAGAGAGGTGTGACCTCTCAGAACAAATGAACCAGCAGTAAGTTTCTAAAAATCAGAATCTAGATAGGAGTTCTGCAATATGAAATGAGCACATTCTTTGATAAGGCATTTCTGTTCATGCTTTTGTACCACTGTTTGTACCTGACTCCCCGACTAATTTGTATTTTTTATATACAACTAGAAGAAAGTCACAAGATTGTCTTCTACGGTGTGCCGTTTCCAAATGAATCTGTTGTTGCAGGAAACTGGTCACTAGTAAATGTTCTGTATTTGGTGAATGTGGAATGTGTGGTAAATCATCCTGTAATCAGTATGGAGTCGCCTCTTTCTGTAGTTTTTATGAGAATGTCCTGAGAAATTTTCATCCACTTTGGTTCAGCGGACATCAAGATAGTAATAATAGTTTTTCCTCCGCAGGTCCCTCCACTCAGATGGCCTCTCCCTTCCCTGCTAGTGGAGGGAAGCAGTCTGGACTTAGAAAGGAAATAGGTGGTCTGTGGTGGGGGCTTTGATGATAATTACACCTCATAGAGTCAACTGTTGCATCATCATAGTAAGCCCAGGGAGCTGTTGCCCAGCAGCATTCTCACACCATCTACCCTAGTGTAGGTAATAGGTCTACGCTAGGACCTCATGCTAGGTTCTCAGCCCATCATGAGATTTTGTGGATTTAATGGCAGGTAGGAACTTATTTAAGTGGATTGGTAATTGCTTTATAATTCCTTGGTAATGACAGCTCGGGGAAGGTTTCACAAGGTCATGATTAGGAGACATGAATTGTTACTGGATGTAGGAATTGTTTCACTGCCCTTAACTTGCTCAAACTGGGGCAGGTTCCAGGAACCTGAACTAAAGATACCTAGTTAAAGCTCTCACTCTTTTTTCCTACCTTTTGTCTGAAAGCCTTGATTTCTGAAGACAGACTGTGGTGTTTGGCATGTTGGGTCAAGACGTGTTTCTATAGGAAATGCTTGCATGTGGCACTGGCTTGGTGAGTCAAGCTTCCTGAGCTTCAGACCCTCAGGTCCTGCCATCTGTCCTGCCCAACACTGTATGGTTTTTCTTTAGCATGGCTTCAGTTTTATTCTCTGCACAAAGCCTTTGGTGGTTCTGTCCCTCTGCCCTCTAGCTTTACCCTCCAGAGTAAGAATCTTTTCTTTTTGGAAGTCAAGAATTTGGCTTCACAGATGGCTTCTCACAGATGCCCTCCTGCCAGCTAAACCAGACTTGTTCTTCCTGCCTCTATGCCTTCTCTCATTCTCCTTCTCTCCTGCTCCAAGCCCCTGTTCTGAGGCTCTGTGGAGTGCCCTGTGTGTACATACTGACTTTTTTTTTTTCCTTGCTTGAACTCTGGTTAGTATGAGCTCCTTAAAAGCAGGAACTGGGCTGGGTGTTGTGGTGACTCATGCCTGTAATCCCAGCACTTTGGGAGGCTGAGGTGGGAGGATTGCTTGAGTCCAGGAGTTTGAGAACAGTCTGGGCAACATGGTGAGACCCCATTTCTGCAAAAAGAAAAAAAAATAGCAGGGACTATTCTTATCTCTTCTCTGGGGTAGCCACAGGAATGGACATTCAAATGATTATAGCCTAGTGGGGGAAGGAGAAGGCAGAGAAAACTGCTCAGCCAGTGAAGTGCAGAGGATAGACATAAGAAAGCATTCCAGGCACTTGGAGACAGCCGAAAAGTATCCATGCTGATTTACATGAGTTAGAAGTCTTTAACTGAATTGTTAAAATTGCCTTTTCTTTGCGCTGTACAATGTCTACTGTACTGTGGGTCATTTAGACAAGATTAAAGACTTAATTAAATCTGGTGTCTGAAGCGCTTAGTAAGCCTTAGTAAAGTTGTGATTGAGGAAACAATACAAATGAACTAGAGATTTGTAATCATGCCACTCATTAATGATTTTATTTCTCTATTGGAATTATTTTTTCTATGTCAGAGGTTAACGTATGTGTATGTGCTTCGGTTGTAGGAAAACTTGAAAATTCCAAAATCCTTAAATCCTTATTTTCCTATTTGAGAGGCTCGTTCAGCAGGGTGTGTGTATGTGTGTGTGTGTGTGTGTGTGTGTGATGTATTTATTATATTATTTTGAAAGCGAATTAGTGTGTTACAGGGATAATGTTAGATACAGCCAAATTGGATGTTTCTATTTGGCAAGGAAGATAGGATTTCTGAAACTCAGGCCTTAACCAGTAGGTTGGAAGATAAGACCAATTGAAGAGTTATGAAATGTGAGTTTTTGTTGCTTCCATTAATTCTGTCTTGGTTTTGTTGTCTCGTTCTTTATTTTTAAAATCTTGTGCCTGAAAGTTGTTGTTGTTGTTTTGCTTAATTATGAAGTAGACATGCATGTTTACATTTATGTAAAATATTTTCTGTGTGAAGTATTTTTTGTTTATTCTCTTAAAAGATCACTATATTTAAATAAAAATGAAGGTCAGCAATACCTTTAACATCTTGGTGGGTTTCATTTTCTTTCTAGAAATCAATGATCAATATAGGTTTCTTTTAAGAACCTTCTGTGCTTAAGCCTAAATAGCTAACTAAATGGATTCCTTTTTAATTTGATGTTTATAGTCATTAGGAAGTATACCTTAGCTTTTAAAAGTATGAAATTCAAAACTAAATCACATCTGAGGCCATTTTACTTGGTCTGAAAAGGTAGGCTTAGTTTTGGGTCGGAGAACCATGCAATGGCTAAACTGAATCCCTAGACATAGCCTGTTGTCATTTTAGTTTACCAGATTCTTTCTGCCTGGAATGCCATGCCACACACACATACACCTCTGACCCCCAGCTGACATTTGGCTAGAAGTGATCCTTCCCTCCTGCTTCCATTCTATACTTTTGTTTCTGCAGTGCTCACATTTACCTGTGGTCATGGCTCCCATGCAAGACTGTATAAACTTTTAGGTGGGCAGTGGCCATATTCCTTTTAAATTCTCTGTAGCATCAATAATGGGTGCTCAATACATTTGGATTGAATTAAACTACATGTTAAGTCTAGAAATCCTCTACCACTTATTCTGCAATATGCTTGTTCCCTCAGATGGCAATAGGAGTTAGACTTGAACCATCTCCGTGGGGAAGCTGTGTTCATCACTGAAGGGAGACCTATCTTCATTAACTATTGCCTCCGTAATGTTATATAACAAACCATCCCAAAACTCAATGACTAATAAGCATTTATTTTGCTCACAAGTTTGGGTTGGCTTTAGACTGGCCTTGGCTGGACAGTTCTGGTCTTGACAGGATCCCTCATATGCCTGGCAGTTGACTGAGGTTCACCTGATCTAGGATGGCTTTGGCCAGCACAGTGGGAGCAACAGTTTTGCTTCATGTCATCTCCAGCAGGAATGGTGATTGATTGTTTTAAGCTAAGTTCTGGCATCTCCAACATGCCAGGCATGTTGTCATGGCAAAGGCAAAGAGGTGTAAGAGTAAGAGAGGAAACAAAATGCCTCTGTCACAATTGCTAAGATGTCATTAGCCAAAGCAAGTTAGAGGGCCAAGTTCAGAATGAAGGGGTGGGGAAATACATTCCACAAAATTGATGGGAGGAGTTGCAAAAGACATTGGAAAGGGTATAGATACAGGGAGGTGGGAAGAATTGGGTTATTAATGCCATCTATTAATAGTCACATGCCGCATGCCCTGTGACTCCACCATGGTTGAGAACACTAGGCCACATGAGCTCTAAGTCCCCTCCCAACTCTGGCATTGTCCCTGGACAGATAAATGAAAGTTCCAGTAGGAATTAAGACATTTCTTTTTTTTTTTTTTTTTTTTGAGACAGAGTCTCGCTAGCGCAGTGGTGCGATCTAAGCTCACTGCAGCCTCCACCTCCTGGGTTCAAGTGATTCTCTTGCCTCACCCTCCTGAGTAGCTGGGATTACAGGCATCCGCCACCATGCCCGGCTAATTTTTGTATTTTAGTTGAGACGGGGTTTCACCATATGGCCAGGATGGTCTCGATCTCTTGACCTCGTGATCCATCCACCCTGGCCTCCCAAAGTGCTGGGATTATAGGTGTGAGCCACTGCACCCGGCCTGAGTTAAGACATTTCTATTCATGGTTCATGCAGAGGACACCAAAAGCAAGCCAATGGCTTCTCTTGGGTTGGCACTCCCTCCTTTATTCACTGTGTATAGTGTGCTTCCCTCTTGCCATTTCTTAATAGGAGCACTATTCCCCTTATATGTTGCTAAGTAACAAGCTCCTCCCCAGAACTTAGCTTAAAACAATCAATCACCATTTTATGTCATAGAATTTGTTTGTTAGGAATTAGGACAGAGCTTGTCTAGGTAGCTCAGCTTCTTGTGGCTTCAACTGAAATCACTCAGTGATACTTAGCTGGCAGATAGGCTGGACTGCAGGGTCCAAGCTAACTTCACTTACATGCCTGGCACCACGATGGGATGGCTGAAACCAGGTTCCTGGAACCTCTGGGCCCATGGATTGTAATGGTGAATTGCTCAAATGTAACAATCTCCTTGGTGAGTCACCAACGTCCTTGACCTATAAGCTGATTATTACTACACAGGTGCTGAAGAACTGCTTCATGGAAAATTTAAATTGACTCACTCTATCTACGATGGGGGAAGGATGGGGTCAAACAACTCCAGTAGAGCAGGCGTTGTGGCATAGGTCAGCCCACTAATTGTAATGAGCTTTGGAGATTCTTTAGCAATTTGACCCACACATACCCTCCATGCCCCTAACGAAGTGCTGGCCTGTGTGTCTGTCCCAGGACACACTCAGAAATTGTCCCACCCCCTTCCCTAGCACTGGTTCCTAAGTGAAGTGCTGGTGACCAAGCTTCCATCAAAAACCTTACTTTGCTTACAAATCTGTTACTAAAACGGCTTTGCAGGTAGACAGGTAAGAGGCGTAGGGCCAAACCCCAACCCTACACTTCCCTGGTCATGGTACGAGTTCCCAGACAGCCTATAGAATTCCAGAGACAGGCTGGATCCTCGGAGGTCAGTTGAGCAGAGCCTGAGCTTATGTTACTAGTGAAAACATCAAAACCAGTCCAGCACTGAAAGAGTAAAAAAATTAGTCCAGATCAAGAGAGTAAGTCAGCTCTGTGCCCCTACCATGCCTCAGATTGTCATAGCCGACACTCAGAAAGCCAGCTGCAATGTCACCAGGAGGAATATTTCTCCCACACTGCTGCAATTGAAAAGCATCAGAACCAATTTTTTTTTTTTTTACCTTGAGAGGGAGTCTCACCCCATCACCAGGCTGGAGTGTAATGCATGATCTCAGCTCACTGTAACCTCCCCCTCGCGGGTTCAAGTGATTCTCCTGCCTCAGTCTCCTAAGTAGCTGGGATTACAGGCAACCACCACCACGCCCAGCTAAGTTTTTTATATTTTTATTAGAGACGGGGTTTTACCATGTCGGCCAGGCTGGTCTTGAATTCCTGACCTAAGGTGATCCACCTGCCTCGGCCTCCCAAAGTGCTGGGATTACAGGCATGAGCCACTGGGCCCGACCAACCATTCCTTTTTTTGAGTGATTACTACTTTCTTTCCAATGACATCTCTATCTTTGCTTTGTTACTCCCAATACCTGAAAAAAAACTTTGTGAATACCCCTAAATCTCCAAAGAAGTGACTGATTAGGCCTGAGCCACTAAATAATGACATTGACAAAATCCAACACTTCCTAAACAGTTTTTTTTTTTTTTTTTTTGACGGTCTCGCTCTGTCACCCAGGCTGGAGTGCAGTGGCATGATCTCGGCTCACTGCATCCTCAAGCTGCTAGGCCCAAGAGATCCTCCTGCCTCAGCCTCCCAAGTAGCTGGGACTGCAGGTGCGCGCCACCCCACCCGGCTGATTTTTGTATTTTTTGTAGAGATGGGGTTTTACCATGTTGCCCAGGCTGATCTCAAACTCCTAGACTCAAGCGATTCACCCACCTTGGCCTCCCAAAATGCTGGGATTGCAGGCATGAGCCACCATGCCTTGCTGGAAAAGAATTTCTTGAGAGCCATTGGAATAGGCATTGTCTCTTCCTCTGGATTTTGCAGGGTGCAGATGTAAGCTTGAAACTGCAGCAGTCAACACCCTAAGAATCAAATTAATGGAAAGGTTCAAATAGTTGAGAGGATAGCAGAGGATGGAGTGGGGACCTTGACTGAGTCATACCTGATCTTCACCCCACCCCAGTGGACTTTTAAAGTTACATGAACCAATAAATATCACCTTATGGTATTTAGATTGGATTATCTGTTCTTGCCAACAAAAGCATATGGACTGGCATAGCCTTCTTTGGTGACCAACTGCATCTCTGAGACCCTGTCTTATTCTAAGTCACCCCATGTGATAGCCTCAGGAGCAACTGAGGGAATCTATTCCTGCTCCTAGGGTATGTGCTGTCAGAGCTGAAAGGCAGGGGCGACACTCACAACCTGTTAGACTTGGAAGAAAAATCAGCCCTTATTGAAAGTCTTTTTCACATGAGGAAATTGAGACCATGAGAAGTGATGAACCCAGCCTGAATCCAGGTACCTGCAACCCCCCTGTTCAGTGCTCTTCCAACTTCCTGTTGGACCAGCAGATTATCTCAGGAAACATTTACTTGGCACAGATGAGCTCTTGGATACCAACTCTATGGCTCCCTGGGCAGCACACCCATTTCTGTTCATGGGGAACCAGCTCCCTATATCACAGTTAGCATTTTAAGAGAGGGCTTGGAGCCATTCATCTTCCCTGATCTCTCATCTTTCCATTTCAAAATGCCAAAAGGGCAGAATTACTACTATTTTACATATTCTTAAGACATGTGATTTTGAATCTTTCCATTTCCTGAGGCTTTCAGAACTGTCCCTTGAAATAGCTCAAGACAGGCACAGCCCTAATGTTTCAGGTTCCAGGAAAGAACATATGTGGACACTCACATACCAAGTGTCTAGGTATTTACATTACAATCAAAGAATAGACTATTTTTGTTGTTTCGCTTTTTGTTTTTTAGTGGGGAGGGTTTTCACTGTGTTGCCCAGGCTGGCTTGAATTCCTGGACTCAAGTGATCCTCTCACCACAGCCTCCCACATAGCTGGGACTATGGGCACATGCCACCACTCCCAGCTAAAAGATTCAATATATTCTATTTGTTTCCCTCAAAAAGGATACTTTCGTAAAGAATAGAAGGCCAGGTTTGAATTTGGAATTTTAGATTCCACAAAGTCTTGTGGTAGCAAGAGGAGAGCAGGGTCCAGCCTCCTGCCAGAACTGCTTCTGTTTTTACCCCCTGCCCATCCCACACTGAGAAGAGCCTCATGTATGCCCATGAGGAAACCCCAGCCCACAGTCTAAGCCCCATCTATCATTCCTCCAAATAACTTTTTGCTGGCCACCCCCAGGCCTGCATGTGCAGGTCACACTCAGAACAGACATGGGCAAGAGGCCTGCAGGTCCAGGAAGCAGGCTCAGGACCACTTGGGTGGGGAACTGTGGTTTCCCAGGTACCTGGAGCATGGTCTAGGAGTGGGGTGTGTCGCTTTGGCCACATAGACATCTTGCTCTGTGGGGACGGTAATGGCCAGACGAGGGCCAGAGTGGGGCCCTCCAGCCTTGGGACCCAGGACAGGGTCTCTCTTGGCCAGGTCCAGGAGTTGCACTAGACCTCCATTCCATCCTCAACAAGGTCCTAAAACTAAGGCTGGGGACAAGGCTGGGCTAGCAAGACTGGGTTTTGTGACCTTGGGCAAGTCCATGACATCTCTGGATCTGTTTCCTCCCTTGTCCCTGAGGGAGCTGGAATGCTTCCACATTCCAGAACCCTCCACAGAATTCAGAAGCAGATTTGAATTCAGACTCCTCACTCCATCTGGCAATGTTGAGACACTGGCCCTAGCCCACCACGGAAGAGAGTCACAGCGGGGAAATTAACTGCCTTTATTTTTTGATTTCCCATCTGGAAACTCCAGTGTGATGGTAGAAGCAGCAGGAAAACCACATCTCCCCTGGCCTTGCAGTAGAGGTGAAGGGGACAAGGCTGACCATGTGCCTGCCTCTAAAGACACCACCCTCGGGTTGATGTTGCCTGTGGGAGACAGGATCCACCTACAGACACCAGGCGATGGTTCACTGGGTCCCAAGCTCCAGCCTGCTGAGTTCTCAACACTCAGGCTCATTAAACAGCTTCATACAAAAACCCAGGTGTATCCCTCCAGCTGGTAACAAATGGGCAAATTCCACTTGAGGTCTGCTGTTGGGGTGGACCTCACCTTGGAGATGTCTTTCCAAAATAAAACTAAGCCCCACTCCAGAAAAATGGTGATGAAAGGCAACTCACAGACATGCAGGACTAATAATCTTATCGAAAAGGGAGCAGCTCAGGCACACAGGAGGACAAGGCTATGCAATATACAGACATGAAAGGAGGGCCACAGGGTATTGTCGGGGGTCAGCAGGAGGCAAGGAGGTAGCGCTCCGGCCAGGAACGCTCTGCCTAGAGACAGCACTCACAGTGGGCCCTAGATGGGGGACCCAGGACAGTATCTGTCTAAGGACCAAGGAGACACCAACGGCTTGCCCAGGTGTGGGCTTGTGCAGGTCACAGTCCTCATGAGTCTCCCGGACAGGAAATGGACATGAATTTGCGAGACAGGGGCCAAAGTACAGAGAGAGCCAAGAGGTCAGGATGGTGCCAGAGATTCTGAAACCACAAGAGCCGCCCCTTTGGGAAACACTGAGAAGAGGAGGCTCATCTCTAGCCTCTGTTTGGGGGAAGCTTGGGTCACATGGGTTCTCAGTACGTTTTCACAGTTAAGTCTCTTCCTGGGCAGCCACATCCACATCAGGCTGGGCTGGGCTGTGGCCAGTCGCGGGGTCCTGTGGCAGATTCAAGGCTGTGAGCCACACCAAGAGAACGTGCCCACTTCCCTGCTTAGTGGTCCACAGGCCCTGAGAGTCCCGAGAGCTGGCTGCCCAGGCTGAGTGAGAATGCCTGCTCCTTTTGGAGGCCAGGGGGCGGAGAGGCCTGTACTCCAGATTCCCCAACAAGATCCAAACATACCAAAACAGCCCCGCAGGTCTATGTGTGTCTCACAGTGCTCAGCCACATTGGCGGCCTGGGTCAGCTACATTCCAGAAGAGGAAGAGCATTGTAACCAGTTGTTTGCCCGATGGTAGCGATGGGAAACAGTTCTCAGGTTGGGCATGTGGAAGGTTTTCCGTACTTTGGCTTAAGACAGGATACAGTGGTCCTAAATTCTTCCAGTCACACTGAGTCAACAGCACGTCTTAGTAGCAGGAATTTGTCCTTGTTTTTGTCACACAAAGATTGGTGGAGACACGGCCAGGACAGTGCATGGCCAGTTTGATGATGGTGAGAAGCTGCTGCCATTCCGTGGGGCGCAGCCCACCTCCTCCTCACAGCCTCAGGTGAAGTAGCGGCAGGGCGTGGAGTCGATATAGCAGTACTGGGTGCATCGCAGGTCTCCATAGGACCTAAGGGAGGCAAAGACACGTTCTAAAAGGCCACCTCTTACCTGCTGGTGACTCCTGGTCAAACCTTATCAAACAGTGGTCAACAGCCAGTGGTTCTATAAAAACTTTTCCCATTCTCATTTGGGGTGAGAGGCCTGGGGGAACTAAATCATGTCTCTGGGATTTTTGCCTTAAGCCCCCAGGCTTGGGGCCTGGGTGGAAGGAGATGGTCACCCTGCTCTTAGCACAGCATCTATAAGAAAATCACCTCCTTCTCAAGGTCTGAAAAGTTACAATGCTCCATACTGACAAAAATGTCCTGTATCTGTGAAGCTACTGGCCAGATGTGGCTATTGAGCTCTTGAAATGTAGCTACTGTGACTGAGTAACTGCATTTTTTTCCTTTTCTTTGAGACAGAGTTTCACTCTGTCCCCCAGGCTGGAGTGCAGTGGTGTGATCTCGGCTCACTGCAACCTCTGCCTCCTGGGTTCAGGCGATTCTCCTACCTCAGCTTCCCGAGAAGCTGGGATTACAGGTGCCTGCCACCATGCCCAGCTAATGTTTGTATTTTTAGTAGAGGCGTGGTTTCACCATGTTGGCCAGGATGGTCTTGAACTCCTGACCTCAGATGATCCACCTGCCTTGGCCTCCTGCAGTGCTGGAACAGGCGTGAGCCACAGTGCCTGGCCTGAATAGCTGCATTTTAAGTTTATTTACAATTACTTTAAATTTGAACAGAGGCCTGTGAGTGGGGGCTACCATATTTGGCAGTGCAGTTTATACCTCTGTAGGCCAGAATGATCATCTGAGACAGGGTGTTAAACCTCACACGCACAGTCACAAGCATCCCTCTGAAGCTTCTGGGGAGTAGCTGCATAACCACAGTGAGCATGGGGGAGCCCTCAGCTCTACTTGATCCTACACTCTATCTGATCGTCTACACTCATTTGTCTCCGTGGAGCCATGAAGAGCCAACTCTCCAGCAGAGGTCTATCAGGGATCTTCCTTCCTTCAGGGAGAGGGGCACTGCACATCCATGGAGTGGGGTCCTGGCTGAGCCTAAACGGGCTTGGAGTCTGGGGGAGACTATAGGTCTGTAGTTCTCCCAGCCTGGCTGAACATGCTAATATGTGAGTGTTAGGGAGACCCCCTAGGAAGAGAGCAGAGAGTGGGCAATGGAGGGACAGGCATGGCTCCCCAGCTTGCCAAGGGCCCAAGTCTGAGTCTATAAGAAGAAAAGGGATGGGAGCAAAAGCTGAAGAGACTGGACTCAAGAACAGAAGAGGTTGGAGATACCAGTAGGATCCACTTGGAACCAAGGGAAGAGCATGGCAAGGCCTGGATGGAAAGGAATGGCCTCCCCATTTTCCTGAGAACATTGTACAATTCTGATTCTGTAAGGACTGGGGAGACATGTATCTTCTGCACCTTAGAAGGAGCCCAGGGGTTACAATCTGGGCATCGAATCAGCACCTCATGGGATGGTGGCCCTCAGTTGGCTTGGCAGATGCCAGCATGAAGCCAGGACACATGGAATACTTGTCCTGAGCAACATAAATAGCCACTGAGGAGTCTCAGAAATAACTAGAGGGGTCCTTGGAGGGAGCAGTTTCGTGGAGGGGCCATGAGCTTGCAAACTCAGATATTAAGGCTGATTTGATCTCACTTGCATTCACAGGCATGCCTGAGGGATGGGCAGCGTGTGCCAGGGAAGTCAGGTTAGGGAGACGTATGGATTCTTTGAAATGTGCTGAGACCTTTACTCTCCACTGGGCTTCCCACCTGGGCCCACAGCCCAGGAGACTAAGTGGTCACAGTGACTGCTGGGTTTCAGGGCTGCTCATACAGGGCAGCAGCTGATCTCAGAGACTGCATTTCCCCTCTGGGCCTCGGACAGAGCAGGTGGCTGTGTGTGCCATGGCTCAGCCTCAGTGGCACGCAGGCAGTGCTGACCAAGAGGGCACATGATGGGTGGGGAGCATGTGTTGTGTCATTCATCACCATGCCTCAGTGTCTAGAAGGCACTAGGAAATGGAGAGGCACTCAAAATATTTGTGAAGGAAAGAAGAAAAGCAAGGAGGAAAGCAGGAGAAAGAGGGAGAAGGGGGAGGTGGGAGTCATCCCTACCCAGGGAGATAGGTCTCGCACGTCAGGTAGCCAAAGTCAGAGCCATCACAGTCCTCCACACCCTCATGCCGGTGACCGTCTCCACAGTAGGCACGGTGACAGCCTGAGGGGACATAGGAGGCGCAGTCCTGAGAAGGAGCAGAGGTGCCAGGCTTCCCTCAGCTTGTAAGGACCATGCAACCCAAGGGATCCCCGCTAAATGCTGTACTGCTGAAAGAACTTGCCTCAGACTCCTCCAGGGACTGCCCCTCAGGCTCTGGTCCCACACTGATGTGCTATGGGACAAGAATGAGGAAACCCTGCCTCTGGCCCCACCTAACCACTTACTAGCTGAGGGGTGGCGAGACTCCAGGTGGTTATCTGCAAAACTGGGACACTGACATGACCTCCACCTCATAGAGCCAGTGTGGGGGTCCTGGAAGTGAGCACTGGGAGACTACTGATCCCCAGTGAGGATGCATGGGGACTCATTGGTCAACAGAGAGCTTCTGTGTGACACTGGTGAGCCCACCCTTGGGTCCCTGGGGAGCCACATGATCTTCAGCAAAGACCTCTGCTTTCACACGACAGGAGGGTCTTGGAGTATGGACCCCAGCATCATTTTCACAGTGCGGGAGAGCCCATTTGCTCCTTCCTACTGTAAGAGCTCCTATTTGACACTGTGCACCAGAGGAAGAAGGGACTCTGGGCTGGGCCAGTCTCCTAGGGGATGCCGTCCCTGGAGCTGTTGGGAGACAGTGAGACCACGCTGAGATAATCAGCAGCATCTCCCGACACCCACTCTGCCCTGTCATCCTTCCCCTGAACATTTTTTTTTTTTTGAGAGAGTCTCACTCTGTCACCCAGCCTGGAGTGCAGTGGTGCAATTGCAGCTCATTGCAGCCTTGAACCCCTGGACTTAAGCCATCCTCCCACCTCACCCTCCTGAGTAGCTGGGACTACAGGTGTGCACCACCAGGCCTGGCTAATTTTTTTAAATTTTTAATTATTTTGTAGAGATTCGGTCTTGCTCTGTTGCCCAGGCTAGTCTTGAACTCCTAGGCTCAAGTGATCCTCCAACCTCAGCTTCCCAAAATGTTGAGATTACAGGCATGAGTCACTGTGCCCAGCCTCCCCAGAGCTTCTTGAGAGCAAGGACCATGACTTTGCATCCACACCCACCCAGCCAGGAGCCCAGCCTGGCTCTTTAGAGGAGGGGCTTAAACCAAACTCTCTAAATGAATTCTGTGAACAGTGGTTGAACCCTTACTCTATCCAGATAATCCCTGCACATGTTAGCTAATAGGATCTCTAGGGACTCGAGCAGCCAGCACATTTCACAGGTAAGGAAAGTGAGGCTCAGAGCTGTAAACTGACCGCCATCACCCCACCCACTGTGTGGCCTCTGCCTTGAGCCTGAGGGTGGTTGGTGGTTCTCAGAGCCTGCATTCAATCTCTGTTGACTCTTCAGCTCATGCTTTCCACCACAACTCCTGGTTTTGTTACTTGATTTAAAGAAGAAAAAACAAGCAAACCTTCCAGAGCTTGCTGCCTACCAGTTAACGCAGCAGCCCATGAGGCTGATGAAAGCTCTGGCTGGCCCAGCTTCCTCTATGGAGGGCTTTGCCACTCGAGCTCTACCTGGTAAATGAGCCCCCATTCAGATTCTTGGCCTCTCCCTTTTGCCTTTCACTCCTCCTTGCAAAGTGAGAGCCCATCGCCTTTATCTTCTGCACCTGTAGCATGGATTTTGCTAAGATGTAGGACTGGAAGGACCTGGTGGCTACATTTTAGGATAAAGAAGGTCTAACTGGGGGAGGACCCTTCACATCCATCCCTGGTGAGGTGCTTGGGTGGTGGGAGAGTTAACATTTGGGCTGAAATTGGGGCAGCAAGGGCTAGGGTAGATGGCACAAGACAGCCTGGGTACACCCTTATCTGGGTCTAGAATGGTCCCAAAGCATCACAGCTGGTGTTCAGGGCTGGTCCCCAGTCCCACCCCTCTGCTGCTCAGGCCTCAGGTCCTCCTGGGCTGGACCTCACTCACTGATGCAGTCGTCACCCACATCGTTGTTACCGTCGTCACACTCCTCCCCAGGCTGCAGGAGCCCATCCCCGCAGGTGCTGCGCTGGTCTACAGTGTAATCCACAGGGTAGAGAGGGGTCAGCTGGCCAAGGAAGCACACAGCATTAACTGGAGCATGGCATGCCCAGGCAGCCGCAGGCAGGGAGGTCACTGGTTCTGGGTCCCACAGCATTCCTGCGGGGCATGCCTTGACTTCCTCCCAGGGGTGGGAAAAATACTCCTTTCTTGTCACCTAGAGCTCTGTAGCTGGGTGAATGCTGGGTCACATCAAAATGGCAACCTGGCACGCAGGGATATGGAGACCATCTGGAACCTTGGCTCCAAGAGGGTCAAGGTAGGAGAATGGAGGGCTTCTCAGAAACAGTTTGAGGGAGGATGCTCAGCCCTCCTATGTAGATAGACTACAGAAAGCCCAGGCCCAGTGGGGTGGCCTTCCCTTCCTTTAATGGATACATCTCTTTCCTGGGCAGGGAGTATGTCCTGAGGTGATGGCCTGGGGGTACCTGGATGGGGAGCCAGCCAAGGCTGTCCTTGAAGTAGAGAGATCTCTGGTCTCTGCGGAAGGCAATGGCATTTTGGGTGTTCAGCCTCTCAAGCTCCTCCTGGTTGTTGACCACAAAAATCTGCCAGAGAACACAATGGTGAGGATTCCAGAAAACAATTCTGCAGGGGACAGGGAAAAAGCTGGCAGAGGAAACCATCTCTATCCTTGGGCTGCTCAACAGTGGGAAGAGGGATTTGCACATTACACTCTAGCATTCCTTCTGAAGGTAAGTGTCTTGATTCCCACACCTTCTCAATGCAGTTCCTAATGTCTGAGTTTGAAACTAAAATATTCACATGGATTTAACACTTAAATATTTAAAATGCTCCCAAGACTTAAATCAAAAGGCAATGTCATATAGTCAAGTAATTTGACATCTGGAAGTGATTCTTAAAATTGTCATACTCAAAGATGTTCTTTACAGTATTATTTACATTAGTAAAAAGCTTGGGGGTGGCCAATAAACAATATGTTGCTTAAACACCAACACCGATTAAATAAATCGTAGCCCAGTCACACTGAATGGATGATTATGATGAATTGATGTCCAAAGTTTACTTCAAAATAATCCAACAGAGGATGGGCAGTAGTGAGTGGGCATGAAGAGAAAACTAGGATACAAGGCTCGCCATGAATTAATCATTATTCAAGTTGGGTGATGGGTACCCTGTAATAGTTCACTACACTATTCTGCTTTTATATGTATTTGAAATTTTCTCTTAAAAAAGCTTAAAATGTTATTTCTAGAGGGTGGAAACATGGCAGGATTTCAACTAAAATAACAAAGCACAACATTTTAATACAATATAATCTCAACCATATAAAAGTTAGATTTTAAAAAGACAAAGAAAATGCCCCCAAAATGGACTCACAATCAAATGGACAGTTTGGTTTTCCTCTTTTGATTTTCTCATATTTTCCAATTTCCTATAATGAACGTGTACCCAGAGTCATGAAAGAAAGTAAGTTTTACTGAAAGGATTTTACAAAGCCCCATAAGGATCAGATGAGAGGTCCTCACAGATAACCACCCTAGACTTCTCCCAGAAAGCCTTACCACAGGAACTCGCGGGGAACTGGGCCCATACACGGATTCCCCGTAGGAAGGGTTATTCACATTCAGAGGGGGTCCACAAAGACATCTTCCTGGAGGCCCGGGAAATCCTCTTTCCCCTTTGGGTCCCATTATAAGTTGTCCTAGGAAGCAACAGACAGCTGTATTACTAGAGCCAAGGAAGAGAAGACCAAACAACCCAGGGAGATGTGAGCGATCTATGCGACAGAAAAAAGGTTAAAGTCCACAGCATTTCAGGGTATGCCTGAGGGAGAGGTTAAAGAAATGCTTTTAGCCGGGCACAGTGGCTCACGCCTGTAATCCCAGCACTTTGGGAGGCTGAGGCGGGCGGATCATGAGGTCAAGAGATCAACATCATCTTGGCCAAAATAATGAAACCCCGTTTCCACTAAAAATACAAAAATTAGCTGGGCTTGGTGGCGCGCACCTGCAGTCCCAGCTATTTGGGAGGCTGAGGCAGGAGAATCGTTTGAACCCGGGAGGCAGAGGTTGCAATGAGCCGAGATCGTGCTACTGCACTCCAGCCTGGTGAGACTCTGTCAAAACAAAACAAAAAAATAGATGCTTTTGATCCAAGACATGGAGGAGATAAGGTGAGAAAAATAGTTGTGAGGAGACAGCTTCCCTCTCCTTCCTGCCTTGAAGACAGTCAAAATGTCTGGTGCTGCAGCAGCCATGTTGCCAACAGGAAGTCACAAACATGAGGAGATAAGACAACATGCAGGAAAAGACAAAAGGCTAATGGGGTCTGGGGCCCTGACAGTGACAGTCAGAGGCTGAATCAAAGCCAGCTATTGTCTACCTCTGGATTTCTTTTTTTCTTTTTCTTTTTCTTTGTTGTTGTTGTCGTTTTTTTGAGACAGAGTTTTGCTCTTATTGCCCGGGCTGGAGTGCAATGGCACGATCTCGGCTCACTGCAACCTCTGCCTCCTGGGTTCAAGCGATTCTCTTGCCTCAGCCTCCTGAGTAGCTGGGATTATAGGCATGAGCCACCATGCCTGGCTAATCTTGTATTTTTAGTAGAAACAGGCTTTCTCCATGTTGGTCAGGCTGGTCTCGAACTCCCGACCTCAGGTGATCTGCCTGCTTTGGCCTCCCAAAGTGCTGGGATTACAGACATGAGCCAATAGAATCTTTACAGAATAATTTCTGGGTGAGGGTTTCTTTCATTTCTTCCGGAAGAAAATAGAATGTTTTCTATTTTACCCTCCCCTGGTGCTGAAGAAGTCAGGACATGTCTTGAAAAGATATGATCAGAAAATGTATTCCCTAGCAATGTAGAAAAACGGTGAGGGTAGTACCTTGGCTTTTAAAGGCCCTGATGCCCAGGATACATTCCAGACCAAGTTCCACCAAGGCTTCTGAAAACTGAACTGAAAGTAGGCAGCATCCACACTTTTATTTATTTATTAAAAATATTTTTTTATCACGTTAGCATAAGGCATCCCCTTGTTTTTTTGTGTTTTTTTTTTTTTTTTTTTTTTTTTTTTTTTTTTTTTTGAGACTGAGTCTCACTCTGTTGCCCAGGCTGGAGTGCAGTGGTATAATCTCAGCTCACTGCAACCTCTGTCTCCCAGGTTCAAGTGATTCTCCTGCCTCAACCTCCCGAGTAGCTGGGACTATAGGAGCGTGACACCACACTTGGCTAATTTTTCTGTTTTTAGTAAAGACAGGGTTTTGTTGTGTTGGCCAGACTCGTCTCAAACTCCTGAGTTCAACTGAGCTACCCACTTCGGCCTCCTAAAGTGCTGGAATTACAGGCGTGAGCCACTGCGCCTGGTCAGGCAAATTTGTGCCAAGGTTGAGAACTGGTCCATTCCTCTGCCAGATCATCTTCTCTTCATCCTCCATCCCTCCCAGCTGCCTCCTAACTGCCTTCTGATCTGGGTTCAAACATCATTTCCTGAGGGAAGTCTTTTTGAATCCTCAGACTCTGTCATGCACACCTGGGATACACTATCATGGTTTCCTGCTCCTTTTCACAGCACTTCTCTTTGTTTATGATTCTATGTATTTTGGGATTATTCCATCAAGGTTGATCTCCAGTAGAATATGGCTCCACAGGGACAGGGCTAGTGCCTGTTTTCATCCACCAGTGCTGACACAAAGTAGGGGCATGGAAAACGTTTGATGATTGAATGAATGAATGCAGACTAACTGGAGAGAAAAAGTCTTCGGAAAAAGCTAGAAGTCACATTCTGGCTGGCAGGAAAGTACCAGAGCAAGAGTCATCCAACAGGAAGTGGGGAAAGAGAAGAAAAGATGGAGACTGAGAAGAGAAATAAGTAAGGATCCCTTCCTTGGGAAATGGGGGGAGGGGCGGGTTTGGAGGCCAGGCAGTCGTTGGTGTCAAGTAGTATGACATCTGGGGCAGCCAGGGGTTGGGAACACAGTTCACAGATCCAGGAGGGCAAGAAATAAAATGACCCCGGGGAGAGATCCGGCCAGGACACCAGGGAAGCTACTATAACCAGAGAGGGAGACTGAACCATCCCAAGCGGATTGACAGGTGTTCCTACAATCAGAATGCTGAACAGAGCGAGGGGAAGGAAGCTTTGCCAACATCTTATCCTAAGCTATGATTGTTTGTTCTAACAAGAAATGCAAATATAATTCTGTGGGAAGAGCTCCAGTCTGTGTTCTGATATTTTCAGAAGAGCCCAGAGAGACAGGGAATCCACCAGCCTAGGAAAATTATGAGTAATTAAGTACTTAGGGAAATTGAAGTGGAAAAGCTCTGTGATCAAGAATGTGAGGGTGGCATTGGAGCAGCCTTCCAACTGCTCTGTGACCCCACCAAATCCTCCAGAACTGTGGCCTGAGACGGAGTCAGGAGTTGGTCCCATTAGCTGCTGATGAATGGTGGGGTTGAGATTTGAATTCATGTTTGACTTAACACTATGCTGTTCAAAAGACAAATGTCCAAGAATACTGATGCTCTAGGAAGCTGGCAATTCCCAGGTACCACGCTGATTCACTTATACTCTGTCTGGGTACAGGAAGGACTCAGCCAAATTTGTTATTTGATTATTGCAAATTACATCCTAAAAGCATTTTGTCTTTATTCCCTCCCCACCCTTCCCACCCCTTAGCCCCTCTTTCCTTGTGACTTAGGTAATTACAAAGCTCTCACCCTTTCCACCTCCCTCAGCACCATCCGTTCCCACAGAGTTGGGCACCAAAACTCGAGGTCACCTCCCAACAGGATATGGCAGGGAGCCTGCTGCCACCACTACAGTTTCCCTGCAGCTTCCTCCCAGCTGCTGGAGGGCATCCGTTAGCCCTGCCTGTTTTCTGCCAGGCCATGCTGAAGGACATAGCAACCTGAACTTCCCCACGCCAACCTCTGGGAGATCATGTCTCAGCCTGGTTTCATCTCTACCCGCTGCAGCCAGAGGACCTGGCTCTCCATCTTCACCCAGGCAGCCTTCCACTTCCATTGGCTGCCTTGATGGGAAAAGGTCAGGAGTGAGGAATCTAGCAGAAGGCAGAGGAACCAGCACAACCACCTCCAGAGGCCGCCTGGCTGACAGTCACAGGAGTCACGGACCGATTCTGGATCAGAGTGGCCTGTAGTCACTGCTGTGACCTTGCAGGCATCACTTCTGCTTGAGGTTCAAGATTCGTATCTCTAAGGGGAGGGTAGGACTAGACCAGGGTGTTTTCACCTGTTGTCTGCAGAGGCCAAGGCTACCTCACAATGGCTCTGCAGCAGGGGTTCTGGAACCCTGGGAAATGAGGTGCAAAACCTTGGGTGTAGGTATACAGTTTCTTTCCTTCTGAGAGTGGGTTTGGGACTTTTAACAGACTGTCAAAGGTAGTGTCGGGACCACTTTGAGGGGCCTGTTCCAACTCTGGATGATTATCCAACTGGGCCCAGGCACAGGGCTATCTCTTTTATTTATTTATTTATTTATTTTATTTATTTATTTTTGAGATGGAGTCTCACTCTGTCACCCAGGCTGGAGTGCACTGATCCAATCTCAGCTCACTGCAACCTCTGCCTCCTGGGTTCAAGCTGTTCTCCTGCCTCACCCTCCTAAGTAGCTAGGATTACATGCGTGCGCCACCATACCCGGCTAATTTTTGTATTTTTAGTAGAGACAGGAGTTTCACCATGTTGACCAGGCTGGTCTCAAATTCCTGACCTCAAGTGTTCTGCCTGCCTCAGCCTCCCAAAGTGTTGGGATTACAGGCGTGAGCCACCATGCCTGGCTAGATATCTCTTGTAAACTCCTTCCCTGCCCTCTCTCCTACCCCTCCAAACTTTTCCAGATAGCAGGATTATTTATTGCCCTATCTTCTCTTTTTCCTCTTCATCCCCCTTACTCAGGAAGGCTCCTCAGAAAGGAATTGGCTCAAAGGAAGGGAGGAGACATCACTCCAAAGAGATGACCCTACCCTGCTTGGCTCCTAAGGAGATGGGCTGTGAACCCACAGAGCCCCTGTCTGGGAGCCCCTGAAGGAAGCAGCCCTGTGCACTCACCTGCCAGGTGCCACTGGGGAAGTGATGCTGACTCAGCCACAGACCCTGCCCTTCAAGGATATAGCAGGAAGATGAAACACATCTGCAGAAACGTTACCAATGGAGGGGCCATAACAGAGAGGCAATATGTGATCAGGGCTCAGGGGAGGGTGATCTATCCTGTTAGGGGCCAAGAAGGCCTTACTGAAAAGAGAGCTTCGAAGGAAGAGAGATTTTGTTGGATGGGAGGCAGGTAAGAGGAGTGCCATGTCAGGCCACGTGAACCCAGAGAGACCATAGGAATAGCTCCAGCTCCACAGATGGCTAGCTGTCCTCTGAAGGGTAGAGGTCAGGGTGGCTGGGATCGGGCAGAGGCTGGCTAGTCCAGGAAGAGCGAGGTGGGCATACTGGGTGGAAGAGAGGGAGCTGGAAGGCCAGGGACAAAGAGGACGACTCTGCAGGGCCTGCTGACAGGACAGGATTGCAACACACTGAAGACTAACAAGACAGGAGAAACAGCAGGCACCAAGGAGCTGTTGACAGCTCTGGCCGAGCCCTTCTCATCCATTCCCCAGCCCCAGGAGAAAACCAGAGTTCAAGTCAGGTGAGGGCTGGCCTTTACGAAGAGATAAACACAGTGAGACCATTAAGATCTTAGTCTGCTGAGGACATCCTACACATCCACCCATCGCATGCCCCTGGACTACTCCTCAGTTTTGTGAGCTCCTAGGTACCCCAATGGCCAAGAGAGTCCCTTCTGAAGGCACAACCCAGACCTCAGGCCATGCTGTCAGTCTCTGGGGTTGGTAGCTCATAGTCATAGGGCTCTAGGAGGACATCATGCCTTCAAGAACCAAGGAGGATGAGAACTAGTTGAAAGGACCCCCATTCAGATCATCCAGCCAACTCCAGAAATGAATTATGGAGTGTGGGCATATGGCCTGGACTGCATCTCCAATCTCCCCTAACAGCATGGAAACAGCTGCAGCAACATAAGTTACTACCATACTAACCAATGTTTGTTCTCTTAGTATTTCCTTCCTCCTCTCCCAATTTAAAGGACACAGCAAGAGTTTGTGTTTTCTCGCCCTTGCTAAAAGCAGGTACTACTGGAAACAAACTTGCCTTTCTATTTTCTGTTCTCTGAAGGACAAAGCTCCTAACTGGGGTGCTAGTATAGGGGGTCAGGGATGGAAGAGGAGAGACTTCCCTAGGCATGGACAGGAGAGGGACCCCTTGTGCCCTGGGGAAGAGACAGGTCTCAGAAAGAACAGCTGTGGGGTGCTCTTTGGGAAGTTGAACTGGAGGGACCAGGACTCCCAGCCTTGAAAATGTTCTGATACCCACGTATGGCATGAGGACAGCAGCCAGCAGCTATCTGTGGACCACAGGGACTTGGACAAGGACAAGTCTATTTCTATTTCTACTCTATTTCAGATGTGAATAGAGTAGACCAAAGGCTGGAGGGACCTTCCCTGCCATAATTCACCAGGATCTTTGCCCAACCCTATCATGGCAGTTGAGGGAGTAGTGAAAATCGTAATAATGCCTGAATTAAATTTTTTGGCATCCTAACAGGTTGGACTCTCTGAGCCAGATTTAACTTCATTTAAAGGATCTAACAAAATACGACATTTCTTTCCCATCCCACGATGCGGCTGCAAATATATTTCCATAAACACAGGAGGAGGGGGAATACACTATGGAATTGCAAATGTCTTCATTTTCTTAAGAAAAAAAGCTAGAATAAAAATTGTTTGGATTCCTTTTTTATAACTGAAGACAAAAACTATTGCACAGTCAACAAATGAGTTTCCTGATACCGTCTTTATATAGTTGATGTGCTGTGAAAGCCCCTACCATCAGCTGATAAGGGAACAAAATAAAGGGCTTAGCTCCCCCCAGCTTTTTTTTTTTTTTTTTTTTTTTGCAAGCAGAGTATGCCCTTTTCCATAGTGGACTTTTAATTTTTTTTTATTTCATTTTAGTAATTTCTTTCTATATCTATTTTTTTTTGAGATGGAGTTTTCGAGACAGCACGATCTCAGCTCACTGCAATCTCCACCTCCCAGGTTCAAGTGATACTTCTGCCTCAGCCTCAGAGTAGCTGGGATTACAGGTACATGCCACCATGCCAGGCTAATTTTTGTATTTTTAGTAGAGACGGGGTTTCACCATGTTGGCCAGGCTGGTCTCAAACTCCTGATCTCAAATGATCCAGCCACCTTGGCCTCCCACAGGGATAACAGGCGTGAACCACCATGCCTCTTTATATATCTATTGCAAACAAATAATGACTCTTTTATAACACTGTAAGATGGAAAAACAACGTTACCTTTACTTCTAGGTTTAAGAGAACTGCTTGAAGCCATGAAACTTTTTTATCTAGAAAAAGGTATTAGTTGATGAAATATATTCCTGTTATTTTTCACTTAAGGTATAAATGACATCATTAATGCACTTTTTTTCTTACGCTATTTGTTCTCCAGAATGCTAAAACAAATTCAGAGTGGAATTTATCTCTCTTGCATAAAAGTTGAATGAGCTAAACTGTGGAGAAATTATAAAGTTGGAGTGCCTCTGGTAGTTTCTAACTTGAAACACAAGCCATCTCTGCTGGCATCTCCTTGTGTCCTCTCTGGAAGGCTGGCCAGTACTGCAATAGTGGATCAAGTGAAGCAGTGTAGCTCTTACCTGCAGATGGGGGCCCTGGGGGCCCTGGGGAGCCTGGACGGCCAGGTTGACCAGAAGGCCCAGGCTTGCCCGGTGGGCCCGTAACTCCACTGTCCCCTTTCTGTCCCTGACAGAGAGAAAGGCAGAACCTGTTACGAAAGCATGACATAGCAAGCTTCCTGCCCCATTTTGTCACTAAATCAGAGATCACCTTGCACTTAAGGAGAGCCCAGTGGGGGATGCAGCTCCAGAGGGCTTGACCATCAATCAAGCTCCTAAGAAGCTTGGGGCAAGTGACATTTGAGATAATGATGGTTACAAATTTGCAGACCTTAGTTCTTGCTCTGTCCTACAAATGTGGCACATGGCAGCTAAAAGGAGCTAGTCCAATCTACTCCAGGCCCCAGGCGGATGAGGAAATAGAGGCCTAGAAAAGAGGTATTTTCACTCATTGGCTTCCCATTGTCTCAGGATTAGCTCCTTACTGCAGCCTGTGAAGCCCGGCATGGCCAGGCTTTCCAGCCTTATTCCAGTCTTTTGGAATGAGCTAAATTGTGGAGAAATGGTCTTCAAGAGCACCATGTCTATTATCTCCCTTCCCAAGACCCTTCTCTCTGCCCCAAACCCTCCTCCTTCCCCACTGCCTAGTTAACTGCCACTCAACCTTTGGCTCTCAACTCAAATGCCCTTATGGCAAAGCCTTCCCTGACCTTCCTGGGCGGAGTCAGTTCACCCCACCATATGCTCTCATAACTCAGCCTGTTTCCTTCATGGCGTTTATCCCAGATCGTAGCATATGGATTATTTGTGTGGTCATTTCATCAATATCTCCCCATAAGACATACTCTCCCTATGGGCTGGAATTTGTCTAGCTCACCTCCTTTCCCCAGATGAAATGAGGGAGGAGAAAGACGCTAGAAACACAAAGGTAGGCAGCTTTGCCGATCTGTAAGTCCAGAGGTTTCACCTTGACTATGAGACTCCAGGTAACTCATGTCATTGCTTTGTAGCTCAGTTTTGTCATCTTTAAAATGGGGCCAGTAAATTTACACCCATATAGGTTTGTTGTGAGACTAACAAAGATCTCAGAGGTGAAAATATGGTTTGCACACAATGAAGAGCTACGTGGGGCAAGCCAATTATCACAGCAACTGGCCTGGTTCCATCTATTTCATGCAGTTAAACAAGTCCTGATTTTATTTATAAAAAGGCACACCTGTGGCTACAGCTGTTCCACATGGAGTGTCCTCTTTGCTGCCTATTCCGGAAGCATCATGAGCAAAGACTGGGCTCTTGGTTCTCCCTCAGGGTTGCCCTTAGGAGTCACACCGAAGCCGAGGCTGCTGCATGCTATCCACTATGCCCCTGAGCAATTTGCTAACTGTCCGTTCTTGCCTCAGGCCTAATCAAAGCAATGATTGATACCTGACATTTTTGGCCTGGTTCTTCCTACTGCACTTGTGCCTTGGCAGGCTTGCCCTGATGAAATATAATCTTCCTCAAATCTGGGAAGCAGGCATGCCAGGGACTCCTTTCCAGCTACCATGGTGACAGGTGACCTGCCACCTTGTCCACATGACACTGGGGGCCCTCTCAGCAATGTTCAAGGAGTTCTTGCGCTCTCAATATGGGACCTGGGAGGTCAGAATTTATTTCCGATTCCATGTTTATGGAGGGAGTTCTTAAGCCTCAGCCCAAGCTGAAGCATTCCCTGCAGTAACCAAGCTGGGTCCCAGGATGGCAAAGGAAGTCACACTGTCTTAATATAGCCACAGTTCAGGCTTGTTTTTCTAACGGCCATGTCAGCTGGTTCTGAGCACAGGAAGTGCCAAAGCTTGAAGGAGGTGGAAATGCTCCTTGATTCTGACACCAGCAGTAATGGAATATTCCGCTTATCGGTCATCGCTCAGAATGAGCCACGTCTCTATCAGCAGGACTCACTGAGCAGAGCTTTCCAGGAAAGACGTTCTTAATTCCTTATTTGCCACAAAGTTGGGTGATCTCTCTCAAGGAAATTGTTCCTCAGTTACCAAAGCTTTTTTTTTTTTCATTTTAAACAGACATTGCAGGAGAGGATTTTTTTTTTTTTTTTTTTGAGAGATAGAGTCTTTTTCTGTCACCCAGGCTGGACAGAGTCTTGCTCTGTCCCCCAGGCTGGAGTGCATCTTAACTCACTGCAACATCCGCCTCCCGGGTTCAAGCTATTCTCCTGCCTCAGCTTCCCAAGTAGCTGAAACTATAGGCATGTAATACCATGCCCAGCTAATTTTTGTATTTTTTAGTAGAGATGGGGTTTTACTATATGTTAGCCAGGCTGATCTCAAACTCCTGACCTCAGGTGATCCACCTGCCTCAACCTCTGAAAGTGCTGGGTTATAGGCATGAGTCACCGTGCCAGACCAAGATTTTAATAATAAAGTCCACAACTGCTTTTCTGGGCTTGCCTGGAGGCAAGTCCTGAAGCATGAAGGTAAGAGAAGAAGTGATGTGGGGAAAACTGATCTCAACCCAACGCTAGATTCTAACCCTGGCTCTGAAACTAGCTGAATGGAGGGGTCCTGGGCAAGCAAATCCACCTCCTTGGCCCTCAGCTTCCTTGTGAATAACCTGAGGAGACTGGATTAAGTGGCCTCTGTAACCTTCTGGCACAGAAATTACTATCCGAAATTCCTTCTGAATTTCTGATTTTTGGCTTTGGAATGACTTAACAATAACTTGCAGAGACTCTCAGCACTGCTGGCCCAACAAACAAAGAGTATGTGAGACTCTATGCTAGCCTATTAATTCATGATAAAAACGAAGTACCCCAGCAGGCTTCTAGGGCTAACAACTCGTTATCTGCCGACTGAAATGGCACCAACACCGAGGGTTTTCAGCATTCCCGGGTTGTTTGCAACGTCTTGTCGAAAGCGTGGGCTCATTTCTCTAACTTCTCAGAGCTCCCAGATGTGGTTTTAGTGTAGCTTTTACAATTCTAATGGAATCAGTCTCAGCAGGCTCAAGAAATGGCCTTCCTGGCTTTGGTTATCACCAGGAACAAGGAAAAGACCAATACTGACCGAGACAGAAGGAAGCCAGGAGGCTTCTTGAACCCAAGCTTAAAATATTATGGATGGAAATCATTAGGTGGGGATAAAGTGATATCAGAAAAGATTTCTCCCCTATTTTTTTTCCTTTTTTATCTGAGCCTACTTTTAAGAAATTGGTATCTGTGGCATCATTGTGAAACCATTACCATGTTACTCATGATCAAACTTTGAAAACAGGACTGGAAGACTGTAACTTCAGAAGTCACCGTGCAGTCTAAATTATCCAGGTTGGAGCCTGTGTTCTTTCTAAATTGACTGAGAAAAGACCAGAATTGACTTCATAGTGTTGTTATGTTTCTGAACCCTGGTTGCACATTAGAATCACATGGAGCTTAAAAAAAATAGCCAAACACATGCCGAAAGCTCACTCCAGGTCTTTGGAAAATAAGGCCTAGATATGGAGTCAAGGAGTAGCGAACTTGGTACTACAACCATTGCTCCTGATGTGGGGGAATCTGCACATCTGTATTCAATCACCAGCCCCACCCCCAGGTGATCTTGATGTAAGACCAAGTTTGTGGGCCACAGATCCAGCATAAGGAACTAATTAAAAGAATGGGAAAAGCTTCCATCCAAAGATGTTTACCTCTCAGAATTAAATATAAGACATCCAAGGCTGTCTCTAGAGCAGTCATGTCACATCACATGGCTTAACACAAGAGCCTGCTGACCAGAGGGAGTTCCGAATGAACAACTGCCTTAAGTGCATTAAGAAACCCAAGAGAAATGGTCACTTACAAATTGCAGGCCTGAGTAGGGGAAAACCACCCTATTGTTGAGACCCAGAAGACCCCTCAACAGCAGGAAAATATCTAGGCTTATCTTCAAAACTCCATTTGTGTCTAGGACACTGAAGCATAAAATAGGTTTTCTGGGTAAATGACCGTATCTGGCTTCCACTCCTAGCTGCTTTGGTTGAGACACCCTTGTTTTCATGAACCAAATATCCACTCTTGCTTCCGGCCTTGGGCACAGTTTGAATGGAGCATTGTATCTCATCCACTTCAAACTATGGCTAGCCCAGAAATGCCAGCAGCTTCTGGAAGTGGTGCTGCTCCTGTCCGCTAGCCCAGAGGACATTGGCGTCTAGGTCTACAGAATATCTCTGATTGACACCACTTGTCTGCCACTCCACATGCCCCCCCAAGTCAGGAAGTTCTGACCTCAGGCAGGTGGTAAGCCCTGGGATCCTTACCTGCTTGCCTCGTTTTCCTGGTCTTCCTGTGGGTCCTCGGTGTCCTGATATCCCAGGTTCACCCTTTGGACCCATTTCACCCTGGAAAGAGGAAAGAGAAGCAAGAGGGGAATTAGGGCATGTGGAGAGGGCACATCTACACAGGTCTAGCCAGTCATTGGCTACAAGGGCAGTCTACTTGATTCTTCCGAGTCTATTCCAACTGGGCTTCCCTGGAAGGTCGGGAGAGTGATGAAGTCATGAGAAAGGTAGACATGTCTTTCAAGGAAGAGGAGGGAAGGAAGAAGGTAACTCTGAGTGGGTTATCTGTTATCTGACAGGGACAGCTGTGGAGTAGCACACATTTTGATGGCCAAACAGGAGAGACAAACCATCACCCAGAACAGACAGTGGAAGGCTTGGGCATCCAGCACAATGTGCCTGTGTGACTTACTACAAGCTGTCTAGGAATACACTTTCCCTTCTAGTTAGAATTTTATCTTGTGCTTTGTTATGTCTCGTTTTTAGCACAAATTTAAATCTGGAGGTTTTTAAATGACTGGACACAGTTTTGCCAACTGTCATCTTTGGGAAGATTCTTCTCATTTAATGACTCTTACTTAGAATCATGTACTTGCCCACTCTTAGTAAGCACTGGTTTGAGTTCCAGCTTACTTCCATTTGATTTGGATGAAAGCTCTTTTGTGGGGAGAGATGTTCCAAACATATGTTCAAATATTCAATGTAATTATTGAAAAAGGCATGGAGAACAATGGCAACAATATTCCTATTTGAAAAGCTCTGTGTTCAACTATCCAAACCAAATGTACTCGGGCGGGCGTATTGGCTCATGCTTGTAATCCCAACACTTTGGGAGGCCAAGGTGGGCAGATCACCTGAGGTCGGGAGTTTGAGATCAGCCTGGCCAACATGGTGAAACCCCTTCTCTACTAAAAAATTTAGTCAGGCATGGTGGTGCATGCCTGTAATCCCAGCTACTCGGGAGGGTGAGGCAGGAGAATTGCTTGAACCTGGGAGGTGGAGTTTGCAGTGAGCCAAGACTGTGCCATTGTACTCCAGCCTGGGCGACAAGAACGAAACTCTGTCCCCCAACTCCAAAAAAAAAAACGTATCCATTGCAGAATTTCATAGTTTAAGGCCAATATTTCACAAACCCCATTTCTCCATCTTAGTTTCTCTCCCTCTTCCCCATGTTCTTCTTGGACTCCGGCCCCACTTACTGTTTCTTTGGGTTATGAACCCACAGCTTACTATCTCCAGTAATCCCCCAACAGCCCAGAATGTGCCGCCAACAAGATAAATTTAGCAATAGCAACCATGAGTGTTTGTTAGTCAGCAGCCAGTGCCCAAGAAGAGCTGTCCAGCTACTTAGAGAGAACAATAAACATCCAGGCACTTTTTCACATGCGGGTCAGAGGAGGTATAACACAATGGAAAATTCCAGGGAACACCTGTATTTGGAAAGGATCAAGCATAAAGCTCTGAAATTATCTGTCAGCTCAGTCAGTGTTTCCTTACCCAAGCCACCAGTGTCTTGTTTCACCAAGAATTGTCCTTAAATGTATTATTTCTTTCCAACCCACACATCCTTCAACATTCTCTAGGGAATGGGAGAGTGTGAGAGGATAGGATGGATGCCACATGGCCATGGAGATGATTGCAGCTTTCCCTTGGCTGTTTAGAGAGGCTCGGGATGTCGTTTTGGCTGGGAGAAAACAACACAGCAGCATTTTTTCCCCCAGATATTGTCAGAAGGAAGTGTGGCCCTTCTATATCAGCTGGAAGCAGTCAGGAATTCCTTGATCTAATTTCTCTCCCAAGACCTAATTATGTTCATTATATCAGCTCTGTCTTAAAACAGCCTGTCATAGAAGGGGAAGACAGCTTTTCAGATGGGAAGTCGAGTAAATGGTGCAGAGGACAGAGAAGCTGCCATACTTGATTTACAGTAATTTATTATGCTTTGACATTCACTGTTGCCCTGAATGAAGAGCTGGTCTAAATATTTTTAAGTAAAACTGTTTTTTCTCTTTTAACATTTCTTTTAATTTGCTTATATAATTAATCTATTTTTTTAACCCAACACCCTACCTGAAGCAGCAGAGTATAGTTTCTGACAGCTTAAGGTGGTGATATAATACATTAATGCAGGATGATTGAAAATATTTAAGCATGCTCCACTGACTAGAAAAGGTCAGATAAAAATTGTCTTAGTTTGGGAAATAAAACTTTGAGGTGAGCTTTTAAAAAGCAAAAATACTAACAAAGCATCCCCTTTGCATGCTTGAAGAATATGATGGTTTGAGACCTAGGTTAAAATAACAATTTCCAATGTCAGTGTCTCACAGTGTGAGGCGCCAGCACGATGTTAGCTTAGGAGCTGCTCCAAATGGCCATATATGCACTTTCCTCTCTTTATTCTCTCACATTCCCCTCATCTACTCTCATTCTTCTTCCCCAGCTCTAACCCTCAGTACAAGTTTCAAAAAATCTGTTGGTCAACAGTCACCTTCACAATTTTTGTTGTCTCTATATACAACTGATTTTGCTATTTACTGAATATTTTTTCTTTTTTTTTTTTTTTTTTGCAGAGACATGGTCTTGCTCTGTCGCTCAGGCTGGAGTGCAGTGGGGTAATCTCAGCTCATTGTAGCCTCAATCACCTGGGCTCAAGCAGCCTCCTGAGCCGCTGGGACTACAGACATGTGCCACTATGAACTGCTAATTTTTTTCTTAAGAGATGGGGTAGCAGTATATTGCCCAGGCTGAACATTTTTTTCTTTAAGTTACCTGAACAGATTCCTTTTTGATTAAGCCCTGTTGCAAGCAAGAGATCCACTAAATATTTAACTATTTATTTATTTTTCGAGACAGGGTCTGGCTCTGTGGCCCAGGCTGGAGTGTGGTGATGTGATCATGGCTCACCGCAGCTTTGATTCCTGGGCTCAGGCCACCCTCCCGCCTCAGCTTCCTGAGTATCTGGGACTACGAGTACACACTACCATGCATAGTTTTGTATGCTTTTCTTGGTAGAGATGGGATTTCACCATGTTGCCCAGGCTGGTCTTGAACTCCTGGGCTCAAGCCATCTGCCCACCTTGGCCTCCCTAAGTGCTGGCCAATATTTAACTATTTAAATATAAAATTTAACTATAAAAAAATGTTAGCAGTCTTCAGTTCAAATACTTTTGTGTCCTTCTGGCAGTATGTGCACCACCCTTGAAGAAGGACTGCAATAAGGCACGATGACCTTCAGCTAAAGACACCTGGGCCTTACATTGGGGCCTGCATCCTGAGAGGGGCTTTGACCCTTGTAGCTAAGACCTGAGTCCCTTGTGAGAAAGGTTTCTGCATTTTAATATGACCACAGCCCTATAAGAGGTAGGAAAAGGAAAAATGCAAAAACAACAAACAAACAAAAACCACACACACACACAAACAAACAAAAAATCGAAAAGCCAGAAGGGTTGTCCTTTCCTTCCCATTGAGCTGGAGGGAGGCCCCAGACCACCCTGCCACCCTCTCCCCAGGGTGAAAGGCAACTTGCTTCCCATCCCAAACTAGATGTTTCCATGGTTAAACACACCATCCCTCCTGATAACAAAGATGTAGAGCTCTTTTTGTTGTGCTTGGAGGACCTCATATTTTTACTGAGGCCTATTTTCACTACCCCAAGGTTACTTACTTTCTGCCCCAACATTCCAGGAAATCCCGGGAAACCCTGTGAAAAGAGCAACAGATATTATGACTGCCTCTGAAATAAACCTGAAACAGCTGTGGATGGACTTTGTCGGTCATTTTCAAAATGGAGGCCTCTCCATCAGTCCATCCTCAGTCCACAGATGGGGTGGGTGGGGACTGCCACTTGCATTGACATTTATTATTTCTATGGAAAGGTTTTCTCCATTACCTTTTCTCCTTTGGGACCCAAGTCACCCTTTTCACCTCTGGATCCCTAGGAAGAAACCACAGGAGAAAAAGTCAATGAGTTAATATCCTGGGAGGGAAATTCAAGCATTTCAAACTGAAAAGTTCCCTAAACCAAAACCCTAATTTTACAAGTGAAGAAACAGGCTCAGAGATGTCAGGTGACTTGTCCAGGGAAGGAATGCTTTGTAATCTACTTTTTGTTGAACCCCGAAGACCTCTTGCATTCATAAAGGACAACTCACAGAAAATTCTGGGCCCCAAATCCTCTCTCATCCCATAGGAAATTTTTCCACAGGTTGATGCTGGTTTTTATTTGCTTTTTTGGCCAGGTCAGAAGGTTGTGTGGTGACAGCTTGGCCTAAAGACATGCATCACCAATTTCCTCCAGCACTCCGTGCGAACTGTGCTTTTTCTCTACCTGGCACGGCCTTCATTTGCTTATCTGCTCCACATGAGGGGCCTCTGCTGCTACAGGGAGCCCTTCTCTTACAGGCCTGCCCTGGTTCAGGAGGTCTCTCACTTCTCTCAGTCCACTGGCAAAGGGCGAGGAATAGCTAAGGATGGTGGCTTCAGTTGCAGACTAAAGAGAGGCCTGGGCCCATCCTCTGTACATCTGATTCCAAAGCCAGTAGCCCAGACCAGGCTCTGGGATACCATCCAAGAAAAGCACTAACCTTTTCCCCTCTGGATCCAGGATAGCCCTAAAAGAAAGCAGAAGGTACATTTATAATCAGCCCTGTAGGACTTTTGAGTTTAGTATAAGAATAGAGGGAATTCCTGAATGTGGTGATCGGTGTGTCTCCACATTGCACTGTTTTAGTGGGGCTGCAGCACCAAACACAAAGATGTCCCAGAGGGTTGTGTTTATACCAGGCTTAAAGGGAACATTGCTTTTATCACCCTGCAAAGGCCTGATCAAAGGTTTCCATCTGCTCTGATGTCCAGAAACTTGGTTTTCCTGCCCAGGAGAATAGTGGGAATGGCATCCCTATGCCCCTGCATCCCAGGGCATGATATTCTCCAAAGTACTGGTAAAGGCAAGCACCCTGGCTGGTAAGGGCAGGCTCTCCAATATCCGTGACATTCCCTAGTTCATGACTGCTGCCCCAACCAGTCCCTATGTTTGTAGACAGCAGCTGCTCCAGAGCCTTACTGAGAAGATCTGGAATGTCCATCTGGATCACACACTGACCTTGGAGCCCATTGGTCCTCTTGACCCTGGCAAGCCCATCATACCCAGGTCACCTTTTTCACCCTGTGGGAATTAGAAGAAGTAAAGACCCACAGTGACATTTCTTAGAGAAATGAAGCCAGGAGAGTCACAGGCAAGACTGGGAAGGAACTGGGGATATCAGGGATGGCTTGTAAACTGGAGGACTCCAGATGCACCTACTTACTCCCTCCCAGGGTCCTGAAGCTCCATACTCTACATTTCATTCTTGTGTTTAAGATTAAATATAAAATGAAAATGCCCAAGTTGAAGGAGATACCCACACCAACTGCTCACTAAGATGTTGTAAGTGGTAGTACATAGTATTTTCCTAGTGAGGATAGTGAGAGAGTAGAGGAGGAGGCATGAGGACTCCACTGGGGCCTCAGAAAACAAGGTGTCAACACATGCAAAAAATTTGCCTGCTTTGCTCTTTGCATAGGAAGGCTCTTCAGAATGATTTGTAGTTGGGACTTCCAGCACTCACCCTCTGTACTGAAAACACTCTATACCAGTACTAACCAATAGAAATATAAGGTGAGCCACATACTTAATTTTAAACTTTTAAAAGAAGTCACCTTGAAGTAAAAGTAAATGAATGAAGTTAATTTTAATAGATCTCATTTAATCTAATTAATTTAATCATCATAACATGTAATCTATATAAACATTATTGAGATATTTTACATTGTGTTTTTCATAATAAGTACCTGAAATCTGCTGTGTAATTTACATTTAAAACACATCTCCATTCGGATGCTAAATTTTCATCCAAAATATTTGATCTGTATTTAGAGATCATAAAATTTATAGTTGAAAAAGCAGATTCATACATTCAAGTTGCTCCAAACATACTTTAACATTTTCAAATAATTGAATTTAGGAAAGATTTTGAAATTCAAACAGTTAAAATTGAAAAATTAGGTTCCTTAGTAGCACTAGCAACATTCCACGGGCTTGAGGGTCACATGTGGCCACTGGCTGCTGTGCTGGACAGCTCAACTCCATGCAGAGGATTTTTAAAACATCCTTGACACTTTTCCTAAGAGGACTGGAAACACAGTTTTCCACAGCTATAATACAGCCAGTAAATGAACCAGAGCAGATGGTGAAATCTACCTGCCTAGCCCTGACTTCTGCAGGTAAAACTCCAAGTCACGGCCTCTGAACCCTCTAGTCTATGACTACCAATGAGAAAAACAGAGGCACCGATGGGGGTGTGCTTGCTTTCCATACCCTGAGTGAGGAAGGGAATTTCATCAGCACTCAGCAATCCCTCTCTGGATGTAGGATTTCCATCCTTCAGGGATCATAGTCATCTCAGGGAAACCAAAATGGGGTGCTAGTTCTCAGGATAAAGGAGAACCAGGGCCCCTGTAAAAGAGGGGAGCAGCCCCCTATTTCTCCTCCCATAGGAGCAGAGCTGTTGCACTGACCAAGGTCTTGCAGGCCAAGTGAAGGAGGAAGTGTCCGGCCTTGTGGCCAGTCCTTGAGCTCGCTTCTCTTCCCCATCTTGAGAAAGTGATTCCCTGACTATGTGCCAGAAGCCAGGAAAGCTGCCATCTTCCCCCCACTTGTTTTGACACCACATGAGCCCTGAGAGCATGCCACACTTACCCTAGGTCCTTCAGGGCCTGGCCAACCGATGGGCCCAGGCATGCCAGGAACACCTGGGGGGCCAGGTCTACCCTTCAAAGACCAAGAACAAAAGTCAGGGCAACTGGGCTTGTTTCTTTACTTCCAGTAAATATGTTTTGGCACACTGTGTTACCAAATGAGACCTTATTCTTCTCAAGAAATGGAGGGTGGTGAGAAAGGGATTCTAAACTTCTTGGTTTTTCAGTTTTTATCATTCTACCCACCCCACCCCCAAATCCCCTGTGTTCCAATGGGTTCTTCCCAAGGACATGCTATGCTATGAGACAGGATGACATTTGGGGAGCAACAGCAGATGCTGTTGGCACTCTTTCAAGGTCTTTTTTACTTGCTCAGATTGCCCATTGCCCAGAGGCTACTTTCCTTGCTGCTAACAGCTCATTCCTGCAACCTATAACTGCGGTTTGCCCTTGAGCAATTGGAACTGCCCAGTAATTTATGTAACTCCCCTTCCTGCAGCCAATAGACCAGGTTCCTTACCTTTGGGCAGTTGGTACTCTCAAGCTCTCCTTAGGGATCAAACTGCTAAAGCTGTACTTCACCTGATACCACACCCTTGCTTGGTTTCTAGCACTCCCCCTACAGGCTCCTCCTGAGAGTGGCCCCATAATAATGTATTCACTTGCACATGGTACCTGTCACCTCTGTCTCTGCCTGAGCCAGGGCTATGGAAGATCAAGCCCTGTGAGAGATAGTGGGTGCAGGTGCTAAGGGCCAATCTTGACCTTGTACCCATTAGCTAATTTCACAGTTAGTTAGAGATGTGAAGGGCTCAGCCCCTAAACCAGATATGCCAAGTCCTGGCATGTATACTGGTTTCTACTCTGGCCTCTCACATCCATGGCAGACATCACTAATCAATCATGGTCCTTGTAAAGTCTGAGCATGGAGATCACAGCAGAATATCCTTTGACCACTGCATGGAGACCACCCCAACACTTCAGACAGCCGCTGTGCTTCGCTATAGTTTTCATCTGTGCCCTAAAGAGTCGTAAGTTTGTTTTTCAAAGGTCTGTTTCAGGATCTTGTTGACAATGAAACCATTTAATGAACTATTTAACAAGAAATACAGTAATTTATATTTAGAGCCAGGGACATCTTTCTTGGCCAAAGTTTTGCACCCCTGTCTATAACCAAGATCTAGAAATTCAGTGCCAGTATCCACTGACTTCAGCAAATAAATATAATAGCTTTCTGATTTACTCCCTCTTGACACTAATGAGAGCCTTGATAACATGTGTTTGGTTCACTCAGAGCCACTGTGACCTTAAGTAACCTCCATTTATTTCAGCTGAGCCAAAAAGCAAAAGCCATTTGTTTCTGTCTGCTCTGGCACTTTATTCCAATTTAATCAAACAGACAATGAGAGTCATTCTGTGTCACTGGTTGGAGCTATGGAGGATTTCTCTGATGGGTAGCAGAACGATATGGTCTGAGGTGGGGGCAGGAAGTGAGGGGGTGGAACCTGGCCAGGCTTGGCAGCCCCTGGAGGAAGTCTGAATGCCTGGCAGTAGCAGGCTCCTGCTCCTAACCAAAGAAGCTGGCAGAAAGGGCAAGGTTACTACTGTTACCATCGAGACAGTAGCACCATCACTGTCCACCTGGGTATTAGTAGCCATTGAAGTGCATTGTTGGTCCCCATCCCTAGGAGCACACGCACACACATGCATATGGAGCACAGATGCCCCATGTGACACTCACAGAACAGCGCAGACCATACCTTCCTTCCTGGTCGGCCAAGCTCCCCCTATGGATGGAGAAGACAGGTGAGGAGAGGCTGCTTTGGAAGACACGTTCTGGAAGCAGAAGGCTAAGTAGACCTGATGACTGGGCATGGCGATGTGGCTCAGTTGCTTGGCTGCTTCTCAAAGCCCCACTGCATGTCAGTGGGCTACATCAAAATATACCAGTGGTATTCCATACCTGCTGCAGCAGCTAGCCACCATGGAGCTCATCCTCTCACACCAAGGCAGAGGTAGCACATGTTTGAAAATCTCAACTAGGAAATTCGCAGTGGCACCCCCAGAAAACAGGGAAAGAAGGGCTGAAGAAAGTAGTGGTTCATACCTTTTCTCCCTTTGGTCCTGTCTTGCCAGGAAGCCCCGGTGGACCCTAATCAATCAAGATAAAAAGTGAAGAAAAGACATATCAGTCCAGAGCCTAATGGATAAGGAGGCGTTTGGTACACCGGGCTCCTATAGCAGCAGCCTCATTCTCTGGGCAGATGTAGGGCTACAGGGTCCCATGGCTCTTCCTGTGCCCTCCAGCCCCAGTCCCCTCCTCTGTTCTTCCTCCTAGCTTTCTCTGAGCTGTGTTTCCAGTGGCTCCATGGTTGCAATTCTTACATATCTACTCTCTGTGGTTTTAATTTTTTTCTCTGTAACTCTTTGTTTGCCTAAAACATCCCAAGTGTTTGTTGAGAGTAACCAAAGAGTCTTGAATCAATGTCATTTGTTGAAAACAAGAGGCTTCATCACCTCTCATATCTTTTCAGTAACTTGCCAAACTTTCCTGGGGGCTTGACAAGAGACAAGTTAAGTTTTGCACACAGCAGCAGCTGCCACCTTGGGAATTCCCATGGTCAATCTGTGGGTACTAGGTGCCAAATAGTAATTTTCCTTTCTTCAGCAGGAAAAATTCTTCTTTTTAAGGCACTAAGAATGTGGGCAAATAAATAGCGCATTATCATCCCATTGGAGAGGAGCTGACTCCAGCTCAGGGACTCTACAACTCACTGCATCAAAGCTTTGCACATCCACAGCCAGAATGTGTCTGCAAAATGCTCAGTCAGCTGTTTCCAAATGCTCCAAAATAGCAGAAAGGAAATTCATCAAAATTCCCCAGGCCCCCACTGCACTCCCAGGATCTGCAGGTGAACAAGCAAAATGCAAAGCCTGTTTGAAATATGATTTCTATAAAACTTGTCCAAATGACAAACAGCTCCCCTCAGCCAGTGGTTCCCAAGTCTATCAGCACATTAGAAGTCCCTGGAGATGTTTGAAAAGTCCCACAACCCAGGCCCTATTCCAGCCCAATTAAATAACAACCTTAGGCTGGGTGGGGTGGCTCATGCCTGTAATTTCAGTGTTTTGGGAGGCCGTGGAAGGATTGCTTGAGCCCAGGAGTTCGACACTAACTGGGTCAACATGGTGAGACCCTGTCTCCACAAAATATTAAGAAATTAGCCAGGTATGGTAGCACATGCACCTGTGGTCCCAGCTACTTGGGAGGCTGGGGTAGGAGGTTCACTTGGAGGCTGCAGTTAGCTGTGATCAAGCCACTGCACTCAAACCTAGGTGGCACAGTGAGACCCTCTCTCTAACAATAATAATAATAAATAGCAATTTCAGGTGAGGAGGAATAAGCATCAGTAATTTCTGAAGCTCCCCCAGGGAACTGTAATGTGCAGATAAGTTTGAAAACCACTCTCTTTGGTTTATTTACCTTCTATTTTTGGATGGGGAAGCAGGGTGGTGGTGTGGGGGGGAGGGTGGGGGCTCATTCCATTCTCTTGATTCTTCCAAGCCTTAGTTCTTTCTGTTTCTTGAAGTGGACTAGAACTATTTCACAAGGTCACTGTGCTCCATCTCAGTGCCTCTCAAACTTTAATGTGAGGATGACTCACTCCATTCACTTGTTGGAGGGGTGGTATCTTGTTAGAATGCAGATTCTGTTGGAATGAATTTGTCAGGGGGATGAGACTCTGCATTTCTAACCAGCTCCCACATGATGCCAATGTTGCTGGTTCACGGACCTCACTTTGAGTAGGGGCAGCATCCACACTGTGTTCTGGCTACACAGGACCCTGCAGCTGGGCAACACAGCCTCCACGTGCTTCAGAGGGGACTGCACAAGGTTAGAGATGTGTGTGACCAGAGAGCTGCTGTTCTGAGGTCAGCAGAAAATCCCCCTTTTCTTTTCTATGGTCCATGGGTTCTCACATGCCTGAGACCTATTAGAGTAGACTGCTGAAGATGGGAAGATAGAAATGCCCCTCCAAGGATTCTCATCTTGTTTTTCTGCAGGCTTCCCAGCTTCTCCATGGCAGCCTCTGGCCAACTCTGGGTTCAAAGTCCTGTTTTCTTTCCTGCATTCAAAGTAATTATGGAGAACCTATCCCAACCCCGTGCACAGTTGTAGACGCGGAATATAATAGTGAGAGAGATGGACAGTGTCTGTTCCCATAGACCAAGGCTTGATACATGCTTTCTTTAGAAATCTACATCGTTAATATCTTAGGATTTGTGGGCCACATTTGGTCTCTGTCACAACTACTCAACTCTGCCTTTGTCCTTCAAAGCAGCCACAGACAATAAAACTTCAACGTTTTTTGAAACTTTGTTGCAGGATTTGATCCAGAGGTAGAGTTTGCCAACCCCTGCCATTGAGCTTATGTTTTACAGAGGGGAGACCAGGAACAGAAAAACAAATAAGCAAACTGTAACAGGATGAGAAAATCATGCATAGAATTAAAATAGGTCATTGTGGCAGAGAGTGACTGGTGGTGGGTGCAGGCAGAAGGCTACTTTAGACTCAGTGGTTGAGTGGCTGGTGGAAGGCATGTCTAAGGAGGTGGCATGGAAACTGAGTCCTGAGTGGCTACAAGGAGCTGGACATGATAGAAGCCAGAAAGACGAACATTCCAAACAGCAGGAACCGCAAGTACAAAGGCCCTATGGCTGAAGCAAGCTTGGAGTGTCTGAGGACCCAAGAGATGGTCACTGTGGCTGAGTCAAGGGGACAATAAGTGGTGTGAGATGCTGTAGAAGACACAGGCCAGAGTCCCCTCCTGTGGGGCTTTGCCATCCAGGTGAACCTTCAAGTGTCCAGAAGCCATAGGAGAGTTTAACCAGGTGGGTGATATCATTTCTACACCCCCTGCATGGGAAGGCACCTGGGGAACTAACTGCTCCCTGCACCCTCTTTTTCCCTGTGGAAGGCCCAGGCCCAACTGTCCCTCACCAATGGAGCACCCTCTTGGAGGCAGGCCAAAGGGGCCAGGAGTCTGTGGGGTGGGGTCTCTGAAAGGTACTCTTGTTTGTCTAGGAATCTTTTCTCCAGAATTTTGCCTGTTCATCACTCTCCCCCGTAGCTTTGATGGGAAGGGGTGGGCTGCTTGGGGGCCCAGTGAGGCAGGAAACAAGCTCCTCTGTGCCTCCACTTTCCTGTGCTGAGCACAGGCACCTCTGGGTCCACAGGTGGGGTCAATGGTTCCATAAGGGGCACTGCCATCAACTGTTTGTCTGATTGTAACTATAATAAAAACCACATCCATAGAGGCAGCATCCTTATTTGATTCCCCCAAAACCTAGTATCGTAGGGACAATTATTATCCCCATTGCATAGATGAGGAAATCAAGACTGGGAGGCCAGAATTCACCCAGCAAAGAGCCAGTGTTCTATCCACGTGGCTTTGGAACAGGAAGTAAACAAGAGAAGGAAAAACAGTTTTGCATCACATGAGAAGGGGCAGACACTAAGAAGCTTTGTGCAGTGGGCTTTCCTGCTCTAAACGGAAGACAGCGAGAGGGGACCGGTAGAGTGCACCAACCTGGGGGCCGGGAGGTCCAGGGGAGCCTAGTGAGCCTTGCATGCACGGAGACTGCGAGGTCTCCAGTTCCAGGATGAGATTCTTCATGTCTGGGGAGAGAAGCTTCAATACAAAGCAACACAGAGTTAGAGGTCAGGGGTCAGAGACAGAGGAAGGGTCATGATCCTGGACACAGACCTGCTCCGGGGTCAGGTCTCTAAGCCTGGCAATTCCCTGACACCCCAATGACTGCCCCAAGAAGATGACATCTTGGGCCACCAGCTTCTGTTCTCTCATCTGCTCTTGAGGCAAACCTGGCATATATGGATTCTTGCAGACACCTTGCAGCTACTTTAGATAGAGTTAGGAAGCTCATTTCAGGGGCCTCTATCCAATGTCTAGGTTAGCACTGTCCAATGGAAACATAACTAACATGAGCCACTGATAAGAGCAACATTGTAATTTTAAATTGTCTAGTAGTCACATTTCTACCTTTTAAGAAGGTAAAAAGAAAAAAAACGAAATTAATTTTAACAATATACTTTCTTTAACCCAACAAAACCCAAATATTATCATTTAACATAATTCAATATTGGAAAGTTAACTACTGAGATGGTTTACATTCTTTTTTCATACTAATTCTTCAAAATCCAGTATGCATTTTACATTTACAGCACATCTCATCTTGAACTAGCCACATTGCAAGTGCCAGAGTGCTGCATATGGCTAGTAAGTCCTGAACTGGACAGCCCAGGAGAACGAGCGTGGGAAGAAGCTGAGAATCCCACGTCCCTAGAATGCCCGGCTGTTGTCTTCTAGGCCAGTTTCCCGAATCTTGCTCTTTTCCTCACCTGGTCCTTTCTTTCCAAATTCTGCTCCCTCTCACACCTCAGTGTGGCTACAGGAGGACTATTTCCTGAGTCACCTCATGGAAATGGTCTATGTTAGGCACGGGCTATAGAAGGGAATTTCATAAACACTTGGGGAGAAGAAAAACAGAAGGGGAAATTCCATATTTGAGCAGCTGATGGGAACCCAGAAAGTTATATTATTAAATTCACCTCATTGTTTATGAGATGAGAAACTTTGCCCAATCCAATTCCTGCTGAGAAGAATCTCCCATCATTTATGTAAGATAATTGGAGAATGGACACACCCCAGAAACTGCAAAATGTCCATTCCAGGTCTCAGCCTCTGGGTGAGAGTGGAGGGTGGAGGCTCGAGGCTCTCAGAAATGATTCTGGAGGCAGCGCAGGTTGAGTGGGGCAGGCAGGCGGGGCTGTGGGCTGGGCACTAAGTAGCCTGCCCTTTTTTTCTCTCATAAATCCCAAACTACTCACCGGACTGCGGCCACCTCTGAAGAATGGTGGTGGGAACAATGGTGGTGGAGGGGGTGTCAGCAGGCAGCATGCTTTGTGGCCAGCACGCTTCTTCTGATCCAGGCCAGGAAGAGCTGTTCAGAGAAAACTGCTGCTCATTAGTGTGTAGTCAGTGCTGGGGCCTTTGTCACACCCACTATACCCAGGGAAGACACATCCTGCCACCCCATACTTCCAAATCTAAATCTAGCCTGTTAGATGCAGGTAGAACTCCTGTTTGCTACTTGACATAGCAATTACATCCTTGCCCTTGCCGTTGCTGGATTAAGATGGTTCACAAACAGGGAGATTACTTGTTTGGACACTGTGACCATTAGAAGGTTCATTTCTCCTTCCTCAGACACTGACTTGTCACTTTCTAGATGTAGCAGGAAATGCAAAGTTCAAACAGACTCATCCTATGCACCCAGTAGCTGAGGAGAAAAAAGTGCTTGCTAATAACTTTACTATTGTACTCAGAAAGACATTGTTTAGACAGGGAGGCAGGCAGGGCTGGAGGCAGCATCACTTACAGGACACCCAGATCCACGATTTAAACACACATATTGATTCTAGACTTTACAAACACATTCGCGTGTCACCCATTTCACTACAGAGTGACGGTTTAATGTCTCAATATATGGGCAGCCTAATCCGCAGTGTTAGGAAATGAAGGGCCCTGGGCCTTTGAAGCTTTATTTTCACTAAGAGTCTTGCCCATGTTCAATGTTAGCAAGTGTTCAGTGTCGAAGTGTGCCTTACAAAAGTACACAGATCTTGGGCCGTAAGTTACGGCCCAATAGATCTCCATAAGGTGAACATATCCTAGAAACTAGCACCCAAGTCAAGAAACAGCATTCTCCAGCACCCAGAAGCCCCTTCAAGCTCAAATCTCTTCACCCCTTTTCATCCTGAATTCTAACACTAGAGATTCATTCTGGCTAATTTTGAATTTTATGTAAATGGAATCATACAATATGAACTCTTGTCTTTGGCTTCTCTCTTAATGTAGCGTCTGCGGGAATCATCTAGGTTGTTGCTCATCGCTGTCACTGCTGAATAGAGTCCCACTGAGTGACTGTATCACAACCTACTCATCCATTCTGCTGAACATTGCTGACGTTCATTGGGTCGATACCACTACACACCCACCAGAATGGCTAACATGAAAATGACAGAATATACAAAATGTGGCAAGGATGTGGAACAACCACAACTATCACACATCAGCTGCCAGAATGTAAACTGATGCAACCTCTTTGAAAAATTGCTTGTTATCTTCTATTACCACTGAACCTAGACATACACTCTAGCCCAGCAATTTCACTCGTAGGTATTTACCAATAGAAAAGTGGGTGTATTTTCACCAAAATGCATGTACTAAAATGTTCATAGCAGCAAAATCCATAATCACCCAAAGCTATGGTTTTCCAGTTCTCAGTTTTGGTGTCGTGATGGTACCTTCACTTCCACCCCTTCACGATGCCTCTGACCTCACAGAACGCACATGCTCTCGGCCCTGATCCCAATTTTCTGTCTTATCTCCCAGGGGCCAGCATCTGTCAGCTATCTCCACCTTGTGCTCCAGGACCTGCCTCAGACACTAGGCAAGTGCCAAGTGCTTCCCAGAAGTTGCCAGGTCGTGCGGTGTCCACAGGAATGCTGGCTCCGTGCACACACCGTCCCTCGCATCCTTGATGATGGTGCATTCTACTGGCCTGTGCCAAAGGCCCTCAGCCTTCTCAGGCTGAATGCCACCTTTTGTGAGAAATATTTTGTAAAGACACCTGTATATCCAGAAATGAAATTCATAAATAATACAGGACGCTGATACATGATTTGAAAAATCAATATCATGCTCTGAATGCTATGTAAAAGAGAAATATAAGCAAGTGATTTATCATATAAAAGTAAACGTTTTGAGTATAACTGGTCAGACGCAACCATATTAGAATACATAATGCTGTAGTTAGATGCTCGCACTTATATGAAATCATGCTGAATGCAACAGCTCAAATACAGATGATGGTATTGGCAACTCACATGCTACAAGGGATGTGTCCACCATGTGATGTGATTTTCTGAAATAATAAACAACGCTGGGTAAAAATCCTGACTAGACAAAGCACAACCATTACTCTGTAACTGTAGTCTTAGAAAACTCAATTTATATTAAAACAGTGCTTTAAAAATGTTGCATAAAAGAGAATCTGGTTCTAGAATGAGATAATTATATATAGGTTTAAATGTTCCTTGGGACATTTCAAAATCATGTAGGATGTGGGACAATTCTGTCCCACCCTTTGCAAGATAGCTCTTACTGCTGACCCGGCTCAACAAAGAGAGTGGTGCTACCCATCCCAGCCTTTGAAACAACCAAAAATATCCTGAAAATTTCCAAAATGACCCCAGTGAAAACTGTTGGCCATCCAATGCTTGGTGCCTAGCTTGCTCACAAAAAGTTCCATAGGACCCAGCATCTAACACCAAAGCAGCATCCACTCCAAGTTGTACAAGTTAACAAGGGACTGAAGGAGTTCAGAAAAACAGGAACAACAGGTGGCCATCAGCTGGGTTGGACCTGGCCATCTTTTGAGAAAGATGGCATTCCTGCTAATTCTGGAAGACCAAGGAGAATTCAGATAAGAAGTCTTCCAGTCCATGAAAACATCTGGGGAAGTCACGGGTACTTGAGCTAGGCCTTGAAGGGCAAGGGCCAGCTGGAGAGGCAGGTGATGGGAGGAGGGGAGGCTCCCCAAGGAACAGGAGGAATGGCAGGAGAGAGACTGTTCCATTCAGGGCTACTTGGATTGTGAGAAACAGAATGAATAATGACAAATACCACTCACAGGGGATCTGGGGAAAAAGGAGATTTATTGTAAAGTTGAAAATGACAGAAAGAGCTGGAACCAACGCGTCAATGGGATATGACACTGTCCTGGTATTTCTCTCACCTTCCCCGGTCTGCTGTCCCCATCTCTCCTTTCGTGCTTCTTTCTGTGCACCTGACCCATTCCATCTACTCTGGTGTCTGCACACCCATCTCCCCATGACGGCTGACCCAGTCTTGCCTCACCTCTTTACCTCCCCCATCTGTTTTGTCTGGAACATCCCCTTGAGGGTCTTAGTTCAAACATCCACCATAGGAAACTTGTTTCCTATAAAGGAAGGACAGGATCAAAATGGTGCTGGAGAACACGTGTGCAGCCAGGTGACAGGCCACGGGGGTGGCTGAGCAGAGCCTGTCCTGGACTGGGCTCAGACCCAGTCTTTAGCAGGATCTCAGGGTCTGTCACCAGCTCAACAATGGCTGTGGGAGGAGTTTCTCCTGAAGAAGGTAAGGCAGAAAAGGAACTCAGTATGTCAAACCGGCTGGGTGTGGTGGCTCATGCCTGTAATCCCAGCACTTTGCGGGACCGAGGCTACACAAGGTGCTGGGTGAAGGAAGGGACTGGAGGCCATATATGGTCTGGAAAAATAATGGTGATGAGTGCACATTAGCCATGTGGGCCTGTCGGCCTCCCACTTGCTTTTGGAACACTGCAGCCTCAGCCCTGAGGCAAAGGAGAAGCAAAGGAGGAACTGCAGCCAGGGGACCTTAAAAAGGTTCCAGGATTGGTGCAAGCCTGCTGGCCTCCACCACCCAACAACGGAAGCTGGGATCAGGAGTTCGAGACCAGCCTGGCCAAATGGTGAAACACTGTCTCTACTAAAAATACCAAAATTTGCTGGGTGTGGTGGCGCGTGCCTGTAATTCCAGCTACTCAGGACGCTGAGACAGGAGAATCGCTCTAACTCGGGAGGCAGAGGTTGCAGTGAGCTGTCGTGCCATTACACTCTAGCCTGGGCAAGAGCCAAACTCCACCTCAAAAAAAAAAAAAGTTAAACACAGCACAGAGCCAAGACACTTCAAGCTCGTGGCCTAATGAAGAGGAGGCTCTCAAAGGAACAGTGGGTGGTGGGGTCAGGCTGTAGGGAAAGCTAGAAAGTTAATTTGGGGCTAGATTGTGCCATTTAAGCTTTAATCAGAAAGTTGTAGGAAGCCACGGCAGGTGGAGGGTAAAGGAAAGACAGGATCAAAATGGTGCTGGAGAACACGTGTGCAGGGAAGTGCAGGTGTGGGGAGGACAGGCTTAGAGGATGGGAGCATGCAGCAGGGCATGGGACAGGAAGGGGGCTACCAATGCAGAGAAACTGGGGGCCAACGTGCTGTAGCAAAAAAAGAGCAGGGAGAATCAAGGGTGGTTTTGAAGTTGCAGGGAACCCGGGGCAACAGTGGTCACAGTTTGAGACAGAAAAGTCACAGCAGGCACTAGTGTATAGGGAACGCTGCTAACTTGGTGTTAGACATTTATTCATTTGAGCACACTCTTTGCCAGTACAGGGCCAGGCTTTGTGGGAAGCAGAAATTACCTAAATGGTGTCTGTAGCTGGAAAGGCTTGCAGAGCTTAGAGGCCTTCTGTTTATACCCCAGTCCCTGCCCTCCCATAAGCAGCCCATCAAGAAGTGTTCAGGTGCCACCTCCACCAGGAAGCTTTCCTTGACTTCCCAGGCCAAGATTGAGTGTCCCTGTTATGTTTTTCTCTGGGTTTACCCCTCTGTTAGGTTTTCTCCATGGGAAAAATTTTCCTTGTATCTCTCTGACCAGACTGTGCTTTGAGGGCAGGAGCCAGCTTTTATCCCCAGAGTCTAGCACTGTATCTGGCATACACCAATCATTCCACAAATGTTTGCTGAATGAATAATGACAAATACCACATGCAATGCACCATTTAAGTGATTCAGACGTAGATATTCACCTAATCCTCACGGCAACCTTAGAAGCTAGGTACCACTCTTATCATCATCTCCATTTTCCAGATCCATTGACTGAGGCAAAGAGGTTAAGCAATTAGTCCAAAGCTATATAGCTAGTAAGTGACAGAGTCATGCAGTCTGGTGCCAGATCCCTTCCTCTTAAACTCTCCACCATGACTGCATGCAGTAGAATGAAGGTCTGGAACTACAAGTCCCATAACAACAACTTGGGGCTATAGTATCAATGCCCTCCAAGCAAAGGCCACAGGGAACCGACCTGGGTTTGTTGACTCACTGCAAAGAGGGAGAACACACGCCAGAAGGAACCATTGGGCATCTCAGTTAGAGGGTGCAGGAAAGGACTGATTCTTTTCCAGCTGAAAGGGTTGGGGCTTTTGCTAGGTGATTGAGGGGAGACTCTGAGGAAGCAAAGTCTGGCTTCACTCTGGATTCGACGCCATCAGGAAGAAAGGGCCATTCCATAATTGAGTATCTTAATTCATATCTAGAAGAAGAGAGGGGAGCAGCCTACAGCTGTGATTGGCCTTTTAAAAAGCAGCAGTCACTCATATTACCAAGGATAGGAGAATGTTCAGTTATTTTTGTGGTTGGATGATAGTCCTGTTTTCGTCTGTTTGGTTGTGCTTATAGAGTGATTTACTTTTGTCTCGATCCATCAAGGTCACAAGGTGCCCCTGTCTGATGTTGGTGTTCTGTGACATCGCTTCTTTGTGGCAGGAGAACACCATGCCGAGCTCTGTGTGTCCAGCAGCTCCAGCTGTCATAGGCTACTTTTCTTTTCTCGGTGGTAAAATAATCTGGCTACATTGTTCCAGAACTTGACATTAATGCCACTGTATTCCTCTTGTCTCCAAGTTTCCTAGAGTGTAAAGTCGCTAGGAGTGGGCAGCTTCCGTTGTCGGGTGGTGGAGGCCGGCAGGCTCGAACCAATCCTGGAACCTTTTTAAGGTCCCCTGGCTGCAGTTCCTCCTTTGCTTCTCTTTTGCCTCAGGGCTGAGGCTGCAGTGTTCCAAAAGCACCTGGGAGGCTGGCAGGCCCACATGGCTAATGTGCACTCATCACCATTATTTTTCCAGACCATATATGGCCTCCAGTCCCTTCCTGCACCCAGCACCCTGTGTGGCCTTCCACTGATGAAGAACCTTGTATCATTTAAAGCATCACTTCTCTCCTTTCTTCCTGGAAACTGGAGGCTTCCTCAGTGACCACAAATTATCAGCTGCATTTCCGGCTGAGGGCTCTGCATAGTTCCGCCCCCCCACCCCACCCCATTCCCTTCGCCCTTTCCCCCTTGACCCACTTTCTTCCCAGCAGGGGAAGGCTATCTATTTCTGCCCTTCCCCCACTCCCTGGAGCTGTTTGTTTTTAGCAGCCTAGTTTATTTACAGCTCCTTCCAGCTCAGAATATTTCCATCAGCTGGACGTGTTTGGGAGCAGCTTCCCCCTCCCCGTCCTTCCCAATCAACTAAGCCAGGACTTCACATGTCTATTTTGGTGTCATCTGAGTGGCCTGTGGGTATCTCTCATGGACCTTCTCTGTAGAATCATGTCTGAGCTCAGGCTTCAGTCTGGAAAAGCCCCGGAAGGCTCTGTTGTATTGAAAGCAATCCTGTGAGTATCTCCGTGGAGCCTGCAGAAACCTGGGTACAGCGAGTGGCTCAGCCCCAGGCAGCTGCCTTGGAAATGCCAGTCATCACGGAACTTCAGGACCTCATGCCCCAACTTAAAGACATCAAGGTCATGTTGTATGTGGCCAGTGCATTGCCAAATTGTGGGTAATTCTTTAATGCAGGCTTTGGGCAAGTGTTTGGGGCTTTTGTTGTTGATAATGCTGATTTTGCCCTTTGGACTCAATACCCATTCTTGAAAAGAAGACTTTCTCCTGTTTCATTTCAAGAAACTGAGGCACATCTTTGGAAAGTGATTCTCTCCGATTTACTCTTGGAAAGACATGGACTGGAATCAGAGTGTTAAGTCCGGGTGCAAGTGGCCATGTGAGCCAGTGCAACTCACTCAATCTGAAACTTAATTTCCTCATCTGTACCACAAGGAGTTTTGCCCAAATCATCCCCCAAATCCTTTAGTCTTTTGTTTGTTTGGTTTTTGAGATGAAGTCTCTGTTGCCCAGGCTGGAGTGCAATGGTGCATTCTTGGCCTACTGCAACCTCTGCCTCCTAGGTTCAAGCCATTCTCCTGCCTCAGCCTCCTGAGTAGCTGGGATTACAGGTGTGTGCCACCACACCCAGCTAATATTTATATTTTTAGGAGAGATGGGTTTTGTCATGTTGGCCAGGCTGGTCTTGAACTCCTAACCTCAGGTGATCCACCTGCCTCAGCTTCCCAAAGTGCTGGGATTACAGGTATGAGCCACTGCACCTGGCCTCCTTTAGTCCCTTTTTAAAATAAGTATGACACCAGGACCACCACCGTGTCCCTCTTCATCTCTCCTCTTGCAAGACCAGCCCCACAACAGGTTACTAGAAACAGCCTTTTCCATTTCTGCCTTCTCTCTTTGCATCAAGTAGCCTCCCCTCCCCAACCCCTCAATGCAACAAATGTGTCATGAGATGCTGCCAAAGGAAAGAAGTGACATAAGCATCCTGCCTCAGCAGTTTGGGAGAATTACAAGTGCAGCCATATAACTGTTATGCACCCGGCTGTCTAGTTGGTAGACTAGTCAGCTTTTTACTTCCTTTGGGGCCTTTCCCTGACTGTGGGAACTTACATGAGAAAGCAACCCAAGAGAAGAGAGAAGGCCAAAGGCACACTCTGTATGACATCTCCGACTGCTTTGACTTTACTGCAGTGAGTTGGGTCTCAGCTACAATAAAGTTCTTACGTTAACTGAATGAAATTTGCCCAAAATTTCCCGAGTCACATGTTCCATAGAAGGCTGCACCCTGCAACTTTCCTTTGATCCCCACAACAAACCTTGAAAAACAAACTCTGATCCTAAAAGTTGCAGGTAATTTGAACTTCTCTGAAAGACCATGCTGGAGTTTGACTTCTGCTGTATGTCTGCGAACAGGCAAGGATACAACCTACAAAGAACAATTGGTGGCTTGGCGGCTGTGCCTCTGAGCCAAATTACCCAAGGCAGTCCACTCAAGAGTGATGGAGAGTGTCTCAGCCACCCAATGCCAGCGGGTGCCCGGACCACAGAACATGATTTTACTTCAAAGCCAAGGTAGCAACTGCCAGCCAGCCAGCCTGAAGTCAAGGACACAAGAGGGACACAGACAAGTGCACACACTCGTAAGTATGTATGCCAGGTCCCCACCAGCTCTACTGTGAAACCCCTTTGCATTGCAATTTCAAAACTGGCTGAGAAGTTTAAATTTAAAGACTTTCACACTGAGAAACTGTCCTGTGAAAGAAAAAAAAAAAGTCAAGAAAACAAATTTAAAGGCTCCTAAAACCTCCTAGTACAGTCTGCTTTCCAAGAGCCTTTTTTCCAAAACAATGCGTGCACGCGTGCGCACATGCAACACACACACACACACACACACACACACACACAAACTCACCCAAGCAGCCCGCTGAGTAACAGAGCAGTCCTGAAATGATGAGCAGATAAGCGAGGCTGAATGATGAGCCCGTCATTGTGAGGCAAGGCCCAAAACGGACTGGCCAGGGAACACTAGCTGGAGACAGGCTGAGATTCGTCACGCCTCCGAGAGCTCTCAGTGCCTGGCCTGTTTGGCATTAGGAGTGGGAGTTGGCCAATCCCTGCTTTGATGTTGCTTCTGCCCCAGATGCCAGGGGTCTGGGGCCAGTCCTGAGCTCTCGGGAGCAGCAATGGGTAAGCAGCCCTGCTCTAGCTGGCCAAACACTGCTCTAGGGGAGGCTTAGAGGACAAGAGTGCCTTCAGGCCAGGGGAGGACATGAGGTTGGGAGCCCAGGGATACTTATCCCCCTGCAAACCAAGAGGAAATGGAGTGCAATCAGTCACACAGGCTGCTTTTTATTTGGCTCAAAAACCGCCTTGTCAATACTGCTCTGGTAAGCCTCAAAGTCAACCCCCAACAGAGACTGTCCAAGGGGAACCTGCCCTCCTCTGCTTCAGGGAACACCTTCATGGCCAGGGGTCCCAGCTATCATCTGGTCTGGGCCAAAGTGTTGCTGACAAAGCTAAACTTAACTAAACAACAACAAAACCACAAGCAAACAAACAAAATATATAGATTTCCAAAGGGTATGTGGGCAGGTTCATGAAGCCTGCCTATAAAATAGTAAAGCGGCATATACCAGTTACATGCTCAAATCTGTCTGATATTTTATAGGCACACCCCGGGCACAAGCATGGACACACACAATATTTTAGATTCTGAAAGACAAGCTTATTAGTATACCACTTAGCAATAAGCACTATTCTTTTAATCAGCTTAGTAAAGACCACAGGCCATAGCAGGAGTCAGCAAACTTTTTCTATAAAGGGCCTATAGTAAACATTTAGGCTTTGTGTGTCACACGGTCTCTGTTCAACCTCACTTTGCCGTTGTACAGGAAAGCAGCCATAGACAGTACATAAAGGAATGAGTGTGGCCATGTATTGTAAAAGTTTATTTACAAAAATAGGAGGCAGGCTGGATTTGGCCTACAGGCTGCAGTTTGCCAAGCCCTGCACTACAGCCTTCGAAAGAAAGGACACTTCTTGTGTTCATTCATTCATTTACTGTTTTATTCATTCAAAACACAGCAAGTACCAAATTGTGCAAGACACAATGACTAGACACAGTTCCCGCCCTTGGAATGTCTTGTTCAGTGTCACAGGAAGAGTACTGGCCCTGGAGTCATCCAAGTTGGGTTTAAGTCCTTGTTTTACCACTTAGTAACCGTGTGACCTTGAGGAAGTTATTCATTCTTTGGGAGTCTAAGTTTTCTTACTTACAAAGTGGGCATGCAAAGCCGACTTTGATGGTTTGTTGTCGAATTAGAGCTATAGCTTTTGGAATTCCTGGCGCAGAATAAGGGCTCTTTTATCGACATATTCTTGGATAACTGTTGTATAAGGTAAAAGAGAAGAGTGGCTAACATAGGGTAGGGATGCCTGAAGGGATTTATAGACGGAAGAAATGAGAGGGAGAGGGTCCAAGTGAGATATCAAGGAAGGGTTCCTGGAAGATGTGGCATTGGAGCTGATACTTGAAAGCAGAGATTTCCTGTATCAAGATGGGAGGAGTGGGAGGTGAGGCTTAGGATGTTCTCCTTCTCTGGGGAATTCCCCTTTGTCCTTCTCAGAAACTGGGTCTAAGACCTCAGAGAAAGTAACAGAAAGGTCAGGGAGTCCTCAGTCCTAAGGTCTGGAGACTTGCAGAAGTAGCTGCATCACATTTCCCAACTTTCTCTATTCTGAGTCATATTCTTGCAGCTCTTCCTTTTTCAAATTTCATTTCACAAACCTTCAGAGACAAAAGTTTTGCCAGTTTTCACACCAAAAGCAGCTTACTTTTTTTAACCACATGGCATCAAACTTTTTCTAAAAAGGTTGACATAGGTAAACCACTCAGCTTTACTTTGTTTCATTATTGTAAAAACAAAAGTAGCTGGAGTAGGTGATTGCTGGGGTCCTGTCCCACTCAGCAGGCGTATGAATCTCTCTTTGAACCTAATGGTTCAGGCTCACCAATATCTTCTGCCTCTTCTCTGTGTTTCTCTCCTTCTGCCACTCTCTTTTCTGTGTGTCTTACCCTCTCTGCCTCTGTCTCTCTCTGTTTATAACTTTGTCTCATTCTCTGGCATTGTCTCTGTCTTTCCAAGCACTCACCATTGAATTTAAGTCGAATTTCCGGATGTATGCTCAACTACTTTTAACTGCTCTCCAGCCAAGAGCCCTGGTCTTTAGCCATGCCAGTAACTCACTGTGTGACCTAGGATAGTTCATTTCCCCTGTGGGTCTGGATTTTTCTGGATGTATAATGAAAGCCATTGGACCAGATGAGCTCTAAGCCCTTTCCAGCTTTGGCCTCTACCAGGGTCTGTGATGCCTGAGACATCAAGGGTTCCTGGACAGGGGTGGAGGAATTCCCCTCTTTCCACTTGGTGAGCAGTCTTTGCCCTCAAGTTCCCTCAGGTGCCTTTGCCTGGCACCAGCTCACCACAGCAGAGCTGCCTGCAAAATCTAATTCACAATACAAGTTTCCGGGGCCTTCCTGCAGCTGTCAGTAGGTGTCACAGTCACAATATTTTGTCTTAATTACAGCTCTGGGATTTATCAGCCAGGCTAGAGACCACTTCTGGAATATGGCATCCCTGGGAGCTGTTCCAGGTGCTCCTGTCCCTGCTGCTGCCATACATAGGCCTGTTCTCTGCCTATGGGGCCAAAGTGGAGTCTGCTTTGCATGGTTCTCCTGCTGTGTCTCCCACACTACTGCACAGAGAGCCTGTGGGGCTTAGATAACTCCCTTCCCAGGGACCCAGAGGCAAAGACATCTACTGTTTGGGGCAGTGCCAAGGGTCCCACCATCCCTAGAGCATTTCATGTCTTCTGTCCCATCCCAAAACCTTGGTGGGCAGAGAAATAGGTAGGAGGACCCAAGTTCTACCTTCCCACTGACAACGATTCTCTCCTCAGCCAAGCTTTGGTCAGGCTCCCCTGAGCCCTCTTGACTAGGCCTTGAACGTGAGCTTCCGTGTCCATCCTTGCAGAGTCCAGTTACAGCCAGAGTCTTGAAAAGTCAGCTTAGAGAGAATCACCCTCCCTTGAAAACTGATCATCCTGGTCTGCCTTCAGCAAGAATCTGTTAAGTTGGTTCAGCCAAAATCCCCCTACCCTGATGTCTTCTCTTCGTATTTTTAATCCACTGACCTACCCAACCTGCTTCTTGGTTATAAATCCCCATTTGTCCTTGTTGTAATGGAGCTAAGGCTGACTCTGCCTCCTATTAGGATAGTTTTTAAACCTATTGCAATAGTCTTGGATAAAATCTTCCTTACCTGGCTCATTGCAACCTCCACCTCCCGGGTTCAGTGTCAGAATAATTTCTTCTTTAATTTCACCTCCAGATCCAATGAAACCATTGGCTCTCCTGCTTACCCAGGAGAGTCTTGTAATAGACCAACCTCTTGGGAACAAAGAGTTTTCATGTCATCTGCTAACATGCACTAATTTTTTTTTTTTTTTTTTTTGAGATGCAGTTTTGCTCGTGTTGCCGAGGCTGGAGTACAATGACGTGATCTCGGATTATTGCAACCTCTGCCTCTGGGGTTTGAGCGATTCTCCTGTCCCAGCTTCCTGGGTTGCTGGGATTACAGGGACCTGCCACCACACTTGGCTAATTTTTTTGTATTCTTAGTAGAGATGGGGTTTCACCATGTTGGCTAGGCCGCTCTTGAACTCCTGACCTCAGGTGATCCACCCGCCTCAGCCTCCCAAGGTGTTAGGATTACAGACATGAGCCACCGTGCCCAGACTTTAATTTTTTTTTTTTCCCAAGTCTTGCTCTGTTGCCCAGGCTGGAGTGCAATGGCGTGATCTCCACTCACTGCAACCTCTGCCTTCTGGGTCCAAGCGATTCTCTTGCCTCAGCCTCCCAAGTAGCTGGGGTTTCAGGTATGTACCACCATGCCCGGCTAATTTTTTGTATTTTTAGTAGAGACAGGGTTTCACCATTTGGCCAGGCTGGTCTCCAACTCCTGACCTTGTGATCCACCCACCTCGGCCTCCCAAAGTGCTGGGATTACAGACATGAGCCACTGCTCCCAATCTATACATTTTTTTTCAAAGTCTCTCTCTGTCATTCAGATTGGAGTGCAGCAGCGCGATCCTGGCTAACTGCAACCTCCACTTCCTGGGTTCAAGGGATTCTAGTGCCTCAGCCTCTGGAGTAGCTGGAATTACAGGCACATGCCACCATGCCGGACTAAGTTTTTTATATTTTTAGTAGAGACAGGGTCTCACCATGGTCCTGAACTCCTGGCCTCCTGTGGTCTGTCCACTTCGGCCTCCCAAACTGCTGAGATTACAGGTGTGAGCCACCATGCCCGGCCTAACTTGCACTGATTAGTACAGGTTTCCTGGAATGCTGTGTTGAGAAGGACTCTGAGGAAAGGGGGCCATGACTTGTTAGCACCGTGTTCCCTGAGATGAAGGGAAGGAGTACTGCCTGTGCTGCATACTTGCAGACTCTTGTTTGGCAAAACCCACATCATGAAGCGACGATGACCCAGGCTCAGTATTTCCCAGGCATTATTGTATTTAACTCTCACAGCTGATTATCCCCATTTACAGAGAAAATTACTCTTGGAGAAGTCAAATCAATTGATCTGGACCACACAGCTAGTACAGAATTGGGGTTAGAGTTCCAAAGAAATCTTGTACACAGCCCTAGGAGGAGGTGCCCTTCTGCAGTCATCTGACCCTGCCCCTTGGGGACGGCTCACTGGTTCAACCACTTCCAACCTTCCTGCTTTCCTCACTGCTCTGGTCTAGTGGGGAAGTTTCCCAGGCTAGATGGCTGTCTCCACCACTAACCCCCAGCCACTGACTTCCCATCAGAGGACCTCCTCTGAGTTGGGTTGTGTGGAGAAGGCTAATATTCCCTCCAAAATGTGTGTTCCCTCTTCCCTAGGCCAGAGAGATCCTTGTGAAGTAGCTGCATTTCCCAGCCCCCTGCAGCATGGAGAGATGGGGCATGTCATTATTCTTGCCAATGGTTCTGCCTGGGTGCACAGACTCAATCCCTGGGGGAAGGTGGAGCTACGGGATGGAAAGGGCCTGCATCCCTGAATGCCAGAAGGGAGGTGCTCTGCCCCCGACCAGGGACACTGGACTGTCAGGTGAGCAAAAAAAAAAAATTTTGATTCCGATAAGCCACTAAAATGCTTACCTGTTATAGCAGATAGCATTGCCCTAACCCAGCAGTGAGGTGCCAACATGGGAGACATTCCATGATGTGCCCCACTAATCCTTCTTTGATCCCCACAACAACCCCACAAGGTATATATTAGTACTATCATCCTCGTTTTCAGATAAAGCTAAGGGAGATGCACCCGAGGTCACATGCAACCAGAAGGCAGTAGGCCAGTATTGAATCTGGATTCTGACTCCAGAAACTTCTGGAGATTCAGTTACCAGCACACAGTGGAGACCTTCCTCCACCACCACCACCTACAGAGAATGAGCAGGAAACCTCAGAAGAAATAGTACCCAAAGAAGCCAGAGGTGTTGCCTTAGCCAGCTAAGGTTGGAGTCACTTATCAACACCCAGAATCACGTCTTTCTAATCAAACCCAATGACTGTTCATCTCTGGGTTTCTGTTTCTTGGTTGTAAACTCCCAAGAGTAAATAATCACTGATTATCCGAACTTACAGAGAGGGTTCAATCAGGTATGCTGGTGGTCATTGATCAAACATGGGTTTACCTTCCCTATTCAATTCTGCAAAGAGGGTGACAAATCAGCAACTCACTTGAAATCCATCAATAAAAAAGATGAATAGATAAACAGATATAAGATAGAGTAATTACAGCAAAATGACAGCCAGTGCAGAATCGATGCAGTGTGTGTATTCGTTTCCTAGGGCTGCTGTAACAAAGTACCACAGACTAAACCGCTTAAACAACAGAGACTTGTTTGTCATAGATCTGGAGGCTGGAAGGCCAAAACCAAGGTGTGGCAGGTTTGTTTTCTCCTGAGGCCTCTCTCCTCAGCTTGGGCATGGGCACCTACTTGCCATGTCCTCACATGGCCTTTCCTCTGCCCGTATCCCTCATGTCTCTTTATGTGTTCAGATTTCCTCTTAAGAACACCAGTCAAGTTGGATTAAAGCCCAATCTAATGGCCTTATCTTAACTTAATCACTTTTATAAAGACCTCATCTCCAAGTACAGTCACACTCTGGCTGGGCGTGGAGGCTCATGCCTGAAATCCCAGCACTTTGGTAGGCCAAGGCAGGCAGATCACTTGAGGTCAGGAGTGGGAGACCAGCCTGGCCAACATGTTGAAACCCTGTCTCTACTAAAAATACAAAAATTAGCCAGGTGTGATGGTAGGTGCCTATAATCCCGGCTATTTGGGTGGCTGAGGCAGGAGAATCACTTGAACCTGAGAAGTGAAGGTTGCAGTAAGCTGAGATCGTGCCACTGCACTCTAGCCTGGGCAACAGAGCGAGACTCCGTCTCAAAAAACAAAAACAAATACAGTCACATTCTAAAGTACTGGGTATTATTGGGGCTTCAACATGAATTTGGGGGAGACACAATTCAGCCCCAAACAGTGGACATATTGCTATTCCTTGAACAATTATCTTTACTTTTTCTGAATGTTTGAAATTGTTGGTAATTTTAAGAAGAATAAGATTTAAAAGTTTAGGTAGGCAACACAGAACCAGAAGATATGTTCACAAGGATTAGGGATGGGAGTAGTTCTGCCCAACTCCCTTGTTGGACCCTGGAGCTGCCGTACAGAGCTAAGGCACCAGCATTGCCTGGAGGTACCTGAAGCCACTCACTGAGAGGCCTTGAGCAGGTCACTGAATCACTGCAAATGACATGAGAAGGATATTCTCTTCTGCCTCCCATCCCTAACCCACAGTGACATCCTGAGGAGGAAACGTTTGCCCTCACTACAAGGATGAAATAAAATCAGTCATCTCACATCCGTCATTATTTTATATAAGTCATATATCAAAAGTGCCTCCTTTGCACACATAGAGACGAGGAAACAAATCCATCCCTCCTTCCCCTGACAAGGGAATTATTTTGGACCTTATCTAAAGAAAGGCATCTGCTTTTTGAGTTCAAGTTCTAATTTGACCAAATGGCATGTGGTAAGTAGAAAGGAAGGAGGAGACAATGCTATTAGGAGCCAAGGGAACATAAAGAAACCTCCCGATGGTTGGCTGGGCTTTGGCTCTGAATTTGATTACAGCGGCCAACATAAATCAGCCAGTGCTATTAAATCTTCTGCTAGAGCTTGACAGGGGAGGACAAGTTTGTAGAATTATTTGGGAGAACTGGCCATAGGTCAGAGACAAAGCCCTCCAGCTGCATCGGGCCCAAAGGGTGGGTTATTTTCAACACCTGCTGACAACTGTGACTGTGACTGTGACTGGAAAGACCCTGTGTTTCCAGCTGCTGCGTCTCCATGCCTTCATTTTTCCATGGTGACAGTTTAGCTCTATGGGCACTTGTAATTCAAAACCACCTGGCTCAATTATTCCTTTCCCCAGATCCACCCCTGCACCCTCCACCCCACCTCTAGGATCTATTGTCCAAGGGTCCACAACAGGTGGGGAGGAGGGAGGTTGGCTTCTTGGGAGCCCCATGGCTGCCCACTGGTACAGACTGGCATCTCTAACCATTGGTCTCAAAGTCACTCAAACCCTTGGATTCCAGAAATTGGGGAACCCAGGGCTGATCCCTTTGGACTCAGTTGAGCACTAGCACTTATCAGCTGAGCAAGTTGGCAGGATGAACCTTAGGCTTTTTGTAGCACAATACTCCCATGACTCCTAATCTGGAAACTCTCTGAGATCTCACTTTTCCTTGCTGCTTTGGATCTAAGAGACTTTTAAAGACAGAAAAATTCCATCTTGTGCTCCAGATGAAAGGTGGCACTTTATATGTACAGATTGTGTTTTGTTTAATTGTTTAGAATAGGTAATACACACATGTGATTCAAAGTTCAAAACATATAAACAAGTATACATTGTAATTCTCTCTCCCACCCCTCTCCCTCAGCTACCCAGTTTGAATTATTTATTATCAATCATTACTTAGTTTTCTATGTATACTTCTGGGAATATTTTATGCATATAAAAGCAAAGAGGTAGGTATAATATTTCCCCCTCTCACTCATTATACATATGGTACTCCCTCTTGGCTTCTTCACAGTATTTCTGTTTAAGAGACAACATCTCGGCCAGGCGCAGTGGCTCACGCCTGTAATCCCAGCACTGTAGGAGGCCGAGGAAGCAGATCATCTGAGGTCAGGAGTTAAGAGACCATCCTGGCCAACATGGTGAAACCCCATCTCTACTAAAATACAAAAATTAGCTGGGTGTGACAGCATGTGCTTGTAGTCCCACCTACTCAGGAGGCTGAGGCAGGAGAATCATTTGAACCCAGGAGGGAGAGGTTGTAGCGAGCCCAGATCATGCCACTGCACTCCAGCCTGGTGACAAAGCTAGACTCCATCTAAAAAAAAAAAAGAGAGAGAGAGAGAGAGAGACAGCACCTCATTATGCTGCCCAAGCTGGAGTACAGGTATAATCCCATTAATGATCAGCACAGGAGTTTTGACCTGCTCTGTTTCTAACCTGAGCAGGTTCACCCCCTCCTGGAGCAGTGGGACACTCCACTCCTGAAAGGTCACTGTAGTGATGCCAAACTTGGTGTGAATATCCCATCATCATACTACACTATAGCCCAGAACTTCTAGATTCAAGCAATCCTCCTGCCTCAGTCTCCTGAGTAGCTGGGACTACAAGCACACACCAGTGCATCAGGCTCTTCAGAGTATGTTTAAGAAATTATTCTGTAACCACATAAAATGCATCCACATTGTTTTCTTTTCTTTTTTTTTTTTTTTCCTCTTAGAGTTAGGATCTCACTATGTTGCCTAGGCTGGTCTCATATTCCTGGTCTCAAGTGACCCTCCTACCTTGCCCTTCCAAATTGCTAGGATTACAGGTGTGAGCCACCATGCCCAGCCCACATTCTTATCTATGGCTGCATAATATCCCTTCCTTTGGAAGAACCAAAATTTATTCACTCTGCCCCCTACTGATGTGCATTTGGATGATTTACAAACATTTGCTGATGCAAACAATGGAACTAAATAATCTTCCACATGCATCTTTGTGTATGTTGGTAAAAATATCCATGAAATAAATTCCTAGAAATAAAAATACTGGGTCAAAAAGTATGGACACTTGTAATTTTTACACATACTGCCTAATTCCTCTCCAGAAAGCACCCATCAATTCAGGTCCCCTCCTAGGAGCAGTGGATGAGAGCACCTGTTTCCACACAACGTCACCAACAGTCTGATGTTCGACCTCTTGAATTTTGCCTATTTGTTAGGTGAAAAGTGGATCTCACTCTGTTGCCCAGGCTGGAGTGTGGTGGTACAATCACAGTTCACTGCAGCCTTGACCTCCCAGGTTTAAGCAATCCTCCACCTCAGCCTCCCAAGTAGCTGGGACTACAGGTGTGTGCCACCATGCCCAGGTAATTTTTTATAATTTTTAGTAAGATGGGGTTTTGCCATGTTAGCCAGCAGGTCTCAAACATTTGGGCTCAAGTGATCTGCTAGCCCCTAAAGTGCTGGGATTACAGGCGTGAGCCACTGCACCCAGCCTTTGGCATGGTTTTAATTTGCATTTCTCATATAGCGAGTGAGACTGAGAATATTTTCAAACATTTTGATGCCATGTATACTTTTTAAATTTTTTTCATTGGGTTGTCATATTCTCTCTTACACTTTTTTTTCTTATATATAGGAAAGAAACACTTTATTATATGACTTGCAAATATTTTCCCTCATTTTTTTAGACCTTCTGACTTTGTTTTTGTCACACACAATTTTTTTATGTAGCAGAATTTAATGTATAATCATTTCATTTATGGTTTCTGGGTTTTTCCACACACTAAAGTTACCCCCCAAGAAATCTCCCAAGGTTTCTTCTAGTAATTTTATAGTTTCATATTTCGAATTTAATTCTTAATTCGTTTGTAACTCATTCTGGTGTTTTCCAGAAGACATCTTACCTGTGGTCTAAAGCAGAACACAAAAACAGTCTTTCAACTACCTTAGGTAGCCTGCCAACACCAACTATCACAACTCTCAACATGTATGTATTAAGCACTTACTATGTGCTCAGCATTGGCCTACAATGGCCGGAATGTTGCCTTCATTTGGGACATTACTTATCTGAGATAAGTAAACTGAAGCTCAAAGAAGTGCCCAGGTAAATGGCAGAGTCTGACTTGAACATAGGTGGGTTGCCTTCTTGATTGCTTCACTCTTACACAAACTCCAACCACATGTATAATGAGTAGCCAAGTATATTGTAGGAGGTACAATAAATACCGGTCATTTGATTTAGGGGAAGTATCTCAAATGCTATGTATCTTAAGTAATGGTCATAATGAATCTAGAGACTGAAAGACAGGCTTGACGAATGAATAATTCATCAAATAATTCCACAAAGCCCCCATCAATTCACATTCCCTCCTAGGAGCAGTGGATGAGAATGTGTTTCCACACACCTTAACTAACAGTCTGATGTTATACCTTTTGAATTCTGCCCATTCGATAGATGAAAAATGGCCAAATTTTCAGTCTCATTCATTATATGAGAAATGAAAATTAAAACCACACTGCCAGCTAGGTGTAGTGGATTGTATTTTATTATGTCCCCCTTTTCCAGGTGAGGAAAACTGATGCTATGACATCCAAGGTCCTGTGCAGCTGGGATTCCAAACCCAGACCTCTGGTTCCATTGCCTATGCACTGGGATGTCCCCAGCTCTGCCTCAGACTTTGGATGGAGCCTCTCAATTCTGAAACTGGAAACTTCAGCACCGAATAAGAGCGGATGGGATGAAAATGGAATGAAGCATCCCAGGAGGAGGCAATTCCAGTTCCTCTCCACCATTTGGAATAATGGTTACAACCAGAAATTGAGAGCCAACAGCATGACAGGTGCAGTCCAAAGCTCTGTATGTATTAGCTCATTTTATACCCATCATCATCTAAAATTGAGACTCTTACTATCCCCATTTTACAGATGTGGAAACTGAAATATGAAGAAATTAAACCGTGGCTGGGCATAGTGGCTCATGCCTATAATTCCAGCACTTTGGGAGGCCAAGACAGGTGAATCACTTGAGCCCAGGAGTTCAGGACCAGCCGGGGCAACATGGCAAAACCCCGTCTCTACAAACAATACAAAAATTGGCTGGGGATGGTGGCACGTGCCCGTAATCCCAGCTACTGGAGAGAAAGCTGAGGCAGAGACTGTAGTGATTGTGCCTCAGCACTCCAGCCTGGTGACAGAATGAAAAAGAAGGGAAGGAAAGAAAGAAGGAGAGAGGGAAGGAAGGAAGGAAGGAAGGAAGGAAGGAAGGAAGGAAGGAAGGAAGGAGTTAAACCAAAACCAAAGAAGATCACATGGTCAAGATTCCTCAGCTAATGGGTTAGAGACTCACTAAGCCAGAGTTGTCTGAATGGGAACTCCATGCCTTTTCCTCTCACATCATGGTTCTCAGTGCTAATGCTCAGAAGAGAAACATGCCAAGACCCCTTCTTTGTGTGGTGCTAATTCTATAAATTTCCAAAGAGCATGTTAGCCATAAAGTCAGGGAAAGACTAAGTCTAAAAGGATATTTAAAGTCTGGTCTATCCCTTAATTTTATGATGAGGAAACTGGGTCCTATAAGAGAGCAAATGGCTTGTGCAACACTATAAATGTGTTCTGATTTTACTTGAGCTCCTAAGCACTGCGCTGCAAGTGTGTCTAAAAACACAAGTAAAGAGGCAAATGGCCAACCCCCTGCCAACATGTCTCCATAAGACCTTCTACTGGACATGAACAAAATAACCTTGGTAGCTATGCCCAGGACAGCCGGCTCCTAAGCCTGTCTGGCCAACGCACTCTTACTCTCAGTTTGCCTTCTCCGAACTTCTCAAAGACACCCATAGAAAGAGGCAAGTGGTACAGAAGGATGAGGAGTAAGTGTGGGATGCCTGGGAGGGGAGGAACCTGCCCAACTCACATGGATGCTTCCTTCTTTTCTTTCCTCTCTATTTTCATGTGCAGCCCCCAGCTGGTTGGTGGTGCAAAGCCTATAGCAGCCATGAGGCCTCTCCTTCAGCTGTTACCAGCTCCCAAACACGCGCCTCATGACTGTGTTTATGCTGGTTGCCATGAGAGATAAGTGAGGGCTTGAATGGAGCTAACTGCTCCTGAGCTGGGAGATGGAAGAGGGCCAGGTGTATTTTTAAAGCATCTGGGAAAGCCGGTCACCACGAGAAGAGCCTCCTTCTCTGGGCAACATGTTCCTTCTTTAGGGGCTGGTTTACAAATGCAAAGTGGGTGGAAGTTGAGTCTCTTCTTTTTTGCCCTAACTCACTGGATATTTTAAGCAAAAAGGTCTTTGGGTTGTATTTGAAATTTTTGCCTTTTGATACAATTAATTATAGAAAAAAATTGTGACTTCTTGCCATGTGTAGAGACACCATGAGGTTCTAGAAAGAATGACAGAAAATATGTATATGTCACCATTGTATGCCAGGCACTATTGAAAGTACTTTATGTTCACAATTAGACCACTTAATCCTTACAATTTCTCTGGGAATGAAATCCTACTTTTAGAGCCATTTCATAGACGAGGAAGGTGAGGCACCAACAGGGTAAACTGCCAAGGTCACAAAGCTAAGGGAATACAGGATGTGAACCCCAGCAGTGTGGCACCAGAGGCCCTACTCCTAACCACTCTGCAATTCTGCCTTTGCCATGATTTGGGGTCAGAAGTACTGATGCGGAATGTTGACCCAGCCACTGGGTGACTGCACCTCTATGAATGTTCCTTTCCTCTTCGGTAAAATAGGGGTACTAATGGCTCCCTGTGACATTGTAGTGAAGATTAAAAATAGTATGTGTCAGGAGTCTGGTGACTAAGAAGTACTCAATGAAAGGTAACTTTAGGGTCTTACTGGCGGGTCCATGTGCCCGCTGGATCCCAACTTCTGCATCCCCACAGGGAAGGGCTGCTGAGCTGTAACTGTTACTGTCCAGAGGGGTGACGGAGGCAGGGAACTGAGTAACAGCCAGCAGGACACAGCTGGTCTCTCATACTGTCTACAGCAGACGACACTTCCCTGCCCATATTCAGCAATCCCACCCATTCATCCATCCTGTCCATGCTTTCAGCTTCCCACCACATGGTCTTGTGTCTATGCCAGAGCGCTTCTCCAACCCTGGGAAGGTGTTTGGGGTAAGCAGGAAGAAAAGAGTGGTGAAAATCCCCAGCAGTTGGTGGATAAATAAACCAGTCCCTGCCTGTCTCCCTAAGGCCCCCAGTCAAATTGAGCCCCAGTTGCTCCTAGCAGTAACCTGCTCCCGAACACACTCCATACTGACTGCCTTCTCTTCCCTGTCTCACTTCCCCACTGCCCTTCTGGGATCACCTTCCAAATGAACTACTTGTACCCAAATCCTTGTTTGGCTGTGCTTCTGAGAAGGAACCCAAATGAAGGCAGTACACATCCCTGTGCCTTTGATTCTGGTGTCACTTTGACAAAACACTCATGGGTCTGTTTACCTAGTGGAAAAACTAGGTAACCTGTGGCAGCCCCCGTGGATATCCAGATCCTGATTCCTGGAACCTGTAAATGTTACTTTATATGGAAAATGGGACACGGTAGATGTGATAAAATTAAGAAATTTAAAAAGAAGGGATTATCCTGGATTACTTGGGTGGAACCTAAATACAATCACAAGGTTCCTTATAAGAGACAGGCAGAGTACATCTGAAAAAGAATGAGGCAATTGACCACTGAAGCAAGACACTATGTTGCTTGCTTTGAAGGTGGAGAAAGGGGCCAGGAACCAAAGAATGAAAGAAATGCAGCTCTAGAGCCGGACAAGGCAGGAAACAGATGCTTCTCGAGAGCCTTCTAAGGGAGCTCGGCCTTAGCAACACCTTGATTCCTGCCCAGTGAAACTGGTTTCAGACTTCTGACCTCCAGAACCATAATCAATGTGTGCTGTTTTAAGCCAGTAAGTTTGTGATGATTTATGACAGTAGCCATAGGAAACTGATACAGGAACTCAGAGGTGAGCTAGAGCAGAGGCTCTTACAGGGTGCTCCACGGACCTGCAGTGTCACAGCTCCTGGGATCTTGTTAGAAATGCACTCTTAGGCCCCATCCTAGAACTACTAAATTCAAAACTCCCAAGGCGTGTCTCAGTGGTCTGCAGTTTAACAAGCTCTCCAGCTGATTTTGATGCTGGCCGTAGTTCAGCGATTAGCCCTGGTCAGACATTAGAATCACCTGGAGGACATTAAGCACTCCCGATGCCTGATCCAATACCCAGAGATTCTGATTTAATTGGTCTGCTCAGCTTGGACTCTGGACTTTCATAATGCACCCCAGGTGCATATTGTTTTGTCTAGCCAGGGCTGGGAACCAGTGCTGTAGTTTTAGACTCTGATCTAGAATGTTGACTTTCAAACTGAGCTGTGCGGAGCTTTGGGATTCTAGATAGATGCTGAAGAAGGGGAAGGCAGAGGCCATGCCAGCAGGGCTCCTGGTCCCAGAGACCAAAGAGTCACATGCCCAGAGGGGGGTCAGAGAGGTAGATGTAGTAAAAGGGATGGACCAGGGTTAAGAGCAGACTTGGTGAGCTAGAGCAGCTCCACTCCAAATAGTGATAGCCATGCCAGAATGTGAGTCCAGGACTGCCAGCCTGTCCTGCATTTCAAGATGTTTGCTGCTTTATTTATTTATTGCTAAAGAGACAGCAGAAACACTTTTTTTTTTTAATGTTAAAGCATTCCATTTTTAAATGTTAGCAACTAAGGCAATTTTTAGAAATCACCACCATCTACCCACCCAACCGCCCTTTCGTACTATAAAGGCTAAGCATAAAGGCTGGATGTGGTCTTTGGGCAGCTGGTTCCCAAGCTCCATCTCTGCCGCATGTGTCTTTCATTCATCTCTCAGGACTGGCAGGCTGGCCTGGACAAGTTCTTCTCAGAGAGATGACAGGAACTCCGTATGAGTGAGGTATTTTGTCTGCCTGCTCACTGCTGCATCCCCAGGCATATAGTTGACACTCATGAAATGTTTGTTGAATTAATAAATCTGCATAGCAATTCTGTGAGACAGAGACTATTATATCCATTCTTCAGATGAGAAACTTGGGGCTCACTGCATGAAGTGAACACTCCACCATCACACAATTCATAACTAAGAGAGGTACAGTTGGCACCCAGGACCCCTCACAGTAGGGGCTACTGTGAAGAGCAAGACAACTGCAGCTGTGTCTTTGTAAAACAAGAGGCTTGTGGGATCATTGGTGCCAATCCATAGGAGAAATACAAGTGGTACTCATGACTGAACTGCATTTAAAGAAGATGAGACATGAGCTTATTTGGTGTCTCATTGAAGCCAGAGCAGCTCTTTGTTCACTCTGGAGCTGTGTTGTTTTTGTACGGATGTGGCAGTGGTGGCTGTGGACCTGAAGAAAGGAGATGTGGGTGTGGCAAACAGTAAGGTGGGGGGGGTTGGCCCAACTTATCAGAAGGGAAAGTCTTCCATCTCTCACACCCACCTCTCTCTTTGTCTGAATGGGACATGAGCCCTCTGCTGCATGCAGAGGCTTGGGATGGGGTGCCGCAGGAAGCCTGGGACCCCTTAGAGAGTTATTTAATTTAAGAACCACTCTGATGTTATTATCCATAGGAAATAAGGGGCGGTAAATCAGAGGAGATGGCTGGCAAGTGCATTACAGAGCATTAAAGAATAGCTGATCAGCATCAGACACAAATAAATGGTCCATAATCTAGTGCCGAGAACATGGATGGTTCCCAAGTGGTGACATGGCTGGCTTCCAGGCAGGGGAGCACGGGGCTGGACATTAGACCCTACAGGCCACAAAATGCCTGTCCTGGGTCACATCCCAGCAGGCAACAGGAGAAGATTCCAGCACCCAGACAGAAATCATAACCTTCCATCTGATCTCACTCTGTAGTAGGACTGGATTTGGGTGTTCTCACCAACCGGTTTCTGAGACCTGAACCCAAACACTACCTGGAGAGTCCCTGCCTTCCTGGAAAATTCTGTATTCCATGAGGGAAGCCACATATGTCTGTGGGGGCACTGATGGGTCGGCTCACAACGCCTAAAGAGAAAGCTTGTGAAGTGGTCCCCTGGCTCCCCACCCCAAAACACCCTGGTTGACACCATTTCACTAGAGCATTGTTTAGCTTAGATCCTTAACCTTCATTAAAATGCAAGAACCATAAAGGAGAGATAAATCAGTACCCTGGCAAGTCATGCACACTTTAGTATAAAGCAATATTCAATCTTTTGCTAGAGTTTTGGGCATTGATATCCTGAGGAAAAAGTAGGAGAGAATAGAAAATAAAGAATCCAGGCCAGGTGTGGTGGCTCACGGCTGTTATCTCAGCACTTTGGGAGGCCAAGGCCGGCGGATCACTTGAGGTCAGGAGTTTGAGACCTGCCTGGCCAACATGGCGAAACCTCATCTCTACTAAAAATATAAAAATCTGCCGGGCATGGTGGCGCATGCCTATAATCCTAGCTACTCAGGAGGCGGAGGTATGACAATCACTTGAACCTAGGAGCAGGTTGCAGTAAGCCAAGATTGCACCACTGTACTCCAGCCTGGGCAACAAAGCAAGTCCCTGTTGAAAGAAAAAAGAAAAGAAAAGAGAAAGAAAAAGGATCCAGAGGAGAGTTTCCAGAGGATAGGAGGGTAGCCTGCAGGACTTTAAAAGCCAATATCACTATTTATCCAGAACCATAAGCAGATTTGGTGTATATTGGTGAAAGCCTTGGACTTAGAGTAAAGAAGCAGGATTCCAGTCTCCAGCTCTCCCACGTTCCAGCTGCATGACTTTGGACAAGTCACTTAACCTTTCTTAGCTGCCATTTCCTCATCTGAAAGGGGAAGTGGTGCTGCCCCCATTCAGGAGTGCTGTGAGAACTACATAAATTAAACTGTGTGGAAGGCCTGCCCTCCTGTAAATGTTATTGTCTTTGTGTCTGTGCCTCCACATTCTGGAAATGGTACTGCTACTGAGCTACAAGTGTGGGTGGATACTGGAGCCAAGCCAATCCACAGACCCATAAGTGAGCCCTGCCAGGGCCAGCCAAACCCAGGCTGGATCAGCTGATCCTTAGTTTACCCACAGACACGTGAACTTCAACAATAAATGATTGTTGTTTTAATCCACCAAGTGTCACGGTGGTTTATTACCCACCAATGGTTAAGGAAATACACTAAATGTGGGGTTCTTGGCATTTTTAATAATTGCCATGTTCAACAGAAATCATTCTAAGATATAAATGGCATTTATCTACCTTCTTAAGCAAGATAAAGTGGGCACAATCCAGTCATCACTGGAGCTTCGTGCTCATCATAATGAAAACCAGTTAATATGCTGCAGTCAATGATGCCTTCAGGGTTTACAGACAGAGCAGAGGCTCTAGGAGTAGTTCTAGTCTACTTTTTATTTTTGTTTTTGTCTTTTTTTTTTTTTTTGAGATGGAGTTTTACTCTTGTTGTCCAGGCTGGAGTGCAATGGCACGATCTTGGCTCATTGCAACCTCCGCCTCTTGGGTTCAAGAGATTCTCCTGCCTCAGCCTCCTGAGCATCTGGGATTACAGGCATGCGCCACCACACCTGGTTAAATTTGTATTTTTAGTAGAGACAGGGTTTATCCATGTTGGTCAGGCTAGTCTTGAACTCCCGACCTCGGGTGATCTGCCTGCCTTGGCCTCCCAAAGTGCTGGGATTACAGGTGTGAGCCACCACACCCAGCCTACTATTCTTTTTGAAATCTCAGACCCATTTCCTAATTCTTTATTGTTTTTCTTGTAATCATTCTTATCATCTGACATTGCGTCCATCTTAAGCAGCAAATCCTCCCTCCCCAGTAATTCACCACATTTCAAGACACCTACTATCTATGTCTATTAGAGTGCTGTCCAAAATAAGAGTTAATAGGCTTAGACTAAGGGCCCGAGATAGTTTTGTGTGTATCAAATATTATGTGGTTTAGCATTGGCATTTCTATCCTCAGCTCTGGTCTCTGATGTTTTTATGCTCCCTCCTTGGTTCTCTCTCCTCTGGGACCCAGCAGTGAAGGTTGCCAGGTAATGAGCCTGAGATCCAGATAGCTGGTGCTAGGCAACTGCTAGAATACAGTCTTTCCTGAAGACAGTGAAGGAGTGGATTATCTATGAAGGTAAGCACTGGCCTACAGCCTCCTGAGAGCTCTTCCTCCAGCACAGCCCCTTTCCAGGGCATTTACCACATGCCACCTGTGTTTCAAAAGCAGGTGATCATGGAATCCCCCAGAGTAGAGGCTATATCCTACTTGTCTCTGTGTCCCCTGAAGCACACATTAGAGTGCCAGGCACACAGTAGGCACTCACTAAGTTATAATGCATAGAAGGAAAAGGTTTTCCTAGTTGCCCATCTTTTCTGTGCATACACAGCCTATCTTCAGAAGAATAAGAGTTTATAAGCTTCTGAATATGGAATATTTCACATCAAATTGTTGGAAAATATTTTCAAATGATTAAAGTTGTCTTTTCAAGGAACAGTTTCCATTTTTTTAAGGCTCAACTTTATTTCTGAACTGTGCTATCATAAAGCCATGGTGACTACATTAGGGGGACAAAGCCAAGTGACCACTGGAGAAAACATATCTTTGTGATACTGAGCTGGTTACCTTAGTGATTCCCCCTAGGTCTATTCCATTGTTTACCAAATGTCTAATGACCACATTCCCAGCCAGAAGCACCTGTGGATGTGCACACTGGTTGTTCTCCATCCCAACCCTCCCCTTTGCTCTCTGCTCTAAGTGTTCTGGTCCCTGACCTCCATGATCTGCCCTCTGGCTTCAAGTTGGGTTGGCCAATGAGAGGCACTGCCAATAGGTACTTGGATGGGAGGAGAGAGAAGTTGCTGTGTTTCTCCTTCACTTTCTTTCTGCTTTAGGTCCCTCCATGACCAATGCTCCTGCTTGATGGCCCCTCCTCCAAGGCTCCAAATCTCCCTGGGATCCATTTCCCTATTATTCCCTCTTGCCTTTTCAAGCACAGGGTGGTAAAGTCATCCTGTGATTGCTAATCTCTAGGTGCCTCGACGTTCCTTGTTGGTTCCCTTAACTTCACCCACACCTCTCAAAGTGATCATCCCTTCATTCAAGTCTTTTCATCTGAACCATCTGAGTTGCTTCTTTATCCTGCTGTTGCCGTGACTGATACAATATGCAAAAACCTTACCTAAGAGATATCTGTGCTGGCCAGGGTGCTCTCCAAATCAAAGAGTTCGAAAGAAAACCAGAGGTTTTTTTCGCTCTACTTTTCAGAACTCCTTAACCACTTTGGTGCTATTTAAATTAAGTAATACAAAATGATGGTAAATCCCAGTTTGTAGATGAGAAGTTTGTATTCATTCATTCATTCATCAAATATTTATTGAGTACTATGTGCCAGGCACTGTTCTGACCCTGGGAAAACAATAATGTACAAGAGAGACACATGCCCTGCCCACATGGTGCTTATAGTGTAAGGTCACTGTCTCTCAGAAGTCAGAGAGCTCATCAGAGGCAGGGCTGGAACCAGAAAACTGAGTTTCCTTAAGTCCTAACCTTCAGCAGATTCTCAAAGGAATCTATGACCCAAACATGATTAAAAACTGCCAAATTAAGCCAAATTAACTCTTAAGCTTCTCCCTTGAACAGGGCAATAATGACTACTCACTCCTAGAAGCTTGATGCTCTTAACTTGAATTTGGGGGAACATGTGGGCACACACCCATGGTGACACCACCACCCACCTTTCCTGTCTACCCTCCTCAATTCTCCACAAATCCGCCCCCACCTCCATTTCTCACACTTTTATAATTAGTCCCACACCAGTCTCTGAGTCACTCCCTCACAGCCCACAAACGTTGGCCATGCAACTTGTTGATGAGCTGTTTTTATCAATGGACAGCAGCTGGGACCTGGATTCAGAGATGTGCCCTCTCCAGGAGCCTGGCATTTCTGGCCCTCCCTGTGTTTCCAGCAAAGGCAGTGACAGAGAAATTTCTGTCTGGGTTGAAGTATTTATGCGATTCATGTTGGAGGGCATAACTAAAACTTTGCTGGGGAGAGCCAGGGGTCACCGAGGTGAATTGAGGGAGGCCGTGAGGGTCTGCCTGCCTTCTTCAAGCCCTCTGGAAGCATGAGTTTCCTCAGAAAGGTTTTAATAGGCCATACCAGTAACCCAATACTTCCCCTGCTCTGGGCCAGACAGGACAAGGGGCAACAGCCTGGTGACCTCAGAAAAGGTTGCTAGGCTGGCAGACACAGCCCCTTCCCCAAATCTCCCAGCCCTGTACCCGGCAGACACACTCAGCTGCAGACCTGTCTGTCACTGTGGAACCCCCTCCACTTCTCCCGGGAAAGCCCGCTTCTCTCAGGACCTCCAGCTGCCTTGTCTGAGGCTGAAGGGAAGTCGCATCCAGGAAGACAGGGCTGAAGAAAGGCAGAAACCTAGTCCTGAGGCTACAACTGCCCCGCTGCCCTCCCTTCCACCTGCATTTTCCCTTCGCGGGACTGCTGTGCCCATGGATGCTGCCTGGGTCTGGAGAGAGGCTTGTTTACTGCACAGCATCCCCTGTGAGGCAAGCCCCCTTTGAAGAGGTCAGAGATCCATTTATAGAAACATCTGAGATTCACTGCTCTATCACTTGCACTCCTGTCTCTTTTAAGCTCTCCCAAATTCCTGACCAAGAAGAAATCATGCAGCAAATGGGGAGAAGTAGGGAAGAAACCATTTTTCAAAGCGTCTCTGCTTTGAGCAGCCAGGTAGGAGCTGGTTGGAACAAGGACAGAAGGGGTTTCCGAGACAAGCTCGGGTGACAGGAAGCTGCGGGGTGGCCGTCTCCCTTCCAGCTTCCCTCCACCAAGAGTTGAATGGCAAAAATATCAGGACACATTGCAAAACAATCTTCCTTCCTCCCCCTGTCCCCTGACAGATGGAAGAGAGGAAAGTTGTGGCCATCGTTTACCTGCTGAGATTGGGAGGACGCTGTTGATGAAAGTCGGCTGAGACACCACAGAGCGGAAAAAAAGCTGAAGATAAATTCCCAAAGTCATTGGATTCAGGACAACCATGCTGGCCAGGGTCTGGCGAGTGTCAAGTTAGAAAGAAGGCTGCTGCGGAGCCTTGTTTATCCCTGCTTTTCTCTTCCTCACTGCTGCTGCATGCGTGTGTGTGTGTATGTGTGTGTGTGTGTGTGTGTGTGTGTGTGTGTCTTTCCCTCTTTCTCTTTCTCTCTCCCTCTCCCTCCTCCTCACCTCCCCCTCCCTCCCCCACCTCTCCTGTCCCCCATGCCTTTACCAAGAAAGAATGTCAACCATTTCCCATTAAACCATCTCCATACTACACAGAGTTATATTTATCTCAAGCACCATATCAAATGCCCACATTAAAATTAAGATGTCAAAATGTTCTTTTTTGGAGACTGAGGTAAGTGGCTAGCGAAGAGGTGATGAGAAGGCAGCCAAGTCTCAGATGTTCACTGGAAGCAGTCCTCAAGGGCAGAGAGATTCCTAATTGGTCATGCGTCACCATCTACCTGCTTGGAACTGAGCAGAAACAACTCTCCTGATTCAAACCAAATTTCATGGAGACAAACCCCTCTGCTGTCAACCTGTGACACTTTTACCCACTGTGTAACAAATGTAAAGTTGAATTTAATTTTTTTCTTTAATTATCCAATAAAAAGGAGGAGGGAAGTAGTTTATATTTCAAACAGCTTTCTCTGTGAAAAAGCGTTTCTCTCTTCAAAAGCTGCAACCTTTTGATTTAATGGAAAGCAAAGTAAATGAAAACAGTAAAAGGATAGAAAAGTGAATGATTTTTATCAAAAAAATTACAGCTGGGCACAGTAGCTCATGCCTGTAATCCCAGCATGTTGGGAGGCAGAGGCAGGCAGATTATGAGGTCAGGAGTTCAAGACCAGCCTGGCCAACATGGTAAAACCCTGTCTCTACTAAAGATACAAAAGAATTAGCTGGCGGGGTGGGGTGGTGGCGTGCGCCTGTAATCCCAGCTACTTGGGAGGCTGAAGCAGGAGAATAGCTTGAACCTGGGAGGCAGAGACTGCAGTGAGCCAAAATTGCACCATTTGTTGTTCCAGCCTGGGCAACAGCGTGAGACTCCGTCTCAAAAAAAAAGCAAACAAAAAAATCATTAACTTAATCTTTGGCTAGACAAAATTCTCCAAATAAAAATTATCACACTCTTAATGCCTTTTATGAGTTTATAAAGCCAGTTGTAGAGATAATTAGATTACTAAAACAAAATAATAATTCACAGAATTGTTCATTTTGCTTTAATCTACATATTACATGCCCCATATGAGTTAACTCAGAAACTGGTAGTTACTGGATGCTGGGGTGGGCATCCTGCCCCCATGCTCATTTTGGGGAAGGTGGATTTGGGTCAGGGCATGGTATAAGGCGATACTTCACAGCTATAGCACCACACTTGGGCTTGACTCTCAGCTCTGAGTGGCAGTGGACAAACTGACCTCTCTAAGCCTCAGTTTTCTCATCCATAAAATGGAGACAATGTTCTCTTTACAGGTTTGTTGGAAAGTTAAGTGAGGTAGCGAGGATGAATCCTACACAGATTAGAACTTGCATATAGAGACAGCACAAAGGAGACCCAGGGAGCCATAGGAGCCATGGGAGCCTGGGTGCAAAGATGGCCTCCAAAAGTCCTCCTACCCCAGTATGAGCATGTGACTCTTCCCAGCAAAAAGCCGGGCTAGTTCCCCTCCCTTGAATCTGAGGTGGTGCTGTGACTGGCTTTAACCAATAGAATGGCTAATGGGATACTGTGGCATGTCCTAGGCTAGGTCTTAAAAGCCTGGCAGCTTCTGCTTTTGCCATTTCTTGAAAATTAGCTGCCACTTAAAAAAATATAGACTATTGAAGATGCCACATCATGCGGGAAGCAATCAGCCTCCAGCTGTTCCAACTATCCCAGATGCAGCATCAACAGATGAGTGAGGCCATTTTGGAACATCTAGCCCCGTCCTGATCTCAGCCACAGGAGTGACCCCAGGTGAAAGCCTCTGAAGAACTGCCCAGCCTAGATTACAGAGTCATGAGCAAATAAAATGGCTATTGTTTGAAACCAGTAAGTTTTAGGATGATTCGTTATGCAGCAATAGCTAACTGATATCGAGTTGGTAAGGAAAGCTTTTGAAAGCATGAAAAATATACTTGAACTACATTCAAAATGTACGGGACAGAGTAAAGAGGGGGTACCCCCATTTAGCCACTCCCAAAATTTTTACCAGAAGGAGCTATGATTGTTGGCCAAACCCAATCAGGACATTCTCAGGCTCACTCTTGTTAACTCTTGCTGCCCATCAGCCAGCTTCTGGTGGCTTGGAGAAGGTATAGTCTACCTGGGAGGAAGTATCTCTTGAGTAACTTGGTGTCAGAAAATGAGCTTTCACTATCTAACTCAATTCCTCCTCTACAAAGCCAGTATGACTTCTTCCTTCTCTCAGCACAAAGAGTTCACCACTGACCATGCCCTTGGAACAAGTTATGTCAATATGTCCTACCAGTGACACCTGCTGCTATTTTTGAACAGTACCTTGTGTTGCTATTTAGTGGGCATTAACATCCCTAAACATAGGGGACTGTCCCACAGCTCTGTGTACTCTCAAGGCTCCCAGGACAGTCCTTGTCACCTAACAGATCCTCAATAATGTAAGCTAATTTGATCAAGTCACACCACTGGAGATAGGATGAAAAGAGAAGAATGCAGAAAATAGCATAACTTTATGCTCCAGCTTCCTGCACAACTTACATTTCCCCAGCACCCTGTAGAGCCTCTGCACATACATCTGGCTGGCCTGGGCCTGGTACAAGGGAGGGCTTTGACAAGTATGGTGAGAGCATTAGAGGGACTATGGATGGCCATCTTGAATTAGGACCTGCAAACAGAGAGGCTAAATTTATAATTCAAGTCACTTGGGAATGAGCTACTGCTGATCTAAAGTTACTACAGGAGCCTCTACCCTTTGGGGAGGCCCCAACACAGGGTTACTTATAAGGCCCCAATGCTTACTAAACAATTTTTAGTAAATTTCCATCTCCTCCGGCATCTTACATTTTAGGAGCCCATTTCTTATAAGATTACCGTAACTGACCAAGACAGAAATTACCATCTTTCTTCAAATCCTCCTGGAAGGGCTCTGATAGCTCCAGAATCTAATCACATAGGCTATTAGATTTGTCCAGAAGGAAAATATTTGAGATTTGAGAAAATGACACCAATAAAGCCATTCAAAGTCAAGAGTCTTCCCTCTCAGACCTTGTAGGCGAGAGTGTATACTGGAGAACATTCTGTTGGCCCCATCAAACTTAAAATATGCTTGCCATCTGCCCCAGAAGTTCTCAGAAATACCTATTCCACTGCCCACTGGTTTAGGTGGAAGGGTGTGCATTGTTGCTCAAATTGGAAACAGCCTCACTGTCCATGAATAAAACATTGGTAGAATAAATCATGGGACATCCATTCAAAATGTTATGCAGTGACTAGAAAGAATAAGGTCTTTGCAACAAATGGTGCTGGAAAAATTTGACTTTCATATGCAAAACAAACAAAGTTTAACCCTTACCTTGCCCCATGCATAAAAATTATTTTAAAAATAGATCATAGACCTAATTGTAAATGCAAAAATATTAAACTTCTGGCAGAAAACAGGAGAAAATCTTAGTGACCCTGACTTAAGTAGAGATTTCTTAAATAAGATGCAAATACAAATCTTAAATTAAAAAGAAGTTAAATTGGACTTTTTAAAAAGTCCAATTAAAGTTTTTATAAACTTTAATGCTTCTGCTCTTCAAAATATAATACTAAATTGGAAAGCCAAGCCGAAAAGTAGGAGATAATATTTGCAAAACACATATGTAATAAATGATTTGTAGCTAGAATATATTAAAACATTCACAACTCAATTAAAAGAAATGGAAACAACTCAATTAAAAGAAATGGAAGGCCAGCATAGCTCACACCTATAATTCCATCACCTTGGGAAACTGAAGTGGGCAGACCACTTGAGGCCAGGAGTTCAAGACCAGCTTGGCCAACATGTGAAACCTCATCTCTACACGAAATACAAAAATTAGTGTGGTATGGTAACACACACCTGTAATTCTAGGTACTCAGGAGGCTGAGGCACAAGAATCGCTTGAACCCGGGAAGCAGAGGTTCCATTGAGCTAAGATTATGCCACTGCACTCCAGCCTGGGTGACAGAACAAGACTCTGTCTCAAAAAAAAAAAAAGAAAGAAAGAAATGGTCACAGCCTGGAAAACACGGTGAGACCCTGTATCTACCAAAAAGAAAATTAGCTGAGTGTGGTGGTACATGCCTGTAGTCCCAGTTATCTGGGAGGCTGAAGATGGGGATATCACCTGAGCCCAGGAGGTCAAGGCTGCAGTGAGCTATTACTGCACCACTGCAGCCTGGGTGACAGAGTGAGACTCTGCCTCAAAAAATGGAGGGAAGGAAGGAAGGAGGGAAGAGGGAAGAAGGCAAGGAGGAAAGGAGGGAATGAGGGAACGAGGAAAGGAGGGAAAGAGGGAAGGAAGGAAGAGAGGGAAGGAAAGAAAAAGAGGCAAATAGATATTTCACCAAAGAAGATACATTAATGACAAAAAAAATTTGTAAAGATATCCAACATCTTTAGTCACTAGGGAAATACAAATTAAAACCACAGTGAGATACCACTACATACCTACTAGAATGGTTAAAATTTAAAAGACTGACAATACCAAGTGTCAGTGAGGATATGGAGCAACTGGAACTCTCAAACATTGCTAGTGGGAATGCAAAATGGTGTAACCACTTTGGGAAAAAATGTCAGTTTCTTATAAAGTCAAATATACACTTATTATACATCCAACAATTCTACTGTTCAGTATTTATCCAAGAGAAATGAAATACATGTCCACAGAAAGACTGTACATGAAAGTTCATAACCACTTCATTTGTAATAGCTAAAACTATAAACAACCCAAATGGCCATCAATCGGTGAATGGATAAACAAACTGCATGTGTACATATAATGCAAAACTACTCAGCAATAAAGTGGAATAAACTAAGTAACATGGAAGAATCTCAAGTTCATTATGCTAAGTGAAGGATGCCAGACACAACAGGCTGCATACTGTATAATTCCATTAGTAGGACATTCTGGAAAAGGCAAAACTATGGAGCTGGAGAACAGATCCACGATGTCAGGAGTTAGAGTTGTGAGAGAGAAGGGGGTCCAAGAGAACTAGCAGTGATGGAAATAATCTTTATCTTGATTAGAGTGGTTGTTTGTACATTTTGTTAAAACTCATCAAGCCATACTCTCAAAAGAGTGAGTTTTATTATATGTACATTTTCCATCAGTAAACTTGACTTTAAAAATTAAGAAAAATGTCACATGTATGCACTGACATGGAAGACTGTCAGTGGAATATTGTTGAGTGAAATAGGAAAGTGGCAGTGTATCTGACCAAATTTCTGAACAAACAATCAAATCTATTTATCAATTTTTAAATGCACATACAGAAAGATCTAGAATGATGTACATCCCAAGAATATGGGATAAGGGAAGATAAAAGGAGAATTCCCTTTCCAAGCTTACATATTTGTATTGTTTAAAATTTTTACAAAATTAAATAAATTTTATTTAATTTGCAATTTTAAAACAAAATTCTTTTTTTTACAAAATCAAGTTATGGCAATCTTAGGAGTAAAGAAAAAAGCAGAAAAGAAAAAGGTGCCAATCCTGCATTTGGTGAGGTCCAACAGGTCCTCTGCAGACGTGTTATGAAGAGCAGAGTTATTTGTTGGTCCTGGCACAGAAACAGAGCTCTGAGCCTGGTCTCTCTGGCCCAGAACTGATGATACTTCAGTTATGCAGAGGTCATAGTCATCTTCTGCCAACAGGTCAGAGGCAAGCCTGGGCAACTAAGAAGCCCCAGGAAAGCCCCTCCTCACAGCTCACTGTTCCCTGGCAACTCAGGCTTAAATCAAAGCCAGAACTGACGTGGCCTGGCAGTGCAAAGGGCAGCTTCACCAGAGGACCAGAGGAGCTAACAAGTCTGATAAGACCCATCAGACATATCCAGGCATCTAGCCCACACTTATATCTCCAGGGTCAGGAGTTTGGTTTTCCTCACTTTCTGGGCAGAGACAGTAGGCTGGCCTTGAGCCATCTGGAGTGCAATCACAACACTAGTGACAATAATCTTATCCAACACAGTGTTTTTCACACTATGCTGGGAAGTGTGCTCATTCTGATATATGCAGTTTTTGAAAAGCAGAGGAGTCCATGGACATTAGGAAACCCTGCCTGTTTCATGTTGCTGTTGGAAATTTACCATGTATAGCAGCATACGAAAAACACTAAGTCCTGCAGTAAAGAAATGCATTGACTTTGCTTTTACCCCAAAAACATTTGACCCTCAAACCCATTTTTATTTAATTATTATTTAGCTCCCCACTTTTCTCTTATCTACATGTTATACACTAAAAATGTTATTGGTATGATAAATAATTTTTATATAGGGTTTTATTTGTCTTTTTTCTCATTTGATACTCATAAGTGAGGCAACAAGATTAGAATTATAATTCCTATTTTACAGATGAGAAAACTGAGGATTATGTGAGGTTCTGGGGATGGCAGCAAAGATTCAGGTCACTGGCTGAACAATGACTAGCAAGACTAGATATCAACCATGCAGGTTGCTGAATGACACATCGAGCCAGATGTCACCAGTGTTCTAGCCTTTATGGCTAGACATGTTCTCCATGGAAAATCAACCAACCTCGTCTTTACCCAAAACCAGACTCAAGAAAAGCTGTGAGTCCAAGAATCATTCAACTCTGAGGATGCAAAACCACATTCTTGGTAGGGAGACAGGAAATCAGGGAAGGCCAGGGACTTCAGAGGGATGTCAAAATGGTTTACGGCAACCCGAGGATTGATGGTTCTTGAACTAAAGCCCGTAAGAAGGAAAAACATCCTGAATCCTGAACAAATAAACCCTAATGTTATTTATTTCAAGAATCACAGGAATAAGTGGGCTCATAATATTTAGTAAGCCACCAAAGGGCAAAACAAATCTGCCTCACTCTGTCAGGTGGAGTTTCCCCTAAGGTAAACCCTGGGAAACTTAGGTACTGCAAACTCTTCTAGCCAGTCCAAATACACATTCGTAGTATACTATTTGTACTTAACACAAGTTAATTGCAAATTTTTATTTTTATATATTTGTTGCAATAATATTACCACCCACAATCCCATTACCTACCCCAACACCATCAGCCCATCACTGGCCTCCCCACTCCCCCACCCCACCACCTTGCCTCCTGGAGAGATGGTTCCTCTTGCATTTGAGAAGATTGGATGGGGTAGGGAGGAAGGCCCACCCAGCAACTTGATTTGGCCCAAGGCCATTTCCAAAACTTGAATCTTGTTTCTGCCCAGCTAAAGGTGGAAATGGAGGGCATGTAGCTGTGTTTGGCAAAACCTTTAACAACAGGCTAATGCTGACTGAGACTGAGAAGTAAAGGGTAAGAAAGGGAACTGCTCTAACTGCATGTGATTATGCATTCTGCATTCCAGTTAGGAGAAGAGAGATATTGGCCAATATGCACAATAATCAGACACTGCTGGGGAGTATTATTGTAGAGTCACCTACTAGCTGAGGCTGGCTGTGGAGGAAATAATCTCCTCAGAGATGGACAAGAACATACGAAGGCACCCACACTGCTCCAGTGAAGCGTTACAATCCCTGTGACAAGATTCTTCCCATCCTGCAGGTTGTGGTAGAACAAGTTGCACAAACCTGAGGCCTCAGTATGTTCTATATTTAATCCACTCCTTAAGGCCTTAAAGGGCTTTAAAAATACTCAGCCACAGGGAAGGGGTTACTCCAAGGCCAAAATGTAAACATACACAGTCTGAGATAAGAGGAACAGGTGATTATTTTTTTAAGCACAAGAGAGATTAAAAATTTCCACCCAGTTATCATGGATTATGTGGAAATCTGTTTCCTTATATAAAGAGTTACCAAATGTAACTGTGATGTTTTAAAACCACAAGTGTGTCCTCAGGAAGTAGATGAACAAGACTAAACTGGAGAAGACAGAAACAGAAAAGCAATGATTCAGGAAGGTAAGAGAGAGGTCAGAGAATTCATTCATTCATCATTTTTCTTTTTTTTCTCTTTTCTTTTCGAGACAGAGTCTCACTCTGCCACCCAGGCTGGAATGCAGTGGCACAATCTTGACTCACTGTCACCTCTGCTTCCCATGTTCAAGTGATTCTCGTGCCTCAGCCTCCCAAGCAGCTGGGATTACAAATGTGCACCACCATACCCAGCAAATTTTTTGTATTTTTAGTAGAGACAGGTTTCACCATGTTGGCCAGGCTGTTGTTGACCTCCTGGCCTCATGTGATCTGCCTGCCTCGGCCTCCCAAAGTGCTGGGATCACAGGCATGAGCCACCCCACCTGGCCCATTATTTTTTCATTCAATAAATATTTACTGAGTTCCTACTGCAACACAGGCCACGATCTAGGAGTTGGAGATTCAGCATGCATAGAATGTACAAAAGTCCTTCCCTTTAGAAACTTACATTCTACGGAGGTCTCAAGACCGAAGCACATTGGTGTTCGGTGTAATGCAGAATAATGGAAAGATATAATTGATCAGGGAGGGTCTCCCTGAGGATGTGACGTCGGAGCAGAGACCTGAGAAAACAAGCCATGCAGGTGTCTGAGAGGAAACCATTCTGACATCAGGTGCAAACATCCTAAAGCACCAACAGGCTTGGTTCCAGGAAGAGCAGAATGGAGTTATGTGTGGCTGGAGCAGAGTAAGCAAGGAGAGTGAAGGAAATAGAATCCAAGAAGCTACTGGGGCCAGGTCACATGGTATCTGTAAGCCACGCATGGAGTTGGACTTTGTTTTAAGATGGAAGTCAGCAGAGGGTTTCGAATAGGACAGTGGCAGCTCTGATTTGTGTTGTAACAGGATCACCCCTGACTTCACCACAGTAGATTGTAGGGAGAAGTAGGAGACCCAATAGGAGGACACTGAAGGTGGAGATGATGGTTGGTTTTCCAAGAAGTGCCAGTGGAGGTGATGAGTAATGATCAGATTGGACATTTAAGGTAGTGTAGCATATTGTATTTTCCAAAGTCTGCAGCACCACCAAATACCCCACCTCCACTGTCTTCTTCCGATGGAATGTTGCCACTTCTCCTAGAGGGATGGTGTGTTTGCCTTCTCTGAACCCTGGCTCATTCTCCTCCCAACTCTCTGTACCTCTATTGTTTTCCAGGTCACACTTACCCAACCTAATGCCTCCTTCTCCCCAGCCTCCAGTCCTTTATTAAAGTTACCAGAACACAGAAAGGGCTTGCAGTGAGCAGCCTTCTCACAGACACAGGTGCAGGTGCCAGGCAGGGCTTCTAGGCTAGCATAGGATAAAGTAGGGAAAGGACAGGGAAGAAAAGTCCCCAGACTCTGCAGAAATCTGGAGGGAACTTAGCATGATCAGAGCTATGGAACTGGGTTCAGTGGTGATCTGGGAGACTTCGGTGCCATCTGAGTTACAGGAACTTGGAAGGAGGTGTGCCACAGTTGATGAAGAAGGTAAGAGATGAATTTCAATTGTAGTTCTCTGGAAAGTATGCATGCAATAGTCATTTCTGATCTTAAGGGATGAAAATATCAACTATAACCACCATTCATTAAACACCTATAAGGTTCATACAGATGTGATTTATTGAAAGCCTCTAGGCTTTTGGGCTAACTCTACGAGGTAGGTATTACTATCTCCACGTATAGAGGTTGACAAAGCTAGTTTAGGTAATCTGCTCAAGGCCACAGAGATAGAACGCAAAGCCAGCCCACCTACCCGAAGGCCTGTATTCTTTACACCACACTACCCAGCTCCAGGACCAGACACAGTAGGGAAATGGGGAGGCAGGTGAGTGAACTGTCCCATCCCAGGGCACAGAGTGGGCATGATCATGGCCCTTTGGGGGCTAGAGGCAGAGCCTCTTGGCTGGAAGTCCTTGAAGAGAAATAGAATGAGCTATGCTTGGATGACAGACTGCTGGCAGATTCTGGTGGCTCAGCATAGCAAAAGGCTACTTCCAAATTTGGACAACTGGACAGTAGGGGAACATTTTATTTGGGCTCAGTGCACTTCAGCTCCTGCTCCTGCTGGGAATTGCCAGCAAGGACACCTTGCCCTGTGTTTACTCTGGCCTGACATCCTATTCAAGAATCCCTGCACCTCCTCCACCTGGAAAGCCTCCTGTCCCCATCCCTTGGTGTCCAAATCCTCCCAATTCTCCCAATTAAATGTTTCCACTCAACAAAGCCTTTGCCAGGAGGAATGTGTTCCCTCTGGGAACTTCGCTAGTTCACTCTCTGCTTTTCTTCCTTGGCACCTGTAGAGCAGTGTGCTTAAGGGCAAGAGTACCATGGTTTAAAGTAGACAGTACCTGGTCTGACTCCTGGCTCTGCCACTCGTTAGCTAGGAAACTCTTCAGAGTTCCTCTGAAGGAATCCTTCTGGAGTTTTGATAAAGTGTCAAGAGATTACCGCTGAGGCTCCTTAGACAATGACTATCCAGATCTCAGGACTCAGCCCTTCTCCCTCCTTCCTTCAGGACCCATAACTAGGGAAGCTCCTTGTAAGCCTTAGCAGGCAAGTGGAAATGGGAGGTCACCTTAATAATTGTGGTAACAACCAAACAGGTTCTGCTAAAGTTGGGAGATGTAGGTTAGGCCTTGAGATGACAGAAAATTGCCTGCTTCCTCCCCATGGAATCTAAGATGGCCAGCCCCTCTTTGGGCTCCTGGATAGGAAGGAGAGAGGTGGCATAGAGTCCAGATCTAGGTAAGCCACTGTTAGTAAGCCTCCTGGGACAAAGTAAGCATGGGACAAAGGTAGCCCATGCCACATAGTGCTGATCATTATGGTAGGGTGACACCCACCCATGAGCAAAATGACCCAAAGAGTGTCCTTGGTTCTGATCAATCAAATTGACAACTCCTTTTTTTCTTTTAGGGCATGGGGGCATGGATTTAGATGGGGGTAGCCCAGGTAGAAATGTGAGGAAAGAGGTCTCCTCTTCAACAGTACGGATTAGACATACAGCATCTAAAATACCTTATAAAGGCCAGGCAAAGTGGCTCATGTCTGTAATCCCAGCACTTTGGGAGGCAAAGGTGGACAGATCACCTGAGGTCAGGAGTTTGAGACCAGCCTGGCCAACATGGCAAAATCCCGTCTCTAATAATAATAATACAAAATATTAGCCAGGTGTGGTGGCACATGCCTATAGTCTCAGCTACGTGGGAGGCTGAGGCAGGAGAATCACTTGAACCTGGGAGGCAGAGTTTGCAGTGAGCTGAGATCACGCCACTACACTCCAGAATGGATGACAGAGTAAGACTTCATCTCTAACAAACAAACAACCTTATAGAATGTCTTGCCATGTGGCAAGAGTGATCTATTCTGAAATATGAATACTGAGGTTTGTGTGTATGTAAATGTAAATGAAGCTCTAGTCTGTTCTTTCAACCTTGCAATATAATTGTCTTGGTCTGTTTGGGATGCTATAACAGAATATATTTTGCTGGGTGGCTTATAAACAATGGAGATTTATTTAACATAAGCTCTAGGGACTGGGAAGTCCAAGATCAAGGTGGTGGTAGATTTGGTGTCTGGTGAGAGCTCATTTCCTGGTACATAGATGGCAGTCTTCTCACTGTGTCCTAACATGGCAGAAGGGACAAGGGGTCTCTCTGAGACCTCTTTTTAAAGACGCTAATCCCTTTCATAAAGGCTCTAAACTCATGACTTAATCACCTCCCAAAGACCCTATCTCCTCATACCATCACTTGGGGATTAAGTTTCAACATATGAATTTGAGGTGGGGGACACAAATGTTTGGTCTATAGCCATAATTATTTACGTATGTGCTTTATTTCTCTGAGTAGATTATTAATTCTTGAGCATAAGGCCCTGGCTGCTTTATCTCTTTATTCCTCCAGGTAACAAATCTGATTCACAGTAGGCATTCAATAGTGTTGAATGAATTAATAAGTTGATTTGCATGATGCATGCAAGATAAATAAACTACATTTCATATATCTAGAACCTTGAAAGTAATTCAGGCCAGACATGATGGCTTATACCGATAATCCTAGCACTTTGGGAGGCGGAGACAGGCAGATCATTTGAGATCAGGAGTTCGAAACCAGCCTGGCCAACATGGTGAAACATCATCTCTACTAAAAATACAAAAATTAGCTGGGTGTGGTGGTGGGCACCTGTCCCTGCTACTTGGGAGGCTGAGGTAGGAGAATTGCTTGAGCCTGGGAGGCAGAGGTTGCAGTGAGCAGAGATGGCGCCATTACACTCCTGCCTGGGTGACAAAGCAAGACTCCATCTCAAAAAAAAAGGCAATTCAGCTTGGATCAAGCTTCCCTTTATCAAGTCTCAGAACAGATGTGCTTCTTGTCAAGAGAACCATGGATTTGCAGCTCCAGGGGCCTTTGCTTTAAATGAAATGACACATGGAAGGCACTTTGCACAAAGTCTGGCCCAGAAATGTGAGGTTCCGGGGCCCTCTGTGTGAGTTGGCAGCTGGCTAAGTGCCTTGATGCCCTCCTGCCTCCTCTAGTCTCTCTCCATGATATGCCAGACACCTCCCACATCAGGGATGCCACCTAGCCTGGGACAAAAGAACCAGCTCTCCTCAGCTCTGGCTTCAGGAAGTGCCAGGTCACTGATCCTTAAAAAACTAGTTTTCAGATAGGAAGATGCTGACATAACCTCACTGACAGCCTGTGATTGATTCTCCACATGCCACCTGGAAAATGCATTAGCCCAGTGTATTAGTTTGCTAGGGCTCCCATAATAAAAAGTACCACATGTTGAGAGGTTTAAACAACAGAAATCTATTTCTCATAGTTCAGGGGGCTAGAAGTCCAAGATCAACATGCAGATGGAGTTGGTTTCTTCTCTGACTTCTCTCCTTGGCTTGCAGATGGTCACGTTCTTGCAGCGTCCTCACATTGTCTGACCTCTGTGTACACATCCCTGGTGTCTCATGTGTCCAAATTGCTTCCTCTTATAAAGACACCAGTTGGATTGGATTGGGGCCCACTCTCATGACCTCATTTCATCCTGACTACTTCTTAAAGACCCAATCTCCAGATACAGTCATATCTGAAGTACTAGAGGTTAGGGCTTCAACATATGAATTTGGAGAAGACACATAACACCCAGCTTAATTGGTTTCAGCTGTGGAAGAAAGTGCACATCTCTGGGGTCAGAAGGACCTGAATTTAAGTCCATTTATTTCCCAGCTATATAAGCATGGGCAAGTTGTTAAACCTGTCTGAGCCTTTGCTTCCTCATTTGCAAACGGGTTTCTAGGTTTGTAAGAATCAAAGGAACAGTCATGTGGAAAGTTTCCCCCTCAGCCTACATATAGGAATGTCTGGACTCTTGAATACACATGGCAACTTGCTGATGGAGCCCTGGGGAAGAGAGGGGAAGAAGGAGGAGTGCTCATGACTCCCTTTAGCCCTGCCCTACCCTAAGGAGAAAGAAGGCCACAATGGAGCAGATGCATTAAGGACATCTTCCCTACCCCTGTGCTGCTGGGGGGCATCACTGTGCCAAGCACAGAAAATGGATCAGGTTTTAGGCTACCTAGTGTCAGCCACACAGAGACGGCCAGTACCTCTCTTTAGGGAGAGACAGCCCTTGCTATTTGAATTGAATAACAACAAGTTTTGATATAGACAAGGCTGGAGTTTCTCTTTTTCCCTTCTTTCTTTTTTTTGGGGGGGAAGGAATCTCACAATGTCACCCAGGCTGGAGTGCAGTGGTGCAATCTTGGCTCATTGCAACTTCCGCCTCCCCAGATCAAGCAATTCTCCTGCCTCAGCCTCCTGTGTAGCTGGACTTTCTAAAGCTTGAAAATGAGAAATCTGGTTAATAGCTGAAACTAACAATGAAAGCTATGATTCCTGCTTAAACTGTAGTCCAAATCTGGGAAAGGGAAATGTGATAAAGCTCTTTTAAGAGGCCCAAACTTTCAATAAACTAGTTATTGGTACTTATCATTTCTTGTATCTTTGGTGTCTTAGATTCCTAATACTTCTTCAAAGCACCAAAAGTTCAGATCTTCCAACTTTTCCCACAATACAAGGGTCAAGCCAAAGCACTCTCCTAACTGAGTTATCCCCTTTAAATAAAATCTTACATCTCACTTGATTTTTACCATTTGTCCCACACAAAAAAATCCCGAACCTCTTATTAAGCACTCTTTAAAAAGCATGTTAAAATGTAATACAGACTGAAACTGAGGGCTCCAACGCAAGTGTGGGTGAAGAGAGGCGGCAGAGGGTGGAGACAGGAAATATGAGTCAGGGTGCAGGAGGATGCAAGGGGCTCAGCCTTTGCAGTTACCTGAAGAGTTAGCCGGGACTGGAAAATCTTCAGAAACCTAGACTTCTTCATTAGGGCTTCATGAGCGTCTTCAGAACATGTCAAGTGGCTTCTCCAAGAGCAAGTGATCCAAGAGCAACACAAAGGAAAATGCCACCATGTCTTTTGATGACCTACTCCTGGAAGTGACAAACTACCACTAGAGCTAAGTCACTAAGTCCAGGTCACACTCAAGAAGAGAATTAAGCTTTACCACTTGAAGGAAGGAGCACCAGTGAATCTGCAGACATATTTCAAAACCATCACTTTCTCCCACTTATCTGCTTTTCTTGAGTTAAGCTTGTGCACACCAAGGTTCTCCTTCCTTAGAGTGACTTCCTTCTCATAAGGCTCCCTGGTTCATTATGCAAATGGATCCTAGCATCCTCTCTGCCAGCTCCCCGAATTTTCAGGGGCACACAGCTTGGTCTTTCTCCTGAGCCCGGCACACTTGCATCCCATTTGTGTGCCATCATGGCCCAAAACAAACTTACACCCAAAATCCACTTTCCTATCCTTTTGATATCCTGTACCGCAGGAATGAGGCCAAACATCCATGTACATTTGGACAGAAGAAAAACTGGCCAACTTTTCTTCTTAAATACTTAAAACAAAAAACATATTGCCCTGTGGGTAAGCAGAGAGGCCAAATCTTAGCATGCATCAGGTCACCCAGAAAATGTGTTAAAACAAAGATATTCAAGTTTCTGACTCAGAAAGCCTTGGGAGTTGCGTGGGGATTTCCATTTCTTATATTTCCAGATGACACTCCTGCTGCTTGTCCAAGGGCCACACTGTGAGAACCACTGGTATAAGGATTTATGGAGCAAAATGAATGCACCCACAGTGACTGAATTATTGGGACACACTTAAAGACACACAGAAAGTCATTTTCAGCAGGATAATTTGGACAAACTTACAGCTTACCTGGAAAATTCTGATTTGTGGCCACGTTCTTCTGGTCTTTTATCTCTTTCCTATGTTCTTCCCCCCCATTAAATATATCCACCCTAAAAGCATATATAATCTATTTTTTCTTATAGATTTTTGTTTATAACTGCCTTTCACTTTACTGGTACACAGATTCTGAGAATTGAGGTCTTGGAGGAGGCCTGTGGCTTGCAAATTCAAAAACACATTTTGAATTCAGGCCAACTTAAAAGCATATCTCATTACTTTTTTTTAGACTTTCTTACTTGCTCCAACTTTCCACTACATTTCTCCTCTTACCTATCAGTTTGAATCTGCAAAGTACTTGACTTAGGAACTTCACATACTCAAAGCAACGAATATGTGGTAGCATCTAATATGCAAATGACCTTCTAAAGTAATTTTCCATTTTTATTCTGCTCTATTTCAGTCAGTCTGGGAGATGTCTGGAAAGAGCATGTTCTAAAAGCATTTCCATTTATATTAATAATTGGCTCCGTAAATGGCCAATTTGTCTTACTTTTCTGTGGATCATTCTCAACCCTATCTGTTCCAGTTGAGTCCAATTGTCAAAGAAAGCCGAAACACTTTACATTCCCGATGTACAATTTTAAACATATTTCAAGAAAAGGAAAACTACACTAGCATCTAACATTGTTTTTATTGTTAACCTCTCTCTCTAGACAGCTAGTAATCTAGTTCTATTTAAAATGGAGCCTGGCTTTTAAAAATAATGAATGCTGGCCAGGCATGGTGGCTCATGACTGTAATCCCAACACTTTGGGAGGCTGAGATGTGTGGCTTGCTTGAGGCCAGGAGTTCAAGACCAACCTGGCCAACATGGAAAAGCCCGGTCTCTACTAAGAGTACAAAAATCAGCTGGTGTGGTGGCACCCACCTGTAGTCCCAGCTACTCAGGAGGCTTAGGCACAATAATTGCTTGAATCCTGGAGGTGGAGGCTGCAGTGAGCCGATTGTGCCACTGCACTCCAGTCTGGGCAACAGAGCAAGACTCTGTCTCAATAATAATAATAATAATAAATAATGAAAATGCTGTTGATAGTGGGGAAGGTTATACCTTTGTGGGAACCAGAGGTATATGAGATATCTCAGCAATCATGTTTACTTTTAATGGGAAAAAAGAAAAAACAGATATCTCCATGCCTCCTCTCAATTTTGCTGTGAACTTAAAACTGCTCTTTAAAAATAAAGTCTTTTAAAAAATGAATGTAGGCTGGGCGCAGTGGCTCATGCCTGTAATCCCAGCACTTTGGGAGGCCAAGGTGAGCAGATCACGAGGTCAAGAGATTGAGATCATCCTGGCCAACATGGTGAAACCCTGTCTCTACTAAAAATACAAAAATTAGCTGGGCATGGTGGTGTGCACCTGTAGTCCCAGCTACTGGGGAGGCTGAGGCAGAAGAACTGCTCGAACCTGGGAGGTGGAGGTTGCAGTGAGCTGCGATCGTGCCACTGCATTCCAGCCTGGCGCCTGGCGACAAAGTAAGACTCTGTCTCAAAAAAAAAAAAAAGAATGTAAAGTGTTTATTGCATAATGACTTAATGGCAGGATGAAAATACATTAAAATATCTATTGGAAAGAAATTTTCAAAGTTAAGACTCCAATGTCAAAGTCTTTGGTGAGCACTTTCCCACACTGGCTGGGACTCATTAAAGCTCCCTCCTGTTGTGTTGAGTTCCATGCTGCCGTGATTTTGAGGAGGAGCAGATTTGGATGCACACTGTCAGGCACACTGCCACATGTTATTTTTGCTTAGGTGCTAAATGTATCCCCTAGGTGGTCACTGCTCAGGGCCCTGAATCCTGTGTCCCTGGAGAAGCCCACCTCATGTCTCCTCCAATTTGAGGAGCACCATCTCCCCTGCTTTCTATTCTTTATCAATCTCACTGAATCAAATCTCAGCCAATAGTTTGTCTAGTTGTCCCTTCAGCTGCCCTGTGGGAGCTGCGTGTAGTGTCTTTTCTCAGATGAGCAATCTAGAAGCTCACATCTTGGTTAGCAAAGTGCATGGCACACAGTAGTGACTCAGTAGAAGCTGAATGAAATAGAAACGTTATGATCTATTTCTTTACCACTTTATCACTGCTCCTCCTTGTATGTTGCCACTGCTGTTCTTTAGGTAATCCTGAGTTTTGTCACCTATTATATTAAGACCAGAATTTTGCAAGAAAACCAAAATGGAAAAATTCAAAAGTTCTCATTTTAAAACCACAGGCCTATTTGTTCTCTTTTGAATCTTTTCTCTTTTAAAATTCCACTCTTCAAGATAAAAACCACACAATATGTGACCTTGAAAAAGCAACTTAATTTCCCTGAACCTCTTTCCTTACCTGGGGATAATAACCACTCCCTTCAAAAGGTTTCTGCGAAGATTGAAATAAAATTATGTGTACGAACACTCCTAAGAGTTAGGTAAACTTGATTATCATTATTCCCTCAAATGTAGATCAAAACAATACCAATAATCAACATTGATAGTTACTAAAACAGAACAGTAGCCATTTGATCGCCCATGTATTCTTTTAATTTTTCCGAAGTTCTCCATTCCTTGGGTCATCTCAGGGAATGGATGGGTCAGCCAAGTCTGGGGAACCCCTGAGCCAAAGAGACCACTGCCTGACTTTCCAGAGTGTGGACCCCAAGGAGAAGCCCTTGCCCAACATGGCATCCAGTGGCAGCATTCCAGTATCTGAGGAAGAAGTCCAGAAAGATGAGCCTGAGAAACCTGCAGAGAGCTGTACATCCTAGCATAGCATAAGAAATGCTGCCAAAAACTTCCCAGGTTCCCATGGGGATGTGGAAGAGGCTGAGCAGATGGCAAACTGGAAGAGTTCTGTTTGCAAAGGGTAGATCCATTAGCAAATTAAAAGTAGAGCCTCAGGATGGGAACACCATGAGGAGAGGGGACAACTGTAGTAGCAGGTCTCCAAAGATGGCCCCCTGCCAACCACACCTCCCAGTGATTACATTCCTGTGCAGTCGCCTCCCACAATGAACCTGGCTTGGTCCTGTCATTTGCTGTAACCATCAGAATGCAGCAGAAGTGACACTGTGCCAGTTCCAGGACTGGCAGCTTTTACTTTTGCCCTCATGAGAAAAACAAGGAGAGAGACCAGGTGAAGGAGCACCAAGGGGCCACGGTGGTCCTAGACCAATCAGCTTAAGGCTGTCAGGAACAAATTTGAGGTCTGACAAAATCAGGTTTATTCACCCATTGCAGTGAGGGAGACAGCAGCCCAGAGGAACTGTGAGGCAGCTCGCCAAACAAACGTAAAGTGGAGTTAGTTTAGGATTTGGGGGAAAAGTGGAATTTAAATGGAGTAGATTATTTTTGCTTGTTTTAGAATTTAAAAATTGTTTTATAAATTGAAGTTATAAAGGAAACTTGAAAGTGACATTAAGAGTCAATTTTCACACAAAGCATTTGAAAAATGTATGTGCATTATGTAGATGAGAAGGCAGCTCAAGAAAAATGAGGTGGGGGGTAGCCACGGTGGTTCATGCCTATAATCCTAGAACTCTGAGAGACCAATGCAGGTGGATCACTTGAGACCAGGAGTTTGAGACCAGCCTGGACAACACGGCAAAACTCAGTTTTAACAAAAAATATAAAAACTGTCTGGACATGGTGGCACATGCCTGTAGTTCCAGCTACTCAGGAGGCTGATGTCAGAGGGTCACTAGAGCCTGGGAGGTAGAGGTTGCAGTGAGCTGAGATTGTGCCACTGCACTGCAACCTGAGCCACAGAGCAAGACCCAATCTTGGAAAATAAAAAAAAGAAGGATGAGGGGAGTATAGACCAGAGGGTGAGGGATGAAGGGGATGAGGGAAACTTAGGATCGTAGCCCAGTTACACACTGAAGCAATGGAGATCTGCTGGGAGCCAAGTAATAAGAATAAGTTAATACTGTGCCCGGCTGGCCCAGGAAATGCCAACAGATGCAAAGCCATATACAACATTCAAAGTCTTTTAATGTCCATCATTTCAACAAACTGAGATGTCATATTCCACAGACCATAAATTCCTGTAAGTCACCATTTTAGACTACACAATTTTTAGTATTGATCTGAGTGTTGATGGTCTCAAAGCAAAGCAGGCTCTGTATAAAGGGTTTAACATCAGGTCTGGACTACGGAGACCCCAGAGTCCTCCTGCTTCCTTGGATATTAGAAAGCTGTGGTAGATGTAGAATGGTGTGTCCAGAAAGCCCTCTGCATCTGAGTTGCAAATTAAAACTGTTTATCTGCCAAGTGACTTAGCTTCTCCAGGCAAAAGTGGAGTATGTCAATCTGACTTATAAAAGTTTCCAATAATCTGTGATTTTAGAAAACAAAGCTTCTCACTGAATAAGAAAGGCAGTTGTTAGCCACTTATAGCTGCTGTGTGCCTCTGGCTGAAAAATTTTCTCCTGTTAATTTTGCATCTGGCTTTATCCATGTATTGGTGCATTCTCGCACTGCTATAAAGAAATACCTGAGACTGGGTAATATATAAAGAAAAGAGGTTTAATTGGCTAATGGTTCCATAGGCTGTAGAAGAAACATGGATGCTGTCATCTTCTTGGCTTCTGGGGAGGCCCAAGGAAATCTATTATGGCAGAAGGCAAAGGGGAGATAGACAAGTCTTACGTGGCCGGAGCAAGAATAAGAGGGAGTGGGGACACCACACACTTTTAAACAACCAGGTCTCACGATAATTCACTCACTCACCATCATGAGAACAGCACCAAGGGGATGGTGCTAAGCCATTTATGAGCACTCTGCCCCCATAAGCCAATAACCTCCCACCATCTCCAACAGGAGAGATTACAATTTGACATCAGATTTGCTGGAGACACAGATTCAAACCATGTCAATCTGACTTTGTTATTCCAGCCTAATGTCTATCTAGGTGGATTTTTTTTTTTACATTCTTAGCCCAAGCTCATTTTATTTTCTCAGAGTGAAGAAGGCAGGCAACTCAGACCTTCCAGCCCAGTGCTGTCCTTGAGAGGACCCAGCTTTAGCTGCCATCTGCCGCAGCTGCATAAGAGAGCTCAAGCAGGATACGCAGAAGAACCACTGAATCCAGTCAATCCACGAAAAAGTGAGAGAATAATGCCTTGAATTTAGCCAATCTAGTGTGGAATGGTTTGTTGCATATAAATGGATTACCGAATCAGTCATTCTTCAAGAACTCTCCCCTGATGGCAGGATGGTAATTAGACCCCTGAAAATTAGATCCTACCCAGAGAAGAAGAAAATAAGGGAGAGGAATGAGCCTAAATTAAAAACTTACTCAAAAGAGACTTGAGTTTTAACCTCTAGTGATGGAAGTCAGAAAAGTAATGCCTCTGGGGGATGGATGGCTTGGCTGGAGAGGGCATAAGGGAGCCTTCTGGATTGCTGGCAATCTTGATCTGGGTGGTGGTTACATGGCCACATACATGTGAAAAATTCAGTGAGCTGTACACTTAAATACAAACTGGGAATAGAGTTCGAGAGCTAATTTCTATTATAGAGTAATGAAGAAAAGTTAACGAATTGTGTGAAATCTACACCTGCCACGAACATGGAAGTGAAAACAAACAGTGGCAGACATATGAAGTAAGCAAACATTTATATAGAAAAAAGTAGTATTTATTAATCTAAACACTGAGTGACCAAGATGCCAAACAGAAACATGATTAAGAACAGGGAACTTGAGAATATAAAATTATAACATTGCTGGAATACTCATTCTTGTAACTCCCACTTCAATTTAATTTAAAAGTAGATTATACCCTTTTCAAGGTCATCATCCCTAGAATTAGAGATGGAAAGAAGCTTTGAAATCCTCCTACACTGGTTCTCAAACTGGGCTGCACACTGGAATCACCTGGAGAGCTTTAAAAAATACTGATGCCTGGGTCCCACTCCAGAGATTCTGATGTAATGGGTCTGAGGTGTGGCTTGGGAATCAGGAGTTTTAAAACTTCCCCAGGTGATTTCAATGTGCTGCCAGGGTTGAGAATTATGGGTCAATTTCAACCACTCTTCTCACAAATGAGAACACATAGGCCCAGAACTGGCAAATGGTTTGCTAAATATCCATTAATTGGCTGCAGCCAATTTTCTCTGATGTGCTCTAATAGGAGGGAGCTGTGGTATGGATAATACCAAACAGTGAATAATCTAAGAATAATTTCTATTTGGTTCGGGAAAGTAGCACATGACTTCCTGGCTGCCGACTGGCCTGGCTAATTCAGTTGGGTCAAAATGAATGTGCTTTCTCCCGCACTGACACTGACAACGCAGCTCTGTACTGAGATGTGGAAAGAAGGTGGCCTAATTAAACGCCAGCTGGGGCCAGTTCTCCAGTGGGCAACAGTCAGGCTATCAATGGCACACAGTCACCATATGGATGTAGGAACTTGTCTTACCAGAGGGTTCCATGATGGATCAAAGTTAGCTTTCTGCTTACCCTATACTCCATGAGGGTTGGGGACCAGAGGCATAAAGAGGGAACAAAGGAAGAGGGGCTAATATTTTTCAAGGAGCTATTTGGTGCCAAGTTTCATACTAAGCATTTCTATAAACACCATATTATCTTGGACAGCTCTATGAGTTATAGGCATTCTATAACCCACATTGTAGAGATGAGGAAACTGAGGTTGAGAGAGGATGTGTAACCCAAAGCAGAGCCAGAATAGAAACTCCAGCTTATCACACTCAACACTTTCCGACATACCAGCTGTCTGTCGAAGAGGGAGAGATGCAGATGGACTTGGGTCATATCCTTAGATTTTAAGTGCTGCTAAGCAAACTTCACCTCTCAGTGTTTCCGTTCTAATAGTCTAAATGCAGCAAGCAGCAAAGATACCTCCAGAAAGTGCCTGTGCCGCCACGAGAATCTGTCTACAACCACAGGAGCATAACTGACCAAGAGCCCCAGCTGCCACTCTCAGACATGTCACCCACATTTATGCTGAGGTCACATTTCCCAGGCATTGTGCTGCTCCTCTCCAATGTCTGAGTCCAGTAGGAATACAAAGGTGGGCATGTTCCTAGGAGGCATGGGATTCCTCTGATGGAAGCCTTGCTAAATTCTCCTCAGATGGCACCCAGCCTGGATGCTTCTGCCCATCCTTCCTCCCCTCTCTCCTCATTGGGGTCTGACCTGCACTGCAGTCTGATGGCTCTCAGCCTTTTCCAGCTCTTGTTTTCTCTCACAGAGGCATTTCTCTTAATAAAGTCCCTGATGTATTTAATCCTACCTTGGCATCTACTTTTCAGAGGACCTGGATGACAGCAATGCCCCTCCATAATGGTGCCCCCAACCATATACACATCACAGTAGGGAAAGGGAGGAAGAAAAGGTCACCTGTGACTCATCAAGGGGAAGCTGGTCTGAAATTTTTTTTAAAAATTATAGGTACATAGGTGTATAAATTTACGGGCTGTATATTTTGATATAGCCATACAATACATAAAAATCACATCAGGGTAAATGGGGTATCCATCACCTCACACATTTATCCTTCCATTGTGTTACAAACAATCCAATTACACTCTTTCAGTTATTTTAAAATGTACAATTGTTGACTACAGTCATCCTGTTGTGCTATCAAATACTAGGTCTTATTCATTCTTTTTGTTTTTCTGTACCCATTAACCATTCCCACTGCCCCCTCTCCTGACCACTGCTGGCAGCCTCTGGTAACCGTCCTTCTACTCTCTATGTCCATGAGTTTGATTGTTTTAATTTTTAGCTCCCACAAATAAGGGAGAACATGTGAAGTTTATCCTTCTGTGGCTGGCTTATTTTACTTAACATAATGGCCTCCAATTCCAACCATGTTGTTGCAAATGACAGGATCTCATTCTTTTTATGGCTGAAGAGTACTACATTGTGTATATGTACCACATTTTCTTTATCGATCCATCTGCTAATGGACACTTAGGATGTTTCCAGAACTTGGCTATGGTAAACAGTGCTACAATAAACATGGGAGTGCAGATACTGCTTCGATATACTGATTCCTTTCTTTTGGGTATAAACTTAGTAGTGGGTTGCTGGGTCATATTGTAGCTCTATTTTTAGTGAGGTTTTTTTTTTTTTGAGACAGGGTCTTGCTCTGTCACCGGCAAGAGAGCAGGGGCACAGTGTCAACTCACTGCAGCCTCTTGACCTCTTGGGCCCAAGCAATCCCCCATCCGTAGTCTCCCGAGTAGCTGGGACTACAGGCATGTAGCATCACGTCTGGTTAATTTTTTTGTATTTTTGTAGAGACAGGGTTTTGCGGTATTTCCCGGGCTGGTCTCAAATACCTGAGCTGAAACAATCTGTCCTCTTTAGCCTCCCAAAGTGCTGAGATTACAGCTGTGAGCCACTGCACCCAGCCCTCTACTTTCAGTTTTTTGAGGAACCTCCAAACTGCTCTCCACAGTGGTTATACTAATTTATATTTCACCAACAGTGTACAAGGGGTTCTTTTTTCTCCACATCCTCTCCAGCATTTGTTATTGCCAGCTTTTTGAATAAAAGCCATTTTAACTGGGGTAAGATAATATATCATTGCAGTTTTCATATACATTTTTCTGATGATCATGATATTGAGCACCTTTTCATGTACCCATTTTCCCATTTGTATGACATTTTGAGAAATGTCTATTCAGATCTCTCATGCATTTTTTAAATTGTATTAGATTTTTTTCCCTATAGAGTTGTTTGAGCTTCTTACATATTTTGATGAGTAGTTTGCAAATATTTTCTCCTGTTCTGTGGGTTGTCTCTTCACTTTGTTTCCTTTGCTATGCAGAAGCTTTTTAACTTGATGTGACCCCATTCATCTATTTTTGCTTTGGTTGCCTCTGCTTGTGTGGTATTACTTATGGTTCAATCTTGGTAGGTTGTATGTATCTAAGAATTTATTTCTTCTTGGTTTTCCAATTTATTGTCATATAGTTGCTCACAGTGGCCTCTAATGATCCTTTGAGTTTCTCTGGTATCAGTTGCAAAGCCTCTTTTTTCATCTCTGATTTATTTGAGATGAAATAATTTTTTTTCTTAATTAATTTGGCTAAAGGATTTTATCTTTTAAAAAAGTTTTGTTGATCTTTTGCATTGTTTTCTTTATTTCGATTACATTTATTTCTGCTCTGATCTTTATTATTTCTTCTACTTATCTTAAGTTTGGTTTGCTCTTGCTTTTCTAATTCCTAAAGATGCACTGTTAGGTTGTTTAAGTTTTTCTTTTTCTTTTCTTTTCGTTTCTTTTTCTTTTTTTTTTTTTTTTCCGAGACAAGTCTTGCTCTGTCTCCCAGGCTGGAGTGCAGTGGTGTGATCTTGGCTCAGTGCAACTTCTGCCTTCTGGGTTCAAGTGATTCTCTTGCCTCAGCCTCCCAAGTAGCTGGGATTATAGGCATATGCCACCCAGCTAATTTTTTTTTTTTTTTTTTTTTTTTTTTTTTGTATTTTTAGTAGAGACAGAGTTTCACCACGTTGACCAGGCTGGTCTCAAACTTCTGACCTCAGGTGATCTGCTCAGCTCAGCCTCCCAGAATGCTGGGATTACAGGCATGAGCCACTGTGCCTGGTCAGTTTTTCTACTTTTTTGATGTAGGCACTTACAGCGATAAACTTCCCTCTTAGCACTGCTTTTGCTGTATTCCATAGGTTTTGGTATGCTGTGTTTCCATTATCATTTGCTTCAATAATTTTTTCAGTTTTCTTCTTAATATCCTCACTGACCCATTGGTTACTCAGTCATATATCGTTTAATTTCCATGTGTTTGTATAGTTTCCAAAATTCCTTGTTCTTCTAGTTTTAGTCCATTAAGATCAGGGAAGATACTTGATATTATTTCAGTTTTTTTAACGTTTTAAGACTTGTTTTGTGGCCTAACATATGGCCTATTCTTGAGAATAATCTATGTGCTGAGGAGAAGAATGTGTACTCTGCAGCCATTGCATGAAATGTTCTGTAAATATCTGTTAGGCCCATTTGATCTGTAGTGCAGATTAAGTCCAATGTTACTTTGTTTTCTGTCTGGATGATCTGTCCAATGCTGAAAGTGGGGTGTTGAAGTCTCCCACTATTATTATATTGGGGTATATCTAACTCTTTAACTCTAATATTTGCTTTATATATCTAGGTGCTCCAGTATTGGGTGCATATATACTTATAATTGTTATAATCTCTTGCTGAATTGACTCCTCTATAATTATATAATAATCTGGTCTCTTTTTACAGTTTTTGTCTTGACGTCTATTTTGTCTGACATAGATAGAGCTACTCCTGCTTTTTGATTTCCATTTGCATGGAATATCTTTTTCCATCCCTTTACTTTGTCTATGAGTGTCTTTATAGGTGAAGTGTGTTTCTTGTAGGCAACAGATCATTGGGTCTTTTTTTTTTTAATCCAATCAACCACTCTATGCCTTTTGATTGGAGAGTTTAGTCCATTTACATTCAATGTTATTATTGATAAGTAATGACTTGTTTTCTGGCTGTTTTGAAATCTTCTCTTCCTTCTTTCCTTCCTTCCTGTCTTCCTTTTAGTGACAATTATTTTCTCTGGTGGTATGTTTTAATTTCTTGCTTTTTATTTTTTGTGTTATCTATTGTATGTTTTTCGATTTGAGGTTACCATGAAGCTTGCAAATAGTATCTTATAATCCATTTTTTAAAACTGATGACAATGCTCGTATTAACAAGCAACGAGAAAACTAATTAAAATGCTACACTTTTTATATACATGTAGTATGGGAAATAAAAATAAATAAAAATAAAAATTTCTACACTATAACTTATTTCCCCTATTTTTTATTTTGTTGTTGTTTTAATTTATATCATTATTGTACCCTCTCTGTTTTGAAAAGTTGTTGTGATTGTTTTATTTTGAGATACAGTCTCACTTGATGCCCAGGCTGGCTGCAGCCTCGACCTCCAAGACTCAGGTGACTCACACTTCAGCCTCCTGAGTAGCTGAAACTGCAGGGACATGCCACACCACCTGACAACTTTTTTTTGTATTTTTTTGTAGTGACAGGGTTTCATTATGTTTCTCAGGCTAGTCTTGAACTTTGGGCTTAAGTGACCTGCCTACCTTGGCCTCTCATGAGTGCTGGGATTACAGGCAAGAGCCACTGCGCATGGCCATTTTTGACTGGTTCATTGTTTAGCTTTTCTACTTAAGATATGAGTCTGTATACCACAATTACAGTGTTACAATATTCTACATCCTTCTGTGTATTTACTATTAACAGTGAATTTTGTAGCTTCAGATAATTTCTTATTGCTCACTGACATCTTTTTCTTTCAGATTGAAGAACTCCCTTTAGCATTTCTTGTAGGACAGGTCTGGTGTTGATGAAACTCCTCAACTTTTATCTGGAAAAGTACTTCTTCATGGTTGAAAGATATATTTGCTGTATATATTATTCTAGGGTAAAAAATTTTTCCTTCAGTACTTGAAATGCGTCATGTCACTCTTTCTACTGGCGTGTAAAGTTTCCACTGAAAAGTCTGCTGCCAGATGTATTGGAGTGTCATTGTATGTTGTTTCTTTTCTCTTTGCTTTTAGGATTATTTATTTATCCTTGACCTTAGGGAGTTTGATTATTAAATGCCTTGAGGTAGCCTTCTTTAGGTTAAATCTGCTTGGTGTTCTATAGCTGTCTTATACTTGAATATTGATTTCTTTCTCTAGGTTTGGGAAGCTCTCTGTTATCTTTTTGAATAAACTTTCTACCCTCATCTCTCTCTCTCTACCTCCTCTTTAAGGCCAATAACTCTTAGATTTGGCCTTTTGAGGCTGTTTTCTAGATCTTGTAGTCATGTTTCATTCTTTATTCTTTTTGTTTGTCTCCTCTGACCATGTATTTTCAAGTAGCTTGAAATTGAAAGCTCACTAATTCTCTCTTCTGTTTAATCAGTTCTGCTGTTAAGAGACTGATACATCCTTCAATATGTCAACTGCATTTTTCAACTCCAGAATTTTTGCTTGATTTTACTTAGTCATTTCAATCTCTTTGTTACATTTATCTAACAGGATTCTAAATTCCTTCCCTGTGTTATCTTGAATTTCTTTGACTTTCCTCAAAACAGCTATTTTGAATTCTGTCTGAAAGGTCACATATCTCTGTCTCTTTGGGATTGCTCCCTAGTGCTTTAGTTAGTTTGGTGAGGTCATGTTTTCCTGGATGGTCTTGATGCTTGTGGATGTTCATCAGTGTGTACACACTGAAGAATTAGGTATTGATATGGTTTGGCCCACCCAAATCTCAACTTGAATTGTATCTCCCAGAATTCCCAAGTGTTGTTGAAGGGACCCAGGGGGGATAATTGAATCATGGGAGCTGGTCTTTCATGTGTTATTCTCATCATAGTGAATAAGTCTCATGAGATATGATGGATTTAACAGGAGCTTCCGCTTTTGCCTCTTCCCCATTTTCTCTTGCTGCTGCCATGTAGGAAGCAGCCCCTTCCAACACAGACCTGAAGGGCCAACAAGGAAAAAGTGGTTTCGTAGGCCGGGTCCAGGTCCCCCATGCTGTGTGCAGCCTAGGGACTTGGTGCCCTGTGTCCTAGCTGCTCCAGCATGGCTGAAAGGGGCCAATGTACAGCTCAGGCTGTGGCTTCAGAGGGTGGAAGCCTCAAGACTTGGCAGCTTGCATGTGGTGTTGAGCCTGCAGTTGCACACAAGTCGAGAACTGAGGTTTGGGAACCTCCGCCTAGATTTCAGAAGATGTATGGAAATACCTGGATGCCCAGGCACAAGTTTGCTGCAGGTGTGGGGCCCTCATGGAGAATGTCTGCTAGGGCAGTGCAGAAGGGAAATTTGGGGTCTGGGCCCCCATACAGCATCCCTACTGGGGCACCACCTAGTGGAGCTATGAAAAGAGGGCCACTGTCCTCCAGACCCCAAAATGGTAGATCCACTGAAAGCTTGCACCATGTGCCTAGAAAAGCCACAGACACTCAATGCCAGCCCATGAAAACAGCCAGGAGAGAAACTGTACCCTACAAAGCCACTGGGGTGGAGCTGCCCAAGACCAAGGGAACTCACCTCTTGCATCAGCATGACCTGGATGTGAGACCTGGAGTCAAAAGAGATCATTCTGGAGCTTTAAAATTTGACTACCCCTCTGGATTTAGGACTTGCATGGGCCCTGCAGCCCCTTAGTTTTGGACAATGTCTCCCATTTGGAATGGTATTTACCCAATACCTCTACCCCTGCTGTATCTAGGAAGTAACTAGCTTGCTTTTGATTTTACAGGCTCATCGGCTGAAGAAACGTGCCTTGTCTCAGATGAGACTTTGGACTGTGGATTTTTGGGTTAATGCTGAAATGAGTTAAGACTTCGGAGGACTAACGTTGGGAAGGCATGATGGGTTTTGAAATGTAAAGACATAAGATTTGGAGGGGCTCTGGAGACAACAGATGCTGGAGAGGATGTGGAGAAATAGGAACACTTTTACACTGCTGGTGGGAGTGTAAATTAGTTCAATCATTATGGAAGACAGTGTGGTGATTCCTCAAGAACCTAGAAGTAGAAATTCCATTTGACCCAGCAATCCCATTACTGGGTATATATCCAAAAGACTATAAATCCTTCTACTATAAGGACACATGTACACGAATGTTCATTGCAGCACTGTTTACAATAGCAAAGACCTGGAATCAACCAAAATGCCCATTGATAATAGACTGGATTGGAAAAATGTGGCACATATACACCATGGAATATTATGCAGCAATCAGAAATGATGAGTTTGTGCCCTTTGTAGGGACATGGATGAACCTGGAGACCATCATTCTCAGCAAACTGACACAAGAACAGAAAATGAAATACCACAGGTTCTCACTTATAGGCGGGTGTTGAACAATGAGAACACATGGACACAGGGAGGGGAGCACTACACACTGGGGTCTGTTGGGGGGAATAGGGGAGGGACAGCGGAAGGTGGGGAGTTGGGGAGAGATAGCCTGGGGAGAAATGCCAGATATAGGTGAAAAGGAGGAAGGCAGCAAATTACACTGCCACGTGTGTACCTATGCAACTATCTTGCATGTTTTTCACATGTACCCCAAAACCTAAAATGCAATAAAAAAATATTTGGAGGGGCCAGATGCAAAATGATATGGTTTGGTTATGTTCCCAGCCAAATCTCAACTTGAATTTTATCTCCCAGAATTACCATGTTTTGCAGGGGGACCCAAAGGGAGGTAATTTAATCATGGGGGCTGGTCTTTCCTGTGCTATTCTCATGATAGTAAGTCTCATGAGATCTGATAGGTTTATCAGAGGTTTCCATTTTTAATTCTTCCTCATTTTCTCTTGCCACCACCATGTAAGAAGTGCCTTTCACCTCCTGCCATGATTCTGAGGCCTCCCCAGCCAAGTGGAACTGTAAGTCCAATTAAACCTCTTTTTCTTTCCAGTTTCCAGTATGCCTTTACTAGCATCATGAAAACGGACTAACACAGGTATTTTTTTATAGTCTTCACAATCTGGGCTTATTTGTACCTATCGTTCTTAGGAAGGCTTTCCAGGCATTTGAAGGAATTTGGGTGTTGTGATCCAAGTTTTTGGCTGCTGCAGCCATATATGCATTAGTGAGTACCCCAAGCCCAGTAATGCTGTGTAATGCCCCAAGACTTTGGTGGTCTTGGATAAGATCCAGAAGAATTCTCTGAATTGCCAGGCCTAGACTCTTGTTCTCTTACCTTACTTACTCTCACCCAAGCAAATGTAATCTGTCTGTGCTGAGCTGCCTGGAGCTGGGGGGAGGATGACACAAGCATCCCTATGGCCACTAGCACTGGAATTCCACCAGGTCAGACCTGAAGCCAGCACAGCACTGGGTCTTGCCCAAGGTCCACGGTAACTACTACCTAGCTACTGTGTATGTTCACTCAAGGCTCTAGGGCTCTACAATCAGCTGGACAAAGCCAGCCAGGCTTGTGTCCTTCCCTTTAGGGCAGTGAGTTCCCCTCTGCCTTGAGTGGGTGTGGAGATGCCATCCGGGAACAGGACAGAAAACTTTGTAATTTACCTGGTTCTCTATTTTACTGAGGCTGAGTTGGTACCTAAGTCACAAGACAAAGTCCTCACAACTCTTCCTCCTCCCATTTCCACAAGGAGAGGAATCTCTTTGTGGTTACCAACACCCAGGAACACAGCAACTACTGCCTGGTCACTGCCAGTGTTCACCCAAGGTTGAAGTGCTCTTCAGTCAGCTTGTGAAGAATGCTGCTAGGCCTGGGACTCTCCCTTCTCTGGGCTCAGGTCACTGGGCTCCCCTCTGGCCCAGGGCAGGACCAGGAGTGCCATCCAAGAGCCAAGGCCTGGAACTGGGGACTCCAGGAGCCTGCTCAGTGCTCTATTCACTGTGGCTGAACTGGTAGCTAAGCTACAAGACAAAGTCACCTTTACTCTTCCCTCTCCTTTTCTCAAGCAGAAGGAATCTCTCTCTAGAGCCACCACAGCTGGGAATGTGCTGGGTCATACCTGAAGCCAGCACATCTGAGTCTCACCCAAGGCCCATGATGAGTACCACCTGGCTACTACTGCTGATTATTCAGGGCCCAAGGGCTCTTTAGTCAGCAGGTGATGAATCCTGCCAGGACTGGGTCCTTTCCTTCAAGGCAGTGGGTTCTGGCCCACGTATGTCTAGAAATGTCATCAAGCACTTAGGGTCTGGAACTGGAACCTCAGGGTTGCCTGGTCTCCTACCGTACCGTGGCTGAGCTGGTATCCAAGTTCCAAGATAAAGTCCTCTTTACTCTTCCCTCTCCGTAGGCAGAAGGAATGAGGCTCTCCTAGAGCTGCGAGGTGCACTGCCTGGGGCTGGGGAGAGGGGTGGTATAAGCATTCCCTTGGCCACCTGACTGCTGTCTCACTGGATTGTGTGCCCCTGAAGTCTACTGGCTCCAAGCCCAGCACAGCATCAAGACTTGCCCAGGAATTGAAGTCCCTATGGCTTGAACTGCCTTTCAAGTTTATTTAGGACCACAAAGCACTTTAGCCCTTCTGACTAGGACTGGTCTAATGCTCCCTCCATGGACACCAGTTAAGTTCTGCCTCATGATGCTTTCTGCTGTGACATAGCAGCACTAAGCTCCAATGCAAAGTCCCATAATTATTTCACTCTTCCTCCCCTAAATGCACAGATTCTCTCCATACCACACAACCACTACTGGAGCATGGGGGAGGGGTGGCATCAGCAATTCAAGACTGTCTTTCCTATCCTCTTCAGTGCCTCTTTCAGTGATCAGGGATAGGAAGTTAAAAGCAGGTATTGTGATTGCTCACCTTATTTTTGGTTCTTATGAAGATGCTTTATTGTGTGGATAGCTAAATTCAGTGTTTCTGCAAGGAGCACGATTGGTGGAAGCTCCTGTTCAGCCATCTTGTGCCACCGTCTCCCTCTTTTCTGGTCTGAGATTTTGGTGAAAGTGAAGACTACAGAGGAACAGCTTCTCAATGTTTGCCTTTAGTCATTGGTCTTGGTGCTATGAAGGAAGGTGGTTTAGACAAGTAATTGACTAGCATTTCAACTAGCCCTGATTGAGGGCTAATTGCTAATAAGTCACTTGTTACTGCAGGTGATGACAAGTACCAACTTGGAAATGATAGGTGTTCTTTTTTGAACTTGTCATGTATTTTTGGGAAAGACATTCAAACCCTGTAGCCTCTATAACTCCTAATAGTGAGGTTTTCTTGTCATCTTTTACTCTTCCTGAAGAAGGAAAGTACATGACATGCTAATTCTAAAATACCTAGAAGGAAAGTGGTGTGTGCCCACCAATGCCGTTTATCAGTTTTGGAAGTACTTGCCAATGCCACTAAATAGCAAAAAAAAAAAAAAAAAAAAAAACAGAATAATGTCTAGAAACAAATCTAACAAAAATTGTGTAAGGTCAATATAATGAAAACTTGAAAACTCCACTGACAACTGGGCCTCAGTGACCCTGAAAGAACTGCCCAGCACAGGGTTAGACAATTCCCAGTGATAGTAAATGATTTACCTGCTTGAGCCTTGCAGACCCTGGAGAGGGCAAAGAACTCGCCTTTCATACACAAGCCGACCAATCCAGAGCTCATAACCCCAGCTTCCCTCTTCATGGCCTTCTTTATGGTGCTCTCACAGTGTGGGAGACAATCCAACTGCCCAAATCATCCCAGGCCCACATCCAGACAGCTAGGGACAACCTCTGCACCATTCCTGAGCTCATCGACATTGTTCGAACAAATCAATCCTAAACTTGTTTACCCTGCCTCACTTTTTTCTTCCTCACAATAGGGCTTTAGCCCACTAGTTCTCATTCTCTTTCTACCTGACACCTCTTCTTGGGAATTCTGAGTAATTATTTTTTCAATGGCAATAGTCTCCTGATATGTTGGCCTTAGTGAATGCTAAGATTTTCTGTGAAGAAACTCTATTTTAAAACACACTCTAAGTAAAATACCAGATTTTTTTGCTACTAAATTTAACATGGAAAAATAGTCAAGTGAAAACAACTGCTGGGCAGGGTGGCTCATGCCTGTATTTCCACCACTTTGGGAGGGCAAGGTGGGTGAATCACTGAGGTCAGGAGTTCAAGACTGGCCTGACCAACATGATGAAACCCCATCTATACTAAAAATACAAAAATTAGCTGGGTGTCACCGTGGGCACCTGTAATCTCAGCTACTAGGGAGACTGAGGCAGGAGAATCGCTTGAACCCAGGAGGAGGAGGTTGCAGTGAATTGAGATCATGCCACTGCACTCCAGCCTGGGCGACAGAGAAAGACTCCACCTCAAAAAAAAAAAAAAAAAAGAAAACCATAAAAATTCTGAAACACAAGGGTAATGTAGGGTGGTGGGGAGAGGGGATGGACAGAGTGGCTGATGGAGGGTGGGGAGGCAGGGATGGCACTATGAACCATTAAATGGTTTGATGAACGTAGTGGTATAAATCTCAGCAACAGTATGAAAGAAATATTTTCAGGAATACTAATTTTCATTTTGACCTTCATTTTGCCAGGATGGAAATAAAACGTCAGTCATTTCAGGGCCTCACGCCCACCAGCCACCATCCCCAGCATTGCTCTAAAAACCGTTGAGCTTACTTAACACCCAGGCTTCAGGGTTGGCTTCTGATCCTTGGTAGCTCATCTATCTACCCTGCATCCTTGTTTAAAATTGTCTGCTAGAGCTTTTGTGACACAAACCCTTCCTGAATTACTTCCTTCCCAAGACAAGATGGTGAGGGAGATGGGAATGTAACTCACCATAAACACTGTGAATTTGTGACGGGGTGCACCCCAGGTGCTGCAGGACCATCCAGAGAAAGGAAGGCTTTATGGAAGAGGGGACTGTTGAGCTGGGCCTTGAAACATTAGCCAATTCCGCATGGCAAAAATGGGTGGCTGTGTACACAGTATCACAGCAGAAACAGCACAAGCAAAGCTGGGGCTGAAGTGAAACCAGGTCTGACTTCTTGAGCCCAACTTGACCATGCACTGGGGAGGCAATTCCTAGAAATATGGAGGGACCAGAAGTGAGCTGTGGGAGTGAACAACATAACATGGCTATAGATTAGCCACTCCACAGAGCAGGCTCCAGCAACCACTGGATAGAAGGAAAATCATGGGGCCAGGCGCGGTGGCTCATGCCTGTAATCCCAACACTTCGGGAGGTCAAGGCAGATGGATCACAAGGTCAAGAGATCAAGACCAACCTGGCAAACATGATGAAACACGGTCTCTACTGAAAACACAAAAATTAGCTAGGTGTGGTGGTATGTGCCTGTAGTCCCAGCTACTCGGGAGGTTAAGGCAGGAGAACTGCTTGAACCTGGGAGGCAGAAGTCGCAGTGAGCCGATATCGAGCTCCAGCCTGGCGACAGAGCGAGACTCCATCTCAAAAAAAAAAGGAAAATCATGGATCTCACCATCTCTGCAGGTATTTAGGTATTTCTAGACCCTGAATCAAAATTTAAAGTGGTCCCTTTAAACTTCGAAACAAAATCCAGGAGTTTCTGTGTGTTCCTTTCACAGCTCCCTAATTGGATGAGTCATTATACAACCTGAATGTGTCATGGGTTCACTGGCCAGCTAGCCCTCTTCTGAAAGAGAGGGCCCTGGAAGGGAGGGAAGATTCAAGATAATCTAGTGAAAGCCAGAGGTGCAGGCAATCCTACCAGTCAGATCAGAATCCAAGGCATACACTTCTATGTCCACCTCTTCCAAGAGTAAAATTGATAGGATTGTCAATTTCTTCTTTCCACATTATTCCATTTATTCAGATTAGCAGCAACAAATGCAACCAGAAAACACCAGGTAATTCACACTTTTTCTGTATTTTACCCTCCATAATAGTCAGTAGTCAGTTTTCTCAGGGTTTCTCAGTCACAATTCCCATCTGGAATGTAACTGGTTTCCTACTTTCTTAATAAATTCAGATGGCATTCTACTGTCATCCCTTTACATTCGCATTATTTCAGAGTCACAGGCTGCTTCTTCATTGGCATGCACTGCTTCCCCACTGCCTAGCTAAGTGTCTTGAAAATAATAAAGGAACCAGAATGTTTTTAGATTCAATATCATTTTCCTTTTCCTTTTCTTTTTCCTTCAGTGTCCAAAAGTCCTATCATTTTCTTTCAATGGATTTGAGACTTTTTTCCCTATGGCAAATATACTCACTTCACAAAACAAGCTGAACTACTTCAAAATAGCATGTATGAAATAACGGTAGAACATCTCCACTGAGCTGTTTTTAACTATCATGAGTTCCCATTCAATTAGTAGTGAGTGAACTCTTACAGAGCACTATGGTTATATAAAGACGTGAAAACACACAACCCCTGATTTCCAGAAAATGTCTAAGTTACCTGAAGTAAGACCCACTTACTTGAGAAAAGGGAAACCACTACGTCTACTTTTACATTCACTGCTAAGCAGGGATTCCAGTTGGTGTTCTCTAAATTCTCACTTTCCAAAAAGGCAGTGGTACTTACTGAGTGCCTTTTCTATGCCAGGGGCATTGGGCTAGGAGCTTCTGGGTGGCTTTCTGAATCCCCAAATAATCCCATGAAATATGAAAGACTTTTGGAAAGAATATTAGTAGAGAAAGTAACCTAAAAAGCCATTTCACTTTGGGAGGTTGAAGTGGGAGGACCACGTGAGCCCAGGAGTTTGAGAGTAGCCTCAGCAACAGTGTGAGACTCATCTCTACAAAAAATTTTCAAATTAACCAGGTGTGGTGGCATGTACCTGTAGTTCTAGCTACTTGGGAGGGTGAGGTGGAGAATTACTTGAGCTCAGGAGTTCAAGTCTTCAGTAAGCTATGACTGTGTCACTGTACTCCAGCCTGGGCAACAGGAATATCCTGTCTCAAAAATAATAATAATAAAACTATTTTCCCATTGATCTCCTCAACCCTGGATTCTGGGTTTTCCTAAATTAAGAAAACTGCCATAATCTTTCAAAGCTCAGTTTTTATGAGGCAATTGGGTATTATTATTACATATACTAGAATCATATAAGAAGTTCATTATTAAACTTGGGGCTGCAAATTATTCTATGAAATATCTATCAACCAACAAATTCATTTTAGAGGGGTATTTTCAATATTCTATCCGTCTAAAAAAAGTCTTCTATAAGGGAACTAATTTCAAGATCATTTTTACTAAATAAGCTGTCAATGGATTCTGTCAATTAGTGTCCCTGGACTAATACAGTCTTTAAACATTTAGACTGACCTCTGCTGGACAGTCTAATAACCTTTCAGCATTTTTTTTTTCCCCCTAAGATAATATGATTAGGAAAGGGGCATGCCCCTACCCTCTTTATTTTTTTTGAGACAGAGTCTTGCTCTGTCGCCAGGCTGGAGTGCAGTGGCACAATCTCGGCTCACTGCAACCTCCACCTCCTGGATTCAAGCAGTTCTCCTGCCTCAGGCTCCTGAGTAGCTGGGACTATGGGCGCGTGCCACCATGCCCAGCTAATTTTTGTATTTTTAGCAGAGACAGGTTGACCTCTTGACCCACCCACCTCAGCCTCCCAAAGTGCTAGGATTTCAGGTGTAAGCCACCACACCTGGCCCCTGCCCCAAATTTTATCTAGTATTTAGTAACAGACTTACATAGTTCAATTTACAAATATTAATCAAGCCCTCTACACCACCTAATGGCAAAATCTTACATTGCATTTGGCTGCCAGACATGTGCCCAGAGGCAGAGTGGGAGGCTGATGAGGTTACATGAGCTATCCAGTCTGAATGCTCCTTTTCATGGTCTCTTCCTCCTGTGCAGGCCAGGCTCTCTAATGTATACATGAGTATCTGCGAAATGGGGCTGCTTCCAGGGGCCTGTCAGAGGCCAAACCACTGTATCTTCTGGGTTCACCTTAAAACTAAAGTCTGCCACTTTGTGGTGGTCACTTGTGCCCAAACTAGCCCGTGTAGATAAGTCTGATTTGCGTGGTGCAAACAAGCTGAATTTTGATATAAAGTGCTAGGCTTAAATTTATATAAAATTGCAGAAAAAAAACATAAATGACCCTGAAAATAAGTGATGCTTTTCCATTTCAAATACTCTTTTAAAACAATGCCTGCTTCTCATAATAAAAATTACATAATTATTTTTAAAATGCTATAAAGGAAAATATTAAAGAAAAACTGCCTACAATTCCATCTACCAAGTTATATTACAATTTTAGTTTATTTGTGCCAATCTCTTTTCTGTAAGCGTGTATGCGTAAGTATGGGTATTTCCTTACTTCACTCCGTTTCATTTTGTAGCTTGCCTTTTTCACATGTTGTATTGTGATTATTTCTCAAATAACACAATTTTTATTTTCTGATGATACACCATCATTTATGTAACCAATGTCCTACTATTAAACATTGGGGTTGTTTCTTTTTTTTTTTTTTTAAACTGTAGGACAATTTATTATCCACATAGTAACCTAAGCATTATGTGGCTTTTAGTGGCACTTATTTTGAAAAGCACATGGCTTGCCCGTGATCAAAACAGTCATTTAAATTTAGCTTACTTAGCAGTTCTAAAGGCTAAATTCTGGTTTTGTTTGTGCTGCTGAGAAGACAGACCCATCACAATCCCAACAAGTCTGCTTCTGAACCTTATTTATTTTTGAGAAAATCTGATCCTACTGAAACTTGAATGAAGATTTCAAATCTGTATGCAAATACACATAGGCATTATTGTTTTGCAGATGGAAAAATGAGGGCTCAAGTCATAGACATATATGATGGCAGAGCAATGAGAAAATCCTGGGCTGTTTTCTAACATGGTAGAATAGGGTTTCAGACCTCCTGAATCCAGCAAGGATGTAATTTGCAAGTAACTACTCCCTTGAAAATCAGAGTTGACCACACTTATAGTGAAATTCATTCCTGATGGTGCTTACTGGGTTTCACTCTGGTGCCGGAAGCTGGATTAGAGACTGTCCATGTTCCTTCAAGAATCCTCAGCAGTGCACAAGGGAAGCACCTTTCTGAGGGAGACAAGCTTGCATCTAGACCTTCACAGTGGTGCAACATAACTTCTCAGAGATTGGCATGCCGCCATTCAGTGAACTTGGGAATTTCAGAAGACCAAGTGTCAGCACAGTGTCTGCTGAAGTGCAATGCCTGGCTTCTTAGGAAAGGCAATAACACTAGAAGCAGGCCCTTCAGATCCATAGATGGACTGAAACCAGGATTACTTAGCAAACAGGGACTGGCCGAGTGGCTGGAAGGTGCGACGGCTGACCATTCTCTTGTTTAATAGAAACATGTGGGATTTCCTGCCCCCAGGGATGTGGCAGAGCACAGCATCCAAAGAATAAGTGGTGACTTGGCCACTGACGTGCAGTTTCCCATAGAGCTCATCAAATTTGGCCACAAGGGCAGGCACATCCTTCACTTTTTCCCTCACTTTGGCCAGCACTTCCTCTGAGAACACCTGTCTCTTCACATATTTTGATAAATTTCCTTCTGTAGCATTTTTTAGTATCTCTATCACGTTTTCCAACATATTTAACTGGATATGGAGTATAATATTTAAATTAGTGCAGGTTATGCTTTCTGAATTCATGATTTGAGAAAAAATGGACATAGCTTGTGCTACCTCATTCTGATTCAGAGCTAATGCCACAGCGAAACAGGATGCTCTCCTGGAGAGAATTTCTCCTTTGAGTAGGGCTTCTTCTCTTAATGTAGTACAGATTTTAAAAGACTCAGGGCTATTCAGTTTATAGCAAATTGCAAAAGCAAGAACATAGGTATCTACAGTGAACTTCACATCTTGGTTTTTCATCTCTATCAAGACTTCCAAAGCACCTGGTCTTTCATGAGCTCCACTGCAGATTCCTCAAGATCCAACTCGTAACACAGCCTCATGAAAAGTGGTCCGAACTTATACTCCCCCCGAGTGATATTTCTGTTCTCTGCATGGTACCTGTAAATGACATTTTTAGCCAGCTCCACATGGTCCCGGGACTCACACAAATGAAGTAAGGTTATCAACTCCTCCTTCAAGATGAGCTTGTTCTGGCTCAGTTTCTCTTCCAAGTTTCTAAAATAGGTTTCTTTAGTGCCAGGAAGATTACATGCAATGGCCACTTTCTTATGCTGAAATTCTTTTAGTTTCACAATGTTATCTGTAAGTAGGTATCTGCAGAGCCGGAGCCTCCCACTCCAGGATACACCGAAATCTGCAGGGCCTGCAGGAGAACTCCACTGGAAGGACGAAGTGCCGCAGCCATACTCCTTTTTTTTTTTTGAGACGGAGTTTCACTCGTTACCCAGGCTGGAGTGCAATGGCATGATCTCGGCTCACTACAACCTCCACCTCCTGGGTTCAGGCAACTCTCCTGCCTCAGCCTCCTGAGTAGCTGGGATTACAGGCACGCACCACCATGCCCAGCTAATTTTTTGTATTTTTAGTAGAGACGGGTTTCACCCTGTTGACCAGGATGGTCTCGATCTCTTGACCTCGTGATCCACCTGCCTCGGCCTCCCAAAGTGCTGGGATTACAGGCGTGAGCCACTGCACCTGGCCCAGGGCTGTTTCTAAATAAAACTATGCTAAATGGCCTTTTATATAAATATCTGACCAAATATTTTATTATTTCATTAGGATATATTCCCTAAATAAGCTCACTGGGGCCTGGCACAGTGGCTCATGCCCGTACTCCCAGCACTCTGGGAGGCAGAAGCAAGAGGACAGCGCGAGTCCATGAATTTGAGACAAATCTAGGCAACCTAGTGAGACCCTGTGTCTACAAAAACAAAATAAAAAATTAGGCAGGCATGGTGGCATGTACTTGTAGTCCTAGCTACTTGGGAGACTGAGGTGGGAGGATCACTTGAGCCCAGGAAGTCAAGGATGCAGTGAGCTGTGATCATGTCACTGTACTAGAGCCTGAGCAACAGAGCTGTCTTGATTAAAAAAAAAAAAAAAAAAAAAAAGGAAAGCTCATGGGGTCAAAACTTATGGAGTATAAACATTTTCAAGGTTCCAAATACAAGCAATGCTAGAATTACTCTACATAATTGTACCAATTTCAACTTCCATCAGCAACATGGGAGTCTCCATTTTTACTTCCACTTCGCCAAAATTCAGAATAATTTAGAAAGTTCTTTGCCAAATGGATAGGCCAGGAAAAAAAATTTCCAGTATAACTAACATATTCATATTTATTTATATTCATACTTTCATTGGGCATTTATATTTTTTCTGTGAATTATACATTCATGCCCTTTGCCCATTTTTCTATTGGTACTTTAATATTTTTCTTATATATGAGTTATTTATTTATTTTCAGATGGAGTCATGCTAAGTCTGTTGCCCAGGCTAGAGAGTAACAGCGTGATCTCAGCTCATTGCAACCTCTGCCTCCCGGGTTCAAGCAATTCTCATGCCTCAGCTTCCTGAGTAGCTGGGATTACAGGAATGTGCCACCATGCCCGGCTAACTTTTGCATTTTTAGTAGAGATGGGGTTTCACCATGTTTGGCCAGGCTGGTCCTGAACTGCTGACCTCAAATGATCCACCCACCTCGATCCCCGCAAAGTGCTGGGATTTCAGGCGCCAACCACTGCACCCGGCCTGAGTTCTTTATATAATAAGGTTAACTCTGTTGGTCTCAATGTGGTAGCATGAATTTAAGTCACTAGTCCAAATATACCCTGAAATTATTAGTTTGGGTGTGGTGTAACTTTACCTTTGGCTCAGTAAATTCTTTCCAGGAAAAAAAAGAAAAACCCAACTCATAAAGTATAGGACAAGCCCTACCAAATACTGGGGACACTTAGGTATTGAGTGGTCAAAAAATAAAATAGGACGGACCAGGCACAGTGGCTCACGCCTGTAATCCCAGGCCTGAGGTCAGGAGTTTGAGACCAGTCTGACTTGGCCGGGCGCGGTGGCTCACGCCTATGATCCCAGCACTTTGGGAGGCCGAGGCGGGTGGATCGTGAGGTCAAGAGATCGAGACCATCCTGGTCAACAAGGTGAGACCCCGTTTCTACTAAAAATAAAAAATTAGCTGGGCATGGTGTGCGCGCCTGTAGTCCCAGCTACTCGGGAGGCTGAGGCAGGAGAATTGCTTGAACCCAGAAGGTGGAGGTTGCAGTCAGCCAAGATCGCGCCATTGTGCTCCAGTCTGGGTAACAAGAGCAAAACTCAGTCTCAAAAAAAAACAAAAGAGACCAGCCTGACCAACAGGGCGAAACCCCGTCTCGACTAAAAATATAAAAATTGGCCAGGTGTGGTGGTGGGCACCTGTAGTCCCAGCTACTCAAGAGGCTAAGGCATGAGAATCACTTGAACGCAGGAGGCAGAAGTTGCAGTGAGCTACAATGGCACCACTGTACACTCCAGCCAGGAGGCTAAAGCAAGACTCTTGTCTCCAAAAAAAAAAGGAAGTAGAAAAAGGCTACATATCTCAACAACTAACTGAACATGTCTCTATATTAGATTATTCTTACAGCTTTTTTTTTAGTTTTTAAAAGATAGGTAACTGCCTTAGTCTGTTTAGTATTGCTACAAAGGAATATTGACTAAAGCTAAGTAACTTGTTTTAAAAAGAGGTTTATTTAGCTCACAGTTTTGATAGCTGGAAGGTTCCAGACTGGGCATCTGGTGAGGGCTCAGGCTGCCCCACTCATGGCAGAAGTGAAGGGGAGCCAGTGTGTGCAGAGTCCACATGGAGAGAGAGGAAGCAGGAGAGAGGCGGGGAAGCTAGGTCCCTTTTAACAACCAGCTCTAGTGGTAACTAATAGAAGGAGAGCTCATTACCCTGAGAACTCACCAAACCATTCATGAGGGAGCCACCCCCATGTCCCAAACACCTCCCATTAGGCCCTACCTCCACCATCAGGGGTCAGATTTCTAAATGAGGTTTTGGGGAACAAACATCCAAGCTACAGCAGTAAGAGAATATTGATCAGGCAGTTACAATGCTATTATTTAATAAAGCTCTCCATTCATCCATAAGTAGTTATTTTTGTGGCAGAATAACTTTCTCTGTTACTTTTTCTAAATTTTTCTGTTTTTAATCAATTCCTTTACTGTAAAATGTCATTTTAAAATTTTTATTTTATTTTATACAATTTTAACAGTAGAGTAATTTTGCTGTGGAAAATAAAATTTCATCTTGCAAGAAAGAGAAAACTCAAGACCAACTGGCATCTTTATTTACATATTAGAGCGGGTCAGCCAATGAAAATCCTAGAAAAAGAAGACAACAAACATTCAGTCAAAAGAAATAATTGTCTTAAATTATATCCTCATTGTTTCATTCGTTCTAAAACCTAAAAGCCCTACACAATGGTGGCAAAATGAGGTTTGTCTTTGTTCTGGTGCTTTTCTCAAAAAGGACCTAAAAACCTATTAGTGAATATTCCTGCTGTGTCCTACAAAACAACCTAAAATGGCATTCTGGGTCCTCTTCCATTAACAGTAATCAGAGCATAAAAACCAGAAGTACACTAAAAGGACCAGAAGTACACTCAGAAGGAGAAGGGAGATGAAAGAGGCCCACAGAGAGCTGAGCTCCTGGGTCTGAGAACATGAGTAGGAAGAAATGGGAACGGAAGCCTTTTCCAGAACTAACACCAGCCTACACATATGGCCTGGACACAGGCACAGATTTACACACTCCCATATGGAGGCAGGAAGTGGCCAGCCTACACTGAGAATCAATGACAAATGGCAGATGGACAGACAAAAATCAAGTTTGGAAAGTATAATGTATGTAAATTCCACTGGAATGAAGATAAATAATTTCAAGTGCTAAATACAAGAAATATAAAGATAATCCTCATAGAATTGTGAAAGAGGAAGATAACTTAAATTTCTCCAGCAATATCCAAACAAAATTCATAGAGAAATTATAGAACAGATCATTGGAAGCAAATCAATAGAAGTGTGAACTCACTAGCAGAGATGACAAAATGTGTTAGAGATTTTCTGTGATTAATATAGGTCTCAAGATGATGATGATTATTATTTTGAGAGAGAGTCTCACTCTGTCATGCAGGTTGGAGTGCAGTGGTGCAATCTCAGCCCACTGCAACCTCCACCTCCTGGGTTCAAGCAATTCTTGGACCTCAGCCTCCTGAGTGGCTGAGATTACAGACATGCACCACCGCACCCAGCTAATTTTTGTATTTTTAATAGAGACAGGGTTTCACCATGTTGGCCAGGCTGGTCTCAAACTCTCAGCCTCAAGTGATCCACCTACCTCTGCTTCCCAAAGTGCTGGGATTACAATCATGAACTGCTATGCCCAGCCACCAAGATTATATGTATTCATCAGGCTTCTTATAATGGCTTTAGTTTCCCTAGTGCTTTGATGGCCTGATGCCAGGAGGAGGGTGTTTTTGGTTACCAAACTAACATCCCAGTTACTGGAAAGTATAAACTGTTATAAATCCATAAAGTGGCATGAGATGAAAAAACCTGTCTATTGAGTGTCTGACTGGCAGAAATCATTTTACCAAATAGAATTTAAGAAAAGACAATCCACAAGCCCATAAGAGTACAGATAGATTCTGAAAGTTGCTGACCCTCCCTTCAAACAGTCCGCCTGCTTGCTCCACAGAAATCCCTGCTAATGCCCCCTGCCCTTCAGCTTACTGGCCTCGTATTTCTGCATTCATCTTCCTCATCACTAGGCTTCTTGAGTATCTCCTCTCTCTGCTAGGAGGTAAATGCCAAAGTCTCTTAAATCTGTTTTTATACAAACAGAATTTCAGTAAAATTCTATATATTTTAGTGTATAAATTAGTTAATTTATATTTCATTGATTGTCCAGGTGTCTGTTTGCCCATTCATCCACTGCTTTGTTCACAAAAGAAAGAGATCTCATATGTATAAGAACCAATACAGAAAGGACTTGAAAAAAATATCTCTGGAATGAGTGGCTGATACGCAAAGTGTTTACATGGAAGACAGATTATAAGAGGAGACAAGTGGCAGTACCAGGATGGCAGTACAAAATTAAGTATGAAATGCAACTTAATCTGGGATAGGAAAGGCTCATGCTCTGAACTTTGTCAATCAATACTGAAGTTTCACTTTAGTCAAAGTAACTAATTTTCAATGTACCTGTGCCTATCCTTATATTACAGTTGCATCTCCCACTGTCTTCTGGCCTGTTTGGCTGGAAGTCACTTCCTCAGACTTGCCATGCTTACTCTTTCCTCTTGCTACAGGGCCTTTGCACACCTCTCCCCTCTTCCCTTTGCTGAGTTAGTCTCTGTTTATCCTTCTGATCTCAGTTTAAGAATTACTGCCTCTGAGAAACCTTCCCTGGAACCCGAACATAAATTGGATTCCTTTGTGGTATGTTTGCTTAGACCTGGGTTCCTTTCCTTCCAAGCCATTGCTTCACTGTCACGGTATGTTCAGTTGTGAGATTACCAGACTGTCCCTCTTTCCTACCAGACTATAAAAGCTCCATGAAGGTGAGGACTGAGCCTGGTTTGGCTCACCATGCTATTCATAGCACCTAACACGTATCTCAATATTCACTGAATGAACAAATGATATTGCCAAACTCAGAAATGGTTTAGAAAGACCTCTGTGAGTGATACAGGTGTTCTGTTTAGTAGACACATTTTGGATAGGGGTAAGGGAGGCAAATGCATTTCTTGCTTTCTGCTTAGCAATTGTATTTACCTGGGCCTTCCGTGTAGCTTGTGGCTCAATCATGATGTTGATAAGAGAGGGTTTAGATGTGTCCGCTAGGCTCTGTCTCAGGGATTTTTGGAGTTCTTCTGGTGTTTCTACAAAATACCCCTTGCCTCCAAATGCAGTCATGATTTGCTCATAATGTGAATTTGGCAGTAAACACATTGGAGGGACCCTGAAAAACAAAAAACAAGGTCACGAGTCAATGAAATTTAAATCTTAAACCTCGTACAAAAAAAAAGTCATTCTCTGAAATACTTCATTAAAAAATTTAGGCTGAACTGAAAGACATACCAGTTGCAACATGCCTAGTGACCACTATACTAGACAGCACAGGCTACACTATCAGCTATTATGAATCCAGAAGAAAAACAGGGAAAAAAATAGATTACTGCAAAACAACAAATAACAAGAAAATAACAAATAAAGTTAGTGAGGCATAAACAGAAACACCCATATCATGTTCCACCCCAAGACTGGTTCACAAATTCACATGTATCTCACATTCCATGGCCAGCTACAATACCTTCTTAATTGGATTCTGCCATCAGATGATCAAGATTTAGCTAAGTGGTTAAAAGGAAGGTAGACCTCTGGAACATAAATAACCTGTAAACATCCACATTTCTACATGGTGTAACAGGAGTAGTAGGACTGGGAGCATTTTGCAATAAGCCTTTCATTATCAAGGCTCAGACATCACACTCACTTATCTGAATCTTTAGTGGCTCCCTGATTATAAACCATTTGTTGAAGTGCCTAATTATGGATATTTGTGCAAAGAGGAACTAAGACAGGATTCCTGCCCTTTAGAAGGGCCGACAATCAAAACAGACAATACTCATACCATGTAGGCAATACTCATTCCAATATAGAACTTTTTTAAAAGAGATGAAAACAGGTGAGAGAAAGTAAATATACATTGGTCTTGGTTACTTACACTGCAGTAGGATCTTGAAATTTTAACGTTTCTTTCCAAGCATCCATATCAAAACCTTGGTAAATTCCATTGTTATTCACTACCAAGAGTATGATTGGCAAATTGTACCTAAAGTGAGAGTAAAATATGAAGGAAATCATTCTTCATTCTAAAGTAATTTCTTTTCTTTGTGTTGAAATTATAACTTAAAAATGAATAGCTTTCCATAAGCTTTTTGTAATATTAGAGGAAGACTAAAAATTAAGCATTTATTGTCCTAAGACAGGCTAGCAAATCATTAACAGAAACATCACAGAAAAGCAGAAAGAATGCAAGATTAAGAATTGATAGTCCTGGCTGGGCACAGTGGCTCATGCCTATAATCCCAGCACTCTGAAAGCCAAGGCAGGTAGATCACAAGGTCAAGAGTTCAAGACCAGCCTGGCCAATATGGTGAAAGCCCTATTCTACTAAAAATACAAAAATTAGCTGGTCGAGGTGGCTCACGGCTGTAATCCCAGCACTTCGAGGGCTGAGGCAGGCGGATCACCTGACATCAGGAGTTCGAGACAAGCCTGGACAACATGGTGAAACCCCGTCCCTAATAAAAAAGACAAAAATTAGCAGGGTGTTGGGGTGTTGTGGTGGACACCTGTAATCCCAGCTATTTGGGAAGCCGAGGCAGAAGAAATGCTTGAACCCAGGAGACAGAGGTTGCAGTGAGCCAACATGGTACCACTGTACTTCAGCCTGGGTGACAGAGAGAGATTCTGTCTCAAAAAAAGAAAAAAAAAAAAGAGTTCATAGTCCTTTAGCAATTAGCTGTGGATCTCAGACAAATCACTGAATTTTTCGGAATCTGGGTTTTCATAAGTCTAGATGGTATATGAAGAACACCTTCCCTATTTAATATTCTCTAAAGTACCACTTCAAGCTAGTTCCTAGGAGCAGTGTTTGCACGGTACCTTTCTATTTACTGAGCTCCTCACAGACACCCAGTCCTTGCTAGATGCTATGGGAGATATACAAGAGACTAGCATACACAATCTGTGCTCAAACCACCACACCCATAATCAGAAACACATGACATGGTGTAATCACCATTAATCAGTACAGAAAAGACGTATTTAACATTGTGCTAAACAGTACAGCAAAGACAAAAAAGAAAAGGTTGATTAAATGTTCTTTACTGAAAAGAACATAGGTTTTACTTTCTAACATAATTTCCAAGGGCAAATGGTAAAAACAAAACTAAGCTGCATACTGTTAAATAACAGGATCGTGGTATTCATTTGCTCTCCATGCTCAAAAGGCATCATCATTTCCACTAAAAGGCTGACTTCCCCGTAAGTCATCTTTTTTGTGTATATCACTTGGTTGTCAATAAAGACACTCTAACAGACACATATAGTCAGACCTCATTATCTGAGTTCTGCATCCACGGATTCAAACAATTAGTCAAAAATATTTGGGGAAAAAATGGGTCTGTACTCAACATGCACAGAATATGTTCTTGTCATTATTTCCTAAGCAATACAGCACATCAATTATTTACATGGCATTTATATTATATTCAGGATTTTAAAGTAATCTAGAGATCATTACAAATATATGGGGGGATATGTGTAGGTTGTTTGCAAATATTACTCCATTTTATATCAGGGACTTACTTGAGCATCCTTCCCAAATCTTGAACATTTTATATATCAAAGCTTTGCCAGCCCCAAAGCATGATTCACAAAAGCCCTGATAAGAGCCCTGGCTAAGAACAGGATGGTTTTACTACAGTTTAAATACAGTTGGAAAAATAAAACCTTCATCTTTCTATAATAGGATCTGTAATTAATGAGTTTCTCCATGAATTCTCATAAATGGCTCATGTTCACTGAGCATCACCTCAGAATTCAGCTGGGGCCAAACACGGTAGCTTACACCTATAAATCTAGCACTTAGGGAGGCCAAGGCAGGTGGATCGCTTGAGCTTAGGAGTTTGAGACCAGTGTGGCCAACATGACAAAATTCTGTCTGCAAAAAAAATACCAAAAACTAGCTGGGCGTGGTGGTGCGTGCCTGTGATCCCAGCTACTCTGAAGGCTAAAAAGGGAGGATTGCTTGAACTTGAGTGACTGAGGCTGCAGTGAGCTGCAACTGTGCCACTGCACTCCAGCCTCGGTGATAGAGCAAGACCCTGTCTCAATTTAAAAAATGGCTTGGATTATCTCATTCGTTCCTCATAATCATCTTTCTAAGGTAGGAACTATTACTATTCCTACATTCTTTTTTCAAGGAATTTCTGCCTAAAGGATACCATTCCTATTTTAGAAGAGAGGAGACAGGCTTGGTTAAGTGACTTGTTTTTGTTTTTTGTTTGAGACAGGTTCTCACTCTGTTGCCCAGGCTGGAGTGTAGTGGTGTGATCTTGGCTCACTGCAACCTATGGCTCCCGAGTTCAAGTGATTCTCCTGCCTCAGCCTCCCAAGTAGTTGAGACTACAGGTGTGTGCCACCACACCTGGCTATTTTTTGTATTTTTAGTAGAGATGGTTTTCACCATGTTGGCCAGACTGGTTTCTAACTCCTGACCTCAGGTGATTTGCCCACCTCAACCTCCCAAAGTACTGGGATTACAAGTGTGAGCTATCATGTGGCTTTAGTTAAGTAACTTAAAAAATCACATGGCTCTCACTTGATAGAACAAGTATTTAAGTCCAGGTTATTTGTCTCACAAGCCACGCTGCCGTTTTTTGTTTTTTGTTTTTGAGATGGAGTCTTGCTCTGTCACTCAAGCTGGAATGCAGTGGCTGGATTTTAGCTCAATGGAACCTCTGCCTCCCAGTTCAAGCAATTCTCCTGCCTCAGCCTCCCAAGTAGCAGGGACTACAGGCGTACATTACCACATCTGGCTAATTTTATTTTTTTATTTTTTTGGATTTTTAGTAAAGAGAGGGTTTCACCATGTTGGCCACACTGGTCTTGAACTCCTGACCTAAAGTGATCCGCTTGCCTTGGCCTCCCAAACTGCTGGGATTATAGGTATGAGCTAGCGCGCCTAGCAGAGGCCATGCTCTTCACCACTATACTCGCTATTTCCCACAGGAAACAAGCTTCTTTCAAGTCCCAATATTTTTTTCTCAGTGACCTCAAAACCACTCCCCACAGTTTTACAGGTTTTTAGCACACAGTGAAGAAGCCAGAAACATAGTGTTCTGGAAGAGAAAGACTGTGGATTACTGGCACTAGCAATCCTCAGGATAGATCACAGTGCTATGCACAGGGCACCTGGTGAACACTGGTTAAGTATTTGTTAGGTGACTGGGTCTTGTGTGTCATTTTTCATATTCTGGAGAATGAAATGCTCTGATTCAGGGTGATTTTTTTTACCTGCAGATGGTTTCCACCTCCATGCCAGAAAACCCAAATGCACTGTCTCCTTCCACACAGATAACCCGTTGCCCGGGATGTCTATCTTTAGCCACCATGGCAGCTGCAATAGCAAATCCTAAACCAACTCCCATTGTTCCGAAAGTACCAGCATCAAGCCTGTTGGAGAACAAAGCTAAAATGAAACCCTCTGGGGCATGTCATAGAGGGTGGGGTTGGCACAAACCTTCTAGTCATATTTACATGGTTCATGGAAAAATAAAGAGCCATAAAAGCATTCTCTTTCTTCAATATAAAATCATTAGACTGTTAGGAACTAATTTGTCAAGGACAGAAAAAAGCGTCTCATGTCTGCTTGGAAGACTGTGAACATACTCCTAGATCACTAAGTAAACAAATTATTACATGATACCAAGAACACATTAAGCATAAAAACTCTACAAAACCTCACCTAAGGATACTTTTATGACATATGTCATTACATACTGTACATGTATAATTCTCAAATGTTTTCTTAATCTGCACTATTGTAGTTTCATATTAAATGCATTATAATAAATTATCATTTCTTTCTGCTTTAGAAGTCTTACCTGTGACGAGGAAGGTAGTTCTGAAGCACAGTCCGTCCAATGTCCATAGTATTTGCCCCTTCGCTAACCACAAAACAGTCTCTAGGTAGTTGTTCTTGAACATGGTAGAATACCGTGTAATAATTCATAGGCAGGGATTTTTTGGAAGCTAATTCCTGAAAAGTAGACGGGAATACAATTAAATTAAATTGGGAAACAATGAAAATAACCAATGTAGACCATCCTGGTCAACAAGGTGAAACCCTGTCTCTACTAAAAATACAAAAATTAGCTGGGCATGGTAGTGCGCGCCTGTAGTCCCAGCTACTGGGGAGGCTGAGGCAGGAGAATTGCTTGAACCCACGGTGAGCTGAGATCATGCCATTGCACTCCAGTCTGGCTAACAACAGCGAAACTCCGTCTCAAAAAAATAAATAACCAATGTAAATAAGCTACTATCAAACTTATTTGGAAATAGGCAACAACTACAAGCCACAAGGTTCCCAAATGGCTATAAAATGGCCACTCTGAGAAGTTAACCGATCTGTGAACAGCCCTGGGGGACACATGTCCCACAGTCCCAGTTTGGAACACAATTAAATAAGCTCAGGAGTACCCCTCCTCTTGGAGATCTGCAATGCACAGGAGCATATTAAAGACTCTAAGAAGCCCTATAGTAAAAAGAGCTGGGAAGCATTGGGTTAAATAAAACTAAACATTCTTATTTGAGCACTCTTAGGAAAATGGTGCCTTAGAAAAAGTGAAATTTATTCTAGAATATTTTCATCTGAAATATGACCCTAAACTTAAAATGTCATGATTTTAGGATACAATCTGAAAATCTAGTTTTCCTCCTAACACACTTGAGAGTAAAAGAGATATGTTACCCCCACTATTCTAAAGAGTTCCTGAATGGAGAGAAAAACAGCAAGGTAAATGCCTTTGTCTAGCCACATGCCTTTCAGGGCTAAGAGAAAGCTACAGAGAGCTTTAGCAGCAACAGTCCCATCTGACCCCGGCACTGCCTCTTCACTCACGCTACTTTGTTCTGCTGGAAATTACACCCGGCATGAATGAGGGACCCTCCCATACGCCTGCATCAGAGAAGAGAGGCAAATCCCTTCCATCTTAAACCAACATCATCCCTATGGGAAAGAAAAGATTAGTCATGATATGACGTAGGAAATAAAATTGAGACTTGCTCTGGAAAGGAACAGTCACTGATTAAAATTCCAATGTAAGATATTGGAATATCTTACATTGCACATGTATAATCAATTCTGCTATAATGTTTGATGCAAAAATGTGAATTAATTCTAAGACAATTGATATATTAGGAACCAAGTGAGCATAACTTGAATTTTGTATTTGCTCATGCATAATTCCACCAGTTAAGAAACACGGGTGGAATCGTACATAAGACACAGAAAACCGCACCCAGCTGAACAAAGGTACATAGGAATACACAAAATAATTTTAAAAAATTATCTTTCTCACATAGGGAAAGCACTACGCACACACACACACACTTAACTAGAAATCACCAAATCCTGCAGCACTGACGCATTTTAGTGCTCGTGGTAGTTTGATGGTTTCTAGCAACACCACAATTTCTAAAACCTTAGCTACCAGGCAAAGCCAAGAGTGCAAATGAGAGCACCACAAAAGAATTTCCAGCAGTGATACAAAAGTTAAAAAAAAAGGAGGCTATACATTGGATGAAAATTACAATTTTGACGAAACAGCTATATAATATAATAGCATACCCTGAAGGACGTATATCTTAAAAGCAGAAATACATCTCAAAAGCCCTAAGACTTAAGGATTCCAACAACAACAACAACAAAATCACCTAATGGTTAATTTTTTTTTTTGAGACAGGGTATCACTGTCACCCAGGATTGAGTACAGTGGTATGATCTACTGCAGTGCCACTTCAACTCCTACACTCAAGCAATCCTCCCACCTCAGCCTCTACGTATATAGGACAACAGGTGTGTGCCACCACATATGGCCAATTTTTTTTTTTTTTTTTTGGTAGAGACAAAGTCTTGCTATGTTGCCCAGACTCTCAAACTTCAGGCCTCAACTGATCTTACTGCCTTGGCCTCCCAAAGTGCTAGGATTACAGGTGTTTAATTGTGATGTTCTATGCCAACATCAAACTGAAGACACACCCATCCACTTCCACGATTATCACTTTCCATCCGATGTCCAATCACCCTCCTTCCACCAGCTCACAGTAATTCACAAGCTACGACCCTTCAGAAACTCCAGGTCTTTTTCAAGGTAAAATGCTATATTAATTGGCATGTATTTCTTAACCATTTAACATGTTTAAAACTTGGCCACCATTTCTATTAGGTTCTTATGTTATTTTTATGTTACAAAAAGTTTTTGAGAGTTGTGCCCCCTAAGCCCCTTTTTCCATGAGCCCTGGGGTTTTCATTGTAAGATTTTGCACAGCAAGGTGATTTTTAGGAATACACATGTCACATTACAGCAGAAGTAACTGAACCATGAACCTGATGTGTTCTTGAGCTTCAGTGGGTCCCATTTTACCTTGGATGCAGCTTCATTGCTCTTCATTTTTTCTCTCAGAGTTTTCCACCACTTGCTCTCTGGAGGATACTCCCATGATGTTTTGTCAAGTTCCTCTAAAAGCTAAAAAACAAAACAAAAACCCACAAACTTTTTCTTCACCTTTTCTTTTTTTTTTGAAATGAAGTCTCATTCTGTCACCCAGGCTAGAGTGCCGTGGCGTGATCTTGGCTCAATGCAACCTCCGCCTCCCAGGTTCAAGCAATTACCCTGCCTCAACCTCCTGAGCAGCTTGGACTACAGGCACCTGCTACCATATCCGGGTAATTTTTGTATTTTAAGTAGAGACAGTGTTTCACCATGTTGGCCACGCTGATCTCAAACTCCTGACCTCAGGTGATCCATCCACCTCAGCCTACCAGAGTGCTGGGATTACAGGGATGAGCCACCATGCCTGCTCTGCTTTTCAAAAATAAATTTAAAACATATTAACATGGAAATCTCTTCTTGAAGAAGACAATACTGCCCTACTACCCTTCACATCACTCAGACTCTTTTTTTCCTCTAATTAGCAAACACCTGATAGAAGATCAATGGGTAACATGGAAGGTTTTTGTTTGGGTCAGTACGGGCTTCTGCCAGACGCTGGGATGTCCATAGGACAGACTGAAGTGCTACCTCCTCCATACTTCAAGAAGGCGCTCTGAGACCCTCCTCAGTTTTTGACTCTAGAAGAAAAACCACTCCTTCCACAGAACTCTTACAGGAAGACCAACAAATAATCATGGACTCCTATGATACAGACCAAATGCTAAAGAGTGATTAAATATGCGATTTGGGATTACATCCTATATTGTGTAATCATGACAGTAATACCAGTTGTATCATCCAAAATTCAAGTGATAAATGTGACTATATTTTATCTCCTGTCACAGTGAAAAGTACAAACTATGTACAAATAATAAGAACCTGGAAAAGTCAATGATCAGTTTGAAGAGTAAAAAGGTCTTTTTTACCTAAAGAAATACTGTTAGATTTTTCCAGTGCTAAGCCATTTCTTGGCAGTAAGTTCAGTTCCTTTAGAAGGTATCCTTTTTCAGATAGCTGGATCCTATTTAGTAAAGTACTGTTTGCCTACTGAAAGATGTTACATTTTCAACCAGCTTCCAAAAATGCTCTTCCATGAAAATGAGCCATATACAAGAAGCTGGATTTATCAAGTTCCAAAGTTATATTTAAGAATAGATGTCAAGCATATATTTTGTATAAAACAGATATTAATAGTAGACCTGTTACCAAATGAATCAAGATTAAAATATTTTCAAGAATTGACTATTCCCTAAAGAGCACTCCACATAAACTAAAAGTTCTCACCTGCTTACTGACAGCACTTATGTCTCCCAGCAAAGTAACAGTGGGCTTTACATTATTACCCAATTCTTCTGCACAGATATCAACCTAAAAAAGAGACAAGGCTAAAGAACAACCCATGTTTATTTTGAAAAATCTGTAAGAAGCCAATTAAGACTTAAATGAACTCAGACAATAAATGAACTGAGTATATAGGACACACAATAAAGAAGATTTGATATTCAGAAGTTCCTTAATTAAAAAAAGTAAAAGTCCACAGAACTATATTAGTATCACAGCTAGTACAGAGAGCCTCATTATCTTCCCTTGTTTCAAAAATCTACTCTACTGAACTTTGGTATTGCTTCATTATACCCATATGGAATGCATTTGACCTGATCAATGATAGTTTTGCATCTAATCAGTAAGTTCTACTGAATTATATTTGGATTCCTACCTAGAGTGTGGGTTGTCAAATCTGAGCATATATCAGTCACCTGATATATTCTGGGCTTGAAAAACAATAGACTAAGAGTCTACCTCAGTTTGTTATTTTAATAGGTCTAGGGCAGGGTCAAGAAATGTGCATTTCTAACAGGTTTCATAGATGGTGCTGATGCGGCTGGCCAAGATCATGGTGTCATTACTTCTCCATTTACTCAGAAGTTCCATTTCTGGATGGCCATGAACAAACGAAAATGGCTTCTGCAAAGAGGAATAATTTAGCCACTCCAAAGGGGATATATCTTATTCTGTAATCGAGAGTGGCAATCAAGAGGTAGCAGCATCTTCCAGGTAACTCAGTCTTGCTTGTCTGTAGTTTTAGTTCTCAATGGCTGCAGGTGGGAAAGGAACAATTGGAAGTTGACTCCTTAAGAAGTAAAAGGTAGGCCAGGCGTGGTGGCTCATGACAGTAATCCCAGCACTTTGGGAGGCTGTGGTGGGCAGAACACAAGGTGAAGAGATCAAGACCATTATGGCCAACATGGTAAAACCCTGTCTCTACTAAAAATACAAACAAAAACTATTTTTAGTATTAAAATACTACAGGTGGTACACACCTGTAGTCCCAGCTGCTCAGGAGGCTGAGGCAGGAGAATCGCTTGAACCAGGGAGGTGGAGGTTGCAGTGAGCAGAGATCATGCCACTTCAGCCTGGCGACAGAGGGAGACTCCACCTCAGTAAAAGGTAGACTGGAAAAAGAGCAGCTGTAGCGGGGTCATCCAACATCAAGCAAGCCAAGCACAGTGGCTCAAGTCTGTAATCCAGCATTTGGGAGGCCGAGGCAGGAGAACTGCTGGAGGCCAGGAGACCAAGATCAGCTTGGGCAACACAGTGAGACTTTGTCTTTACAAAAAATGAAAAATTACCCAGGTACTATTGTACACATCTATAGTCCCAGCACATCAGGAAGCTGAGGTGGGAGGATCGCCTGACCTTGAGAGGTTGAGGTTTCAGTGAGCCATTACTGTGCCACTGCACTCCAGCATGAGTGACAGAAAGATGCTGTCTCAAAAACAACCATCAAACAAAAACATCAAGCAAAATGGGGCCAATTCGTGTAGAGCAAAAAGGTTTGCATGCCACTTTGTAGGTAGTACTGTCCACACCAGTAAGGAAACTGGCTTATAAGGTGGGTCATAATGATACAAGAATCATCAAAGACAAGTCAGAATACACATTCCCAATGCTGTTTAATGACATGTAAAAGCAGTGTCATTTAGAAATTCCTATCCAAAACGTGAAAGTTTTGGCATCTGAAAGAAAACCTCACTCCCTAACAATGCTGCATGTTTTGTTCTAATCTACCATTCTACCTAAGTCTCTTTTCTCTACCTTTAAATATACTTGAATTGTGAAGAAAAGACAAATTAGGCTTTTTAAACTTTTTGAAAGGTTTTCTAGCTAGAAGTAAAGTGGCACATTATGTTTCACAAGCTTGAAAAGAAAACTTATTTTGGTACCTGTACTTATGTTAGACAATTTATAACATTCTACTTGTGTAAAAAGAGAATACTTTTTTCTTTTCTTTTTTTTTTTTTTTTTCAGAAACCAAGAAGAAAACAGGGCTGATAGGGAGAATAATGAATACAAGCATTTCTGATTTTAAGTTCCTCCTCTCTGAGTACCTGGATAAACTTCACATCTGGCTGATATCTTGGAGGCAGTCCAAAATGTAAAATCCAATTTAGTCTGGCACCAAATAAAACAATCACATCAGCAAATTGCAAAGCCCTATTAAAAAAAATTGATATAAAAGTGTAACTGTATTTCTTATGTGAATTATTCTAAAATTTATCTCTAAAGTATTTGAGATGTCTAAATCATTTGAAGCTTACATCAGACATCAGAAATCAGCTTTTGGGTTTATTTGATCTTTTAAGCTAAAATAATTTATAAAACCATTTTAAATAAATAACAATCTAAAATATAATTAAGTAAAATACAATAAGCTGTATTTATACTCTTTTATTACTTTTTTATAATTAGAAAAATTCATACAAGTCTACTGTAGACAATCCAGAAAGAACAGAAAAAGTCTAAAGCAAAAAACAAAATCACCCCATACTTTCAACTTATAAATTACTATAAATATCTGGGCATATTTTCACCTACTTTTTTTTCTATTCAAGTATATTTTTACATATTTGAGCTTATATACTAAAATACTGTGTCATACACATTTTTTGTTTTGTTTTGAGATAGGGTCTCAATCTTTTGCCCAGGCTGGAGTGCAGCGGTGCAATCACAGCTCACTGCAGGCTCTACCTCTCGGGCTTAAGTGATGCTCCTACCTCAGCCTCCTGTGTAGTTGAGACTGCAGGCACACGCCACTGCACCTGGCTAATTTTTAATTTTTGTAGAGATGGGGTTTTGCCATCTTGTCTAAGCTGGTCTTGAACTCCTGGTCTCAAGCAATTCGCCCACCTTGGCCTCCCAAATTGTTTGGATTACAGGCATGAACCACTGGGCCTGGATGTCTCATATACTTCTGCTTATCATACATGTTTTCCTTTGTCATTAAGTTCTTAAATACAACTTTTAAAGGCTACATATTTTGCTGAACACATATGCCAAAATTTATTTAATGTTTCATCAATTGCTGGATATTTTGTTGTTAATAGTGCTGGGTTGCACATCTTCATACTTAAGTCTTAATGTACTCTTCACATTGGTCCCTAGAAGCAGTTATTTTAAGACTATTGATTCATATTCCAGAATTGCCTTCTAAAATATTACACCTGTTAAAATATGCACACTGAATGAAGAGACCCCGCTAAATAGGCTTTGTGTGAGCAAGATGGCTGTTTATTCACCTGGTGCAGGGGCGGGCTGAGGCTGAAAAGGGTGTCACCGAAGGGTGGTGGAATAGCAGCTGGTTTTATAGGTTGTGAGGGAGGTAGTGGAAAGTTACAAAAGTTAAGTTTAGGGCAGTTTTTTGCAAGCTGGGAGGGGGTCGTAGGTTTGTAAGCTGGGAGGGGATCTTAGGGTGTGGAGTCACAAGGCTGTCCAAGCTGGGAGGGGGTCGGAGGGTATGGTATCAAGAGGTTGGCCAAGGTCAGTTACAAAGTCCAATGTCCTTGTCAATTGAGGCCAGAATAGGAAACAATAGAAGAACGTCTCTAGTTACGCACTGCAGAGGTTGATCGGGTGTACGTGCAGGTTACAGAGATTACCATGCAGTTCATGGCGTGGTCAGACCTTACAATACCAACTAGATTTCTAAGTTTTATTTTATAGATTTTAATGCTATTGTCAATATAACTTCTAATATTTTAATGATTTTTACTTTCATAACACAACCATCCTTGCTTTCTTTTTGTTTACTTCACTTACCTTTGCCCCGTCTGGTTTTAAAGCTGTATCATTATGTTTCAGATGTAGCTCTTATAACACACATAGTTGCTGTTATTACTAATCCAATCTGAATGTCTGCCTTTTTCCTGGAGACTTTATTATCATAATTGCTGTGGGTTTTGTTTTGTTTTTCACTTCTCATTTTTCTGCTTCTTATATCTGTTTCTCATTTTTCCTGCCTTTTGCCATACAGGATCTCTATTTACTGCTTTTGTCTTCTTTGGTGATAAATGCAATTTTTCACAGAAATTATATACTCAAAAATAAAATACACACTCCAAAATCATCTTAGTCCTATGAGATCCAATTTAACAAACAGATAACTGCAATCGGCAGGACAGACTTGCTTACTGATACTCTAAAACTCTTGAAATCACTGATTCAATTATTTGTAGCTCCTTGAAACCTTTTTTACACTAGTAATGTCATTAATATTATCCTCTTAAAATCTGGCTAGATTGAAGATAAACTTCAACCTAAGCATAAAAAAATTAATAGTGTAAGAATTAACTTGGTTACTGTATAAAATATACTGATATAAAGACAATATATTAAGATATTGTTAAGTGGGCGACAATGAAAAACCTAGCAGCAAACATTAGATTTTAATATACATTACACATGTATACATATAGTATACATTAGTATACTGTATAAAGTATACTAATATAAAAAGACACTATATTAAGATGGCATTAAAGGAGCAACAATTAAACATCTAGCAGCAAACATTAAATTTTAAAAACCCTCAGAAGCCAAGCACTCACACCTGTAATCTCAGCACTTTGGGAGGCCAAGGTAGGAGGATCACTTGAGCCTAGGAGTCTGCGACCAGCCTAGGCAACACAGTGAGGCCCTGTCTCTACAAAATAAAAATAAAAAACTCTCAGAATTAATTTTAATCCATGAATGAAAATATGAAGAACACCAAATACATGACAGTGGTAAACTATGGAAAGGGAAGGAAGAAATAGGATCAAAAAAGATACATAAGGGACGACAAATGAATCCATAATATTTTGTTTCCTAAAAAGAAAAAAAAAAACCCTAGGCTGGGCATGGTGGCTCATGGCTGCAATCCCAGCACTTTGGGAGGCCTAGGTGGGTGGATTCCTTAAGCCCAGGAGATCGAGACCAGCATGGGCAACATGGTGAAACCTCGGTTCTACAAAAAATACAAAAATTAGCCAGTGTAGTGGCACATGCCTGTAGTCCAAGCTATTAATACTTGGGAGGCTGAGGTAGGAGGATTGCTTTAGTCCAGTAGGCAGAGGTTGCAAACAGCTGTGATTGTGCCACTGCACTCCTACCTGGGCAACAGAGCAAGACCTTGTCTCCAAAAAAAACTCTAAAGCAAAATAAAATAATGTTAGTTACTGATACAATCCTACTTCTTACGTATTATTCCCAAATCAAACCTTTTTTTACTTAGAGATTCATCTGTCTACTTTTCATGTTGACAGTGATAAAGTTGAGTGGTGGTTACATAAGTGTTCATTACATTATTCTTCCTTCCTGTGTGTATAGTTAGAATATTTCATAATAAAAAAATTTCAAGAAATTAAAAAGAAAAAAAGGTATAGTACATCAAAAAGCATGTCTTAAAAATCTAAAAAGAGGAAGCTTCCAATGCCAGCCAAGATCGGATACATTGGAAGAAGCAACCCACACAGAAGGCGAGTTTCCAAGGTATTTCTCCCCCATGTTTTGTCTCCTAGCTTTGACTCAAAGGCAGTCCTAGTTGCAGAATAGCAAGCAACCAAAACTTGGAGAGAAACTGTTTTTTTGGCCAAAGGATCAGGAAAAGGACCCCTGCAAGCTGGGGAGTATGGGGGGAAATTGTCCGATTTGTTTTCTTTTTTCTTTCTCTCCCAGTTCTGTTCTGAGGGCAGCCTTACTACAGAGCTGCACTGTGGTGGCTCCCAAGCAGCTAAAATTCCAAGAGAAATGTCGTCTTTCAGGTGAGAGGAATTGGGAAAAGGAGTCCCTGCGGTCTGAGGAGTATGGGGACAATTCCCATTATTTTTTTCTTCTGCAGCTTGTCCAGAGGGCAGCTTTAGTTATATGATACTATATGGGAGCAGCAAGAGCCAGGAAAAGGGGGCACTTGGGAATGGGGGAGTTGGGGGTGGGGAGACTACAGAGAAGAGAAAATAAATCCCTAATTCTGGGTATGAACCAGTAAATGTCTGGGGCTCACCCCGGGCTAGGCATGTGCCGACAGCCCCAGAATAGCACAGCAAAGGCTCTGAAACTGAACTGACCCTGAAACGACTTACTTATGATAAGTTCACACTTCAATTTGTAGTCTGAAGCTAATGTAATCATGTTGATTGTCTGCTAAGAGAAACCAACAAAAATCAACGTTCTACAGAGGATTTTAATATGGCCCAGAATCTCAAAATATAATATTCAAAATTCCAGGATACAATCCAAAATTACTCACAAAAAGAGCCAGAAAAATGTGACCAACTCTCAAAAGAAAAGATGATGAATAGATGCCAATCTGAGATGACTCAGATGTTGGAATTAATAAACAAAGACTGCAGAAACTATTATAACTATAATCCATCATGAAATATAAAAAAAAATTCTTGAAAGCAATGTAAAAATAGAGGATCTCAGCAGAGAAACCAAATATAAAATAAAAGGATTAAAAAGAAATGAACAGACACTCAGGGACATGTCAAACAATATCAACATGGATAAAGGTTGATGTAGAAAAAAACATTTGAAGAAAGAATGGTGAAAACTTTCCAAATTTAGAAAAAGATGTAAATTTTCAGATTCAAGATTTGAGAATCCCAAACAGATGATCACTTCATCTTCACTACTACTATGATCATCTGTGTGAAGATATTAGTGCCATGTCTTTGGCACCTAGAAAGTGCGGAGAAAACAAGAATAATTCATTTAATATAATAATTAATATAATTTCATTATCTGTTTTACTTACAAGGCAAGTATTAACATCACTATTTTTCAGATGAAAAACATTCTTAGAGGACTCTAAATTTTCTGAGATTAAAAAAAAAAAAAGAGAATCCCAAATAGGCTAAACTAAAATAAACCATCTCCAGACACATCATAATTAAACTGCTGGAAACGAAAGATAAAGGAAATTCTTGGGAGCAGCCACAGAAAAACAACACATTACATACAGGGGAACAATAATTTGAATGACTGCAGATTTCTCATATGAAACCATGAAAGCCAGAAGATAGTCCAAAAATAAACATATGCTTAAAATTCCATGATTCTTTCAGAACTCCATCCTAGATTAAAATCACAAAATAATTTAAATTAGCCTACAATCTACCAAGCCATTGTATTGAAAATCTGGAACGTCACATACCTGGATCTGGCTGCACCTACACAGTTTGGATGGTTGTCAGGGACAACCCCCTTCCCCATAGGGGTGGGCAAAAATGGCAGTTTATATTGCTCCACCAATTTCTTGATATTCTCTTCTGCATGAGCATAGGCAGCACCTACAAGAAATGCAAGTATATTTGACAATTCAGTTAAGCTATAGGCACTGTGACCCTTAAAACAGTTCATGTGAAACTGCTTTTTATTTATTTATTTTTTTGCGACAGGGACTCACTCTTATCACCCGGGCTGGAGTGCACTGGCACGATTTTGGCTCACTGTAACCTCCGCCTCCCTAGTTCAAGCAATCCTCCCTCCTTAGCTTCCCAAGTTGCTGGGACTATGGGCACACACCACGACCACACTCGGCTACTTCTAAACCTTTCTGTAGAGACGAGGTCTCCCTATATTGCCCAGGCTGGTTTGCTGGTCTCGAACTCATGGGGTCAAGCAATCCTGCTTCCTTTACCTCCTAAGAAATAGATCTTCTTAAATACTCTCCTTCTGACCAAACCTGGGCTTAAACTCAAAACAAATTGTGACTATAGTTTTTATCATTGGCATTTTAAAATGCTTAACAAAGTAAGAGTTCTAATTTCCCACCAATAACTCAATTATTCTGAAAGATGTATATCCCAAAACAAAAGTCATCTCACAGCTCTTGCTAGTGTCACTTACCCATTCTATGTTATGGTCCTACTGAGCTACTATCTACAATTCCCTGGACACACTATCTTTACTGGGAGGCCCAGGTGGCCAGGGAAGAATGTTGTCCTGAAAGAGAAAGGCTCTCTCTACCCTCACATGTTGGTCCTAACCTCCAGCAAATCTCCTGTTCTACACAAGGTCTCCTACTCTAGGCATGGAATTCCTAAGGTGCATTAAGTTTCTAAAGATCTGCAGATCTTTCTACAGGCTCTATAATTCTGTGATTGTAACAGAGCTAACCCCAGGGGGACACATTATCATCTGTTTTCACAGTTGTGTGCCTGGGAATAACCCTATGCCCTATTCCCTTGATGAGACTAAAATATCTTATTGTTCAAATATTCCATTTCTATTGTCATCAAGACCACTGTATTTTTTGCTATTTTATACTTTTTCAAGGCCAGTATATTATTCCATATTCTGTATTTATAATTATCTACTGAATCCTAGTAAACAGTATCATGCACTTGCAGATTCAATATAATGTTCCATGCTACAAAACTACCTTAAAATCCCTTCTCATACATGCATGATGAAAAATAGTTCCTTTTTTTTTCATCCCGAAAGTTTTCTTGTATTCTCCTTCCTGTCTCAATGTCTCTGTACACTCAGTTCTCTCTTCCTGCTTTGTCTTTGCTCTGTCCATTTGGGAACTACTGTCTGCTTTTTCAAGATATAGCTGTTGTGCCATCTCTTCTGGATGGTCCCTCCATACTACCTACACAAGCAAACTGTTGTTACTTTCCTTGAAAACCTGCCTTACTCTCTCTGTACACACCACCTGAGAGTATATTACACTTACTTGTTACCAGGTCTATCTCCCCTCCCCCATAGGTAGGAACCACTATTTCTCTGTATCCCTAATGAATGTTCTGTATAATCCCTGCCTTATCATAAGCACTCATCAAATGTTTGTTAAAAGAAGAATAAAAACTGGCATCCACTGAGTGCTTTCCACATATTTTGCTATTTAATTACATCCTGTTGAGGCTGTTAATATCCCTGTTTTAGAAGTGAGGTAATTTGAAACTCGAAGCAGTTGTTTGCCAAAGTCACAGAGCTAATACATCATATAACACATTCAACTTAGTTCTGACCTCAATTTTTTGTCATCCACTACCAAACTTTTTTGGTTTCTACATACTTAGTTCCTAAGCAGTTCATAATTGATTAGCATGGTCATAGATGATCCCAGCAGCCTCAGTTCTAGAACATGAAATGAATACTATAATAAATTGCTGACAGGAGTATAAATTGGTTGGTTCATTACCTCCGGAGAAAGCAATATGACAATACGTACCAAAAGCCTTAAAAATATTCATATCCTCTAACTTTTCTTTCTAGGAATCTTAAATCCTAAATACAGAAAAAGTTTTAGGCACAAACATATTAAACAAACAAACAGTAAATGGCAAAGACGTAAATGTTTGCCAGGAAAGAAAGTGTTAATGTACATATGAAGAGACATTAAAAATTATATTTAAGAAATGCTTTTAAGATGAAAAATATTATAATCTTAAATAAGGTAGAATATGAAACTGTCTAGTATTAACACAGTACATAACATACGTGTAAAAGGGAATAGAAAAGTATTGCATGTTAAAAATGGTTACCTCAGATGAAGGAACTTCTTCTTTTCTTGATTTTTCATAATGTTTTATAATAGAATAAATGCATTTTACTCATAAGACCAAAGAAATTAAATAGGTAGTATTTCCTTAAAAGCATGAAATCTCTGGGCATTAAAGAATAATTCTATAATTTCAAAACAAATAATGCAAAATGGATAAAGAGAATTCTTATTCCAATTTCAAACATTAGAACAGACATTAATAAACAATTAAAATTTATAAAAAGAATCAGCACTTTCAAAAGCCTAGCAAGACTTAGAGCTCTATTCATGCTACCTTTTCCGATGATAAGAAGGGGCTGTTTGGCATTCCTAATAACAGAAGCTGCCATGCGTACAGCAGAGGTTTCTGCCATGCTGATAGGAGGTGACATGCAGCACTCCGTGTACCTGGGAAAAAAGAGCCCTGTTAATTAAAAGAAGCCAACTCTAATCTTTTTATTGTGGACATCTCAAATATATAGAAAGGTAGGAAAAATAGCACAATAAGCCCCCATACGCCCCCATGTAGATCTAACAACTTAATCTCATTTTACCACTTTTGTTTTATATATATATATGTATACACACAAACATGCATTTATGTTTCCTGAACTATGTTAAAGCAAATAATAGGCATCAAGACACTTCACCCTTAAAAATTTCTCCATGTGACTGTGAATAAGAGGACCTTCTCCTATATTCAACCAGCACATCATTATTATCTAGTAAATTAAGTTATTCTCCAATATCATCTAATAGCCAGTGAAATGGCCAATTCATTGACAGAAAATCTGAGTTAATGGCTTTGTACTGTAGTAGCTGTTGTAACAGTAAAAACATACTAAAATCTAATATTTGCTATGTGCCATTTATTCTCATTTATTTATCAAAACAATGAGGTCAGGTATTAATATCATCTCCATTTCACCACTGAGGAAAAAAAAGACTCAAGAGAAAGTAACTTGTCCAAGATCTCCAGATGACATGTAGCAGAGGCTGGATTGAACCAGTCATTCTGTCTCCAAAGTCCATGCTTTTAAACACCTTAACACATTTCTTTCCCTTTTTTTTGGAGACAGAGTCTCAGTCTGTCACCCAGGCTAGAGTGCAGTGGTGCAATCTTGGCTCAATGCAACCTCCACTTCTCGGGTTCAAGCAACTCTCCTGCCTCAGCCTCCTGAGTAGATGGGACTACAGGAACATGTCACCACGCCTGGCTGATTTTTGTATTTTTAGTAGAGACAGGTTTTCGCCATGTTGGCCAGGCAGTTCTCAAACTCCTGACCTCAGGTGATCCACCCACCTAGGCCTCCCAAAGTACTGGAATTACAGGAGTGAGCTACTGTGCACGGCCTCACTACGTTTCACTCGCTGGATGTTAATACTTTAGTATCACAATATGCAATAGTAAAAGAAACATTAAAACTGTCACAGTTAAGTATTTCTGGACACCAAGTTCTGTGATATTTCATTTATTCTAATTAATAAATTACACTGTAAAAAATTTAGACATATAGTCAAAATATTTAGACATATAATAAAAAAGAACAATCTGTAAAAAAATTAAAAGGCTTATAGAGTTAACTTACCTGACACTAGCCCTTCTCCCCTTAGTATTATTTTGGTTATCATGTTCAGGTATTATGCAGAATAAACAGATGTCCTTTTTATCTGACTCTCCCAAATAAAAAGCACTCCTTGGTACACAGAGTATACAGTATATACAGTAAGACCCACTGTCTCTGTAGTCACTAGAGAACCATTTGGTCCACAACGGCACTTGGTACACAGAGTATACAGTAAGACACACTGTGTGTCTGTAGTCACTACAGAACCATTTGGTCCACAATGGCAGAAATGCACAAAACGGTACCCATGATGCTTTAACCCAAGTAGCTATCCTTATCAGGGGAAGACTTAGATACCACTGAAAAATGTTTTTTGTTACTTCTTTTCACTTAGTATTTATTTAAAAAGTATGAGAAATCATAGAAACCTCTGTTTGGAATATTCGTTAACCATAGAGAGAGACAGCTAGATACTTTTTTTTCTTGAGTCCTAATAATTTTCAATAATCACCCAATCTCTTGGCTTACATTATAAAGATTCTCAAGGACCCATACCACATTAACAAGGGATGTATATTTATGGTTACTTAAGGAATAATTTCAATGAAGAGTTCAGGAAGTTCCAAGTATTTGGTTTAGTAATTAAATACAGAAATAACTACTAATAAATATCTTTTTCTTTTTTTTGAGTCTTGCTCTGTCGCCCAAGCTGGAGTGCAGTGGCATGATCTCAGCTCACTGTAACCTCCACCTCCTGGATTCAAGAAATTCTCCTACAGAAGCCTCCCAAGTAGCTACAGGTGCCTGACACTACACCCAGCTAATTTTTGCATTTTTAGTAGAGATGGGGTTTCACCACATTGGCCAGACTGCTCTCGAACTCCTGACCTCAGGTGACCTGCCTGTCTCGGCCTCCCAAAGTGCTAGGATTACAGGTGTGAGCCACTGCGCCTGACCACTAATATCATTTTAATTGAGAGAATTAAGCCCTTTGGCTAGGATTCAGTTTAATTACTAAATCATCAAGTTAAGACAAATGGAAATTAACTTATAAACTGCTGGGTAAATTATTTTAAAAAGGTAGGCATTATAATAATACATGTATATTGAAGAAAGAATTCCAGTATAACTATTACTCACTTTAAAGAATTCACATTCACCTGGAGGTTCACAAAATCTGCTGGTATGTCAACATAGCAAGCACCTGGACGACCATAGATACTGGTTCTCACTGCCTACATTTATTACAAGTAGAAGAAAAGATTTGTAAAATCTCAGTCTTATCGTAATACACTCAAAGATAATTTAGAACTGTAAAATAACACTATTTTCATTTTTCTGGACATCCTTAGGTAGAGAAATAATAATTATAATCAAAATTGAAATGTGCTCTATTGACTATATTTTTAAAGATTTTTTTGTTTAAAAGGGAAGAGAGATAACAAAGTATTCATTTAGGGCTTTAAAATTCACGTTCTATTACACTTTGGTTTTGGAAATTATTCACGAGGCTCTGCATGCCAAGTTTTTGCACTGTACTATATACTTTCACCTGCTTCCTAATCTTAATAATCTGGCAGTGTTTGCAGAAACTGTGATGTGGTTACATGTATCAAACGGTTTCTGTAACTCCTGGTTTTGAAACAGCTCAAGCGTAATTTCATGTATAAATGCTGATTATAATTTATAATACAGGCTAAGTATCTGTAATCCAAAATCCTCCAAACTGTGAAACTTGGTGTGTGCCGATATGATGATACAAGTGGAAAACTCCACATCTGACCTCATGTGACAGCTCACAGTCAAAATGCAGGTGTAGAAACAGTTTATTCAGTGTCCCCAAGGGAAAAATAAAGTTACCATCAGACTATGTATATAAGGAACCTATAAAACATAAATGAATTTCATATTTAGACTTGGATCCCATTCCCAAGATGTCTCATTATATATATGCAAATATTCTAAAATCTGAAAAAATCTGCAGTCAGAAACTCTCTGAAAAGCGTTTCAGATAAGGAATAATCAACCTGTATGCTGCTTAATTAACTGAGGGTCTTACATGGTTTTGGTTTAGTCCCAATTTTCAAAAATAATCTTTTGCAAAAGCACAAGAGAAAAGGTACTCAGGGATTCATTATACCTTTATCTTTACTTTTGTATAATTAAAAAGATAATTTTAAAAACTAAAGCACAAGAGAAACTTTTTCCAAAAATAACTTATTTTACCTCTCTATAATTAAATATAATGACAGTGAGCATTAAGATGTAAATAGTTTTTTAACAATGCCATTTTTAACTGCCTGGGTATATTCCTAACTGTCACTCATTCTTTTGAGAATAAAAATAACGTAAGTATGAGCAACTGAGAAAAACCAGTTGAACTGGAGCAATTCTCATTCCACAGCCTCCTGAGTAGGGGAGTCACAATCTTGTCACAAAGGTGTATTTCTTGAAAGCTTGTTTCTAAGCAGGGCCTAAGCTCACCGTTAAATACTGTACCTTTTCAATAACAAAAGGAATAGCTTCTATGCTGCTTGGACGGGCAGAGAACTTGGTATATAATCTACAAGCTTCAACCTACATGAAAAATGAAAATCACTTAAAATTCAGCTCACAATTATATTAGTCTCCTGAAAGAAGACAAAATGTTAAGTCGTTACTTTCTTTATGTTTAGAGGCAAGATGGAGAAAATGTATTACCTAGACTGTCCCTCAAAAGCCTATTCAAAGCACAAAGTTTTGCCTTGGTATGATTCGGGAAGCATATTAAAATAAGACATAATTTTCATTTCTCAGATTGGCAAAGATGCAAAGGTTTGATAATATCTACCATCTAACACAACACAGGAAAATAGGCATTTCTATAAACTGCTGGTCAGACGATAAATGGGAAAGGAAGTTAACAAAATCTACAAAAAATTTAAATCAGCACACCTTTGGATCCAGCAGTTCCACAGATAAGAATAAGCAACTTCATCTGTTATATTTTGTTACAATAACTTATATTTCTGTCAGTATTCCTTTTATATACTTTCTTTTTATACTGTTGAGAATATATGAATTCAGTAGTGATAATTTTTTACTGTTTAATATATCTTGAAGCATTATACAGAAACTGTTTCTCTTGATATGTTTTAGTATGAAATCTATGAAAAACTGATAGTCCCACAGGCATGACAGAATTAAGATCACCCCCCACTCCCCAATTTTCAGTCTATGTTCATGTCCTTTAGTTTTAAGGACTTCTACAAGAAACTGATATTTGGATTATCTTCTGATTAATTTATTAATTAATTTAATTTTTTTTTTCTTTTTGAGACACCCAGCCTGTCACCCAGGCTGGAGTGTGGTGGCCCAATCTTGGCTCACCGCAACCTCTGCCTCCCAGGTTTAAGCAATTCTCCTACCTCAGCCTCCCGAGTAGCTGGAATTACAGGTGCCCACCACAATGCCCAGCTAATTTTTGCATTTTTAGTAGAGACCGGGTATCACCCGGCTGGTCTCGAACTCCTGATCTCAAGCGATCCGCCCACCTCAGCCTCCCAAAGTGCTGGGATTACAGGCGTGAACCACCGCACCCGGCCTCCCCTCTGTTTTTAAATTTGATCTAATAAAATATTATTTTCCATTTCAGGAAAAAAAATACGTAGTGGACATTTATCCTGTTTTCTTTTTCACCTATATAGTTTTTGCAGTAACTTTAGATTTCCTTTTAATTATCTGCTCTACTTCTTTTCCAAACACATCAGCATCTTTTAAATAACTGTTATTGTCTACCATTAACTAAGTAAAACTTAATTCCCTTCTAAGAGTATAAAAATATAACTTTTGCATTAACCTATAATAGAGTTCAGTATTTTATATTAGTTTATCATATATCAAATTTTACTTTTGAAGTTCTCGACAATGACTTCTGATTTACAAACAGATTTTGTCTAATGATTTTATTTATGTATTTATTTTTGAGATGTAGTTTTGCTCTTGTTGCTCAGGCTGGAGAGCAGTAGTACGATCTCAGTTCACGGCAACCTCTGCCTCCTGGGTTTAATTGATCCTCCTGCCTCAGCCTCCCAAGTAGCTGGAATTACAGGTGACCATCACCAAGCCCAGCTAATTTTTATATTTTTTAGTAGAGACAGGGTTTCACCATGTTGACAGGCTGGTCTCAAACTCCTGACCCTAGGTGATCCACCCACCTTGGTCTCCCAAAGTGCTGTAATTACAGGGGTAAGCCACTGCAACTGGCTGTCTAATGATTTTAACTTTGTCCTGTAAATGCTCAAATATATCTATATATTAAGTGTCAATCATTCACTTTGTTTCCTACAACTCTTCCTTTTTTTTTTTTTTTTAAGACCAGGTCCCTTGAATAGGTGCAACGGCTCATGCCTATAATCCCAGCACTTCAGGAGGCTGAGGTGGGCGGATCACTTGAGGTCAGGAGTTCAAGACCAGCCTGGGAAAGATGGCAAAACCCTGTCTCTACAAAAAATACAAAAATTATCTGGTCTTAGTGCCATGTGCCTACAGTCCCAGCTACTTGGGAGGCTGAGGTGAGAGAATGGCTTAAGCCCAGGAGGTGAAGGTTGCAGTGAGCCAAGATCAGGCACTACACTCCAGACTGGGCAACACAGCCATACCCTGTCTCAAAAAAAAACAAAAAAAAAAAGAGAGAGAGAGAGACAAGATTTGAATACGTTGCGCAGACTAGTCTCAAACACCTGGGCTCCAGCAATCCTGCCTGAGTCTTCTGAGTAACTAGGAATACAGGTATGAACTACCATGCTCAGCTTTATTCCTAAAGCTATAACATTTTGTTGACATATTCTTTCCAGTTTCTTTTAATTTTGAAATGTTTTCCTTCCTTCTTCTAAAACAAAAATATACTTGTCTAGAGTCTACTGATAATCATTTTGAGTAAAATTTTTCCTCTCAAGTGTTTATTCCCCAAAGTCTGGGAGGTATAGTCCAAAATCATTTTGATTCCTCTATCTGCTTGACTCTTTTAACAGCCTATTTTCAGAGCTTAACATCCTGTCACAAAGGTGTATTTCTTGAAAGCTTGTTTCTAAGCAGGGCCCAAGCTCACCCTTAATATCCACCTTGAGGTTGTCTTGTAGTAGCTCAAGATAATTACCTTTAAATTACTTCAGGTACTTATAATTGATTGATTTATATTATTGTGCAAACAGGAGGCTTTTTTACATCTTCTCCCTAACTCTTAATGGTGTGCATGTATTGTTACTAAAACTTAGAGTTGCAGGCCAGGTGCGGTGGCTCACGCCTGTAATCCCAGCACTTTGGGAAGCTAAGGCAGGCAGATTGCTTGAGCTCAGGAGTTCAAGACTAGCCTGGGCAACATGGTGAAATCTCATCTCTACAAAAAATTAAAAAATTAGTCAGGTGTGGTGGTGTGAACCTGTAGTCCCAGATGCTTGGGAGGCCGAAGTGGGACGATTGCTTGAGGTCAGGAGGTCAAGGCTGCAGTGAGCTGAGATCACACCCCTGTACTCCAGCCTGGGCTGAAGAAGGAAATTAAATAATAGCAATAATAGTAAGACAAAGCCTTATAATTTGTAGTTTCTATGTAATAAAGTCTGTAGTGCATTGTTTCATGTACTATCTCCTTAATAGTACATGAAATGTTAAACTTACTTCCTGCAAACCATTTAACCTTTATCTATTTTCCCCACATTCTTAGCAAAGTTCCCAGGCATCTAGAAATTCCTGTTTTTCTTGCTAACCAGCTGCAAGGTCACAGAGCAGATAAAAACTGCAGAAAGATGTCGCTTTTCAATTGTAGAGTACACCAAAAGACATGTTACAAATTAATTAACTGTTCTTTGTTCTGACTTCTGTAAACCTATTTACTGCTGTATCATCCTAAATGTGTAAAAGTTACCCCCTTTTCTTTGTCCTCTGCTCAGTTTATGGATACAAATCCACTGAGCCGGTGCACCTAAACAAAATCCTCCTGTTTCACCCATTGGTCTCTCCACTCTCCTGATATCCGCAATAGGGCAACAAAGCGAGACCCTGTTTCAAAAATTAAAAATAAAATCTTAAAGTTGGATACCTGAGGAAATTCCTGGAAAGCTCCCATTGTTTCCTGATTTCTTTCAGAGGAACCACCAATCATAAGCAAGGGCCTGAAAAAGTCATTTATTTTAAAAAGATAATTACAGTGTTGTATGAAAGGAGAGAAGGTTAGCACTCCCCTTGACCAAAAGATAATTACAAATGAGATCATCATATACAATACTAAACAGAGTGTCCAATTCATAATAAATATTCAATAAATGTTAAAGAGAGAATATTCCATTTTTTTCTTAAAAACTGGTAGATTAAGGCTGAGCAACGTGGCTCACGCCTGTAATCCCAGCACTTTGGGAGGCCCAGGAGGGTGGGTCACTTGAGGTCAGGAGTTCAAGACCAGCCTGGCCAACATGGTGACAGCCTATCTCTATAAAAAATTCAAAAAGTAGCCAGCATGGTAGCAGGCACCTGTAATGCCAGCTACTTGGGAGTCCGAGGTAGAAGAACTGCTTGAACCTGGGAGGCAGAGGTTGCAGTGAGTCAAGATTGTGCCACTGAATTCCAGCCTAGGCGACAGAGCAAGATTCTGTCTCAAATTAAAAAAAAAAAGTAGATTAAAAAATATGTAGGAAGCAACCTGATATAAGGTTTTTCTCAATATCAGAAAAAGACAAAATGTATAGCAAATGTTTTCCTTCCCTTCTTCCCCTTCCCCTTTTGGATGCTGATGCTTAATTTCCAGCTATATTGACATAAAATAAATGTTTACACCTTTCTTATTATTCTTGGGACAAGGGGAAGAAAAATTTTACATTCTCCTAAGTGAATCTATTTGGAAATGGTAAAATGAGTGACATTCCTCAGCAATGAAATTCTTATCCTTCAACGTGGGAAAAAAAGGATATGGCAAACCTTAAGACACTTAAAAAATGTAAGATCCTAAGGTAGATAAAGAAGAGAATAACCATAGCAAAGTACAGAAGAAACTATAAGAAACACAGGGCAAGAAAGAAAACAATGTCCTTTCCACTAGAAAGATTTTGGGTTTTTTTTTGAGCTGGAGTCTTGCTCTGACACCAGGCTAGAATGCAGTGGCGCCATCCCGACCCACGGCAACCTCTGCCTCCTGGGTTCAAGCAATTCTCGTGCCTCAGCCTCCCATGTTTCAAATCGACTAGAACCTAACCCTTTTTAACCTGATCTCATCGGTAAAGTGCCAGAGACAGAGTTAAGGGAAAGATCAGAAAATACATACTAAGTAGTCTACATATAAAGCAAACTCAATGAATGCAAGAATTTTAAATACCTTCCTACCTATGGAAAACAAGGTGAAAAACTGGCCACATTTTTACAATCTTAAAAAAAAAAAATTCTTCACTTAAAGTACATAGAACTACATACACATTCATACACACACACACACACATTTTAGGAAACTCAAAAATGTTAAAAGTATTTATCTCAACTGGGCGCAGCGGCTCATGCATGTAATCCCAGCACTTTGAGAGGCAAAGGCAGGTGGATATCCTGAGGTCAGGAGTTTGAGACCAGCCTGACCAACATGGTGAAACCTCATCCCTACTAAAAATACAAAAATTAGCCAGGCGTGGTGGCGGGCACCTATAATCCTAGCTACTCAGGAGGCTGAGGCAGTAGAATCACTTGAACCCAGGAGGCGGAAGTTGTGGTGAGCCAAGATCTCAACACTGCACTCCAGCCTGGGTGACAGGGTGAGACTCTGTCTCAAAAAAAAAAAGAAAGTATCTATCTCTAAGGAAATAAATTAGTGGTGCTTTGAATTTTCTTTCTAATACTCTTTTTATATATATACATATTTAAGGTATACCATATAATGTTTTAACATACATGTAGTGAAATGATTACTATAGTCAAGCAAATTAACATATTCATGTTACTTTTTTCTCTTAGCAAATTTATAATACACAATATTATTAACTATAGCTTTCTTGTTGCACATTAGATGTCTGGGCTTTATCCTGCTTGACTGAAACTTAGTACCCTTTGACCTTTATCTCCCTATTCCCCTCCTCCTCCTCATTCCCTCCCTGGTAACTAACTTTCTGCTTTCAGTTTCTAAGAATTCAAGGGTGTTTTTTTTCCCAAGTCTTTCTACTCTAGATCAGTATTAGCTCTATTCAGTAAAATCCTGCAGTGACCTTTTTAAGAAAATGTTTTCAGTAATATTAACATGATTACCAGCAGTTCATGTTTGCATTTGCCATACCACCCAAGGCATGGATGAGACCTGGGCCAGAAACAACAAGGCAGACTCCTGGCCTAAAAGCAAAACAGAATATATTTTATTAACATCAAGCCAAATTTAACAACTGATTGATAACACTTCAGTGTGAAACACGGCAATCCTGGACTTCAAAGGAAGGACATACAGATCTTTACTATAACTGGTAAAACAATTATTAGAATATTTTTAATTTAAAAATGTGTGTGTGTGTGTGTGTGTGTGTGTGTGTATTTTTTTTTTTTTTTTTGAGATAGCATCTCACTCTGTCACCCAGGCTGGAGTCCAGTGGCACAATCAGGGCTCACTGTGGACTCTAGCCTGGGCAACAGAGTGAGATACTATCTCAAAAAAAAAAAAGCATATATATAATCAACCTCCCAGGCTCAGGTGATCTTGCCACCACAGCCTCCCAACTAACTGGGACTACAGGTGGGTGCCACTACACCCAGCTAATTTTTTGTTGTTTTTTTTTTTTGGTAGAGATGGGGTTTCACTATGTTGCCCAGGCTGGTCTCAAATTCCTGAGCTCAAGAGATCTGCCTACCTTGGCCTCCCAAAGTGCTGGGATTATCTTTCTTTCTTTGGGCATGAGCCAGCATGCCTGGCCCAAAGAAAGAAAGATTATATTGGTTTTCTAGCAAGAAATAAGGTGCCTATCACCTTCACAACATATATTACTAACCACTTATTTTGATCCTACATCTGGCCTAAGTCAAGTTAATGGCAGATGTTAATTTTTGACTGCTGAGTACATTTTTGTATGAAAGGTTTTTTCCATTTCTTAATAAATAAATATAGCATCAACTGACCTTTGATAGGAAATTCTGAATGCAGTGCTCTGCCCAAAATCTTTTAAAACTGAACATGAGGCTGGGTGTGGTGGCTGACATCTGTAACCCCAGCACACTGAGAGGCTGAGTCCAGGAGTTCAAGACCAGCCTGGGCAACATGGTGAAACCCTGTCCCTATAAAAAAATACAAAAATTAGCTGGGTGTGGTGATACGTACCTGTAGACCCAGCTATTTGGGAGGTCGAGGCATGAGAATTGCTGGAAACTGGGAGGCAGAGGTTGCAGCGAGCAGAGATGGCACCACTGCACTCCAGCCTTGAGGCAACAGAGTAAGCCTCTGTCTCTAAATAAAAATAAATATTGAACTTGAATGTTTTACCCTTGGCGTGACTTTCTAAGCTTAAAGCACTCAGGGAAAAGGTATCTCAATATAATTCAGTTTGCCATTTTACGTTTATAAAATTATTTCTTAAAAATTTCTGTTCAAGATGGACTTGAAAATAAATAATTATCACCAAGTAAACTAAACTTCTAAAACAGTACTATCCAACAATAACTCTGCATAGTAATAGAAATGTTCTACATTGCAGTCTGATATGGTAGCCACTACTGACATGGTTACTGAGCACTTGAAATGTGGCTACTACAAACTGAAAAACTATAATTTAAATATTATTAAATTTTAATTAACTTAAATATAAATAGGTACATACGGCTCGTGGCTACTATACTTGCCAGTGCAGTTCCAGAAGTTCATTCAAATAGCAAAAATTTTTCAAAGTATGAACTTTTAACCATTCTCTTAATCATCATTCTAGCATTTTTTACATTGATATTAATTAATGACTATAAATGCTTTCCAAGCTAAATGAAAAATTAAAATATTTGTCATATGTAAATAGAGTGGCAGAAAATAGTGACAATAGTGTTACTTGATGACCCATTCTCTTTAGGCCCAAATTCACAAGTTTCTTATTACAAAAAAAAAACTATTCTGGTGAGGTCTAGACTTTGAGATCTTATTAGTTTTCATTTCTTGGCAACTCAATTACTAGTTTCATTTTCGGAAATAAAAACATGTATTAAAGCTAACATAAATAAAAAAGTATGATACACATTACCATGAGTCCAAATTCTGCTTAAAAAATACATATGTAGGGGAAAAATTGAAAGAAAATGACAAATTCTTAACAGCTGTGAGATCACAGGTGATTTTCATTTTCTTTTTTTTTTTTTTTTTGAGACTCAGTCTCGCTGGAGTGCAGTGATGCAATCTCAGCTCACTGCAATCTCCATCTCCTGGGTTCAAGCTGATTCTCCTCCCTCAGTCTCCCATGTAGCTGAGATTACAGGTGTGTACCGCTACATCTGGCTGATTTTTGCATTTTTAGTAGAGACAGGGTTTCACTATGTTGGTCAGGCTGATCTTAAACTCCTAAACTCAGGTGATCCACCTGCCTCAGCCTCCCACAGTGCTGAAATTATAGGTGTGAGCCACTGCGCCTAGCTGATTTTCATTTTCTTCTTTATGCTTTCTATATTTTCCAGAATGTATGTTTTTAAAATGTATTGGCCAGGCATGGTGGCTCACGCTTGTAATCTCAGCACTTTGGGAGGTTGAGGTGGGTGGATCACGAGGTCAGGAGTTTGAGACCAGCCTGGCCAAGATGGTGAAACCCCATCTCTACTAAAAATACAAAAATGAGCCAGGCACAGTGACATGTGCATGTAACACCAGTTACTCGGAGGCTGAGGCAGGAGAATCGCTTGAACCCGGAAGGTGGATGTTGCAGTGAGCTAAGATTGTGCCACTGCACTCCAGCATGGGTGACAGAGTGAGACTCGGTCTCAAAAAAAAAAAAAAAGTATTAATTTTTAATAATAAAAAGGGAGTAGTTATTAGGTAACATGGATACACACTAAAAAAATCAGAATGCACGAACAGGTCCCAGCAGTCACATTTTAAACCAAGCATTTTTGTATTAAGTGTGCTGGGGTAATTGTGAGATCCAAGACAAGGCATGACACATCAACTCACTATCTGGTCACCAGTGAAAATGGCAATGTGTTCCACTCCAAAACACTTCTGGTATCATTATTCTTTTGATGTAGCCCTCAGAGAGTTTTAAAATTTTTTATCTTTCATTATTTAATACATTCTTCTATAATCTTTCCAAATGAACTCATCCTTCAGCTGAAAGACATAATAGTTGTATCCCAAAATATCAAAGTAAGTGAAGTGAAACAGATTTTGGTTTACCTGCCTGTCAGATATCCAATCGCAGAGGCAGCATAACAAGCCTACAAAGAAAGAACACTGGGACTTGAGCATATTGGGATCCTTACAGTACATTTATGAGAGTAACTCACTATTAAATAAGAGACAAGAACGTATGATAAAGGCAGAATTGAAACACTTCCCATTTAGTAATAAATGTTCCACACATACATTTCAAATAATGATTAAGGTATCTAATTTTCAGTTTTTCAAGAAATTTGTCATATATATGTTATTCAAAACATCCTGTTACAATTGCTTAAATATCTGCAGGATCAACAGGAATGTCCTCTTTTATTAGTGATATTGGTAATCTGTTTCTTTTATTTTTCATCAGTATCATGAGGGGTTTATGAAATTTATCCATCTTTTCAAAGAACAAATTTGTGCCTTTGTTGGTTTTCTCTATTGTTTGTTTTCCATTTCACTGATTTCTGTTCTTGTTATTTATTATTTCAGTCATTTTGAATTTGATTTACTTTTCTAGCTTCTTAAAATACAAATTCAGAACATTGGCTTTTAATTTTCTTTACTAATAGATTTAAAATGATTCCCTCCAAGAACTGCTTTAGTTATAGGTTACAAGTCTGAGATTGCATCTTTTCATTATCATTCTATTCAAAATATTTTCTATTTTCCATTGTGATTTCTTCTTTGACCCACTGGTTAATTAGGATCTGCAGTGGTATCTCCTTTTATTAGTAATCTGGTTTCTCTTTTATTTCGATCAGTGTAGCTTGAAGTTTATTGATTTTGTTAATCTTTTCAAATATTTACAAAGTACCAAAAAGTATGTTGCTTAATTTCCAAATATTTGAGGGTGTTTGTGTGTGTGTGTGTGTGATCTGTTACTGAGTTCCACTTTACTTCTACATGGTCAAGTTACATATACTTCATGTTTTCAATCCTTGGCATTTTATTGAGATTCCCTTTATGGCCTGCACATGAATAGTTTTTACCTTGTAATTCTACTTCAGCTCACAATCAGGAAGAGAGAGGACACTAAATTAAACGCAAACAGATAACCTGGAAAAATGCTGATTGCTCTCTCCAATTCTTCTTCTCAGTCTGGGACATCATTTTTCCCCCAGCATTATTTCTTCTCGTTTCTTTAGAAATAACAATAAATTGGGTATTTCCTAGGCTCCATTCAGCTTTAAATGTAGTATACTGTCTTAAGTAAATCCACATTAAAGACATAAATGTAAAAAAACAAATGAATGTTTATGGATCATAATCTTAACTGGTTCCACTATCATATGCCCACTGAGGAGCTGCACCAAGGCTCTGCTCTTTTCCTGGGCTGCTGTTCTCTTTCGGCCTTGTCTCTCTTCCCTTTTGCATATAAGGCCAAATTCACATTAGGACAATAATAAGACAATTCCTAAGAAATGCAAGACCACTTATTTAGACACCCAAAAGAGTTGCCCACTTATGATAGCTGGGTAAGAAACGGTGCTAGGCAATGCACAATATACAACAACATGTAACAAAAAGTATATTCCTTGGTAGTAAATGTCAAAAGTTGAGAGGTAACTAGTTTTATGACCATAAAAAATCTGTTTCAATACTAAACTACCTCCATTCACGGGCAGAATGGTGCACACAGTACTTAGAGAGCAGATTCTGGAGCCAATCTGTTTTGATTTAAATCCCAGCTTCCCTAGTTTCTACTGTGTAATTTTGGGAAGTTGCTCTGCATCTCTGTTTCCTCATTTATAAAATGAAAATAATTCAAAGCATTGTTGTGAGGATGAAATCCGTTTATATGTGTAAAACACTCAGAATAGTCCTCATACACAGTAAGCTCTCAAGAACAATTAACTTGCTGCCAGTCTGCCTACTTGCTGGCCAATTGATCAATATGTCTTGATTACACAAAAGATCTAATCAAACATAATCAAATCCAACCAACTACATCTTTCCCTTTAGCACAAACATGCTCCCAAATGCCTTAGGCTGTTTTTATGTTCCCTCTGAATAATTCTGTCACTTCCTTTAGTTCAGGCCCCATTTAAGTTTTCCTTTGACTACCACAAAGTCAGGCTGGGCCAGGTGTGGCGACTCATGCCTGTAATCCCAGCACTTTGGGAGCCCAAGGCAGGTGGACATCATCCTGGCCAACATGGTGAACCCCTGTCTCTACTAAAAATACAAAAAATTAGCCAGGCATTATGGCAGGCACCTGTAATCCCAGCTACTCAGGAGGCTGAAGCAAGAGAATCACTTGAACCCGGGAGGCGGAGGTTACAGTGAGCCGAGATTGTGCCATTGCACTCCAGCCTGAGCAACAAGAGCAAAACTCTGTTTTGAAATTAAAAAAAAAAAAAAAAAAAAGCCGGGTGCAGTGGCTCAAACCTGTAATCCCAGTGCTTTGGGAGGCCGAGGCGGGTGGATCACGAGGTCAAGAGATCGAGACCATCCTGGTCAACATGGTGAAACCCCATCTCTACTAAAAATACAAAAAATTAGCTGGGCATGGTGGCGCATGACCATAATCCCAGCTACTCAGGAGGCTGAGGCAGGAGACTTGCCTGAACCCAGGAGGCGAAGGTTGCAGTGAGCCGAGATCGCGCCATTGCACTCCAGCCTGGGTAACAAGAGCGAAACTCCATCTCAAAAAAAAAAAAAAAGTCAGGCTGCCTAAGCCTGAGGAATATATGCACTGGGATGGTCCACCAGAATCTCAAATGCATGTGTTCCAAACTGAACATCACCTTTCTCCTCCAAATTGGCTCTTCCCTCTATATTCCCAGTCTCGGTCACAGAAACTATGATCCACACAATCAAGTAGGCCCAAAATCTAGGAATCATCTCCAGAGGAGCCGGCCTTCTCCTTCCTAATGCCTGCTCATCCTTCAGGACAGCTCAGATATCATCTCCTGTGGGAAGCTGAGTGGGGTACTCCTTCTCTAGGCTTTGTAGCACCCTGGGTATCTTTCTATTACAACACTTACCACATTATAATACAATTGTTTGTGTCTGTCTCCACAGCTAGGTTGTAAGCCCCTTAAAGCCAGGAACAGACTATCATTCACCTCTGTATCCAGCATCCAACATAGCACATGGGACCTAAAATCCCTTGCCCCAGCTCACAAGGGCTGAAATACAACTTAGAGACAGAGGTCGTGCTATGTTGCCCAGGCAGCTTCTAACTCCTGGACTTGAGTAATCCTCCTGCCTCAGCCTCCTAAGTAGCTGGGATTACCAGCGTGTACCACCATGCCTGGCATCATCTTTCTGAAGTACAAGCCTAATTACATCTCCCACCTGTTAAGAAAAATCTTTAGTCTCCACCATTGCCTACTGTAAAAAAAAAAAAAAAGTTCAAACTCTTTCTAGATTCTCCACAACCTCCCTTCAGCCTACCTACCAGCCTCACAGCTCACCATGCCTTTACCTACATTGATGGAACCACATGAACTAACATTATCTCTACAGGCAATCTTCTCCGCCCTCAAAGAGAATCAGTCACCCCTTCTGTGCTACTAAATCTGTTGTGAGAGTTATAATTGATGAGTTTTTTCTTTACATCTCTCTCTCCTACAGGTTACATAGCACAATCTTTAGTATACACTACTTAGTCAACAAATATTTCCTGTATGAAGAAATCAGTGGCAGATATATCATCTCTAGAAAACCAGTTAAATATAGGTTCCATTTAGAGGCCAATAGCTTCATTTTCTCACACAGATATAAGAATAGAATATTATTCTAACAAAGAAAAGTAAAACGTAGAAGCAACAGAAACTCAAGACCTGCTAGTTTTAAGATAAAAAATATAAATCTCAAACTTTGTAGAAAAATAATATCATTCAATGAATAAGTAATGTATAATAGTGGCATGTGCCTGTAGTCCCAGCTACTCAGGAGGCTGAGGCAGAAGAATTGCTTGAACCCAGGAGGCAGAGGTTACAGTGAGCCAAGATGGCACCACAGCACTCCAGCCTGTGAGAGTGAGACTCCATCTCAAAAAAAAAAAAAAAAAACCCACACAACTTCTGCCCTCCAGGCACTCACATCTGATGGCAAAAGGCACCACTTAAGGAGGCAAAGGCCACTGTCTGGGCAAGAGGAAGCAAGAATCTAAATTAGAAGGCAACAGTGGGATTGTAAAGCAGGAATACTTAGCCTCAGCTGGACTGACAGTATGTGATATCACACAAGTGGATTCTTGATCTTTTAAGCCAGCACTACCGAGAAGGGCAAAGCTGGATTGGCAGACGATGCACTTTAAGTGGATTAACAAAATGCCATACCTTCCTTATCCTGCTTCCAAATAAGCCTCTAAGAAAGGTGGCAGCATGATGCGGTGGAAAGAGAGCTAGGCTAGGATCTGAGACACCTGAGTTTTCATCAAGACTTAACCATTTGTAATATCCTCCAACCTGCCCCAAACCGATCATGCAACAGACTTTGCCTTCACTCATTCATCCCACAGGTAATCTCTGAACACCTTTCTTATGCAGGCACCATACTTAGCACTGGGGGTACAGATGTGTCCTGAAGAAATAATATCCCTGCTCTCATGGAGCTCGTAGCCTAATAGAGAAGTCAGACTTTACCCTGAAACTGTTCCTTCCAATCGCGACATACAGTATAGTAGTAAGAGCATGGACTCAGACCCAGAATACGTGGGTTCAAACCCTGCCTCTGCTACTACCAGCTGTGTCACCAAAGGCAAGTTGTATGTCTTTTCTCATCTGTCAACTAGGTTTAACAACAGCTAATTTTCAGCAGTGATTGATATGTGTAAAGCAGCAAAAGACTGGTAAATACTGAGTGTTCGCAATGCATATCTACCGCTATTACTGATCATTCCCAGTAACGGATTCAACCACCTGCGCCCATACTCACCGCTTGCTCGTTCCTCATTCCAATGTACTTGATGCCTAGCTGCTGGGCAGCAATGGCGATTTCGGTTACTGGGATGCCTACGATGCCAAATATGTATTCCACATCCTGAGGGATGAAGAACAGGGGAATAAACTCCCAGGGCCCCACTACATCGCCACATCCTTCCCTCTCTTTCAGGCGCTAAAAGGAAATCCCCAGACTCCTATCGCCCAGTTCTACTCGTCTCCAAGACAACATCGCGGTCCCCGCCAGCTTCCGTAGGAGCCTTTCATTCCAGGAGGGTTCACCGTACTTGCGTTTTCAGGGCCTGGGCGATGACTTTAGCACCAGACACCTGCTCCTCGCTGCGCTCTGCGAAGTTACTGTCCGGCATCTTCCACCGAAAAGCTCAAGGCACTCTCGCAGCCCACAACCAAACTGAGTCACCCAGCAAAGCAAATGGGAAGACGGCGACACGCCACCTGCGGGTGCACCTCTGACGGACAGGAGGGCAACCAACTACCTTAAACAACGGGAAGGAAGAGGCGGGCTAAATTCGTCCACTCCCCGGGAGAAGTAGGAATGTAAACACGCAGGTTCTCCAATCAGAACCGTACTCTCTTCCCGGCTCCTCCATTCTCGCGGCCAGAGTGCCTGAGGGAGGCGGGAGTAGCAGGAGACTGCGGCCTATGCCGAGCAGGTAAGAAGGCAAACTCTGAGGCCTCTCGCCGGGGTCTCGGAGTCGGCCATCCGGAGCGTTTTCAGGACTGCTAAGTGCGAATAGCGCATGCGCATATTCGGGGCGGAAGGCGAGCTGAGAGCAGGTACGGAGGGGGCGTGATGCGAGCGCGAGGTCCAGGCCCCGCCCCGGGCCGCCCGAGGGGCTGCGGGCGGGCTGCGGGCAGGCTGCGCAAAGGCTGCCGGGAGTCTGGAAAGCGTGGCGCGCGTCTCTTGTTGTGGCTCTTGTCTTTGTGCCTTGCTCCTGTCCTACCGCGTTGCGTTTTTCTAGGCTTTTGCTTACACGCTCTATGTTTTACGCTCTCATAACCTTGTGGTTTTGTAGTCCTTAAATCATTATAACGCACGTTACTTAAATCCAGAAGCAAATGTGTACCCCAGCAAGAGATAAAATGACACCCAGTGTCAATAGATCCAGACCGTGCTTCAGACCTTGAATCCTGTTTCCTATCTGCTATTCAGCCATTGGATCACACACGATGAAAAGAGCACACTGAACGTACCTCGTTTTGAGCACTGTTTTCTCCATCCCTTGCTACTGACCCATATTACTCTCTGCTATTATCTTTACAAAGTCAGGCACTATGGCATAATTCTTAGGTTCGATCCTACTTACAATCAGCCCCGTACCTGATAGCCTTTTAAAACATTTTTGTGTGAAAATTGTTTGCAGTGTGCGATTTCTGAAACTAGTGCCTTGGAGTCATTAGACCATCTGCTCAGTGACAACAGACATAAAATTTCCAATTATAATAAACAGTGGAACTTTAATTTTTTGAGGATTTGGGGTCATTTTGTTGTAACCGAGTGAACGCGAAATTACCACTGAGACAAAGACTAGGCTAAATTACAGGGTCTTTATTGCTGGCGGCGGAGGACTCGTATCTCTCTAACCCGCGGCCCGAAAGGACGGTGTTAAGACCTTTTAAGCCAGTAAACCACCTCCTGGCGGGGGGCGAGAGCGAGGGACTTCGGACATTCCGAGGGCCAGTGGACTATGGACATTTTGTAAACCACCCCCTTGGCGGGGCGGAGGAGGGAGGGCGGTGAGGGTGAGGGGCTTTGGACATTCTGAGGGCCAGGGGACTTTGGACATTCCAATTGTCGATTAAGTGGTTCACAGAAGTCAAGATAAGCGTTAGTTTACACATCGTCTGGGTAGGGTGGGAGTTACAGACCTTAGTTACTTATTACAAGTCGCAGGGGCCAAGGTGACGTTGGTTTGGATTGCTTGCCTGTCACATTAGGGTTACAGAGAGCAATTTCAACGGAAAGCCGAGGTATGGCCGAGGTATGCAGTTTATGTGGTAATTACCGTGTCACATTCCCCCCTTGTTTTATTTACAGTAATTAAATCATTTATTCCTCCAGCAGGTGAGTATTGTTTGTTTGTTTTAAGGGCCTATATTGAAACCTTAATAATAATTAATTTTACAGAGTTTACCTTAGATTTAATGAACCTGAGAGTTGATTTAGGAGGCAGGGGCAGAACATGAGTCCCAGTAGGCGTAGGGCCAGAGGTCCCACCAGGCTCGTGAGGAGGGAAGTGAGCCAAGGGGCCCAGGAAAACAGTTTTTTGTTATCAACTTTTTGAAGCCTTTTGAAGTTGTTTTCTGGTTTAGAGATTTTGTTTGACCAGGGAGAGGCTCTCTCTCAGATGAGGCCTGACCTATTAGCATAGAAGCAACATTGTTTGTTAAAGGTGGCACATAATCCCCCTTGTTTTGAAAATAATGAAATTAGTCCTTGCCTGTTTTGGAGGACCATTTTAGCCAACGACTTAACCGGATCATTGAGTTGGAAAATGGAGTTTTTTAAGTGCCTTAAATCAGTATTTACGTGCTGAGAGAGAGTTTTAAAATTTTGGTCCCCAGATACACGAGCTGATATTCCAACTGCAGTGGAGCCAGCAATGCCTAATTTAACCAGTAAAGGGATGACGATAGGGATTTACAGGACGGATTGGGGTGGCCAGGGCGGTGAGCACGAAGAGCGCACAAGTTTTAGTTTTAGTGAATCGAGGGATGAGTGTTTGACGCTCTGTTATCTTTCTGGTGGGGCAGCCTTGACGTGGGTGTGATGAATTTAGGCATTTGTCCACCTTGAGTGCGATGGGTGTGGTCAGGATAACCGTGTAGGGTCCCTTTCAACTTTGCCGGGGGGTGGAGGAGGGGATGAGGCCAGAGGTGGCGAATTTTCACAAGGACAGAGTTTCCAGGCTGTAAGGGGTGTGTCGGCTGGTCTGCGAGGTTTATTGGGGTGGGACGGGTGTCTTTAATGAGCTGGTGTAACTGGGATTGAATAGACTGAAGTGCCTGTAAGGACTTAAGGAGTGTATAGTTATGCACTTTAGCATGCGCGGTATCCACGGGTCTGGGGAGTAAGGGAGGGGGCCTGCCAAACATGATTTTAAAAGGGGAGAAGCCTTTCTGATAGGGTGTGCTTTCGATGCGGAGGAGGACAAAAGGAAGCAGGCTGACCCAGTTTTCACTGTTCTCTAGGATAAACTTTGTTAGGGTTTCTTTTAGGGTCCGGTTTATTCGTTTGACCTGTCCTGAACTTTGGGGACGATAGGCACAGTGTAATTTCTAGGATATATCCAGGGCCTTGGCGAGGCCCTGAGAAATTCGTGCAGTAAAGGTGGGCCTATTGTCTGACCCTAGCATTAGAGGGAGGCCGAACCCAGAGGAACAATGTTTTGTAATAGTTTTTTTGTGACAACTAAAGCAGTCTCAGACTTAGTGGGGAAGGCTTTGACCCATTTAGAGAACGTATTTATAAACACCAGGAGGTATTTATAGTCATTTACTAGGGGTTTTATTTCAGTGAAATCTACTTAGTAGTGCTTTTTAGGACTAGTTCCTTTGAGTTTTACTTTTACCTGGCTAGACCTGTTTTTTTCCGGATTTACTCGGGCACATACATTACACTGAGTAGCTACTTTCTTGATAAGTTTATGTAAATGGGAATGTAATACTTGGCTTTTAGCAGTTCCGTTAGTCTGGTTTGTTTTAAGTGAGTGGTCTGGTGTGTGTTTTTAACTAGAGCCCATCCTAGAGCCTTGGGGACCACAATTTTTTGGTCTGGCAGTATTCACCATCCTGTGGAGCCCTGTGCGGCACCCCTTTCCTTTGCAAAGTTCTTCTCACCTGAGGAGTACGTGGGAGGAAGGGGCAGAACTGGGCGGGCAGGGTTACAAGGAGGGTCAGCAGCCCTGTCTTCCCTTGCCTCTGGTGAATCCCCCTTTCGGTGTCCCTTGCAGTGGACTAGTGCCACAGTCTTAGGCTTCCATGTAGCCTCCAGCAAGGCTAGAATTTCCTCTTTATTTTTAATAGCTTTTTCTTCTGACGTAAGTAGTTCTTTTTCTTTATATATTGCTCTACGTACATGAGCTGTAGCAAAGGCATAAGGGCTGTCAGTATAAATAGTGACAGTCCTTCCTTCTGCCCAGTTTAAGGCTTTTATCAGGGCCATAAGTTTAGCCTTTTGGGCTGAAGTCCCATGAGGAAGGGCCTGGGCCCAGATGACCTGCTCTAGGGTGACTACTGCTGCCCCCGCATACCTCACTCCGTTGAGCATAAAACTGCTGCCACCGGTATACAGTACCTCTTCCGGGTTCCATAAGGGAACGTCGGTGAGGTCCAGTTGATCGGTTTGGATGACATCTATTATTTGTTGACAGTCATGTATGGGTTCTTCTGGCTCACTATTAGGCGTCAGTGAGCCGGATTTACAACTGAAGTCTTCAGGAGCATTAGGCCGGATTTACTGTAGTCTTCAGGAACTTTAGGCCGGATTCACTGTAGTCTTCAGGAGCGTTAGGCCGGATTCACTGTAGTCTTCAGGAGCGTTAGGCCGGATTCACTGTAGTCTTCAGGAGCGTTAGGCCGGATTCACTGTAGTCTTCAGGAGCGTTAGGCCGGATTCACTGTAGTCTTCAGGAGCGTTAGGCCGGATTCACTGTAGTCTTCAGGAACTTTAGGCCGGATTCACTGTAGTCTTCAGGAGCGTTAGGCCGGATTCACTGTAGTCTTCAGGAGCGTTAGGCCGGATTCACTGTAGTCTTCAGGAGCGTTACGCCGGATTCACTGTAGTCTTCAGGAACTTTAGGCCGGATTCACTGTAGTCTTCAGTAGCGTTAGGCCGGATTCACTGTAGTCTTCAGGAGCGTTAGGCCGGATTCACTGTAGTCTTTAGGGACTTTAGGCCGGATTCACTGTAGTCTTCAGGAACTTTAGGCCAGATTCACTGTAGTCTTCAGGGACTTTAGGCCGGATTCACTGTAGTCTTCAGGAGCGTTAGGCCGGATTCACTGTAGTCTTCAGGAGCGTTAGGCCGGATTCACTGTAGTCTTTAGGGACTTTAGGCCGGATTCACTGTAGTCTTCAGGAACTTTAGGCCGGATTCACTGTAGTCTTCAGGGACTTTAGGCCGGATTCACTGTAGTCTTCAGGAGCGTTAGGCCGGATTTACTGTAGTCTTCAGGGACTTTAGGCCGGATTCACTGTAGTCTTCAGGGACTTTAGGCCGGATTCACTGTAGTCTTCAGGAGCGTTAGGCCGGATTTACTGTAGTCTTCAGGGACTTTAGGCCGGATTCACTGTAGTCTTCAGGGACTTTAGGCCGGATTCACTGTAGTCTTCAGGGACTTTAGGCCGGATTCACTGTAGTCTTCAGGAATGTTAGGCCGGATTCACTGTAGTCTTCAGGGACTTTAGGCCGGATTCACTGTAGTCTTCAGGAACTTTAGGCCGGATTTACTGTAGTCTTCAGGAACTTTAGGCCGGATTCACTGTAGTCTTCAGGAACGTTAGGCCGGATTTACTATAGTCTTCAGGGACTTTAGGAACTTTAGGCCAGATTTACGACTGTAGTCTTCAGGAACTTGATGCAGGGCTGGTCCAAGAGAAGAGCCTAATACTGTGCTATGCGGTCATTAGACAGCCACCTTCCTGGAGCCCCGTGGAGTAGTGATTCTACTGCATGGGGTGCTACTAGGTTTAATTCCTGCTCCTGAGTCAGTTTGTTCACTTCTTTTACTAACAGGGCTGTTGCTGCCACAGACCGAAGGCAGGCTGACTACCCAGAGGCTACAGGATCAAGTTTTTTTGATAGGTAGGCGACTGGCCTGGACCATCATCCTAATACCTGGGTGAACACCCTCTTCGTGATTCGTTGTTTTTTATGTACAAGCAATCGGAAGGGTTTAGAAATATCTGGCAAGGCCAGGACTGGGGCCGAGGTCAGAGCGGCTTTATTAAAAGCCTGTTGTTCTACTACTGTCCAAATTAGGGGTTGATTCCCTCCTGTGCAGGCATACAGTGGCTTGGCTATTTCAGCAGAACCTAAAATCCGTAGCCTACAGTTCCCTACCATCCCAAGGAACTCCCGAACTTAGCATTTTGTGGTAGGGGTGGGTCTCTGCAGTACTGCTTGGACTCGGCTGGGCGCCAGTGCCCGGTTGCCCTTTTCTATGATGTAGCCCAGGTAAGTAACCTTTTATCTTTTATTTACTTTCCTTAAGTCCTGTACTGGCCGGTAATCCTTTGTGCTAGGTTTTAGAACAGGGAGCAGAGGGGTGTTCCAGGGTGACTTACAGGTGGTGAGAATTCCTCCTTCCAGGAGTCTTGTTATGTGTGAAGTGATTCCCTGCCTGGCTTCCTGACTCATTGGGTATTGCCATACCTGGACCGGAGCTGCCGTTGCCAACAGCTAGACCACAACCGGGGTACAGTGTTCTGCCAGACCTGGGGGATTGGTCTTAGCCCACAGTCCGGGTACACTCTCCTGCAATTGGCGGAGGACGTTTGACGTTGATTCCTGATTTGTTTCCGGTGATAAAGCTTCCTGCAAGAGATCCTCTCTGACAGAGCACAAGTGATGAGGATTTGCTGAGGTGCTTTTGATATGGAGGGAAAAAGGGGGCATGGAGAGGCAGGCTTGATTTCTGCAGAAGGAGATGGTTGCTCGGAGTTTGTGAAGTAGGTCCCACTCTAATAGAGGGTAAGGGCATTCTGGAAGAACTAAGAAGGAATGGGTAACGGTGCCCTTTCTTAACAACTCGATTTGTGGTCCATGAACTGGTCATGGTCTCTCCTGGATGACTGTTTTCCTACTGGGTAGTGGTCCCAGAGGCTGAGGAAGGATGGAGTGGGCTGCCTCGCTGTTTACTAAAAAACTGATAGGTTTGCCCCCAATCTTTAAAGTAACCCTGCGCTCTGGGGGCGCTTAACAAATAAGAACCCTGGCCCGGTTAATCCTGACTTTAAAAAAAAAAAATTTGAGCAGTTACTCGTTTTTTTCTCTCAGGGCACTTATTTTTTAATGTCCCTCTTGTTTACAGTACATACATTGATTTCTTTCTAATGGGGACCGGGGATCGCAGGGGCCCTTTTGCAAGGCCCCCTGCTCTTGTGGAATGACTCATGTTTTCTGAAGGCTGCTGTTACTGCCTTAGTAACTTTTTTGTTTTGTGTGACTCCAGGAGTATCCCTGTTATTAAAAACCTTCTGGGCAATTTCTAGCAATTTGGTCAAATTCATTCCCTGGAATCCATGTAGTTTTTGTAACTTTTTCCTGATATCTGGGGCTGATTGGGAGACAACAGCCAAGTTAATGTACTGTTGATTTTCCGGGGCCTCAGGGTCTCTAGGAGTATACGTACCGTACGCCTCTTGTAGGTGTTCTAGGAAAGCAGCCGGCAACTCCTGTGGACCCCGAGTCACTGTCCCTACCTTGAAGAGGTTGATGGGCCTCCTAGACACCTCCTTAACCCCTTGTAAAAGATACCGGTGAAAAGTGTTCAGAGTGTTGGGGTTGGGTAGAGGGAAAAACCTCTTCAATTCGATCCCAGTTCTCTTCTACTGTTCCTCCCCCTGGACCTATGATGGCTTTCAGGGCGCCCTGTCTAATTCTGCCTCTTTCATCTGTGGTGAACAGAATCAGGAATAATTGTTGGCAGTTGTCCCAAGTGGGGTGATGAGTCTGGAGTACAGATTCTAAGAGCCCTGTCAAAGCCTGGGGCTTCTCAAAGAACGGGGGATGTTAAGCCTTCTGACAGAACTTACTCCATCTTAAAACCCCACTGCTGCCTTAAGTTCCCCAGCCTCCTAGCATGACCCCCTCCCGGGGAACTTTCCATCTCAGCAGGTCCTTAAACCTCCCCCTCTAGCCATCTCAGCAGTTTCCCAGCACCACCCCCTCTCGGGAACTCTCTTAGCAGTTCCCCAGCACGACCCCCTCCTGGGAACTATTAAACCCAACAGTTCCCCAGCCCCTCCCCTCCTGCACAGCCCCTCACACCAGATACATCTGCTGGCTTGCAGGCCATAAAAAATTTTTTTGCCACACCTTGGGTGCTGCGCACCAATTTTTGGGTGCAGCCTGGCAGCTTTTGCCCTGCTCTTAATAAAGCTTGTTCCCTCACCTAGTGGTTCGGCCCTTTCTTTAATTTTTATCACCTTCTAGTTATATGAGTCAATTGACGAGAAAGGGATGTGAACAAAGAATGGGCAACCCTAATTGTTTTCTCCTGATGGGGGTGCCTCTCAGAGAGGAAGGACCGCCGGTGGGTGTGGAGCGCTGCTGCAGGTGTGCAGGAGGGACAAGGGTTTGTTACTGGTGCTGTCCAGGAGGTGGGGTGCTGAGGCCCTGGTTCAGAGGGCCTTGAGTAGGATGGAGGTAATTCCTGATTCTTTGCTTGAGTGGGAAGTATGGCTGGTGCAGAAGGGGCTTTCTTAGGGCCTGCCAGCATAACTTGTAACTCAGCTTGTTTTATGCAGCGTTCAAGCCATGAAGGGGGCTGTTGAACTAAGCCTAGCCACTGGTCAATGTATGGAAACTGATCTGGGTGCCCAGGAGAACCTGTTACCACATTCTATACAGACTGGGTTACCTTGGGATCATATGTCCCCGTATCAGGCCACCCCACCCCAAACGATGGCCACTCCAATTTAAACAGGGTACAGAGTTTTTTGAGGGGTTAGTTTTACTCCATATTGGCCTGAAAATCCAGCCTTGAAATTGGCCGTCATGCACTGGAGTGAGTTGCAGGGCCGGGAACCAGACGATCCCATCTGTTTTTTGTTTTGTTTTGTTTTTTTAACCTACCAGTCGTTACCCGGACCTGTTTGCTTTTGTGGTACTCTCAGTTCTGGAAAGCATTGTACTTGTGACTTGCCCTTTCCAGCACCGGTTTTAAGCATGCGTCTGTAGCAAGCTTTTGTAAGGAGGGGGCAACAAGCTTGATAGGCCTATCCCTGGCACGAGGCAAGAAGATGCACAGAAGCAGCCGGAGTGCAGGTTGATGTCACCCACCTGGGAGCACAGCGGTGAATGGTAAGCTTTTAGGAGATAAAAACCACTTCGGTAGGATCTTCCCTTAGATGTGCCCTGGAGTCAAAGGGCTTAGGGAAGGTTGAAGAGTGACAAAACAAATGAACAAATGGGCCAGCAAATTAGCTGGGTGTGAATTTTGAATTCATCATGGCTCATAGAGATCACAAAACCTTTTCCAGTCAGTATCAACTGGTTGGTGGCAGTGAGCCTCCCAACACCAGGGGTGATGCCAAAAGTTGGAGATCAGGTGAGGATAGGAAATTTAACCACTTTCTGACAGAATATACAGTGGTCTCTCTCTTTTTTCTTCTTTTTTTTCACCCTAGGCAGACAAAGAGTCCTTGCTTGTCTTCCCTAGAGTGTGACTTCTAAGATTCCAGAAAAAGCTACAACTGAGTCACCAGGGGCAGAATTGCCTCCCTGACATTTAAAAGAGAAAAGGAGGGGCCTAATGGTGAAAGGGGAAGAGGAAGAGAAAGGAGAATAAAGTTATTTCTAGGGGCATAAAGTCAGTGAAAGTCCCCTGCAACCAATGGTTATTTAACCAATTGAGAACATTGTCTGGCCTTAGTGAGGCAAGCCTAAACCACCACAGATCAGTTAATAGGCACCTCAGAAAACTACAGAATCTACAATATAGACAGGACCACATGACAGTTAGACAGACACAGGGTGGGTGTCCCCCGTGGGAGACCAATCTGATGCCTGCCCGGCCACATTCCCAAAGGGATGTTTCAGAGCGTCTTGGCTAAGGTGTACCCATATAAACACCAGGCCTGGTCACTGCAGAGGTGAATCATCATTATACCCTATGATGTCTCCGTGGAACCGTGGGTGAATGCCCACACAGGTTCTGTAGCCCGCTGACCGTGGGACCACACATAAACACGCTCACTCTCTCACACTGAGGTTGCAGAAGACATCCGAAAACTGAATTACCCGAGCCTCCAGTGATGTCTCACGGTAGGCTTGCCTAGTCAGAGATTAATGACTGTGTCTGGTCTCCTGACTTAGGCTCCTAATGGACCAGCCCCCCGATTTCCAGACCCGACTTACCTCTGGAGGTTTCTGGGACCCTAAGGAATTTTGGGTGAATGTCAGCAAGGTAGTTGCCCTTCCACCACAGGGCTGGAACTTTGGGGTCCTGGAACATCTCAGGGAGTGCCTCCCCTAGAGATCCCTGAGGTGGGAGCAGCCGCTCGCGTGAGACTCCAGGTATTTTGTCTGAGTGATGATGGAAAATCTCGCTGGGGCCTCCAAATGTTGTAACCACGCTAGCACGAAATCACCACTGAGACAGACTAGGCCAAATTACCGGGTCTTTATTGCCGGTGGCTGCAGAGGACTCACATCTCTCTAACCCATGGCCCTGAAAGGAGGGTGTCAAGACCTTTTATGCCTGTAAACCACCTCCTGGGAGGGGGTGAGGGCGAGGGGTTTCGGACATTCCAAGGGCCAGTGGACTATGGACATTTTGTAAACAACCTCCTGGGCAGGGGTGAGGGTGAGGGGCTTTGGATATTCCAAGGGCCGGGGGACTTCGGACATTCCGATTGTTACTTAAGTGGTTCACAGAAGTCAAGATAAGTTAGTTTACACATTGTCTGGGTAGGGTGGAAGTTACAGACCTTAGTTACTTACTACAAATTGCAGGAGCCAAGATGGCATTGGTTTGGACTGCTTGCCTGTCACATTAGGGTTATAGAGAGTAGTTTCAATGGAAAGCCAAGGTATGTTGAGGTATGCAGTTTATGGGGCAATTACCATGTCACAATTTTAAGCAAAAAGGCCAGTGGTAAGTGGACAGTAAAGAGATGAGAGGGGATTGGGTCATAGGTAGTGAAATGAATGAGAAGCACTGGAAGTGAAAGGATTTCTAAACCCAGACATTTTTGAAATACTCTTGGGTGTTTACAAAAGGTTTTACCCTCTTTTTCTCAACCCCTCTCCCCTACCCCAAGCAGAGGGGAGTGAACTGGTTGCCTCCCTGCATCGGGGGACTGTGTTAGTCCATTTTCATATTGCTATGAAGAAATACCCAAAACTGGGTAATTTATAAAGAAAAGAGTTTAATAAACTCACAGTTCCATGTGGCTGGAGAAACCTCACAATCATGGTGGAAGATGGAGGAGGAGCAAAGGCAAGTCTTACATGGTGGCAGGCAAGAAAATGTGTGCAGGGGAACTCTCATTTATAAAGCCATGAGAACTCATGAGACTTACTCACTATCACAAGAACAGCACGGGAAAAACTCTACCCCATGATTCAATTACCTCCCACCAGGTGCCTCTCACAATATGTGGGGATTATAGGAGCTATAATTCAAGATGAGATTTGAGTGGGGACACAGCTAAACCATATCGGACTCATCTAAAAGGGTTATTTCTATCAAGTCTCAGAGTATATCCAAAAAGAATATACACATTTTGCATTCTACTCTAGAATGTATCCATATTTTAATTTTAAAATGACATTTATTGAGGTATAATAATTAAATGCCCAGATCTTAAAGATTAGTTAGATGTGTTTTGACAGTTATGTATATCTATGAAACCACCACCCAAAATAAAAATGACATTTCAAACTGCTTACCTGTCAAGTAAAATTGACATTCCAGAAAGCTGTGAAATGGGCTGGGCACAATGGCTTATGCCTGTAATCTCAGCACTTTGGGAGGCCAAGGAAGGCAGATCATTTGAAGTCAGGTGTTTGAGACCAGCCTGGTCAATGTGGCAAAACCCCATCTCTACTAAAATACAAAAATTAGCAGGGTGTTGTGAGACATGCCTGTAATCCCAACTATTCAGGAGGCTGAGGTGGGAGTATCACTTGATTCAGACACTGGACATTGCACCACTGCACTCCAACCTGGGTGACAGACTGAGACTCTGTCTCAAAAAAAACAGAAAAAAAAGGTATGAAATCATCTTTGCACTTTCAATAGTCCTTGACACAATGCCTCCTGTCCTTGTTGGAAAAAAAAAGTACAGAACCCACCCCCTGCCGTCATGTATTATTTATATCAGTAGCATTTATGACAGTCTCTGTCCCTATTGCATCAGAATCCCTGGGAAAGCTTTTTCCAAATAGTCACTTGGGCCCTACACCAGATCTCCTGAATCAGCATCTTAGGACAGGTTAGGCACCTGTATTTTATTCAGAGAACCCTAGCTCTGTATTCATGCTGGGAGCATGAGTTGCTAATTAAACACATGATTGCCTGTCACCAAAGTAATACTGTTGATTAATTTGTATTGACAGGTTCAAGGGTGATTTGGCATTGACAGAACAAGCTGTATCAATGGTAGATAGTTCACCAGGCCTACTTTTGTGTCAAAAGAAACACTGACAGAACCACTCAGTATAAAGTGCAGTGAAAACTGAACTCTGAATTGGAACAAATACCTGGAATTCAGTTAACTGGTTTTGCAAAAAGACAAATAATCAACTGGCTGGATTCTGCCATTTAACAAAGAGAAAAATCATTGGGATTGTTAAAACTTGCTTTCACCTTTACACCTTTTAGTTCAGGATGCAGTGTTCAATTGTGAACTTGGGCTCGATGATTCAGCAGAAAGAAGTGATTTGAGTTCTGGTTCCCGGGATTAACAGGGCCAAGGAGCAACTTTTTTGCAATCTAATTGTAATTATAGCCAGCTTGTCCAACTCTCAGCCCAGGATGGCTTTGAATGCAGCCCAATAGGATTAACAGGGCCAAGGAGCAACTTTTTTGTAATCCAATTGTAATTACAGCCAGCTTGTCCTCAGCTCCTGGAGGACTTTGAATGCAGCCCAATACAAATTCATGAACTTTCTTAAAACATTATGGATTTATGTACCGGCGCTTTTTTTTTTTTTAAGCTCATCAGCTATCATTAGTGTTAGTGTATTTTATGTGTGGCTCAAGACCATTCTTTTTCCAATGTGGCCCAGGGAAGCCAAAAGATTGGATACCCCTAACAAAATCCTAAAATTCTTTTGTAGTTTATGAGAGGCCCTCTGTGCATACTCTGCAAGCACCATCCACATTCTTTGTTACAATATTGGCAATAGGCATAAAATTTTATTTGTTGGATATTTTATTGAAATTTTGTTTTCGTTTATTTACTTATTGGTGGGAGGAAGTCAGAGGAGGAATGAATCTAACCTTTTTAAAAGAAAAGGCTAAAGTATTCATAACATGCTCTCCAAAGAACAGAGCTAGTCATCAAAGAATCTGCATACCAATTACTCTATTTGTGGGTTCTGAATTTGAGATTATGAAAAAGAGCAAATTGGAGTCTTTCTTCTAACTGGGTCAAGGAGATATCCAGGCAACCAGGTAATTTAGTAAGAGTTGCAAATATAATGCCTGGAGAAAATTTATTCTCTAAAGACTGCAGCTTCTACAGGCAGTAACTCTTAAAGCCCCCAAATTGGGATAGTGCGTTTTAATTTCAATACACTAACAAGGACACTAAAAATCCTTGTGATTAATTTAAAGCATAGTGCTAGATGAACTTGTGATAAAATGTTCTCACAAATATGTTATCAAAATGAGAAATGTTTGCTTATCAAATGAAGAAATGAATCAAGTTCATTTGTGATACATTATAGAAGGTAAAAATGAAATTGCCTGACAAAAAGAAGATAAAACTGAAACTGAATGTCTTAAAAACAAACAAAAAGGCAGAAACAAAAAAATGAACCTATATAGAATACTATGATAGCAATACAAATTACAGCAGGAAATGTGCTGTAAGAGATGTCAACATATGAAGCAAAATAATGTCATGAAAGGTTCTTTGAATAAAGTGGGTTAAATTGATTTGCTTTGCTTCTCATTGAATTTGTGGACTTCAGAGTACCAAAGCCCAGCAATAGGCTTGAAACAAACCCAGTAAAAAGCAACTTTATTATTGAGCTGAGGATTGATATCGACAACTCACTAATAAAAAAGCTTGATATACACAGCAAAAAAGAAAAAAAAAAGCTTGTAATAAAAACTCCCAGTGGCTGATGTCACTTGACAGACACTGGGAGTTTTCCCCAGGTACCCTGTGACCTAGAGAAAGTTTGGATTCCTGCCTTTGGCTTGGGCTGGCAAGCCCTGTGCTTTTACTCTGTATTTTAATGCCGGGGAGACCTGGGACTGGAGCAGGGAGTGTTGTGGGAAGAAAACAGAAGGAGTATTGTTCCCTTGTTTTAGCTTTGTGTTCATCCATTATGGGTTTTTTGTTTTGTTTGTTTTTTTTAAAGAAAATTTGAGATAGTTTAACAGCAGCAGTCATTACATCACTGACAAGGATGTTTACTTGTGTAAAATGTACCAGGAAATAGTGACAACTGTATGTTGTGCTATAAAGATGTAAGAGATTTATCTCAAATGGCTTAGAAATCATATAGGCCGGGCGCGGTGGCTCATGCCTGTATTCCCAGCACTTTGGGAGGCCAAGGTGGGTGGACCACAAGGTCTGGAGACCGAAACCATCCTGGCCAACATGTTGAAACCTCGTCTCTACTAAAAATACAAAAATTAGCTGGGCATGGTGGTGCATGCCTGTAGTCCCAGCTACTTGTGAGGCTGAGGCAGGAGAATCGCTTGAACCTGGGAGTCAGAGGTTGCAGTGAGCCGAGATCATGTGATTGAATTCCAGCCTGGGCAACAGAGCGAGTCTCCGCCTCAAAAAAAAATCACAATATAGTATTTTTCAGTTTGATGGAACTCCACACTCGGGAGTGGCCCACAGGGTAGAGGGGCAGCTGTCACCCTGAAATATGGTACTAGTATTGAACTATTTTCTGTTTTCACTTGTTCCTTCTGCCATTAGCATTCATTACAGCCCCTTGCTTTTCAAATTGTACCTTATTGCTTTGTTTTGATTTTAATCTATTCTCTGTGTCAGCAAAACAAAGACTTATCTTTAGGAAGAATTTCTGAGTGATTCCCAGGGTTTGGGGTTGAACTGGGTGTAACCCCAGGTGAGGGACATCTTCGTGATGAACTTAATCCCTTAAACTTCTTTTTGGGTCATAACCTTTGAGTTCTTCTTTGGAGCTTAGCTTTGATTTATTGTTTTCACTTTAAAAAATACATTGAACATTTATGTCATCTTTCAAACATATGAGTAGAGCCAGAGATTAATATGCACCCAAGTACACAGCCCCTGACTTAAGAAATACATCACAAATATAGTGAAGCCCCCCGTGTGTCCTTTCCGTATTACGCCTCCTTTCCTCTCCTGCAGAGGTAACCACTATCTTGAATTTGGTGTTTATAATTCCCACATTATCCATTCTTTAGGTGATGAATATTTGGGTCATTTTTAGTTTTCTGGTGTAAAAAACAGTGTGCTCTGATATTCTTGCATATTTCCTTCTTGTACACATGTGTGAGAGTTTCTACATATATGTGATGATGCGATGTGATGATGAGGTGGAGGTCATCATCATTTGCTAAAGGTTGCCAAATTGGTCTCCAAAGTATTGTACCAATTTATACTCCCAACATCTGTATATGAGGGCTACCCTTTCTCCATATTCTCAGTTATGGAGCTTCAAAAATTTTTAGATGTGAAATGGCTTCTCAGTTCCATTTCGCTAACTACTAATGAGATTAAGTTATATTTGCATACGTATATGTATATGTATATGTATATGTATATGTATATGTATATGTATATGTATATGTATATGTATATGTATATAGTGGCCATGCAGGTTTCTTTTTCCGTGAATTACCTGTTTACATCTGTTGCCCATTTCCTTATTAAGTTATCTTTTGCTTTTTGATTTGTAGAGGTCCTTTATATATTCTGAATGCTAATTATTTATCTTTTAACTTTGTTAATAGTTATTATTGAGGTATAAAGGGTTTTTTGTAGTTACATTTGACAATTTTTCCTTATGTGGTTTTTTTTTTTAAGGTAACTTGCTAAAGAAAACTTTTTCTAACCTGAGGTTATGAAGATTGACAATTTTTCCTTATGTGGTTTTTTTTTTTAAGGTAACTTGCTAAAGAAAACTTTTTCTAACCTGAGGTTATGAAGATTTTTTTCTATATCAGAAAGTGTAAAGTTTTTTTTTATATATTTAAGTCTCTACCTGGAATTTTTGTATGTTGAGAGGTAGGAATCCATGTAACGTGTCAATTAGATTTGCTGTGTAACTAACCACCCCAAAACTTAGTGACTTAACACAATCACCATTTATTTAACCTATATTCCTATGAGGCTGGGCTCAACTGGACTCACTCATGTGTCTGTGGTCAGTTGCCAGTGAGCTGGGTCACTCAGGCCCTGGAGGTTAGCGGGTTGTCCACTGGGGTAACGGGCGTATTGCCAGTGAGCCACATAGCTCTCACCACTCAGCAGGTGATGGCAGCAGGTTGCAAAAGGGACTCACTGTGCAAGCCTCTGTGTGCAGTGTTTGCTAGTATCTCATCAGCCAAAACAAGTTACAGAGAGGGGAGCAATTGCTGGCCTTTTTTATAGTCAGTTTACCATAAAATCCTGTTGTCCAAGCACCATTCATGATATAGTTCATTCTCATCCCAGTGATACAAGCACGCATATTTATGGTATATTTCTGTACTTTCTGTTCTTTTCCTGTCCTAATACCAATCCCACACTATCTTAATTTCTATATTTTAAAAATAAGACTTGATGTTGGTAGGACAAGTTGTCCCTGGACTTCATTCTTTTGAAACCATCTTGTTTTATTATATTAGTTTTAAGGAACTAGGAGGGATCGAAGAGGAAGCTTTAGATTAAAATAGACTTAAAATATTTTTTTAATGGCAAGACTAAACTACAGTGTCTGGGGATACACATTGAATAATAAAGCTGTTTTAAAAAACAAAGAAGTGGCCGGGCGCGGTGGCTCAAGCCTGTAATCCCAGCACTTTGGGAGGCCGAGGCGGGTGGATCACGAGGTCAAGAGATCGAGACCATCCTGGTCAACATGGTGAAACCTCATCTCTACTAAAAATACAAAAAATTAGCTGGGCATGGTGGCACGTGCCCGTAATTCCCACCTACTCAGGAGGCTAAGGCAGGAGACTTGCCTGAACCCAGGAGGTGGAGGTTGTGGTGAGCCGAGATTGCGCCATTGCACTCCAGCCTGGGTAACAAGAGCGAAACTCCATCTTAAAAAAAAAACAAAAAACAAAGAAGTGATGACTATAAAAGTCAGGGTTATGGTTACTTGATCCCTCATGGACAATGTTGTCAGATTTTAAAACAAAACAGGACACCAAAATTCCCAGTTGAATTTGAACTTAAATGGACAATGCATAATTTTTTTTACTGTAAGTATGTTCCAACACACTTATTTGTCTGAAAGTTAAACTTAACTGGTCCACGTGTATTTTACCTGGAAAAATTCTGATTTTATTCAACATGACAATGTGGTTTACATTTTCCAGCCTTCCTTGTAGCTTAGGAGTGGTCACACGTCCCACTGTTGGCCAAAGCAGTTTAAATGGAAGTCACTAGGCAGGGCTTTTAGGAAAGCTGATGAAGCTGGCAAGTACCCTCTGACTCTTCCTCTGTACACTATGATAACTGGAGTTGTAGAAGTCATTTTGCAACCACAAGATGACTCTGAAAATGGAAAGCTACATGCCAAGAAGTGAGGCCCGGCAAGAGAAGGATCCTGGCACTTGCCTTTGTCGAGTTTTGTTATCAGATTTTTATTCATAAGAAAAAATGCCTTCTTTTACTATATTCTCAAACACATTAGTAGCATTAGGATTACTTTTTATTTTATAGTTAGGAAGAATTCTTCTAGAAACTATTTGGGCCTGTTTTGAGAGTGGAGAATGGGAGGGAATGGTTATTTGATAACTGTGTATTCTGTGATTGTTGACTTGGTTTCATTTTTTCGTTTATCTGAAGTTTCGGTAAAAATATATTTTTCAATCCCAGCTACTCTGGAGGCTGAGGCACAAGAATTGCTTGAACCCAGGAGGCAAATGTTGCAATAAGCTGATATCGGGTCACTCCACTCCAGCCTGGGTGATGGAGTGAGACTCTGTCTCAAAAAAAAAAAAAAAGAAAAGAAAGAAAAAGAAAGGATATATGTATTTATATATTTATTTATATATTTTTATATGATTCTTATATATAAAAATATATATTTATATATTTTTATATGATTCTTATATATAAAAATATATATTTATTTATAATATTTTTTCCTATGATATGCATACAAATTTTCAAGCTTATCAATATAGGATTGACTGAGGTGATTCTTTATTTTTAAAATTTCTTCTGCATTTATAGATTTCTCTTTATTATTACTTATTTTGTATATTTGTTTCTCTTTTTTTTTCTTAATTAGGTTAGCTGATCATTTGTCTTTTCTTTTTTTCCTCCAAAGAAGAACTCCTTGAACATACTTATTTATTCTATCACTTTTCTGCTTTCTAATTTAATTTCCACTCTTATGTTTATTTCCTTCCTTTTGCTTGCTTGAGCATGCCACTATTCTTTCCCTCACTCTTACCACCTTTTATTAGTTTTACAATTTCTACATTGCCAGAGTTAATAACATTTGCACTGTGTTCTATAAACATAATCCTCATGTTTATTTTATATTCAAGGCTCTTGCCAGTTTTTCCATTCATGTCTTAGTTGGCAGACATTTACCATCTATGCATTTTTTTCAAGGCAGGCTGATGAGGCCAATGAGAATAATATTTCCTGAGTTCTTATGTTTTCAAATTTTTTTTACTTCAATCATAGATTGGCATAATATGTAATTTCTGGCTTATATTTTCTTTTTCAGAAAGATTCTATAGGCCTTTACTGGCATTGGTGTTACTATAGTAAAGTCTGAGGACAGCCTGATTTTTTTGCCCTTAATAAATGCCCTTGATCATTTTATTTGGCTTCCCAAATGATTCTTACTTTATCTTTGAAGATCAAGAATTTTACTAGGTTATCCGCTGGTGTTGACATTGTTTTTTTCTTTCTTTAATTTTGCTGTATCTTTTCAATCTAAAAATTAAAATATGCTTTTATTTCTGGTGAGTTTTCTTCAGTTACATCTTTAAATATTTTTTCTGCTCCGTTATGTGTATTTCTGTATAAAAATATTTTTTGTATAAAAATACACATAATGTATTGTTGTATAAAATTTTTATACGTGTTGTATTGTTATATAAACGACATTTGTATTGTTGTATAAAAATCTACCCTATTCAGGCATGGTGGCTAACGGCTGTAATTCCAGCACTTTGGGAGGCCGAGGCCGGCAGATCCCCTGAGGTCAGGAGTTCAACACCTGCCTGACCAACATAGAGAAACCCCATCTCTACTAAAAATACAAAATTAGCTGGGTGTGGTGGCTCATGCCTGTAATCCCAGCTACTCGGGAGGCTGAGGCAGGAGAATCACTTGAACCTGGGAGGCGGAGGTTGCAGTGAGCCGAGATCTTGCCATTGCACTCCATCCTGGGCAACAAAAGCAAAACTCTGTCTCAAAACAACAACAACAACAACAACAGCAACAAAAATTAACCTTACCACTTATTTAGCAGCTTAAAACAAGACCCATTTATTATCTCAAAGTTTCTGTGTGTCAGGAATCTGAGCATAGTTTCACTGCATCCTTTCCTTAACATCTCACAAGGCTACAGTGAAGTTGTCAGCTGGCCTCATGGTCTCATCTGAGGCTGAATTCTCTTTCAAGTTTAACTGGTTGTTGAAAGAATGAATTTCCTTGCAGTTGTAGAATTCATGGTGGCTTGCTTGTTCACGGTCAGCAGGGGAGAGTGTGTCTGAAATCTTGGAGCACCGCAGTTCTTTTTTTAAAGGCCTGATTAAGTCAGACCCACCAGGATAATCTCTTTTGATTAACTAGATTAACGGGTTTAGGATTTTAATTACATATGTGAAAGCCCTTCACCTTTGTCATATTCTATTGGCTAGAAACAAAGCACAATTTCTACCTGCACTAAAGAAAAGCGGATTATACAAGGAGTCACCTTAGGGTGTGTTCATCACATATTATGTTTCTTTTTTCTTTTATGTATTTTCCAATTATGCATATGATGGATCTCATTCACCTGTCTATGATTTTCTGTGGACTCCTTTTCAATTCTGTATTTCCATTCATGTTGCTTATTTATTTACACAGCATCATCTGATTTTTTTTTTTTTTTTTAGATTGAGTCTCACTCTGTCACACAGGCTGGAATGCGGTGGCAAGATCTTGGCTCACTGCAACCTCCGCCTCCTAGGTTCAAGGCATTCCCCTGCCTCACTCTCCCAAGTAGCTGGGACTACAGACATGCAGTACCATACCTGGCTCACTTCTGTATTTTTAGTAGGAACAGGTTTCAGAATGTTGGCCAGGCTGGTCTTGAACCTCTGACTTCAGATGATCCACCCACTTCAGCATCCCAAAGTGCTGGGATTACAGGCGTGAGCCACTGTGCCCAGCCCATCTGATTTCTTTTGCTGCTTCTATCTTTGCTGTAATTTTTTGACAGTTTAATTTTTTCTTCTGCTTCTTTCCTGAGCCCTGGCAGATATATTTCATCTGTCTCCCGGATTTCTATTCCCCATTCCCTTCTCCCTTCTTCCCTCTTCCCCCTCCTCCCCTTCTCCCCTTCCCTTCCTTTTTCTCCTCTTCTTCCCTTTTTCCCTTTCATCTTTTAATTCTCTTGTCTTAGTCTATTTTGTGCTTTTATTTAATATAAGCAATTTTTTTCACTCCTGGCAGAATGTTTTGTCACAGTTTTTATTTACATTGTGACAATTTTCTGGGGAATCTTTGTTTTCTTATATCTTTCAAAAGATCTTGAGCTTTTTATTTACTCATTTTTGAGTGATGAGTTTTTATTCTACTGTTTATTTGTAGGAGGTTTACATGGGAACAAGGGCATTCTGGGTCACAATTATTTTTTCTTAGCACATTGAAGATTTTGATTTCTTCTATTTTTACTTTTGAAAAGTCTGCTGTTGTTCAAATCACCATGTCTTTGAGGGTAATCTCGATTCCCTCTAGTTGCTTCTAATATTTTTTTTCTTAAAATATTTGATGTTCTGATTTCTTTATGTTGTATGTAGATTTCTTTCTGGTTGTCTTGAATCTATTGATTTCTGTATTTTATTGATAAAATTGTCACCTATTATACCTTCAACATGCGTTATGTGTCATGTGTCATTTTACGTATTTTCTCTCTCTTCTTCTTTTTTTGTAAGTCAAAGCCTTGCTCTGTCACCCAGGCTGGAGTACAGTGGCATAATCATAGCCCACAGCAGCCTTAAACTCTTGGGCTCAAGCAGTCCTACCACCTCAGCCTCTTGAGATGCTGGGACCACAGGTGCATACCACCATGCCCAGCTAATACTTTTTAAATTTTTGTAGAGATTATATTGCCCAGGCTGGTCTTGAACTCGTGGCCTCAAGTGATCCTCTCATCTTGACCTCCAAAGTGTTGGAATTACAGGCATGAGCCATTGTACCCAGCTTGTATTTTGTCCTTCTGAAATTCCAGATAGAAATATGAAACGTCATTATCTATTATATAATAGAACATCATGTGTGTCTTCCATGTCTCATCTTCTTCTTTTCCTTTTTGTCATCTCTGTGGTACATTCTAAACAAATTTTTTAATGATTCTAACTTCCATGCCACAAAATCTCTCCATTTGGTTTTATTTGACAACTTTTTTTTTTTTTTGACACAGTCTTGCTCTATCACTCAGGCTAAAGTATAGTGGCACAGTCTCAGCTCACTGTAACCTCAGCCTGTTAATCTTAAGAATCCCACCACCTTAGCCTCCCAAGTAGCTGGGACTATAGGCACACACCACCACACACAGCTAATTTTTTAATATTTTGTAGAGATGGGGTTTCGCCATGTTGCCCATGCTGGTCTCAAACTCCTGGGCTCAAGTGATCCTGTTGCCTTGGCCTTCCAAAGTGCTGGGAGTATAGGCGTGAGCCATCATTCCCAGCCAACAGTATCTTGTATTTTTACCTGTTGGCTGGGAGTGATGGCTCACGCCTATACTCCCAGCAAACAGTACCTTGTTCTCTTACCTGGTTTAGATTCCTCTGGGTATAATTTGCACTATTAATCCTTCCATCTGAAGTTTTGGGGGCCTGATTTTGCTGTATTCTTTAACTTACTTGCATGATATTTTCTTCCTCGTGTGTTTTGTAATTTTGAATTGTGAGTTATTCTTACTTTGTTCTTCAACCCAGGACACTGAGTCTTCAGAAGAGAGTATGAGGATAGGCTTTTCCAGGCGTGTTAGGACTGTTACCATCTCAAAATCACTTTGTGCTCATCTCTTGGCATACAGTTACCTGGGTCATGTGTGCTGTGAGATTTTGAATCATGAACCCACATAAGGAAAACCTTTGATTATGTTGGTTATGACTTTCAAGGACTAACTTTTTTCCCCTGTTCAGAGTACAAAATGAGGTATACAAGTTTCTGTGTCAGGTAGTTACTTGGCCAGCAGGCAGGTATTTGTTTGTTTTTGTCTATCCTTTCAGTAAAGGAATCATTCCATAAGGTTTCTAGCTGTATGCACAGATCTCACTCCAGCCTCAACATCTTATCTTTTTGTCCTTCAAGACTGGGACAAGTTCCAGTACCACTTCACCTCTCCAGTTTTCAGTTACTTGTTTTTAGTTTGTAAATGCATTTTTTAAAAGAAGTTTTAGGTTCACAGTAAAATTGAGCAGAGAGTACAGAAAATTTCCATATACTCCCTGTCCCAACACATGCTTAGCCTTCCCTGTTCTCAGTATCCTAGACTAGAATGGTATATTTGTTATGATCAATGAACCTACAGTGACACATTATTATTACATAAAGTCTATAGTTTGCTTTAGGATTCACCTCTTTCTCTCTTAACCCTTGGCAACCATTGATCATTTTACCATCTCTGCAATTTTGCTTTTTCTACCACTGGAAATGTTATATATTGGAATCATGCAATATGTAGCCTTTTCAGATGCTTTCTTTCCTTTATAATATACACCTAAGGTTCCTCTGTACCTTTTCATGGCTTGATAGCTCATTTCTTTTCAGCACTGAATAATATTCTGTTGTCTGAATGTACCATACTTTATTAATCCATTCACCTATTGAAGAACATCTTGGTTGCTTCCAAGTTTTGGTAACTATGAATAAAACTGCTATAAACATCCCTGTGTAGGTTGTTGTGGGGACATAAGTTTTCTACTCCTTTGGGTAAATGCAAAGAATGTGGTTGCTGAATCATATGATAAGGGTATGTTTCGTTTTGTAAGAAAATGCCAAGCTGTCTTCCAAAGGGGCTGTCCCATTTTGTGTTCACATCAGCAGTGAATTCGACTTCCTGTTGCTCTACATTCTCAATAGCATTTCGTCTTTAAAAAATTGTTTTTGTTTTTTCCTTCCACAAACTAAGCATTTAGTCTTGTCAGTGTTTTGGATTTTGGCTATTCTAATAGGTGCATAGTGTATCTAATTTTTTAAGTTTGCAATACTCTAATGACCTATGATGGTGAGCATCTTTTCATAAGTTTATTTGCCATTTGTGTATCTTCCTTGGTGAGATGTCTGCTCAGATCTTTTGCTTATTTTTTAATCGGGTTGTTTACTTTCTCATGTTGAGTTTTAAGAGTTCTTTGTTATTTTGGTCAACATTCCTTTATCTGATAAATCTTTTGCAAATATTTTCTTTCAGTCTATAGCTTGTCTTCTTTTCCTGACAGTTTCATTTGTAGAACAGAAGTTTTACATTTAGTGTTCAGGTATAACAATTCTTTTTTGCCAAAACCAAAGTCATCTAGATATTCTCCTACGTTATCTTCTAAGAGTTTTATAGTTTTGGACTTTACATTTAGATCTATGATCAGTTTTGACTTGCTTCTTATGAAGGGTATAGGATTTTATTTAGATCTATTTTTTACATGTGGGTGTCCGGTTGTTCCAGCACCATTTGTTGAAAAGACTATTTTTACTCCATTGCATTGCCTTTGCTCCTTTGTCAACGATGAGTTAACTATAGCCTGGTGTGCAGTAGTGCACACTTGTAGTCCCAGCTACTCAGTAGAGTTCCATAGTTTTCTTTAGGAGGCTGAGGTGACAGGATTGCTTGAGCCTAGGAATTTGAGTCCAGCCTAGGCAACATAGTGAGGACCTCAACTGTAAAATAAATAAATAAGACCAGTTGACTGTATATATGTGGGTCTATTTCTGGATTGTCTTTTTTGTTGTTGTTGTTGTTGTTATTTCTGGATTGTCTATTCTGTTTCGTTTATCTATTTGTCTATTCTTTGGCCAATTGGTAAAATACTATATTGTCCTGAAGTTGGTAGTGTGAGTGTTCTGACTTTGCTCTTCTTCAATATTGTGTTGGCTGATCTTGGTCTTTTACCTCTCCATGTACAATTTATTTTTATGCATTTATTTAGAGACAGGTCTCACTTTGTCACCCAGGCTGGAATGCAGTGGCATGATCATACCTCACTGTAACCTTGAACTCCTGGGATCAGGTGATCCTCCCTCTTCAGTCTCCTGAATAGCCAGGACTGCAGGCACACACCACCTTGTACAGCTAACTTAAATTTTTTGTTTTTATTTTTGTGCAGAGAGGTCTCTCTATTTTGCCTAGGCTTGTGGTCTCAAACTCCTGGCCTCAAATGATCCTCCTACCTCGGCCTCTTAAAGTGCTCAGTTTACAGGCATGAGCCACTGCTCCATATACAGTTTAAAATCAGTTTGTTGATACCTACAAAATAACTCATTGGGATTTTGATTGGGATCTATAGATCAAGTTGTAGGCAAGAACTAACATCTTAATATTGAGTCTCTGCATTTACTTAGTGCTGCTTTGATTGCTTTCAACAGAGTTTTGTAGTTTTCTTCATGCAGATCCTATACATTTTTAAAAGATTTATACCTAAATATTTCATATGTAGGGTACAAATATAAATAGTATTATGTTTTAAATTTAAAACCTTACTGTTCTTTACTGATACATGAGAAATAAATTGATGTTTGCATGTGAACCTTGCATCCTACAACATTCTTGTAATAACTTATTAGTTCCAGAGTTTTTTATTAATTCATTTTAATTTTCTACATAGATGGCAATTTCATCTGTGAACAAAGGCAGTTTTATTTCTTCTTTCCCAGTTTGTGTATCTTTTCATTGCTTTTTGCATTAGCTAGGACTTACAGTACGATGTTGAAAAGCAGTAGTGAGAGGGGACATCATTACCTTGTTCCTGATCTTAGTATAAAGCTTCTAGTTTCTCACCACTAACTATGATGTTAGCTGTAGGTGTTTTGGCTTCCCCTCTTTTTCTGATTGTTGGTGTTTTAATTGAGCATTATGATTTTTGTCACATGATTTTGCCTGAAAATAGCTTATTTCTCTGCTTTTGAAGGTTACTTCTGTAGGATGTTGATATGGTTTGGCCCTGTATTCCCACCCAAATCTCATGTTGTGATCCCGATTGTTGAAGGTGTGGCCTGGTGGGAGGTGATTGCATCATGGGTATAGTTTCTAATAGTTTAGCACTATGCCCCTGGTGTTATCTCATGATAAGAGTTCTCATGAGATCTAGTGGTTTAAAAGTGTGTAGCACTTCCCACTTAGCTCTGTCTGTGTCCTGCCGCCATGTGAAGATGTGCTTGCTTCCCCTTTGCCCTTCCACCAAGACTGTCAGTTTCCTGAGGCCTCCCAGCTGTGCTTCTTGTACAGCCTGTGGAACTGTGAGTCAATTAAACCTCTTTTCTTCATAAATTACCCAGCTTCAGGTAGTCCTTTGTAGCAGTGTGAGAACGGACTAATACAGATGCAGAATGTTTGGCTGGTACTTCTTTTCTCTCAACGCTTTAAATATTTTACTTCACTGTCTTACTGCTTGCATGATTTCTGGGAAGTCAGACATCTTTTTTATCTTTGCTCCTCTATAGATAAGATGTGTTTCCCTTCTGGCTTCTTTCAGGATTTTTTTCTTTACCTTTGCTTTTCTGCAATTTGAATATGATTTGCCTACCTGTGGATTTTTTTATTTTGTATTATTGTTTTCTTTTGGCAGTTACCCTGCTTGGTGTTCTCTGAGCTTCCTCGATCTGTGGTTTGGTGTCTGATATTAATCTGGGGAAATTCTCAGTCATTATTGCCTCAGATATTGCTTCTATTCTTTCTCTTTCTGGTATTCCCATTGTACATATTTATAACTTTTGTAGTTCCACTGTTTGTCTGTTTTTTGTTTGTTTTGTCTTTTTTTCTTTTTTGCAGTCTTTTTCCTCTTTACTTTTCAGCCTTGGGCATTTCTCCTGTCATATGATCAAGCTCAGGGATTTCTTCCTCAGCCAAGCCTAATCTGCTAATGAATGCATTGAAGGCATTCTTCATTTCTGTTAGTGTTTTTTAATCTCAAGCATTTCTTTTTTGATTCTTTCTTAGAATCAAAAATGCTTAATGCTTCCCTTACCCATCTGTTCTTGCATGTTGTCTGGGTTTTGTTTTCTTTTTTTTTTTTTCCAAGAGAGCCTTTGGCATATTCATCATATTTATTTTAGATTTCTAGCCCAATAATTACAACATCCCTGCCATATCCCATATCTGACTCTGGCTCTTCTGTTTTTTTTTTGTTGTTTTTTTTTTTTTTGAGACAGAGTCTCACTCTGACACCCAGGCTAGAGTGTAGTGGTGTGATAACAGCTTGCTGCAACCTCTGCCTCCTGGGTCCCAGCAATTCTTGTGCCTCAGCCTCCCGAGTAGCTGAGACTACAGGCATGTGCCACCAGGCCCAGCCAATTTTTGTATTTTAAGTAAAACAGGATTTCACCACGTTGGCCAAGCTGGTCTTGAACTCCTGGCCACAAGCTTTCTATCTACCTTGGCCTCCCGAAGTGCTGGGATTACAGACATGAGTCACTGTGCCTGGCCTGTCTCTGGTTCTGATGTTTGTTCTGTTTTCAAACTCTATTTTTTACCTTTTAGTATAGCTTGTAATTTGTTGTTGAAAGTTGGGCATGATGTTCTGAGTAAAGGAACTGCAGTAGAAATGCATTTAATTGAAATGCGGTCGGAGGGAAAGTGTTTTATTGTCTTATAATTAGACCTCAGTCTTTAGGGAGCCTGGGCTTCTGGACTGTGAACTTTACAAGTACTTCTTAGTCCCCCACCCGACTCAGGTGGGACAGAATGGGGCTAGAGTTGGGTATTTCCCTTCCCCTAGGTCAGTTAGGCTTTGATGAAACCCCAATAGGTTAGGCTCAGGTAAAAATAGTTTCTCTTGAGGAGAAGCCTGCTAAAGAACAAAATGCTTTGGTTACTTTCCCTCTTCCTCTGCCAGAAGCATGGGAGGATTTTTTTCTCCAGTCTTCATCGTGAGAACCTGGTAGAGCTCCTAAAGGTAAAACCTCAATCTAAGACTGGGCCTGTCTGAAGTTTTTAACTGACTCGTCCACACTGAGCCTCCAACAATTAATCAGTTACATTTTAGGTTTTCCTGCCCCAGTATTGGTTCCCATAGAGGTTCTGCTTGTGGGTTTGTGCTCTGGTAGTTGTGACTCCCTGAATTCACCTGTGTTTCTCTAACACAGGGGGCAGCAGTTTGCCCTGTGACCTCAACTCCTGGATATGTCTAGGAGGAGCTGCTGGTTTTCACCTTGCTTAGTGATCTACTTGTTAGGATGATGTGGCAACTTCCAAGCTCCTTACGGGCTGGACTGAAAACCTGAAATCGCCATTTATTGATCTTTTCCTTATGGTTTTCATTTATTAGAAAAACAGTGTAACATTTAAGAAGACATTTTAAATCCTCATAAAATAGCCTGCATGTTTTCATTTCTTCACATTCATTTTCAATCTTTGTTTACATGCATACATTTTCACTGAGCTGCGATCACGGTAAATATATAAAATTTGTCATTAAGTGTTTACCACACCTTAAGCATATTTTATTTTCAGAGTCTTCACAATTATCTTTTAAATTTTTAATATTCCACCTGACTGATTGATATTCATTTATTTTCCTAATTTTCTTCTATTGGATATTGTTTGTTTCTAGCTGTCATCTATGGGGATTCATTCTTCAGTTTCAGCTAGCCTCAGTGTATTAAACATGAGGCATTTTATATCAGATTTTAACTTTTTTTTTTGGTAGAGATGGGGTCTTACTATGTTGCCCAGGCTGGAGTGCAGTTGTGCAATTATAGCTCTCTTCAGTCTTGAACTCCTGGGCTCAGGTGATCCTCCCACCTGAACCTCCCAAGTAGCTGGGACTATAGGTGTGTACCACCATGTTCTGCTAATGTTTTTTGAATTTTTTATAGAGAAGAGTCTCACTATGTTTTCCAGGCTGGTCTTGAACTCCTAGCCTTAAACAATCCTCCCATCTTGGCCTCCCAAAGTGCTGGGATTACAGATGTGAGCCACCACACCCAGCCATATCAGACATTTTTATTTCAACTTGTATATGAAAAAATTTAAGTTTAGTTATGTTAAATATAACAAGATTATATAACAAGTAAGCATCAGAGCAGGATTTCAACTCAGATGTGTGGAAAATGAAAAGTCCATATTCTTTACCTCCACAGTATGCTGTTATTTCAACAAATATCCTTTTTCCTTCTTTTGAATGACTTTCTAAGGTAAAATCCCAGAAATACACTGTGACTCATGAGTTTTCAAACTTGTTTATACTAGCAAGACATTGCTGTTCCTTATCACTTTACTAGTTTATCCCTTAATGTTTTTCCAAAATTAATATTTTGAGTAGTACCAGTTTTAATTTATTTTGTATGTAAGTTCAAAGCCTTCCAAAGTGTCTGTTTATGATTTATTTTCTTGTTAAAATCTGTTGTTCTTCGTTGCCTGTTTATAAGTATTGTCTTGATGTTCATATTTTGCGTGTAAATTTTAATTTGTCAATCTGTTTCTTCTTTTATTTTAACTGCTCCAGATTTTAGAAAGTTGTTTCAAGTATCTGATACCTAATTCTAATTTATGCTAGTTTTTCTAACATTTGAGCTCCTGATTCTGAGTTTATTTGTATGGCCCAAGATGCTGCTATTCCTACTGTTATTCAGTCATCCCACTATCATATTCAGTCAACTTCCCCCTCCCCCACCACCACCACTATTTTGAATGTGGTTGCATTAAAAAGCATGTGGGCTTTTGGTTAGAATAGATTTGGGTGAAATCCTGGCTCTGTGTATCATCAGACTTCTACTTTAAGAATAACTTCTTCCCAAAAGGAGCTACTATCCACTAGTGCTTTGCCTCTAGTACTTAGAAATGTTGCACCTACAACCATCTTGGAAGATGCTGAAACTTCTAGTACCTAACCCTGTACTCCCAACACCCTCAGGGAGCCCCAGCTCTGGAGGACTTGGACTTTCATGCCAGGAAAAGCTGCAGGACAGAGGCCAGGCATGGTGGCTCACAGCCATAATCCCAGCACTTTAGGTGAGAGGATTGCTTGAGGCCTGGAGTTCAAGACTAGCCTGGGCCACATAGCAATACCCCATCTCTACGAAAAATTAAAAAATGAGTCAGACATGGAAGCATGCACCTGTAGTCCCAGCTACTTGGGAGGCTGTTGGGAGAAGGATCACGTGAGCCTAGGAGTTTGATGCTGCTGTGAGCTATGATCATGTCACTGTACTCCAACCTGGGTAACAGAGCAAGACCCTGTCTCAAAAAAAAAAAAAAGAAAGAAAAAACTAGGGGTAGGGGAGCCAGTCATACGTCTGCCCTACTAAGAGTCTAGATGGCACAGGGCAATGGCACTTGCGTTAGAACCAGAATACAGCTATAGCTGACTTGGAACCCTCTGTCAGAGGAAAAAAGGCATGCGTATAGTTACTCATTTGACCAAAGCAGAAGAAAACAAAAATGCCCAATGCCTTCAGGGAGAGAGGCAAGAGTAGAGACACTAATCATTTCTCTACACATCTGCCATGCCATGGGGGAAGAAGACAGCCAAGTTGGTCAATAGATCTGGAAAGGTTACTGTCATTCTCGATTGAGCTCTGCTCTCTAACCAAACACCCTTGAGCAGCTGCGGCATGCCAGCTCACCGTGCTTCCCTCCGTGCATGGATCAAGAGTACCTCCAAAGGTACTCAGGAACTGTGGCATCAGGACCCATTTGCCTGCTTTGTGCTGTTTCTCTCTTGGTTATCTTTTTTTTTTTTTAAGACAGGGTTTTGCAATCACAGCTCACTGCAACCCCTGCCTCCCAGGCCTAAGCAGTCCTCCCAGTTCAAGCCTCCCGAGTGGCTGGGACTACAAGTGCATGCCACCATGTTCAGCTAATTATTTTTTATTTGTATTTATTTTTATTTTTATTTTTTATTATTTTTTTGAGACAGAGAATTCCTCTGTCACCCAGGCTGGAGTGCAGTGGCCCAATCTCGGCTCACCGCAACCTCCACTTCCCAGGTTCAAGCGATTCTCTTGCTTCAGCCTCCTGAGTAGCTGGGATTACAGATGCACGCAACCACGCCCAGCTAATTTTTTTTTTTTTTTTTTTTTTTTTTAGTAGAGATGGGGTTTCACCATGTTGGTCAGGTTGGTCTCAAACTCCTGATCTTGTGATCCACCCACCTCAGGCTCCCAAAGGGCTGGAATTACAGGGGTGAGTCACCGCACCCAGCCATGTCCAGCTAATTTAAAAAAAAAAAAGACAGTGTTTCTCCATGTTGCCAAGGCTGGTTTCGAACTCCTGGGCTCAAGCGATTCTCCTGCCTCAGCCTACCAAAGTGTTTGTATTACAGACATGAGCCACTGTGCCTGGTCTGTCTTGGTAATTTTGACTATGCCTCTCCCAAATAGATAGCTCTTGGCATCTGCAGAGGAGAAGGTGGCATTTGGTATATTATTTCTAGCACTGTGGTTTACTTTAGCTTTTTAAATTGTTTCTTTCATAATTTCTAATATTATCTAGTGCCAGTGTTTCTAGCCTATCCTATTAAGGGTTATTCTTTTGTTTTGTCTTTTGAAACAGAGTTTAGCTCTTGTTGCCCAGGCTGGAGAGCAGTGGCGCAATCTCGGCTCACTGCAACCTTCACCTCCCAGGTTGAAGTGATTCTCCTGCCTCAGCCTCCTGAGTAGCTGGGGTTACAGGCATCCACCACCATGCCACGCTGCATTTTTGTATTTTTAGTAGAGATGGGGTTTCACCATGTTGGCCAGGCTGGTCTTGAACTCCTGACCTCAGGTGGCCCCCCAAAATGCTGGGGTTATAGGCATGAGCCACCATACCCAATCCCAAGGGTTGTTCTTTTGATTTGGGGAACAGGGTTTCTTGGCCCTATTACCTATCCCTTTGTTCTCCACTCTGCATCCTGAGTGTCTCCGTCTGCATTTTTCACTCCTGAGTATTGGTGGAGATGAGCACAAGGGTAATGGGACTTGATATAGTGACATTGTATCCACCATAGGATTAGAGTGGTTACATCCACCATAGGCTTAGAGATTCTGTATCCACCACAGGTTTAGAGAGGTTGTATCCATCATACAGTTATGTTGTATCCACCATACATCTAGAAATGTTGTGTCCACTATACAATCAGCAATGTTGTATCCATCATACATTTCATAATCACAGAAAGCCATTACATTGCCCACATTGCTGAGCACATCTTCCCTGAAAATTTTGACATGTGGTTCTAGGATATCATATTTTCCATGTACTGGTTCTTTTTCTTCTGGATGTTAAGCCCTGAGGTCCTCATTCTCTACAAGGTGGTTCTTTAAGGTAGTCCAAGAAGGAAATGGGGGAGAAATTTCCCAAAGCGTTTTTTTTTTTGAGAGGAGTTTTGCTCTTTTTGCCCAGGCTGGAGTGCAATGGCCTGATCTCAGCTCACCACAACCTCCGCCCAAAGGCTTTTAAAAGCAGTTCCTTGCTGACACCCATTGAAATTCATTTCAGAGAATTTGATGATGGTTTTTGGAAGCCAAAACCATTCCAGAAGAACAGAGTAGCTAGAAGTGCCGCCACCATTCATCTGTCCTAGGACTGACTGACAGTGGAAAAGCCTTATGTGTGTGTATTTTCCTTGCTGCCTGGTCAATGTCTCCAATCAATAGTTTAAGACTTTTTCACAATTCATTTTCAACCACCCAGGATTCCCCTTATCTTTCCTGCAAACTCAAATATGCACTAAAAAATAATCTGTTCCATTTTTGCAGGATGTGGTTGAAAGATTTTTCAGATTATCTAATCTACCATATCGCCCCTGTTTTTGTTTGTTTTTAATCAGGAACTCAATTTAAACGAAAACCAATAACAACCTGGTTCTTCAGTGGTATCCCTGTCATGGCTAAGATAAGCACTGAGTCCTTTAATTAACCTAGATCCAATTACTAGGGGAGATTTTTCCCTCTAGTTGAGGAAAAGGTATCTAGTGTGATACTTTCTTTGCTGCTTATTTTCACTTAATATGGTAGAAACACTTTGAAATCTGCCAAAATTCCGTCAGCCCTACTGGAGAGGCACTTGAGAAATGAAGATGATGTTTCTGACTCACAACTCTCTTTGACATAAGGGAAAGATAGGAGTCAGAGAATACATTCCTTTATCTTCTTGTCAAGTGGTTCTCTCAGTATGAATCAGACCAGGAGCATCAGCATCACCTGGGAATTTGCCATAAAATCCAGATTCTCAGAGCCAATTCCATACCTACTCAACCAAAACTTCCAGGCATGGAGTCCAGAGATCTGTGTGTTCAAGCCCTCAGGTGACTCTGATGGCATGCTTACCTTTGAGACCCTCTGCTCTGGTCTGATCACCCAGAATCTCCCTTGGGAGAGCTACCTTGAAATTTCTGCTTATTCCCCTACAGCTGTATTGAAGACTCCCCAGTGGTCTCTCAAAGCCTCACCACTAAATTGCCCTGGTTCTTCAACATGCAGTAGGCAGGCTGGACCAGAAGCCAGGAGACCTGGCTTCCGGTCTCATTCTCATCACTAACCAGTTCTGGAGTTTTCTCTCACCATGAAAATAGAATTTTTGCCATCTGCTTTCTTTGCTTTGTGTGGCAGGAAAATAAAAATAATGGATATTAAAATGGTTTACATTGCATGTAAAAAGCAATGTGGCATTGATATAAAATTTTATCCCTGTAGATCCCTTAATTCAGACAGATTTCCCCATGCAGACGCTGTGTGTCACAGTGGGGATGGGCAGCATTACTTTTTACATCCACTCATATTCTAAGAAATTGGAACAAATTTGAACTTGTGAATATAAAAGATGCCATCGTGGGAGTGTGGTGAATAAAAAACAGCTTTCGTGAAACTCAAATCTTGAAAATCAAATGCTTTCTGGGTCTTCTTTAACCGTAAAAGAGATAGATGAAGTTTTAGAAATGAAAAAGGAGAAGGAAAGGAGGGAAAAAGCCATCCATTTACTGCTTAAGAATAGCTCTGCTATTGAGATACCGGAGGTCACATGCATAGCCACTTGGGTTAATGATACTCAGTTTGTCCACGGAGTGGCAGTAGCAACTGTGAGAATCAGTCTCAGCTGGGGTTCCTTCTGTCTATAGAAAGTGAAAGACAGACTGTTATTCAAATTCCACTTGCAAAAAAAGCCTTCTTATGTTAAATACCTGGGCATTTCAGGAAGAAGTTTTATTAGACTTAAATTGTGAAGGCAGTTTCTCATTTGAGGAAAAGAGCGATAACATGTTTCAGTTAAAATGTCAAGATCCTTTGATTGCACAGTTTCCTAGGATAAATTATTCTAGCCACTGGAGCAGAAACTGGCTAATCAAAGGCACAGCACACAGTTTCACTTCTGTATATCATTCTCTTTTTTGAAAATAATAGCTGGAATTTTTTTTTAAGTGAAGTAACAATTTACCACCCCAACTCAGAGGCCATATTAGCTTGATAACTTCTTCATGGTTGCTGGTGAGTTCAGGCTTAAATCATCAGCTGCAGCGCACAAGTGTTTGCACTTGACCTTTCCAAGTGAGACGTCAAACGTCTTGGTAGTGGGTGGGTTTGAGCAAAGCTGCCCACACTGGAACCTTTGTGGAGCTTCTTGTTCCAGGCAGAGACCAGTCCCGGAGAAGCTCATGACCAGCACGCTCAGATGCTACAACCAGATAACAAGAAGCAGCTAGAAGACTTTCTGGGAAATAAAAGATCATTTTTGTGATTTCTTTCAATTCAGATCATGTAAATTAGGTGGAGAGAGACATTATTTCCCCTGTTTGTGTAAAAGGATTTAGACAAGGACATCTCGAATTCATAAGAATAGTTTAAAAACTGTTGGAACTTTCTAGTGTTTTTCTTGGCATTCTGTCACTCTGCATAGAAACGTATGTTATGCTGATTCCTAATGATTTAGCAGGTCCCTGAGGCTTTGTTCCACAGGATGTGACATTTCCTCTGCCAACTTTTCCTGCCTCCTTTCCCGCCTCCTTTCCCAGTCATAAGACTGCTGTTCTCCCTGACAAGTAAAGAATGACAAGATCTCTTATTAGAAAGGTATTTTATGTATCTTTTAAAGATTTTTTTAATGTATATACCTGCCTCTGAAATTGTCTTACTACGAATGCCTTAATAATAATCATTTTATTGCAAGAGGCACTATTGTAATAGCATAGCTAGGAAGGAAACACAGCTAATTATTAAGATGAATCATTTAGCAAGGTGAGGAAAAATCCCTTGTGTGTAAAAATATCTAGTGATTGACATGTTACCAAATTTACACGAAATAGATTTCCGTGTAATTGAGACTGATTTTTCCTCTTAGATGCACAGAGAACCTTCCTGATCAGGACTGGTGTTGGGGGAATGATTTTCTTAGGAAACAAGAAGCAGAGCTTCTGTAGAGCCATTGAGATCAGGATGCTTGCTTAAAGATGCCACTCTGCATCTCTCCCTACCCGCCCAGCGTTTGCTGTCTCATGACACTTCCTATTGGCTTATTGTAAGGACTTTGACTTCTACACTGCATGAGCTGAGAAGTCACTGGAAGAGTTTGAGAGGTGTGTCTTGGTAGACTTAGGCTTTCTCTGGATCTCCTCTTATGAGTCCGGAATGGAAGAGGATGAGGACAAATGCAGGGGGATGTTAGGAGGCCACTGGGCAGGTTCCTGTCATTTCTCTCTCTGTGATTATCTTTGCCACCACGTGACTTTCTCCTTCAGGCCTCTGCTCAAACATCACCCTCTCATCGAGGCCTTTCCTGACTGCACTGCTTAAAATTGTCCCCCTTACCCCACCTTACCACCTTCACTGCCTCATTTCTCCTTTTCACTTATCACCATCTGACATGGTCATCCAGAGCATGAGCCCCACGAGGAAGGATCTGTCTTGTCCACTGTTGGACCCTGACACCTACCTCTGAGGCTGGCCCACAGTTGGGCATTGCATGGCTGTCTGAAGCCAGCACCCTCCTGGTTCTGCTGTTCGCTGGAAGTGGGGTTTAGGGCACCTCATGAGCCAAGACCCTTATATCAGAGGGCACAGTGTGCCCTTAGGGGGCCTGCACATGGTCACCTCAACCGTGCATTCACACTGGGCACTTCCTGCAGTTTACTCTCCTATGTCAGATGCCCTCCAGGGAAAGCAAGTACGCTGCCACCTTGTCACACCTCTAGTTACCATTTTCTTTATGGACCAGGGCTTGACCAGCTCTAAAGATGGGTCAGCTGCTGTATTTTCAAGAACCCCATGACTTCCAGAGCCCCTTGTTCGCAGGGAGCCCCTGCACCCCCTCATCCTGTGCATAGCATCATGGGCCAGCCTCTGGTAGCTGCTGGAAGGCATCAGGGGAGGCCTGGTCTTCCAGTCCTGCCTCTAGTCCTGCCACTTTACAGCTGAGCAGCTCCTGATGCAGCCTGCCCAGCCCTTCCGAGTCCTTGCCTCAGACCCTGTTTACTCTTTCCTAAGAAGGTATGTGTGATGCCAAAGAGAGAAAATCAGCCTTTGCTAATTTGGGTAAAATGTCTCTTTGGGAAGGGCAAACTGATGTACAGTTGTCCCTTAGTATCTATTAGAGACTAGTTTCAGGACCCCTGTCGATTCCAAAACCCTCAGATGCTCAAGTCCCTGGTATCAAATGGTGTTGAATTTGCATGTAACCTAAACACTTGCTCCTCTGCACATTAAATCATCTTTAGATCCCTTGCACTACCTAATACAACCTAAATCTATATAAATGTTATACTGTATTGTTTTTAAATTGTTATTATTTTTTATTGTTGTGCTGTTATTTTTATGCCCCCCCCACTCTGCCCCCCTTCCCTAGTAACTTCAATCCAAGGTTGGTGGAATCCATGGATGCAGAAACAATGGATACTAAGGGCCAGCTGACTAGACCTATTTTTATTATAATTACTCATTCTCTTCTACTTCATTAAGCTTGGTTCTTTCAAGCATAAATACCTGGTTGAATCTGCATAACCTCTTATAATCGACCTACCTTTGTTCACACACAAATGATTGCCACTTACAGCTCTCCTAGCAGGCTCCTTTTGTAAAATAAATTTTATTTTCTCAAGATAGAAAGAAATGTGATACCTTGCAGGTTCTGCGGTTTCCTTGTTTTGCTGGATTGCAAGTCCTTTAGACTTAAATGTTCTGTACCCCCACATCGGTGGTACGCAGCTCTCAGTTGAGAGAGAGATGTATTGTGAATGCCACTCTTGGCCCCAAGCGCTTCTGACTTGCCTCCTCTGGAGACTGATTCATATGCTCCTGCCTCAGTTTCCACACCTCTTAGTGAGACCTCTGCCTTATGCTTCAGAAATACTGTCAGTATGACTTTAAAGATGAAAGTTCACCCCCAAACCACTTTCTGTTATCATTGTGAGACCAGAGACAGAATGGAAAAATGGATTTTTGTGACATTTTAAATTATTCCTTGCTTGTCTTTAGAGGCAAAATTCAGATAAGAAAGCTTATCAATTATACTTTTGTTTCTACTGGAAAACTCATGACTGCTCACTCAAAGCCTCCTTGTTCGTATCTTAAAACATTGTTTACGGTATCCCAGATGAATGGGAGCAAATCCTGGGGTTTGGTGTTTGGATGTTACATTTATTCCCGGGGGAAACAACTAACAGTTTGAGGTGGAGCAGAGTTGGGGTGGGAGAATACTTCGAATTCTGAGGAATATTTAATTTTGACAAGATGAGCATTCTTAGTGCTTAGTCTGTTGCTGGAAATAACTATGGTTTGTTTGACAAAAAAATAAAGAAATTTGTAGCCTAGGAGTTTGGTTTTAAAATGCAAACACAGGAGTTCTGAGTTGAGACCTGGACAGGGTATAATTTTCTTTTTAAAGGGCAGCAATATGATTCCTTGATTTGTCTTTGTTCTCTTGACTTTTAATCCGGATTCCTGGGCAGTTGGTCAGCCCCAGGACATCTCCCCGGGCAGGTGGCCCGGCCTTGGCACACTACCCAGTTAATCTCTGCCCAAGAGGATGCTTCAGCTGGGAGGCCAGGCTGATTTTTTAAAGGCAGAATTGAACTATTTACTCTAAAACACTCAGTAACACCCAGTGTTTGGAAAGAACATTCCTATTCTGGGAGGAAGCAGAGACACATACAAGTGTCATTTATTTCTAGTCTTTTCTGGTAGAAGCTATGAAGCTGAGTTTACTCTCTGGAAATTTGTAGTTTGTTTTCTAGAAAATTGCATTTTATCACTGCAAAAGGATTTCCTTTCCAAATAGGTGTGCTTTTGAGCAAGAGTTCTGGAGTCACCGAGACAGGGTTAAGGAAGTGATCATGTGCAATGGCAGCTCTCAAGCTCAAGGAGAAAAAAGTAACATGCTTTTACTGGGAGACTTTGCTTGTCTGCAGAAGAAAGCAGCTATTGGCATTTATATAGAAGTCAGTCGTTTCTTGGCACCAAATAAATAATGTGGTGCTGAATAAAGGGAGAGTTATCCATAATATTTATTACTAGCCAAAGAAACACAAGGAGAATTGTAATCCATCAGGTTTTGATGGCCAGGAAAGCCAAGCTGTGTTATTAGGATAGTGACAATCACAGCTGGTACGGGTGGCTGACCTGTAGCACGTTTGTGTGGATAGAGGGCAGAGGGTAGGGTGTGAAATATATCACAGAGTTATGTCAAATACTCTGGATGATTACCATTCCTTAAAATTGAAGTGCGCAGCTAGAAAAGTGGGTAGTGATGCACTACAGTCTTGCTGAACACTGGGTAAGAAAATCATGGCAAACGTTGAGTCTGTTTTGGAAATGTTCTAAAACCAGCCTATTAACACAGTGAGCCATTTTAAACGTGGCTTGCTACGTGTTTGGAGAGAAACACATACTCTTTTATTAGGAACATGAAACAAACTCTTTGAGCTGCAGTATCACTGCCGGTGAGTTTAATTGCTGGGATTAATAAATCACAGCTGCGGACGTTAAATTCTTGGCAGGATTCTTTATTCAGCTGTTTTCCTCTTGCCCCATTACATTCCAGATTTATGGTCTGCATTATGTCTGGAACCAGAAGTAAGCTTGCTCTTTTCCTCTGTGGCTGTTACGTGGTTGCCCTGGGAGCCCACACCGGGGAGGAGTGCGTGGCCAGACATCACGAGGCTGAATCTTACGTGGCTGCCGTGTACGAGCATCCATCCATCTTGAGTCCGAACCCTCTGGCTCTCACCAGCCGCCAGCAGGCCTTAGAGCTCATGAACCAGAACCTTGACATCTATGAACAGCAAGTGATGACTGCAGCCCAAAAGGCAAGAAATGCTCATCAGAACCTGAGTTTCTCTTGTAGAACAGAGCAAATTGCTCTTTACCCCTTGATAGGTGGTTGGGTAATCCCAGACTTCCTACAACTCCTCTGAAAAATCATCCAGCTAGTTAACCTGAGCTGAATTAGTCACTTGGATTAGGAGTCTTACTCCTCAGAGGGTGGTCTGTGGACCTGCAGCATCAGCATCCCGTGGGAGCTTGTTAGAAATGTAGAATCTTGGGCGGCACCCTAGACCTGCTGAATCAGAATGTGCATTTCAGCAGGATCCCCAGGTGATGCTTTCGCACGGCAAGTATGAGATGACCTGGACTAGATCCCCGGTTCTCAAGTGTGGTTGTACCTAAGAATCACCAGGCAAGTTGTAAACAAATATGGCTGCCTGGATCCCGGACAGTTTGTTGTAATTGGTCTGGATGGCGTGTGAACTGGGCATTGGGATTCTTTGAAGGCTCCCAGGGCAGTCTAATGTGCAGAAAACTTTGAAGACGCCTGGGTGTGATGACATCTCTGAGTCATTCAAAGCTTAACTGAAGTAGAAAGCATCTGTGAGACTGCTGTTTTGCTCCCTTCAGACTGTTTGGGACCCATTTCCGGTCTCTATACCAGACTCTGAACAGTCTGAGACCTTTGCCCAGACAGAATTGACCCAAAACTGACAAAGGGAAGGTTAGTGCTAGCCTTTGTGAAGGCTTCCTGCTTCGCCTGCATTTCTTGCTCCCTCCAGGAAGGGTGGAGACAAAAGAGAGGTCCCCCCCTGGGGCAAAGAGGGAAATGTCGGTGCCAGAGATTGCCTAAGAAAATGCCCTGCTGGAAAACACACCCCCAAAGGGAAGTTTGGGCTGTAACTCTGGTGGCGGGGTGACCAAGCGCGGCTGCTTGGGGAACCTCTGCTCTGCTTCAACAGGATGTACACTCATTGTGAGCAATACTTTCCTGCTCTCTGTGAATGCAAAGGGCAGAACCAGCCCTGCTAACAGATCCTGCCCCAAACAGTCTCTGCCTTAGAGCAAGGTGGTCAGGATGGCCTGGACAGCCACAGCAATTTAAAAATTAATACATTTAAAAATTTTAGTATATAATATATATACATAGGCTGTGTGTGTGTTGGGGGTGTGTGGGGAGCGTGGGGGTGTGCAGGTGTGTGTGTGTGTACAACATGATGTAGAAAGGGAACTTGAAGATTTAGTCCAGCTTCTGATGAGTGATACATTTTTTTTTTTTCAACCAAGATCAACTTTTGCAAGCGTGACACCTTTCTTTAGTGCCAACCTGACATCTGGTTTCTCCTTGAACACCTTCAGTGGCTGAGAACCCTCAGTCTCACAGGCCCATTTGTTCCAAGGTAGGAACTTCTAGACAGGTCTTCCTTTCAATGGGCAGCAGTCAGCCTCCCTGTAACTGCCGCCATGGTTCTGACCTCAGAGCTAAAGGGAGCAGACCGTGTCCCTCACCACAGCATGCCATCTTCTCCACCTTTGAGGATAGCTGTCATGGCCCCCTGGCATCTTCTCTAACCCCCGCCAGCCCCTGGCTATATATCCTCAGTCCTTCCACAGTTCCTCAGGAGACTCGGTTTCCAAACCTTCTTTAAGGAATTCCACGTTTTCTCTGTGCTGAGAACTGTATGCAGCTCTCCTGACTGCCTAACCAGGGCAGGGTGGAGAACTCTCACCTCTCTCATTCTAGATGCTGTCCCCAGAAAATTGCTGGCAGCCATGTCTCACTGTGGGTGTACAAAGCACTTGCTGTCAACTAAAACACCTTTTGACACGAGCAGACACACATGCTGCTCTTGCCATCCTGTACTTATAAAGGTGATTGATTTGAGCTAAGAGCAAGACTTCTTACTTATGCTGTTCAATTTCATCATCCCAGCCTGTTGGACTATTTAGGGATCTTTACTGACATCCCAAGTATCAGTTACTCACGTCATTCACACATTTGATACACACCTCATTTATGTCTATGCTGAAGTCGGTGTAAAAAAATCCCAGGCTGTGCCCTCAGACCTCCTGATGACACTGATCTAGAGGGCAGCCATTCTCTTGATAGAGATGTTTGCCTGCATGGCACTGAGTCCAGCACTTGAAATGTCATCTGTGTCTTGCTTCTCTACCCTGTCCACAGGACCATTCTGAGATGTTTGGCAAATGACACGCTGAATCCCAGACTGTGACTGTAGAATATTCCTGCATTCACCTTTTAATAACCTGCCTCCAAAGGAAACACATAACACGGTTTTATTGAGCCCCCACCAGCTGCACAGCATCGCCCCATCTCTATTTGTTTTCCAGGAGCCAGGATGAAGCTGTTGATATGATCACTTTTAGAATTTACAGATATCTCAGTTCCCATACCTGGTTATATGTTTCAAAGAAACTTCTAAGACAAATTGATGGCAGGTTCATGTGAAAGTTTTATATCAAAGTTATTAGAGTTTCCTGAGAAAACCAATTGAAATACAGTCATGCATTGCTTAATGACAGGGATGTGTTCTGAAAAGGATGCATCATTAGGCCTCTTTGTCATTGTGCATACATCATAGCATGTACTTACACAGACCTAGATGGTACAGCCTACTACACACCTAGGCTATATGGTATGGTCTGTTGTTCCTAGTGGGTGGATCACTTGAGGTCAGGAGTTTGAGTCCAGCCATCTCTACTAAAAATAAAAAAAATTAGCTGGGTGTGGTGGCACGTGCCTATAGTCCCAGCTACTTGGGAGGCTGAGGCAGGAGAATCACTTAAACCTGGGAGGCAGAGGTTGCACTGAGCCGAGATCACGACACTGCACTCCAGCCTGGACAACAGAACAAGACTGTCTCTCAAAAAACAAAAAAACGTTTAATTTTTATACCCTTTGACCCAGTAATTTTACTTTTAAGACTTTATTGTAAAGAAATAATCGAGAGGCACTACAAGATTTGTGTACAGTAAGTGTAAAATTATGCAGTGTTTTGAGTACACTTTGCAGATGGTCACCACAGTTTTCTTTCTTTTTTTTTTTTAGATGGAGTCTCTCTCTGTCACCCAGGCTGGAGTACAGTGGCATGATCTTGGCTCACTGCAACCTCCACCTCCTGGGTTCAAGCGATTCTTCTGCCCAGCCTCCTGACTAGCTGGGATTACAGGTGCCCGCCACACCACACCCACCTAATTTTTGTATTTTTTAGTGGAGATGGGGTTTCACCATGTTGGTCAGGCTGGTCTCAAACTCCTGACCTTGTCTCCGCCCACCTCAGTCTCCCACAGTGCTGGGATTACAGGCATGAGCCACCACACCAGGCTCAGTTTTCTTTTTATTACGAACAACTGGGAACATTTTAAATTCCAATAATAGAGGATAAACCATAGCGTCCTCATAAACATAATGTGTCCCCATTACAGATGTATTTTTGAAAGGTTTTTGTGTATGTGACAGAGTTTCACTCTGTCACCCAGGCTGGAGTGCAGTGGTGCAATCTTGGCTGACCGTAACCTCTGCCTCCTGGGTTCCAGTGATTCTCCTGCCTCAGCCTCCTGAGAAGCTGGGATTACAGGCACCCACTATCATGCCTGGCTGATTTTTATATTTTTAGTAGAGACGGGATTTCACCATGCTGGCCAGGCTGCTTTTGAACTCCTGACCGCATGTGATCTGCCCACCTCAGCCTCCCAAAGTGCTGGGATTACAGGTGTGAGCCACCATGCACGGTCTTAGTTTTGAAAGTTCTTAATCAGAAAAGTCAAGATGCAAAACCATATATTTATTATCTCCATTATATACATATATACAGAGAGAGCAAAATTAATGAAAATAACCAAATATTGACAATAAGTGCCTGTTACAGAATTATGATTGTTTTTTCCCGTTTTCCAAATTTTCTACAGCTAAGCTTTTGAAGTTTTTATAAGCAGGAAGAAAATTTAAAAGTTTGCAATGCATTCCAGAAATAAGTGTCTCAGACTTTGCTAATTTAAATTATTCATGCCCTCCTGCCTGCCTTCTCCACCTTGCTTCCTAGGGCTGGTGTTCCCCGGCTTGACATTTTCAACTGTGTAAGTGGAGAGCAGTGAAGAATGACACCCCAGCCCTGAGAGCTGAAGGCTGCCCTGTTTGTATTTCCTTGGGTTGCTGTAGATGTCACAGGGAGTCCCAGGCCATCACAACCAGGGGGCACAGGATGTTGTCAGGTGTGGGAAAAGGCCTTAAGGTGTCCGAGTCCCGAAGGAAGCCTCCTAATTTCCAGCTGGAGAATGGAGATTTCAAACGAGTTCTTGTTTCTAGGCTGAGATCAACACACTTGCCTCTTACCCACTGGCCCAGTGTGTCCTAACCTTGGCTACAAATGAGAATCACCTGGGGGACCTTTAAACAAACACTGTTGCCAGTATCCCACCCACAGTCAATTCAATCAGACTTTCAGGGGTGGGCCCCAGCATCAGTGATTTTTCAGAAGTTCCCCACCTGATTTAGATGCACGGTGAAAGTTGACAACCACAAGATACGACATGTGTTAATGGGTGCAGTGTATTCAAGGCCCTGTAGTCGGCTGCATCTCCCCTGGCATCCTAAGAACTCTAAATCCCTTCTAGCTGTTTGCTTGTCAAACTCCTGAGTTTACTTTGAAAGGAGCTTACTCATTCCCTCCTTTCCTCACATGACCCCAGGCACAGTTAGTGGTTGTTCCTAGAGGACTTTGTCTTTGTTCCTTCAGGATCAGGTCAAGTGAGACAGCATCCCCAAGACTTAAGATCTCTGAGGAGAGTAAAGGCACCATCTCTGTACCTCTGGTTCCTGGTGCGGAGTAACTTCTTGATGGTTATCAAATGAATGAACAAAAGAATGAAAGAATGCAGTGATGTCCCATCATCTGGTAACAGACTATTCTTTGATGTTTTCATTTTCAGGGTGTACAGATTATGGTGTTTCCAGAAGATGGCATTCATGGATTCAACTTCACAAGAACATCCATTTATCCATTTTTGGATTTCATGCCGTCTCCCCAGGTGGTCAGGTGGAACCCATGCCTGGAGCCTCACCGTTTCAATGACACGGAGGTGATTCTGGCCCTTTTCCTCAGTAGGCTGAGGGTACACAGAGATGAACTAAGTCAGGAACCAAAAGCTGTGACATGTTAATTGAAATCAAAAGGAGACCTTAGGATCCCAAACTCCCAAAGATCCATGTGCCACATATTCATTCCATTAAAGAGAGTCTGATGTTACAAGGCACTTACTCATCTATGGATCTTTCCGTTTATTAATTACACAAGAAATACATGAATGTGCACTTAAACCAAACCAAAAGTCAACAAGGCCAAGTTCTTCTTCACCACAGCCTGCCCTCATCCTATGCCTTTTCTTAGAGCAACTGCCACTATTTGATGTACATTCAGCTATATTCTTTTCTATGTATCTCATAGCTATTGACATCCTCTTTTTATGCATACTCTATGCTTATTTGTTTTTAAATTTTCGCTATTATAAGCAAAGTTTCAATGAATATCCTTGTACATATATTTTTGTAAATATATTCAAGTTTTTCTGTAAGATAAAATTTTTAGAAATGGAATCCCTCAAAGGATATGTACATTTTAAATTATATTAAGAGTATAGGCTGGATGCAGTGGCTCATGCGTGTAATCCCAGCACTTTGGGAGGCCAAGGTCAGTGGATCATGAGGTCAGGAATTTGAGACCAGCCTGGCCAAGATGGTAAAACCCCGTCTCTACTAAAAATTCAAAAATTAGCTGGGCACTGTGGTGGGTGCCTATAATTCCAGCTACTTGGGAGGCTGAGATAGGAGAATTGCTTGAACCTGGGAGGTGGAGATTGCAGTGAGCGGAGATCACACCAACACACTCTCACCTGGGTGACAGAGTGAGACTCAGTCTCGAAAAAAAGGGCCGGGCACGGTGGTTCACACTGGTAATCCCAGCACTTTGGGAGGCCAAGGCTGGTAGATCATGAGGTCAGGAGTACAAGACCAGCCTGGCCAACATGGTGGAACCCTGTCTCTACTAAAATACAA